>NC_140530.1:17273522-18021022 GCF_057382185.1 Mchenga conophoros
GCTTTTACATGTTCTTTTGCTAATTCTGCATTAGATTTAATACAAGTCTTGTTATTCAGGTAGACAAGTAAGAACTTAATTGCATGCAGATACTCGGGTGCAGAGTTTATTGCCTGTGCATCAAGCAAAACAAATACATGTGCTAACACAGTTTTCTTTAAAACTGCCGATACAAAACATTTTGTTTGCTTTTTGTGTGTCTGTGCGGGTTTTGTGAGTGCAACCATTTGCAGGAAGAATGGTAATGTGTACCATTAATTTGTTTTGGTGGGACATGGACAGATGTAATGCCAAGCTCCAAGCACATAAGCTTTATCTAACAATCCTGAAAAATACGCATCATTTTCTATTCTTTGAAGACTGGCGTGATTTGAAAGAGATTTTGAAAACTGTTGCAATAAAACTCATAAATACATAAATGGACAAATCCATAAGAGCTTCTACTGAGCCTGAGTCAATGCTTTTATTTCTATTAGGAGCAAATTTTGTAGAAAGCACCGATACCAAATAATAACTGCACTGGCATTTAAGTAATGATACAGCCAGAACAGACGACACATCAGACAATGAACTCCAGCCCTTTTTTTTGTTTTTGGCAATGTGTACTCATGACAAATGGTTATTAAAAGTAAGCAGTGGGTTTTATTGTTTTGATTTTGCATCCCATGATCCTGAGCCAAGGACATAGTGTGCTCGTAGTCCCAAAAGGCAACCAGTAGCATAAGATATTCTTTGCAGGCGTGGTTAAACGGAAACTCCTCTGATTTTACAAATCGAAGTGTGTTTACAGGCCTTCAGGTGTTACACACCAGTAGTTTCACACATAAAGTCCAAATAAGCTGTACACAACCTTTTGTGCATTCAAGAAAAGCCAATCGCCTGTAGCTGGAAGAAAAAGCCTGATCATTATCTTGAAACTAGCAGCTCGAAGCTACAATAAATAGCTTTTGCACTTAAATGTTGAAGAAGAAGAAAGTATGGATTAAAAGTGGTATCTCTTCACCTGTGGTATTGATTGTGAGCATTTTTTTCACTGTCCAATTAAACTGGAGGAGCACTAATATTCTTTATGAATTAGTAGTGAGACAGCTTATGGTAAGGTGGTGCATGTACACATGTACACGGATTTTAATTCAAGTGTCAGTGCAGCTGTTTTTTGAGTTTTGTTTTTATTGCCCTTGTATAGTCGGGATACAGTTATATGTGGGGCTTAAATGTGAATCATAGGAGTGTACAGATCAATGATGAGCACTAAGAGATAAAGAGTGATAAAGAAAAGCCCACAGATTAGCGATGAACTACAGATGAAAAGCTTTTAGCACATATTGGTCCCTTTTGTTTGTTACGATACATGTATTGTGCAAGTCCCCGATAAATAAACAACAAATAGTGATTAAAAATTATTTATCCACAGTCAAAATTACAAGTCCTCACATCACGAGCCCTTTGTATACACCTATCAGCACGTTGTTCTGCTCTCCTGAAACTGCCAAAATTGCTATGAGCTTTTGAGAGCAAATGATAAAAAATGGAGGACATCAAAATTAAATGACAAATCCATTATTGAGCAGGTTGCTTGTAAAAAGATGAGAGAGTGGAGATGAAAGCGAATGGCTGATAGAAGCGTAAGAAGAGCCCCGGGAGGTGGGAACTGCTCCCGTGTCGTTAGCGTCTCAGCTCAGACACTGACTTACACTTTGCACCCACAACAATTGTTTCACAAATTTTGCATACATTTCAATAATATGGTGTTTGGATGCTTATAGCTTTCACTGTCGTCGTACCTGCTCTAAACAGAGGCAGACAATTAATTTTATTGCTTGATAGTAATTTGGCCGACAGACATCAGCTGTACATGATCTTCTGTTAAGTCAAGAGACTGAAGCCTGCAGCGGTTTGGATAGGAAAACTCTGCAACCGTGATGAAGGGGTATAAATTCATCTAAATATAAACAGTTTTATTATCACGCAGAACAGAAGTTCTTGTGTAGAACACCTTTAAGGCAGACGTAGCAGGGCTTTCATCTTTTTTAAAGTTTACTTTATGTGGCAAAGTTATAATGGCATCATCTGGGTTTAGACCAGTAATCTGTGAGAATTGCTTTCACGTCAGTTTGGCAGTGGATGTGAAGTCTTCTGGGACAATGAAGGCATGATTGTACGACCAAAACAGGAGACGAATAGTGCTTTTGTTTTCCCCGGCAGCTATTTGTAATTTTCCCTAGATAGCTGAAATGGTGGAAGGTGGATAAAATTGTGGAAACTCTGCTCATCAGAAGACAAAGAGCTGGGAGAAATAAGAGAAGGGGAAGAGGGCAAGTGACGGAAATGGAACGCAAAGCCTTGGACAGGCAATCACTTGATGGATTCACTCTGGAATTTAAGAGGGTTCAACAGCAGTAGTCCAACCTGTTGAATATGTTGTGCTCAATAGGACTTGGAACTAGTGATTGAGCCCACAAACCTGTCAGGAAAGTGTTGATCGAGGTCAAGTGAGCTCAGGACCATTTTACTAGAGATTTCGACACAAAATTCAGGATTCATCCTGCTGGCCAATAGAAAGATTGCAGGTTCAGGGTACTTTTGCACTGAATGTGTGGTTATCCGTTTCATAAAATACTTGGTGGCCTTTTCTGGAGTACAGTAATTTAGGAGACATGATTTGACATTCAGCTGATGTTACTTTCACTGGATCACTAAAAGTAACATCAGTGGCCGACTTAGAGGTCAGTTTTGGCGATGTTGGAGAAAAGGTTATCCAGTGGCATCTCAATTCAAAGAACTTCCATCAAATCAATTTCTGCTGTGACCACCTCTGCTTCTTCAAAGCGCTCCATCACTCCATGGCGCTGAGATCTGCCACAGGCCTCAGTCAGAACTCTCTGACTCTATGTTTGAGGTTTCTGCCATGATGTAGATTAAAGCAATGAAAAAAAATCAGACATCTCCCTGATGGTGTTGCAAGCTGAACTAAAACTGCACATTGCCTCATTCCAGTAATTGTTGTCAATATACAGTGTATCCAAAGGAGTCATCATAACATGGGAGATTTGCAAAAATAAATCAACTATGTGGCTAGCCTTAGCTATTATAACTTAAAGGTAACTCCAGAATACTTTGTTCTGGTGAAAATAAAGATGTGAAATACCAGCCAGAGGGTGAAGTACACTGTGACGAGATATGCTTAGATCGGTATATAATATATAACATGCATATATGAATATGTAGTAATGTATTGATTAAAATGTTTGTGCGTCACGTTCATGTATGTTTGGAGCTTCCTACAACAAATCAGTGTAGTTGTTGTCTCTGCTAGAATAAATATAATGACTTTTGCTGGCTATTTTTATGCACACTGAAAGTAATTTTTCTGCGTTTTTTTTAATCTATTTGTTGTGGGGGGGTTTGTTGTTTTTGCATGTCTGCAGTTTTTTATGATTGTTAATATTGTTTGCATGGCGTACGACTGGCTACTTATTTTTACTGGTTCATTTATCACAGTGGGCAGTCACACTGTGTCAGTCAGGCAAAGCTAGTGATTAATGAAGCAATTTAAAGCTTAAGTTTGGGAGCTGATGTAGTCGTCCTCCATCAGTTGTAACAATGTTACAGACAGCAGGAAAATATTTTAGCTATACCTTGTCACCAAGGTTGTAATAAATAGTTAACTAAGGAGATATGAAAAAACATTTTACCTGAAATAAAACGTAAAAACACAAAGGAAATTTCCTCGCTCTCAGCTGCTGTCACATTTAACAACACAACCTGCCTGAAGAGGTTTTGTTTATTTACACTCAGGTTGTGTTTGTTTTGCAACATCTGTACCAAACTCCTCAGCCTTTGCCTTTGGCACATATCCTCCACATTATAGTAATTCAAGAGATTAAGCCTCTAAAACTAATGAAAGCTAAAAACACACATATAAACACACATCCACTCTGGAAAGTAATTACATCTAAAGTGAATTAAAAAAACAAAAAGTGAAAAGAAATAATAATTCTAATAATTATTATTTGAGCTTATCTCTTAGGCCTACAGCTTAGGTCATACTTTGCCTAGTTTAAAAAAAAATGTCTTTGGTGATTAAAACCAGATTTCTAGAAGCTGATATTTCTAAGGACAGCACATAATTTTTCCCACTGTAGGGTGCCTGCAGTTTTGGTCAGCTAATTACCGGCATGATGCTCTAAATGTTTGATGTGTTAGTGTGACGGTTTTGCACCATGAATACCGAGCAATAAGTCTCTTTGGTGTGTGTGTGTGTGTGTGTGTGTGTGTGTGTGTGTGTGTGTGCATGCATTACATTCACTGAGTCTTTCCCTTTATAATCTTAAATACAGAACACTGATATGAACATAAAAGAACCTTGGGGTCTTTTTAACTGTTACATAATGAATAACATTTGTGGGACGCTATACTCTGACGGGCTCTGAATGTGAAGTACCAGCGTGAAATATTTATGTACATGCTACGTGATTTCATCATTCCTGCATATTTGCCCATTCTCCTGCCAGCTGAGATACTATTACAACAGAGCACAATCTTCTCCCTGCTTCATCTCTTAGTTTTTAATCATCATTCTGTCCGTGTCTAACGGTAGAGTCGAGGCTAAATCTCACACTGAATAACAGACATTCTCATCTCGGACTTTTTACCCATTCTTGTCCATCTTCTTTTCTTTATCTCCTCTCTATTCTGCTTTTAAAGCTCTGCCTGATTCTACCATGACCTTGCTATCGCACATGAGCAAAACTGTGCTATATTTAAAGTCTCACATGCAGCATTAACAGACTGTACAAAACAGTTTTTATGCTCCCTTTTCTCTGAATCCCTTTCTCTCTCTTTTGTTCTGTTTCTGACAAACAGAGATCCGCCGCACCCCGAGCTATGAGTCCTCCGCTTGTGGTCAGGATGTGAGACTGATGATGTGAAAGCAAAGGCCGTCATCAAGCTACAGCCGCTGTGCAGTCCCACTTCTACCACTGCAATCAAAGACGCACAATAACACTCTGGTTACAGTAGGGCCTCTGCAAGCTCAGCAAATGGGAAGAAACACATTTCAGCTTTTTAATTCTGTGTGAAACCACCGTTGATGTCTGTCAACATTATAGTCCCTCTTTAATTGGGTGCCACTTTGTGAATGATGACACTAAACCATCTGTCTGATATATACACATAGCTTGCGTGCCTGTTCACACTACAGATTTTCAAAAATTGCTGTCCAAATGATTGAACGCACATCTCCATAACAAACTCCTCTCCAGCTCGTCTAAATCACCTGTAAGGATTATGAGGCCGGCTTTAGTGCTTCTACAGTCACATTGTCTCTTGTGTGTGTTCGGTGGTATGTGTGTGCCCATTGTTATGGGCTCCCAACCTCCCGCACTACCATGGCATGTCTCGTGTCCCGCGAGGTGTGTGTGTCAGATCAAGCCATGGTTCTCCCTCGATTCCGTTTACCACGAAGCCCCCACTGTGGACTGCAATGATCTGCTGCTGACTAAGCTCCCATCACCAATACCCCTGGACACGCACACCTTGCACCTGCAGAGCAATCTCCTGTCAGTTCTGGACACTGCAGTGCTCCATGGACTCCCCAACCTCACCGACCTCGACCTCTCTCAGAACCGCTTCAGTCATGTCAGGACTATAACCGACCGTTTCTCCCTTCCCTCCCTTCTGTCTCTACACCTGGAGGAAAACCATCTCACTCACCTTCCTGAGGCTTCTTTTGCATCACTGCCAGCTTTGCAGGAGCTTTTTCTCAGTCACAACTACTTACATTCAATAGCACCTGGGGCCTTCATTGGTCTGGACTCGCTATTCCGTCTTCATATCAACAACAACAGACTCACCACTGTTAACCCTCAATGGTTCAAGGCTTTGCCTCGCTTGGAGGTTCTCATGCTTGGGGGTAATCCCGTCGAGTCGCTTCCTGAGCGTGGCTTTATTGCCCTGAAATCCCTCCGGAGTCTTGTCCTTGGCGGTATGGGTCTAAAAGGTTTGGCTGAAAAAGCACTAGAAGGCCTGGACAGCCTAGAGAGCCTCTCCTTCTATGATAATCTTCTGAGTAAAGTTCCAACTCAGGCCCTCAGGAGAGTACCAGGATTGAAGTTTCTTGACCTCAACAAGAACCGCATCAAACTGATTGGGACAGGAGACTTCCAAGACATGGTTCACCTGAAGGAGCTCGGTTTAAACAACATGGAGGAGCTGGTTTCCATTGATAGGGCCGCCCTGCAGAACCTTCCAGAGCTCACCAAGCTTGAGATCACAAACAACCCACGTCTGTCCTACATTCATCCACAGGCTTTCCTCAAGCTGAGCAGGCTTGAGAGTCTAATGCTCAACTCCAACTCACTGAGTGCTCTGCACCAGCACATCATGCTCTCCCTGCCAAATCTTCAAGAGGTCAGCTTACACTCCAACCCTCTGCGATGTGACTGCCTGTTTCACTGGGCAGCCAAGGAGGTTTCTCATCCCCAGAAAGACGCCGAAGCAGATGCGAAAACTCCCCGAGTAGTGCGTTTCATTCAACCCCAGGCGACCTTATGCTCAGAACCTCCAGAACTCAGAGCTCGCAGGGTGAGAGATGTGTCCTCAGGAGAGATGTCAGCCTTGTGTCTTCCCATGATTCCTGCCAGCTCTCTGCCTTCCTTCGTAGGGGTCCGTGAAGGCGGCAAACTGGTTTTGCACTGTCGAGCTCTTGCAGATCCACAGCCTGAATTATACTGGGTGACCCCCTCTGGTCTGAAACTTCATCCGGAACCGATGCATGCATCCAAAGCTTCTTCAGCTCCTCTCCCCTGCAAGAGCCGGAGGACTTCTGAAGAATTCAACCTCACATCTGAAGCCAATACCCCTCGCCAGCAGAATGAAGACAATATTCCCTGTCAGCTCCTCAAACACTACCGGGTACTGCCTGAAGGAACTCTGGAGATCAGCAAGATCAGCACCAGAGAGGCGGGATTGTATACATGTGTGGCTGAGAATGCATTAGGAGCAGATACACGCAGCGTTAATGTAGGTGTCCATAACAGAGAAAAGAGAAGAAACCGGGGGGCAGCTGCTAACCTGAAGAAGTTTCAATTACTGAGAGCAGATGCCAGGTTCGAGGTGAGAGAGATCAGAGAACATTATGCTATCCTGTCTTGGCAGAGTGGACACAACCTCCCCTCAACCCGCCTGTCCTGGCAAGCCATGTTCTCCAAGGCCCACTCGCCCACATACACCACACGCATCCTTGCTGGTACACAGAGCTTCAACCTGACTCACCTGCAGGCTGGGACATATTACAGAGTCTGTATGCATTTAGGAATCAGTGAGGGCACAAAGCATGCCAGCAGGAGATTAAGAGAGAGCAGAAAGCCTCAGTGCGTTTCATTCAGGACAAAGGATGCCCCTGAACCCCAGCCCAGCCTGCAGCTGAACCCACAGCTGACCTCCACAGCAGTCACACTACTGCTCCTCGCGATCATACTGCTGCTCGCAGGCCAGGGCTGGGACAGTGAGCCTGGTGAGGGAACAGGAAAGAACCATAATACCTTCCATCATGACATAAGGGGTTACAAAGCTCTGATCTTCAATCAAAAGGCAAAAGGAAGTGACGACCCTCAGCCAAAGCAGAGCGACAAACTGCTACTACATCAGAACTGCTGAGATAATTGTACACACTTAAATGCAGTAACACTGACACACACACACACACACACAAAATGTCAGACACACACTTTGTTATTAAGAAGAGGGGAATCATAGATGAAAGCCGTAAAGCGAGAGAGAGATTTGTATTTATTTTATATACCGTATAAAGTATATATTGACATTGTTTCTGTGTTAAGATGTGTTGTAAATGTCTAACCCCTAACCAGGGAAATAAAACTGGACAATCAAACTCCTGCTGTACAGTGAGTGAGCACAGGAGAAACAAATGAGCCAGAGCTGCCGATGACCACTGGACCGAAAATAAACAGAGACTGATTCAAGCCAGAGACTTATATTTACCGACGGGAGCAGCTCAGACCTCCAGGGTTTTGTCATGTTTGCCGTCTGTGTGTTCCACAGACTGAACTATGAGTTTCTCAAAGCAGATGAAAGTCTGCCTTAAGACTGACACTGAACAAAATCCCTGTTTTTTTTGGACTCTGTAAGTCAAAGTGATTGATGTAACAACCCTTCTGCTTAGCTTTCCAAATCTTGGACTGGGTTGTCCATCTTGCAGTACGCTACATGTACAGCATACTCATCTGGATTCCTCGCCTAACATCCTACATTCTGCTTCAAAATAAAAGTGATCTGAAAGTGATTGTGTTAAATTCTATTTTGAGCTACACACAATAAAATCTCTTTTCCATTTACTCGTTTTTACTCTTTCTTTTCATTTTCCAGACCTCAAAACAATTTCAAAAATACTGAAAATACACTATTTGATTAGGGTTCGAGGAAATACAGAAAAGTTCCTGCATCAATATCTTCTTACTGATTCATCTACAGCTACAGCCCCTTCCTCATCTGCATGCAATTATCATTTCTCCACGGTAGAAATAGGTATAATAGCTCAGGATAGCTGGAACCTACCAAATTAACACAAGATGCAGTGTGTCCCCTGCTGGATAACAAGTGGAACTGAGCTAGGGTTTGCAGTGTCAGTCCCAAAAAGGCTGTCTCATTGTAAAAGTCGCAATCCTACATTTACATGTCTGTCCCTAGACTCAGGTTCTCTTTGAGTATTTTAAGTACCGCCTGCTCCAGTGACTCCAGTGTAAGAGCCTGGGCTCAGTTGTCAGCAGTGTGAATCAGATCAAGTATTTATCTTGCAAATTTATAATTACTTCAGTGTGATAAAGTATGAGAAGTCTGTCTATGTTCATTGCAAGATCCAATCAAAATCAGCAGAGTATGTGGTCACAAATTTTTTTTACAGCGGAGTCCCTGCAGGAATATCTTTGAAGCCAAAGCATCCAATAACTCCATCAATACAATTTTACTGCTCGTAATCGCATAACCTCACCAAGAGATTTTGTTTTGTGTATTTTATGTTCAATATAGGTATTTGTTGTGCCTGAAAATGAATAAATAAATGAAATGAATGAAGAGACAAACATCGCCAATGAGTTGATGCAAGGCGAGGTGGAAGAGAGAGACTGAGCAGTCCACCTGGGGCAACTTTTACAACTTCTAATGACAATGACACCTTTAACTTGCTTCCCCCCCCCAGGATGCTGTGTCAAACAATTTGCAGCGACATGTCCTGTTTTATGGTAGTAATAACATTGCTTCTCTGACTTGGTGGAGCACCTTTAGGTTTATATAGCTTGGAGTATCTACTGGTCATAACTGCTTGTTGTTTCTTAGCTTACTTTGACTGGATGTTGCAGTGAACAAAGAGTTCAAACAAGAAAATCTTTAAAGCTAAAAAAAACAAACCCCAATAAATCAACCAATATCATTTACCATGAATGTTACAGCCAGTCTTGCATTTTGAGAGATATTAATATGTGAATCTTAGACTACTTTTTATTATATGCTCTAATAAACTGCCCAATATTTTAATTTAGTCATATTTTATAAACACAAACCCCAGTTTCCCACCTAAAATAAAAAAAAAAACCACTTTCATCAGTAGTTAGTTTGCATTTATTCACACAAAACATAATACATTTCTTCAATAAGGCAACACAATACTGTATATACATACAATGACTCATATGTATACCATGTTTTAAATTTATGTTACTTTGTCATTCTTTACTGTCACTACCAAGTGTAAATAAATAGTTTAGCAAGTCATGTAAAAGAGAGCCAGATGCAAAAACCTCAAAGTCAAACTGTACATCCAACGCAATGCTCCTTTACTTCCTGTAATATGTTGTCGTTGCCAACCTGTTTGAGCTGATTTCTGAACACAGCTTAATGGTCCATTTACTTTCTGAAATAAAAAAAGTGTACGGAAGCCCAGAGAGCTCAAAATACTGCAACTTACTTTGGAGCAACTTTAGAAAATATTCATCAAATATTCAAATCTGACAGATTTAGCAAAAATAATAAAAATGATAGCAATTACTCATGCATTAGGATACACAGAGGCCGCTGCAAATACAATGAAAATCTTTTTAGGGATCATTAAATATTGATGAGCATACCGTAGCTTGTTGCTTTTGAAGGTGAAAGATGATGTTAGTGTCATTTAAGTTGTGTCACAGTTTCATATTCTGTTTATATCCAGGTTTCTGCATTTATTCTGACGGCATTTCAGCAGGTGGTTGTTTTCTCACATTGATAAATGCTGAAAAATCTTTTAGTAGTTTGCCTGCGTTCTTGCGTTTTCATTAGTTGCCTCGAATTGAACTCTTTGGCTCACCGTAACACTAACCAGCGAAATCAACCCGTTAATCCTTCAGCATCGGTCAAAAAACAACAAACAAAAAACAACAAGAAAAAATCTCAAATGTAAACCTCTTCACAAGCTGACATCATAAGAAGTTGCTGGAGTTGGTGTCCTAAATTATGTGATGTGTTTTCAGTGTGACGTGAGCATGCTGAATGTACCCCACCCACTGACGTGAAGTGAAAATGCCACTGTTAGTTCCCATTCTCTTCAAGACTGACAAAATCGTACGATCAGTTACAAAAATATAATTCTACTCTGCATTAACAAATGACACAAGTAATTAGTTCTGGTTCAGAAGACAAAGTTTTGAACCAGAAACTATGTGGAAATTAGAAAATGACATCAAGCAACAATACTGTAATTATTACCACTGTGTACAAAGCACACACAATGCCGCACACTTCACTATGATATATGAGCAGTACTAGATGCCGCTCTGTTTTAGTCTCCTTCTGTGCACTTGATTGTGTTTTATGTCCTCTTGTTTTTCCTGCTTGCCTTTGCACTGCTTGATAAAAAGTTGGAAATCAAAGCTCCAAATGCTGATTAATTCATGACTTATATGTTCACACTTTTTTAACACTCTGTAGGATGAACTTTCCAAATAAAGTTCTTAATAACTGTATGTATTTACTGCATTAACAGTAAATCAATAAGCTATTTATAATAAATTATAATGGAGCTGTAGCTGATTTAAGTCAGTATGCAAGTGTTGACTAAAGTCTTTGTCACCAACTAGGAAACTGAAAACATTTTAGCAACACAGTATAACATAAGTGTTAGCCTAGATAATCCGATAGTTTCAACATAATACACACTAAATGTAAACAGTAATTGGAGGATTTATAATCCACTTTGTACAATACTGTTTGAAAGTCTTAGAGCACTCGTTTTTTTATATTGCAATATGGGAAAGAAGTGATTTAAAACCTGTGCAAACATACATGGAAATTCATCATGTAAGGCAAAAACAGGGTTTGTACAATTCTAACAAGCTTTAAAGTCAATATTTGGTATGATCACCTTTATTCTTTTACACTGTATGAAATCTCTTAGAAATTCTTACTGGTAATTTCTTTAAGTACGCTTCAGTAATAGTTCTCCAGGCTTCATGAAGGTAATTCAAAGTTCTGGTTGGATGTTGGCTGGTTTTTGTTTCATTATCTTTCACAATGATCCCACAGGGCTTTAATAATGCTGAGGTCCAGACTCTGGGTAGGCCAATCCATGACTGATAGTGTTTCACAGGGTTTTTTCCATTAAAGTTTTTTCCATCAAAGCTTTTACTGCATTGGCAGTGTGTTTGGGATCAATGTAATAATGAAAAATGAGTCAAATCAGGTACTTTCCAGATGGTACTGCATGGTGGATCAAAATCTGACGGTACTTTTCTCCACTCATGCTTCAGAATTTTTGGATAAGATCCCCAACACTTCACCCATACTCACTGTTGTGTCTTTGTTCTGACCTCAACCATATATAGTGACAAATATTTGAACCACCACTGATTTTCAGTCCAGTTCTTTGATAATTTGGCATGCCTCAACCTTTTCTCAGCTGCCGTTAAGTTGCTATTGAGGCTTCAGTGAACAGTAGATGGATCAATAGATGTGTGCGGTCTTTGCAGGACAAATTTTTTTAATCTTTATTTCTTACGGGCATGAGTTTCACACATTGTTGATCTGCTGTAGACAGTTTTGGGGTTTTTTTAGGCCTGCCCCTGCTGTTATCCAGTGTCCTTTTAAGAGCGCACACTGTACCATGCTGAAATATGCCAATTTTGGGGGCGAATAGCTTTTTGAGGATAAACATGTTTTTGATTTTTTTTGTTAAGCTGTCTGTTATATGTAGACACAATACTGGTTTATCCCTTGAGTTAGGACTTAGTTAATGTTTATGAGTAAATTATTCAAAAGTTGGTGTTAAGTGGCTTCACAAACAACAAGAAAACATTAATTTGAAAATGCTCACATGCAAGAACTGGACTGAAAATTAACAAAAAGACAAAGATAGAAAGGATGGAGAACTATTGCTCAAGACCACTTTAAAAATGACTAGCAAGTCTGGGTCCATATAAAGAAGTGAGGGATGGCTCAAGACTTTTGCACAGTATTGTAACTATTAACATATGTGGACATGAAATAGTATTAGAAGTGTGTTATATTGTGTCTATAAATAATTATTTGCTTATACAACACTTATGAACTCTTCATATGAGCAGATATATAAGCATATCTTAGTGTGTTGTAGTGTTTCATTATCAACATATGAGCGTATGATAAGGCAATGCAGTGACTATGATTGAAAAAAAGTTCACATGATTTATGTCTTTTAATTGTGTTTGATGTCAGGGCTTTGACCCCGACTTTAACAAGCAGCGTGACCTTAAATATAGAGATTTTGCCCTCAGTCTCTCAACATACAAAAACACACACAGACTTAAAAAATCTGCACACACAGACACACACTTACAGACACCTACATTTGGCAAGAAACACTTAAACAATTTCATTAATCCTTTATATGGTAGAGTACGTTCACACTGCGTAACAGGCCTATGAAAAGAGTGTAGTGGTGTGAAGAAAGAAGCAGCATCAATGCTACTCAGTTAACTGAAGCCACAACAGATATACGACTGTGTCATCATGTGTGGAGCTGAAATGGCTGGTTGAATAATTAATCACCCGACACCCTTAAGAAAAAGAAAATGCTTAAATGCAAATATTCCAACTTCCCAAATGTAACCACACGTCAGTTTTCTGGTCTTTTATAATAACATTTTTTAAATTTAGTTACACCTCACCATCTCTTTTCTATATTATCATTTGGACTCTGGAAAGCTATAATTCCTACTGATAAACGTTTTGTCCCATGTATGACAAACAAAACAAAGTGAATAAGGGAACATCGTTACACATTACCTGCTTCTGCTCTATACATCTTACATCTCAAGCTTTCTCACATGTCTAATCCTTTTTAAATTAATCCATTGCATATGAGATATATTAATATTAATAAGACCACGATGAGGAGCACGGTATGGAAGTGATTACACTGTACTGTACATCTGTACACATGGAGTAGCAGGCAGTATCGGAGTGAACACAGTATTTAAAACTGGCTACTTCGTTCTTAGTTGCCGTGGAAACGGCAAGTGTCTCATGCTTCAAGTTGGACTAAAATGTAAACATTCATTTGTAGATTTTGATCTTTTCATCTGTGTTCATGTCCACCTTTATATGGCAAACAACAAGAAGAGAAAATCTGCAGTCTGCTTGAAACGCTCCGACAGATGAGATTCTCTCATTTCATCTCTTTCAGCTCTTCCGGGAGAACATTTCTCTACCAAACCCTGACTTCTGACCTCTCTATCAGGCGATAAAACATATCTTTCCTATCCAGCGTCACAAACAAGTAAAAGCCTCCAAGGTTCTGAAATGTTTAAAAAAAAAAAAAAAAAAAATCAGCCTTTTCCACATATTCGCTAAATTCATCAAAAAATTGAGCATATTCGTCCTTGACAAACACATGCATGCATTGCAAACACGCACACACGCACGCACACACACATCTCAGCTGTAGTTGTAGGTGAAGTTATATGAGCTAGGCTCCTTTGGCACAGGAGGCGGCGCTTCCGGGATCGTGATGTTCTCAAGGTCGAGGAGGCGGAGCTTCATCTCCATGCTGATGAGAGTATCTAGGTCACTGCGTGTCAGGTCACTGCCCATCTCTCTGCCCAGCAGCGCACACAGCCCATCAGTCCAGATACAATACTGCACATATGGACACACAGAAACATGAAGGTGAAACACAGCCAAGTCTATATGAGGGAAAACATCCAAGGAGAGTTTTTTGGTTTTTTATATTAGCTGATTTCTGACAGCAGCTTTTAGACTTTTAGCTGAAAGTTATACAACGAACACCCGGACCAGCCTCTTACGCTACTTTTGAAATATTTTTTTTGTTTTACAATAATTAAAAAAACCTGCATTAACACCCATTTTATCACATTTTAAAGTCAATATAGACAATGTATTAGCAAACAGCTGACAGTTTACATAAGTGGCAAACACCGAACAACTTGGACTTCATTTGGAAGTGTTTCCATCCACCTGGCAAAAGTAAGTGCAATATTAACTCACATTCTGCTTTACACCAATTGCCAAGGGAAATATCTGGCTCTTTAGCTGCTGTGTTCACCAGCTGGTTGCTAACTTTATCTGTCTGCCGTTTAGTGCTGGGAAGGTAACATACAGCAAATCTGTCAGAGCTTATTCAGCTGCCTGCTGTCGCTGGAAATGAGGATGATGAGAGCTGTGAGACTAAGGCAAATCAGTAGATTTGCTGACTGTAAAACAAAGTAAAGAAGTTAATGATGCTAAAGTGTTCCACAAGGATGTGCAATTCAGGGGGAATTAAAGCTAATTCTTTCCAAGCCCGCCACACAAACAACCAGGTTTTAATAATAGAAATACTAATCAGTGCGGATTTAAGTTTTCACATGTGCCAAACAAAAGGAAGAACAGCTGTCGTGTTATCGTGCACATATGAGCTTACCTCGTATTTGTTGGGTGCAACAAAATTAAGTGTTTCATCGGGATCATAGAGGACAGAGAAGGCCAACTCCAGCACCTCCTGAGGGAATCAGCAGGTCAAACAGAGTTTCTACACCGAGCGGCAGCACAGAATTAAAGGGCAGCTATGAGACTAGAATGGCAATTAAAAAGAAAGAAAATGACACTACCTTGTTCTGTTTTAGAGCACTTTTCTCCTTCATATGAGGGCAGTCCTTCCCTGTCACCACAGACTTAATATCAGAGACGGGGACTGGGGAAAAACAGAAGAAACAAACACATAATCATATTCACCTATTAAGGTCAGCCTTGTGACGGACGCGGCGTGCTCCGCTGGTGACAGTGTCATTGTCTGTGTTATGACAGACTTATTATCAGGCAGATGGAACCACTATAGTGTCTTACTCTTGTCACTGAGTAGCTCAAAAGGCACTTCACCCTGAGGTGACTCATCCAAGTCCCCGTAGTGCAGCACTTTGTGATTCAGAGAGAGTCTGCAGAACCAAAACTTTTCTAGATAAAAGAAGGGGACAAGGTGCATAGTTTACAATCAGCGCTCATTCATAAGAGCAAAGCGATTGCTCTGATGCTGTACTGTACCTTGCCTTCGACGGTTGCCCAGTTTACGGAAGCAGCTTCCCTCGCACAGCCGGTTGAGTCGCTGTTGCTTGATGAGCTCTAAGATCTCGGGCTGAATTCTCTCCCGCAACTCACTGCAGCACAAAAACGCAAAGAACACAGTTCGGATATGATTTAAAACTCCTCAAATTCTAGCGACCACAGCCGAGTACACAAGCATCGTGGGAAAGTCCATGTTTTCGTGGGCCCAGTGGCACCTACTGTGACAAACATGGGTTTTAGGACAGAGAATGACTTAAGATTGGACAGTCAGAGCAGTGCAGCTATATGGGTCATGGGTCACTCTAAAACAGTGATCCATGCCTTTATCACAGCTCTGTCTTTGTACATTGGTGAGTGCTCCTTGTCTCGTTTCAAGCTGGTGCAACTGCTGAATTTTAACTGGAACACGGAAGAGTCAGCACATTACTCCTCTTTTATCTTCACTGCTCTGAGTTCATTTTAAAATGAAGCCTGTGCCTCCTTATTGAAGTTCAATAAGGAAGATCTGTAATCACTCATCTGCCTGCTTTCCTGGGTGTTCAGCTGCTAGTCTGTTCTTCATATCACTACCATTTTCCCACGCTATCAATCTCAATACAGACACCATTACTGCAGTCCAATCCTCTTCTTGCCGGGTCTTTCAGCCAATCAGCTTCCACTCTGTGCGTGGAGGTGTAGAGGGAACAAGCCTTTTGCAGGTGCAGCTTTCAAATTGTGGAGTTCGTTGCCACTACACATTGGACCGGCCTCTTCACTGGCCATTTTCAAATTTGCTCCTAAGACGCACCTCCTCTGCTTGGCTTCGAGCCAATTTTTTTCTCCATTTATTAAATATTTTATTATAATGTATTTTTATTCTTATGTTTAGCACTTCAGACAGTGGTTGCTGTTTTTAAAGTGCTTTATAAACAGAGTTGGCTTGTCCACCAGATAAAGACGAAAGAGATGCCTCTTCTGGGAAACACTATGCGAGTGAGGTTTACCTCCAGCACCCGCCTATTCTTGACCTTCATTTTGTCATCAGCAGCAACAATGTAAAGCTTCATGGTCATATCTTTAATGCTATCATGTTGACATGTGTCCTAAAATCTCCAAACATGTACACACAACCCAAAGAACTCAAAACTGCCTTCGCCCTGACTTTGCAGTAACGCCAAGTGCAGCAGGTGTTTCTAGGATCAGACACCACAACAGTCTGACAGACTTGCGAAGCAAAGGGGGAAAAAAAATTACAGCCACATTCTCAAGGCAGGTAATGAGAAAGAAAAGTAGTGTGGACACAAACTGACATGATGGGTGGAGACTGGAAATCATCCTGGCTCATTCGTTCTGACTGCCGCAGACGCAGAATCTCTGAATAGTTGAGGCCTCGCAGCTTAGTCTTCAGCTGGTCTATGGACGACGGTTTCATGGCCAGAGCTCTGGTGATCTGCTCACGGACCACTTGCATCACCTGGTGAGGGTTTAACCAAACATACACACAAAAGACGAGTAAGAAAAGATGACATACTCTCCCGAATGCTAACATGGGTACAGTACACAGTAGAGTAGTAACACTGGCTTTTAATGAACCCTCATTCCCCAGGGAAGAAGCTAAAACTGCTGACTCAAATATGTTTAAAAGGTATTAATATTTAAAGCACTCTATACACAAAACAGCTTTGTGTATCCCTGTTCATTTCATTAAATGTCTTTCGAGGTAGTAACTGTCATGCATTATTTAATAAACCGAAAACCTTTCAACTGTTTGCTCCAGTGAGCTGCTCGGTCACACATTACAGAACACAGCAGCTACAGTTTTGTGTGTCAGTGTTACGCCTGATGTTCCTCACAGTGATACCTGTCAAACACAGTCCGCTCTGGATGGATGGTGTATTTGGTAATGATGAGCACCTACTGTACTCAACATCACTGCACTTGGTATGACATTTGAGTGCTCGTGTTTACAATCGTACCGTCTCGTTAAATCATCATTTTAGTTAGGTTATGTCAGCGTGGTGACTTTTCCATAATTAGCACTTAATTATTTCAGATTACCACTTGAAAATTAGCTAATGAAGGAAAGTACAGCCGTGGCTCATAGACAGGTCTATGTTTTACAAACATTTTTTGCCGACATATTGTACAAAGTAAAATTCTTGACCTAATGATGGAGAGAGAAAAAACTAAGTTAAGGAACTGCCAAAATGATTCGCCAACAGAGAGGAATTCATGTGTTCTTCTGAAAAAAGAGAAAGTCGTGGGGATCACCAAAGTCATGAATATTCACTGTTTGGGTGAATCTGATTACAAAAATCAAAGCACACATTCCTGAACAATTTCTGTTTTTGAGGCAAACCAAGTAGTTAGCATCCACACCAACCACATGGATGAGAGCAGCATCAGCAGCCGAGTCCTGTGATCGACTGGTGGCGTGTACGAAAATGACCTGCTCCGACACTTTCCCATCTACCTCTACTGCTACTATCAAATAAAGACAAAACACAAACAGACATTCTGCTTCTTCTTTATTTCCCTCCATTGCTGAGTATTTCTAGCTTGAATGCAGTGCACCAGCACTTTGAAGTGACATTGTTCAAAACACAAACTCACTCAGTAGGGTTGACAACCAACACAATATTAATTATATTATATAACAAGACTGTGGTCAAGCTACTATGTTTTTATTATTGTAGAGAGCGATACAAAAAACACATTAATATTCTTATCTACCAACTTAATGTATTTGAATACGTATGACTGAATTAATCCAGTATTGTAACTTGAAGCTGTGTCGTGTAGAGCAGTGTCGGGTAACAGTGCAGAGTCCAAGGTGCATGATTACAGGTGAGGACGAGAGAGTGTGGAGTTACTCTACTTCAAAGAAAGTTTTACCATGAAAATAATCAGCCTAAAGGGACTGGAAATAGATCAGATTTCTCCCATATTAGTTTGCCTTCATTTTCACATGATCAGATCAAATGATCGGCACGGTGATATCTTAAAGACTTTACAATAACATATTAGCCAAAAGAAAGCACTCTAGTCTCAGAGCTCAGATTTACTTGTGTTTCTTTGAGTTTCTAGCAGTAGAATAGGAAATACAAATAGAAGGGGAGGCAGAGCCTCAGGAGTCACACACTCTCTCTACTCCACAACACAGATAAATAAAGTTAAATTTACGTAAATATAATTAAACATGTATTTTAAACTAAACCCAGAGAATTCCATTTCAATTATTCCCAGGAACTTCAAACAATCTGACTATATTATCTGTGTTTAGTTTAATTACACACAATTAACTATACTAATAGTTCACAGAGTTTGAAAAGGTAGTATTTGGGGTTTGTAATGGCTGTCATATAAGTGGCTCTACGAAAAGGCTTGCACCATTGCACCATCCATCTATAAACCAATCAATCAATCACATGGTCTAACATGTGGCAGTATGGTTTATACTATTTCAAATGATATAAAAGGTTGTCTAGGGTGGAAATGTTGACATGTAAATGTGTTGTGTATGTTAATATCTGACCTTGTTGAAGTCCTCAGCTGTGGCTCTCATCTCCTTCCAAGTTTTATTAAGCAGCTGGATGCAGACACAGAAAAACTCCTCCCATGCCCGGTCATGGGTGAAGAACATGGGATGATAATCGTTGCAGCCCTCATTAGCTACACAGAAGAAAAGATTTCTAAATGAAAAACATGAAGCATGAGGGAGACACACTTCTTCCATATCACACCATTTTGCAATAGAGGAGCAAGTTCAATATCAAATTTAACAAAAATGTAAAAAAAACATTAAGGGATAGAGTGACACTGAAATACAACAGCAACATATGCAAAGCTGCTTACGCAGTTCTCCAACTTGGAGTATCTCACACAGCATTCGAGTAAGTTCGATGGCGCAGCGACCAAAAGGACACTCGTGTTTATCTTCTCGGCTGCTGTTCTCCAGAACAATCTGTCATGAGTAGGGAAACGTGTTAACGTGTTGTGGAAGACTTTGGTGGCTCTGTAAACTCGGCAAAGTCATGCATGAGACCAGCACTGACCCTGATGTACGTGTCCTGGTGAACTTTGGCTAGATACAGCATGTTGTCCAGAGCCAGCATCCCTGGTGGCGTCTGGGTAAAGTCCATAGCTGGGTTCACGTGGTTCTGCATTTTAAATAGAGATAATGTGAGTGAAGAGACAGAAAGAATTGCACCAAACTGGGTCGATTTCAACCTCCAGATCATTCCAGAAGAAACTGAAATCTCTAGCGGAGACTCACAGTGAAGCCCAGCATCTTGTAATCCTTGGTGTACATGGCCTTTCTTTTCTCTGTGCCAGTGGGGTCGTTTTCTCCATCGAAGGCAATTCTGCGTAGCTCAAAAATGATGTCTCTCTGAGCCTGTGAGAGAAAAAATAACATGTTTGGAGCATATTAGCATAAACAGGAACACACAGCTGCAAAGGAATGAAATGAAAAAGGCAAAAAGGCTAAGTCAATCGGCAGAGAGTGAATGGCTGTAAACAAGCAGTGGAAAAAAATACAGGAAAACTTTAATTTTCTGGTCCACTTGTTACACTTAAAGCAGCTCTGACAGTGCACACGTCACTGGTAGAAGGGTGTCTCTAATTACACTTGTTCAGGATCCTGCTGTTTCCATTCAGCTGAACATGTTGCTTCTTTAAACATGCTCCAGACGATCAGATTACTTTACATTCAAATCACACAAACCACTGCATAGCAACATGGAAATGAGCACAAAATTCATTATTCCACTTTTTTACCTGGTCATTGGGATCCATTTTTGTCATCATCCGTTCTTCCAAAAGGTTAAAAGTCAACACCTGCAGCACATATAACTGATGTGCCATTTCTGCTTTGATTGGTCGATTTCCTCTGATGACGTGCTGGAAAGGAGGAGCAGAGGGATTTTAGCTGAGCCTTTATGATGGCTGCAAATTTGTAAACAAGCAGCATATCATATGAAGCAGAACAAACCAAAGCTACTGATGGAATATAACAAAAATGAATTGTATTATTTTTCTAATTAGAAGCAAGATAAGCACCATGATTACAATTTGTCTGAAATAACAATAAAAAATGAAATAGCACAGACATTTATCTAGTGGATAACCAGGTCACACTAACAGTGCATGAAAGAGCACAATGGTGGAGCTGCTCTAGGACATTTCCTTATTCCAGGAGGCTTGAGTGCAGCACTTCCTAACTTGCAGCCATTTGCAGCCAGTTCAACCAGGCGCTTTCAGACAAATGCCAAAAGGAATCATTTTCAGAGGAGATTTTGTTCCACTTCATAGACTTGGCCCCATATCACATTTGCTGGTTCTGTGTCACAGCCCTGCAAGTGAGTAAAGCTTTCCAGTTTCCAAATTGTGACCAGCTCTTTGTTCAAGGGTCGAAACAATCACCAAACGCCAACACTGTAAAGTCTCAAAGGAGGATGAAAGCAAGTATTGTGTATCACCAAGGTTTTCGGGAGTTTTATTGGAAATAGTTCCTGACACTTTCAATGGGAATTGTTTAAAGTACTTGGAAAGCTTAACAGCCATGAAATGAAAGCTCTGCTACGTTTTAGTGTCTGAGTTTCAGACTTGATACTCACATTGAGGATGATGGAGCGCAGGTGTTTCTGAGCCAAAGAGCTTGCCATTTCCTGAGGGTAAAGACAGACATTACTCCACAAAAATCAATTTAGGAAAGATGATTTACTACAAACTAGAATCGCACCCAATGATAATTTTACTGACATCGACCTATGGATAAATGAGAAATAATCTAAAGCTAGATTTTGATCTATGCTTTAAACCATTTGCCTTCGCACCTTCTGTAAAATATCTCACAGTCGGTGACAAGTCTGTCTGCTGGTGCAGCAAGCTATGGTTCTGGCTTAATTTGAGGGTTTATGCAGCGGCTTTCCATGACACAGAAAGGATCAGACAGTGAAAGAGAGGTGGAAAAGATGATATGAGCTAAAGAGGGATGTGTACTCACGGTGAGGTGCTGCTCCAGCGGGTTAGTATACTCCTCCTACAGGTTCAGAGTGGGAGGAGTAGTGTGGGTGTAACAGTAATGGAAATAAAACGTGCACGCACATGGACCATGAGATACATCACCGTCACAGCATGCAACGAAATAAGAACATGAAACAGCATCAAATAAAAATCAGCAGTCACACATCACCTAATGCACCAGACGTAAAGTACGTTTATAAACCATCACCCACAGCAGGATTTATCAACCCACTGAGTAGCAGGATGATGCTTAGAACTACCGTTAAACATGCAAATCACTGAGGCTTACTGGCTGCTCTCATGTGTGTACTGTAAACATGTTAGTCTCTTCTGATTCCTCCCTGCCTCTCTTCTTTTATAAGAAAAAAGAAAAACATCGAAAACTGATGCGGAGAGATCTATATATCTAAAAGCTGAGGTGCTACTTTATGCGTATTTGCTAAATGAGGTGAAAACTGGCATTTAGACGGTAATTACTGTAATGCCACAGCGCGAGCTAAACACAGGATGCATTTCTGCTGTTTCTCTAAGTATAATCACTTCGCCCTCCAGTGGTCAACAACAGCAACTGGAGATAAATGAACATTAAAAGCCCTTTGCATACCGTTTCCTGTTACGGCAAAAACAAAACTGGTGCACTTCACAGTAAATTAAGGAAAATACTTTATCTTGAGATTAAATATAATTGAGTGTACACTTGAATTTTTTAGAACTTTAAAGCTGAATGAGGACTGAGGATTTTAGCACCTTTGCATTTGGGAAATTATAAACCAGGTGTTGCAAATCTGCAGCTGCACAGCCTTAGTAACAATTAAAATCACTAAATCTAAAAATAACTAAAAATGTAATATTAAAAAATGTAAGGTGTCATGTTTTGCTGTTGAAAAATCCTTTAAAAAATGTAAACAGATATAGTCGATTTGTGTAAATGGAGGGTTTGTACTAACAGAGGACAGCAACAAGTAATATTTTTTTTAGTTTTATCTAAATTCTTTGGCTTAGTTAAAACATTTTAATTGAGAGTTGTAACTCAGGAAGTAAAGCAAGTTGTTTAACTAATTGGAAGGCCTGAGGTGTGATCCCCAGCTCCTCTAGTATGCATCTCAAAGTACCCCAAATTGCCCAATTGAGTGTGTGACTGTTAGGTTAAGATCATGAATGCGTTTGTGAGACTGCCTGTAGTTAGAAAGTGTTTTGCTCAAACCGAGTAGAAAACGTCTACATACTGTAAGTACTACTACATTTATTATAGGACATTATTTCAAGAAATGTTGTGTTTTCTATGTTACAATACAATTTCTGGCATAAACTGCAAATCAAAGTTTACATGGAGAACAATAATTTAGAAAAGCACACAACTGCATGTAAGGTGTATTAAACAAGGTTAAACTCTGAAGCATGCTGGAGTTAGGAGAGAGAGGACGGATGGCGGTGACAGGTGGGACAGAAACACTTCCATCTTCGGTATTTGTACATTTATCTGAACAACAAAAATACTCGAGATTCAATTTGTTTTTGTTCGAATCTCCTTGAATCAACTTAAAAACTGAAAATAGAAATAGAAATGCAATGTAATGTGATGTGATATATTACACATGAATAACATTGGGAACAGTCCTTAAATGGAAAGAAGCTGCTTTCTTAAAACTCATTGTTTTCTGTTTTCTGCCTTCTTTTTCTAAAAGACGCAAACAACCATCAGTCGCTTGCAGATGGGTGGCCAGTTAACCTCACTGAGCTGCTCTGGAAAAACTACAGCAAAACAAATGTACAAACTTCAAAGGAAAGTATCTGGAGTGAGACTGTCATTGCAGCGATGGCTGAATCCACAGCGTGACAGCTGGCAGACAGACGTCTGTTCGTGAAATTAGCTTTAATTGGTCTACTGGTGCGCACATTAGAAACCACGGTGAGCCACTGTCATGAGGTCTCTGACACCACAAATGTTATGAATCAATGTCTATTATGTAGACATATGTTTCTTTAGGATGAAATATGAAGATTTAATATTAGTATATCAGTTAGGTCTGTTAGGTCGGTCCTTGTCTCTGTGCTGTTAGTGCAGTGCACCGACCTGCCGTCTGTCCTCTGGTGCCTTCAGGAAGAGAGCATTGATGAGAGCGATGGCGTACGTCTGGATCTCCTGGTTTGACCTGAAGGAATATCCAGCAGCGCAACAACCAGTTAGAAGTAGCATGCTCTGCAAATCTCCACACAGGAACAAAACTACAGGCTAACTGCATAAAAAAATAGTCTAATTACCATTAAAACAAACACCTGGGATGGGTGCAGGATTTTTAGAAGCGTCTTCTTTGCACCAGTCTTTAGTTTTGCTATGTGACATTTTTCTAAACTTTGGCTTTACTCCAATAAAAAGACCAAAACCAACTTTGAGTTTATCGTAACAGAAAATGCTTTTTGATCTTATACCTAATATTATTAGTGAGGCATGTGGATATGTACATAGGAGGGATAATGGATATACTGGACAAAGTATGATGACTATGGAGCTGCCAGGCAGGAGGAAAAGAGAAAGAGCACAGAGAAGATTCATGAAAGAAGTGAAGGAGGACATGCAGAGGGTTGGTGTGAGAGAGGAGGATGAGACAGGGGTGACATGGAGGCAGATGATGCGCCCCCTAAAGGCAGTATCCAAAAGAAGAAGATTCATTTTCATTATTTCATAGGGCTCCACTGTTGTTCATAACACAAAATGTATCATCATTATAACTAGCACAGAGATTTGATTTGATTTTGCGAGTGACTCATATGTAGTCGTGCTGCTGTGAAAACTCACCAGAGCAGGCATGTCAAACTCATTTTACATCGTGGGCCACATACAGCCCACTTTGATCCTAAATGGGCCAGAACAGTGAAATTCCCCATCCTGTCAGTGAAAATACGTTTATCTACACATTTAATCCCTGAGATATATGTAAGAAACAGAATTAAGCCCAAGTGTTTGGGGTTAAATTGTGAGAACAGTAATAATGGCCATGGAGCAGGTTTTTATCAGTAGGAAAAGCTGTAAAACATATGAAAATCTATGCTCTCTTTGCCTTCTTCTTAAGTGAAAGGTCTGCATCGGGACAATTCTGGGCCCCGGGCCTTATGTTTGACACTTGTACACTTGAGCAAACAGAGCAAATTAACTACTTAATGTCACCACTAACATTCACACCAGGCATTCCTTCATCTGATTATAACGAAACTGGCAGCCTGATACATGCAGTAAAAGTAGTTTCCATCACCACTATGCGTCAGGTTCTTGGTTAGGAGTTCTTTGAGTTTTGGTTAGTTTGGTTGGTTCATGGTGTTTTCAGCATTACTTACTGCGTGATTCTTCAGCTGTTTTCCTTCCTCTGTGTTCCCTGACCCCCTCCCCCAATTAGTCACCCTGCCCACCCTGTGTATTCAGGTTGTATGCTTTCTCCATGTCCTGTGTTCGACCCCCTTTTGGGGGGTTTTGTGTCCTCCTAACTTGTTGGTTTTGATCTTTTCATGGGAGTTCTCAGCAACAACAAAAATCTTATAACAGCAATGCTGTTTGATTGGAATCGCCTGTGCACCCATACCCATCCACATAAACAGAAACAAAACTCACAGCAACTTTTTCTATCCAGTCACCCCACACTCCTATACCCTCCACTTTCCCCCATTTCAGAGCGCAGGAAGCCCCTGTGCGTGTGTGTGTGCTCACACTTGCAAGTGCCCGATGAGCTGTCCCACGGTGATCTCCTGTGCCACCCGATGGTAGAGGCTATGGCTGTTCAGAACCATGCTCTCGAGGATGGCCAAGGAGCGCTGCAGGATGGACACGTCCACCATCGGCTGGTTGACGTAGCCCGCAATCTAAGTGAGCACAGAGAAAACCCGTTAACACAGAGAAACAAATTTTGTTTCTTTGTTTCATTTCTTGGTTTATTTGGTGCATTTGGATAAAAATTTAGTAGAATATTTTTATCCAGTACAAAGACAACAAAATCAAGAGTTCTGCAAAATTCTCCCAAGTGGCTGCCAAGGCTTGGATGAAGTTTTCCAGAGAAAACTATTTACATAAACACAGAATGAGCTCCAAATTATGTGAGTAGTTGCTCAGCAACAGTACCCACACATTTCCGGCATTTGTGTAGAAAAAGAGGTCAAAGAAAGAAGAACTTGAAGTTTAGTTTTGTTTTCTTAAAGTGGAAAGTTGTACAGTGGTGTTTCACTGAAATGAAAAATGTGTCCTATGAATTGTTCTTTTGTTGGAAGAAGTACCTGCTTGATGAAGGACAATGAGATAAGGTCCCAGGACACAATGCCATGATCCATTAGTTCGAGGAAGGCAGTGAGAGTGAAGGCCAACATTTCACCAAAGCTGAAGGGAATGAAGTACAGTCAGGGCAGGCCTTTCAGATCACACGTTAACATTTAGATTAACTTTACAGAAATCCTGATACGAGGGCAGACTTTAAAAAGCCAAAACTTATCTTTTTGACTAAGTGGCTTTATTTGACCTCCACAAGTAATCCAACTGTAGTATATAAATAAAATCACTAAATGAATGTGAACTGAGCTTAAAAGTGCAAGTAGTGGATTTAGAGGGAAGCAGCAAAAGTAAAGGAAACTGATGTTCTTTAAAAATTGCTAATAGCCTTAGCAGTTTACAGCACTGCCATTAAGCAATGCCAAGCTTTGCAAATTCAACAAAGATGATACAACACACAGTCAGATGCACCTATGGTATCAATTTCAAAATCTTACATCACCTCCTTCACAAGTATCAAGTAGTATAAGCTTTTCAGAAAACCTGACCTCTGACCTTAAGAACAAGGTCACCAATGGTATCAGTTTGAATGGCTGAGGGGTAAAGAAACTCACTGAGTGCCGCTCTCCACAAGACGAGCCAGCGTCCCAATGCCTTCCATGTTGATGAACTCTGCAGCAAAGGTTGGATCTGCAGAGAGCTTGGCGAGCTCCTTCAGAGCCTCGAGGCGAGCATCGATGCCATGGGACTGGATCCTCTCCAGGAGCTGGCGAGCAGCACGAGCCTGTCAGAGACAAACACGATCAATCAGTGTCATGATACCTTCATCACCTTGTCCAGGTCACTGAATTTACTGTAAACATATATGGAGAAACTTATAGCCCATGTGGAATAATACATTTTAATAATTTTCTATTAGCTACAATAGCAAATGTTAATGTGATCTTTTATGAGACCAGTGTCTTATAAACTGCAAGATATATACACTAACCTTTTTTTTTTTAGGTACACCTTGCTTTTATTATATAACTAAAGATCAGCGGTTTCTGAAATACTCAAAACAGGCCTGTCGAGCACCAACAACCACGCCTCATCCAAAGTCACTTAAATCATTTTTCTTCCCCATGCTGATGCTTCATTTGAACTTCAGCAGGTCATCTTCACCATGTCTACATGTGTGAATACACAGAGTTGCTGCCACGTGATTGGCTGATTTAATGTTTGTAGTAATGGCTATTATTGTTAACAGTGAGTGCACCTTATAAGACATGCAAAACATAAGCATTTAATATATTTTTGTATTTATTTTGTCACACAAGAGAGCGCTTCTCCAGCAAATGTATAGCTATGGCACTTTCAATGCCACATTTTTCACTTACAGGAGAAATTGCTAATCGAAGAATGGTCCCATTCTTGATGTCGCCACGACTCTGAAAGGATTACAACAGAGTTCAGTATCAATTCATAAAGTCCTCATCTCAAGGTTAGGAAGAAAACAATGAAGCTCACCTGCTCAGTGATATAAAGCTGAGGACCATCAGCATAACGCAGGGCAAACTGCTCTGAGCCAGACAAAGACCAGCTGGAGACAAAAGCAGAGAGAAAATGTTTGCTAAAGAATTAATATCCAATATCAGTTTTGAATACTAGGAAAATAAAGAAGAAAATTAGTAGAACACACTGTAGAAATGTAATGCAATGCAGCATACTCTGGTATGCATGAACAAAAGGTTGCTCGAAGTCAGATTGTTGCCTTCAGCAGTTGTATTTACACGAGCAGCAAACACGAGAGGCTGTGGAGGAGAATCACTCAGTGGGTGTTTACAGTAAAGTGCAAAGAATTTTCTGTTTCAGATGGTAAAAGGAGGCAGTGGGTAGATGGAGCCAGGCTAAGAGCTGGATGGGTGGGATAGAATCTGTAATAGCCATCACTTAGGTGCAAAAAAGTCCAAACACAACAATGGGGGTTAGAAAGAGGTGAGTCGGGTTATGTGTGGTGTTACAGCACTAAGTGTGGTCATCATAAGCATTTTCTCATGTTTAGCTTTTCCACATAGACTTTCATGACGCAGATCTAAGAGAATGACATGTCTCATCTTTTTTCTGGGCTTTCACTGCTTCTTACAGTTTAGTTAGTTAACTAATGTGCTCCTTAGATCTTCCATTTGATTGAGCTATCTGTAATAAAGCTTTCAGTATTATAATTACATTCTACTAATCACCAAAGTCTAGTTCATTATAGCTACCACTTTAGAAACTAAATAAATCTCAAATATTTTAAGTAATCCTGCAGAACATACCTTTGGAAACAATTAAAACATACAGGAGTAATACTTACCCATCACATACTTCCCGAATTATTGAGGACAAAGGTCTTTTCTGCAAAGAGGGGAAAGAAACTTACAGACTTGAAAAATTCAACATTAAAGGACTTAAAGGAATCATGAATCATCACTCCTCACATGGCACTATCTATCAAATCTGCCAGTTGGGGTACTTTCGTATTTTGCATACATGAAATTTTCACATTAAAGCCGCACATAATTTCCTCCCCTTTGTTATTCCCCTTCCTGTTATGCGCTTCGTTTATTCTTCACTCAACTCTTTACAGCCCACGCATGTTTATACACCTCTCTGCATTTAATCATTAGTTATTATAAATCTCTGGCTCTCTTCCAGTGTGTCTTTTGGCCCGTCTTCCTCCCCTCACCTCCCAACCACTCATGACACATGGCCACCCCTCCACGAGCCCAGTTCTGCTGGAAGTTTCTTCCTGTTAAAAATGAGTTTTTCCTTCCCACTATTGCCAAGTGCTTTCTCATAGGGAGTCATCTGATTGTTGGGATTCTCTCTCTGTTCCTGTAGGGTTTTTACATTATAACATAAAGAGCCTTGAGGCGACCCGTTGTTGTGGCACTACATAAATAAAACTGAACTGAATTGAATGATTCACTGTAATAGCTAGAGGAAGATAAGTTCTTAGAGGCATTGTGAGGATTTATGTCATTTGTCGTACTCATGCATACCTGGTCCATCTCTATTAGCTGAGCATTGGCACCAGGCCATTCAATAGCCACCTTCACGATGTCAGATGGGGGAGGCATGGCCGTGTTTTTGTTAGCACCCTGTAGAAAAAAAAGGAAAATAAATAACACCAGTCATTCAGAGACTTTCTGAACCACTACATTTAAATGTTACTCTTCAAATAAATGATGATTAAAAATACAAAGAACTGCCTTACTGAGCTATGTGGCTCAAGAGTCAGACAATGAGAATATTAGTATGAATCTAGGGTTGTACATCACCTAACTGATAACTGTTGAAAGCGTCAGTCGCTGTCACAGCTCTGCTGCATAAACCTCTGTGTCAGCTCCCCTGTGAACATAGAAAAACACAGCCTGGTCATGCAGACCCAAAAGCTCAATTCGCTCAGTTGCTGCATTTTCTCTTCAGTGAACTGAATCTGTCAGAGAACAGATCAATAAGCATGACTGTTTCACAAAACCACCCACACAAACACACACACACAGTCACATAAATATCTCGGCTGGGTCAAGCTTTCTGCCAGCTGAGTCTGGTCTGCTGAATTATGTTGCCCTTGACATATCTGCATATTATTTGCAAAGCATAACCTAATTACCTTCATTTCCAGCTCGCTCTGCACCCTCTATGCAAAAACATTATTACACCGGTAAATTATTACAGTTTAGTTATTACTGAAAACGTCTCTTTTATTTCCTTTTCACATTTTGTATTTTGGCAATGAAGAAGTAAAGATAAATAGAGCTTGTACGGATCCAAAAACTGTGTGGAAAATGGTTATTAATTGGAACAATATGGGCTGTTACCTTCTGGCCATCTGCTCCGTTTGAACTCAAATTCCTTTATAACGCTCACTCTCGTGTAGCCTAATTCAGTTTTTATAACTGTTCTGACTTTTATTTGCACTCTTGTTTAGTCAGGCCTCACCTTTAACACCTAATTTCAGCAGAACACCAACGCTTATTAAACATATTTTTCACGATCTGCAACAGAAAAAGCTTGACGATACAAAAGCAGGAAGAGCACAGCAGGGACCGGTCTTTGGCAACACACCGATATCCCCCTCTGCTCAGACACGAGGCGAGCAGGAAAAGCCGTCTGATTGGGAGACAGCTGTAAAGAAAAGAAACACTGCTGTTTCCCAAATGGCTCTTTGCATTCAGGGTGCTTTCAGGATACAAAGCGCTTTGTAAAGCTCAGCTACTCATTTGCGAAGTAAAGCACTGCCCTACTGTTACACGGGAGACAAACCTTTGTGAAACGAACTGAACCAACAACTGTATTCCCTAGAGATTTACCAGCATAGTGATATTTCCAGCACAGTCTTTCTGAAGAGTTTGAATGTTTGTTCTATAAATACATTTGCCTGCCATTTTATATGATCAGTGGATGTGATGTCTGACACCGTGCTCCTTTGATCAGTCACGAAATAAAGCAGTTTGTTCTTGAGTTTAAGTTCATTCTTTAGAGAATGCAGCCTGAGCTGTCAGTATATCATTGCACCGCAGATGCCAGTTTCTCCTGATCAAAGTTGGGATAAAGATTTAAGCTCTTGTACTTTAAATAATTAGCATGCACAAATCCTTTCATCTTTGGACCAGGGGATCACTCAACTGTGATAGTGTCAGAACACAGCTTAACAGACTGATGCACAGCATTAACATTTACATCACGTAAACAAGTTATCAGTGGAGTCTGAAAATACCACTGAGTGAATTATGCCTAAAATAAATATTGATTATGATGAAGAAAGAGGAAAAATTAATAATACATGACAGAATACTGGTTTTGCAGACTGTCCATTATATAATCTCTGATCTCTAATATCTGCTAAAAGGCCTGTTCTCTTACAAAGAAAATATAGTAAAAACATTTTCCACATGTTCTTGTACTGATGTACAGCACTAGAGTTGGACCAGTAATCTGGCATACCGGGCATTTTCCTGGTGGGCCGACGCACTTTTGGGATGCGCCGACAACAATCCATTTGTTCATTTTTATTACTGACACTGGATCTCCCAGTCAAATCTCTTAACACGACCAGCTCTTCCCCTACTGTCGCTGTGTGCTCACGCAGCTTGTAGAAAAAGTTTTGTGTGGAAGAAGTGGCGATGGTGGAGCTGAGGGAAGACAATAAAAAGAAACTAATAATAGATACAGCAAATTAACTGCTGCTAGCACCAGCTGTGGAGAAGTGAGGAAGAGACAAGGAAAATTCAATTAACGTGGTAAGAAAATACATAGAGGGACATATTTAGAAAGGGAGAGACTCAAGGATTCGGGTAAAATGACCATGAGCCACTACTAATAGCTAAAGCGTAGCTTTTAATTATTGTCACATGCTGCAATACGACTGCTTCAATATCCATAATCAAACTTATGCCATCGGCCAGGGATGATTTTTTGTCCCAGTCCAGCCTCCAGCCCTATTCAGCAATGACATGTGGCTAAATATCTGCACAAACAAAAAGTATCTGTTACTATAAACCAGGGGTCTCAAACTTGTGGCCCGCATATTGACGTTATCTATGACCACATCTCAAAAGTGCTCTATTGGACTGAGACTGTGGAGGCCATTTGAGTAAAGTGGGCTCATTCTCATGTTCAAGAAACCGGTTTCTTGAACTGCTTCTAGTTTATCCTGCTTGAAGCAGTCATCAGTATGTGGATACACTGTGGTGATAAAGTGATGGACATGGTCACCAACAATTCTCAAGTAGGCAAAAAATATCTCCCATTCTATCACACCAGCTTGAACTGTTGATACACAGCAGGATGGATCCCGGCTTTCATGTTGTTTATGCCATTTCTGACCCTACGACCTGAATGTTGCAACAGAAATTATCAGACCAGACAATGTTTTCCCATCTTCAATTGTTCAATTTTCGTGTGAATTGTAGCGTTAGTTTTCTGTCCTTAGCTGACTGAAGGGGCACTCAGTGTGGTCTTCTGCTGCCAGAACCCATCTGCTTGAAAGTTTGACATGTTGTGTTGCCGTTCAAAGACATTATTCTGCATCTTTACTGTACTTTTAACGAGTTGTAAGTAAGTTACTATTACCTTCCTATCAGCTCAAAACAGTCTGGCCATTCTCCTCTCACATCTAAACTTAATAAAGCATTTTTACCCAGAGAGCTGCCATTCTCTGTAAGCTGCCAGAGATTTTTGTGTAGGACAATTCCAGTATATCAGCAGTTTCTGAGCATTGTTGGTATCATATGGGCTGTCTGACACCAACAATGCTCAAAGTTGTTCACATTTCTTCCCCATTCTCATCCTTGGTTTGAACTTCAGCAGCTCATCTTGACCATGTATACATGTCTAACTGCATGGAGATGCTGCAATGTGATTGGCCAATTAGATATTTATGTTAATAAACAGCTAGGTCAAAAACTGAAACCACAGCCAGTGATGAAACACAACAGAAACATGAGCAATAATGGTTAGTAAAAGAGTCATTTATCATTTTGTAAAAGTAAAATGAGTAATATTTGTTCTTATTTGCTTGTTCCCTGAAAGACAAAGATAACTGTAAATAACCAACTGATATCAGGCATATTTCAGGATACATTTCTGTAAATGTAAGAAGTTACAATGCATTTTTTCAGCCAGAATTTAAAATCAGGTATCCCTTGTGCTTTTCTTACTAAACATATCCAATTATATTCTGTAGACAAGGTTTGTGTTTTTAGTAAATAATCTCCATTGGTGGACAATTGTTATTAATAAGCTCTCTATGGATAGTCTATAGATCTGCGTAACTTAGTCATTCAAGCGAACCAGAGGTGCACTAGAGGTAGGCAGCTTGGTCCAAAAAGTATCAATACCAACACTGGTATTGGTATTGAATTAATAATAGCACAATAGCATCAATACTTTGTTTTTAACCTCTATGTTCAGTATTTTGCCCGCTGAACTGTGTTAAATACATTATTTTGGGGATATTATAAAATATGTCACGGTTTTTGTGTCGAATGTCACATCTATTTTATTTATAGCCCATAGGACATTTAGACATCAGAAGTTGAACCAAAGTCCTTTAGAAACAGACACGTTTACATCACAGGTCCTCATAAAAAATGAAGTGTGTTTTATTTTTTTAACTAATTATTGCAGAAAGTAAAAATCACAGTGGTGATTAAAATGTGCTCAGAATTTGCAAACTGATGGTGATTCACCTCATAAGTGATGACACGTTGCTCTTCCCTACATAAGCTGCATTTCTAAGTTAAAAGTATCGGTATCGGCAGTACTGGCACTGTATTTACTTGTGATCGATACCCTTTACTTTATCCCACAGGACTATGCAGTGACTACACCTGTGTTTCTCCTTCCTCGACATTTCAAAATACCTGCTGGTTTTGTCCATTTCTGGTGACTGTGCACAGAGCAGACATACTGATGAAAAGCGATGGGAACTATTTTCTTTCCACTTTCTGCGGGCCTGTCATCTGGCTGGTGTGACTGGATTCGCGGCTGCCGCGCGCACTGGGAGCTTTTTATTTGGCTGCACGCGCTGTGGTGGTAGCTTAGCAACTACTGCTAAGAAGCTCAAGCCTGAAAAGAAACCCAACAGTGTGGTCGGAGCCTAAATTCAAAAGACTCCCAACTTTTTGTATCCCCCCGGCGCCACCAGCTACTTCTCACCGCGACCCGGATGTTTCTGACGCCATTTTACTGTGGTTTTAAATGTGGTTCGGGGCTCCCATCCAGGCCGGTGGGCATTAAAAAACGGGTTCACACATGAAAAACTGAGAAGCGCCTAACTTTGATGACAGCTAGTTGCCTACTTGATCGTGCGCAGTGGCGCCCCTTCTGGTTATACGATAGCTGCTGTCTCGGGAAAAAAAACAGCCTTGGTAATTTTTCTTAAAAAAACAAAAACAAAAAACAATTAAGGCAAATTTATCTTCTGGTAGCCCAGAGTGCGATAACAGTCATCCTCTGGCAATTGAGAAGGCTGATGTCTTCTTAGCAGCTCATTCTCAGCCATCATTAATATAACCATCCACGCTTGTTTAATCAGAAACTTAAACTTAAAATGTTTAAAGCGTAATTGTTGGTGATCGATTAGTCAGGATCAGAGCTGTGGTTAACAGAAGCCCACCGACTGGTGCATTGAAAGGCTGCATTTGCAACCTTGTGATGTTTAGCGTAATCAATCACAACTCATGATCGTGTCGTTTCTTTAATTAAACAGCAGCTAACGTCTCTTGCTGTTCTCTGCCTCAGATTAATAGCAAACTTACTCGCTATTACAGTGAGCACCACCGTTATTCCTCAGAAGGCGGCTAGTGTTATTCAATCATCCAGCCCAGCCTGTCCCCGTCTCCTCCTCCATTGCAGTCAGGATACAGCCCGTCACCCGAGCAGAAGATGCTCACCGGCTTCGCCGGAGGGTTTTAACGAGGGGTACTTATCTGCTAATGTCATACTTGGTGCTACTCACCCCGTGTCCTGGCCATCGATGGTGCTCTCGGTATCTCCCTCTGTCCCCAGTGAAATCCTCGTGAAAAGGAGACGCGGTTCCACGCCTTGTAGGCGGGACACCATGTCACCGTCTGCAAATGAGGCAGGCTCCTCATCATTTGTGCACTCTCTATCTGGCGTCTCACTTTAACCCTTACATACTGTTCATATTTCACTGTGTGGTCCGGATAGCTACCGAATGGTTAATTACAGATCAATTTAGAAAAGGATAAATGGTCTGGCTTTAATAAATACATTATAAATCTTTAATAGTAGTTTCAGAGAGCGGGGAGAATGTTTTAAAACCTAAAAGATCCAATTATTCTTGGAGAAGACCATCTGTTTTTACACAACGTCATGCCCTGTTTTACCCAAGACACGGAAAAAAACAGCCATAATGATTTAAATGGATTTCATTAAAAGTGAAAATAGGAGGAACTTTCTGGAATTGTTGGGATATTTACTTTAAACAAGTACTACAATCTTTAAATGCCATCCTCACTGCTATATCATCAAATCATTTTTTTAATTCAACATTAACCAACACAAAACATAAAAAAAAGATGCTTATTGCAAACTCAGTAGCAGTGGTAAGAAAGTGGCAGGATTTGCACATTTCATCACTCACTGAAGGCACCTCAGATGCTTTAACAATCTTATGACCTCACCAACTCCTTTTTCCATCTGTTTTGATCTTAGCAGTCAGCTCAGAGTAAATGTGTCCTAATTTCTTTAAACTATCAGTTTATTTTTACATTGATTTCAGTTATATTGCACGTGCAAATGTAATGTTTGCTTTCATATAGCACTTCTAATCTTACCAGAAAACTTTATACATTCACACATTTACTTCAAGGATTTATACACCTCACCTTCAGCTAATTTAGAATCACCAATTAACCTTAAAATCTATGTCTCTGGAGGAATGAAGGAAGCTGGAAAACCTCAAATAACCCACCTAGGCACAAGTGAGAACATGCAAACACCACACAGACAAGGAGTTGAACTCTCTTGCTGTAGGTCTTTCTACGAGTGTAGAGGAATCCTAGATCTCTGTTCCTCTTGTGCACCATGTATGTTCACGCTTCTGCTGTTTCACGGTTTTGAATGTCTCCCATGACCGCTCAAAGCACATCTGTGTCTGCAGCAACCTGGACAAATGTGATGGTAACATAGTTGTCATGACAGTGCAAAGATCCTCCTTGAACTCTGTCACCTCCACTACCGTCCATCCATCTATCCACACAATCAACAGAAGACTGCACCACAAAAGCATTCACAACACATTTTTTTCTTTAATTTTACACAGAAACATGTGTACAGGAGAAATATCCAGAGCCTTGGGGGAGGGGGTACGGTAACACTGGCTCACCTCAGGATGTCTGCTGGTGAAACTTGAAGGGTCAAGCAGACGACTGCACTTAAATTCACTTAGGAAACAACTGAATGTTTTTAGCATCACATAACATCTCATGCATGACATCAATTTCTGACATAATTATTAGTTTAGTCAACAAACACAGACATACCCATTCTCAAGTTATCCACAGGCACAGAAAATGAGCAGAACTGCTGCTCTGGAAAGTTCAGAATTTGACTCACTTCATGTGGCAAAAAAATACAATCAGTTCTTTTAAAAAAAGAGAAAAAAATATTTTAAGTCATTTAAATGCATTTTGATAACAAACAAATTCTGCAAATCATCCAAAAATCAATTACTAGTAACCCCAGCAAGAGATTCACTAAAAGAAAAACTATGGTATATCAGGACTAAACAGTTTAGATACAGTGAGAGCAGATCAAAAAGAATTTATCCATTTACTGGCAGTCAGTTTTATGCCATAATAAAGTTAAAAATAATAATAAAACAGTTGACATACTTCAGTAATACAGGGAAAAGTTGAGGGTAACAGTGAATCATTTGACGTTATCTGACATATACACAAGTAAAGTGGCACCAGTATCAACAGAAAGCAAACACAGCTGTTTAAGGCTTTGATCACATGACCAGACATGAACACGACTGCAGAGGTTTAGCAACACAAATCTTCCAGGAGTGATTATTAAATTTTTTTTTTCTTTACAGCACCGCATTATCACTGAAAACAGACTGACACTGTAGACTCATATTTGCTGCTTTACTGTTACACTACCAGTGGTGATAAGGTCTACAATAAAACAGTGCTAAAGAATGAAGAAAAATAAAATAAAACATGTTCACTAAATTAACCCAGGCAGTAAAGCAAAGACTTCTTAGAGGTAGGAAAATGGTAATGGAGCATTTATTCTTCAATAATCAATCAGCTAAGTGTTCGTGTCCAATGAGGACTGTCTGCAGGAGTAAACTATTGGCCAATAAAAGCACCAGGAAATGCAAATCAATCATGTTACTTTTGATATTAGCAAAACCTGAAGTTGTAATTGGTTTAGTGACATTAAACTAGTGTTGTATGAGGAGATTTTTTGCATGAAAAGCAACAAATTTACAGGGTTACAGGAAATGAAAGGCCACATAAGAAATTAGCTGATGCAAAATTGCCCTATACTTCAACCCAGACACCTTACTAGAGCCCAATTTTACACTGATTACATTTCCGCTTGTTGTAACCATGAACTTTTCAAAAATGCATTTGCATCTCTGATGAACAACGTGAGCACAGCTGCCATTTAATCTGACCGAGGGATGCACTAGGTTGATTAAATTAATTCATAACAAGCATTTGAGAGCTATGACCATCAAAGCATCCAGCATATAATGAGCCTCATTAGCATTACCCCGCAATTCAGATGTTAATACAGTGTAGAGATATCGGTGACACAGAATCTTCGTAATATAAACAACGACCACAGTGCAACAACACTCGACACAGAGATGCTTCGTATGAGATAAAATCTACAATGACCTGTCACCAGCTATGGTCACGAGCTGATAATAAAACAGTCTAAAAATCCAAACTTGTGTCCAATTAATGACACACAACCATCACCCTTGCATACAGTACACAGAGTATAACCAGCAAAGAGGAACTCTCGTGTGAAATTATCTACAATAAACTGTATATCATCTTTAGACATGACTTATTAAAAATTTCACAATATGTCTCTTGAAAACAAAACTAGAAATCTTTAAATACATTTTCTTTTGTTTAATAATATGAGTGATTACTCTTATTTATTCATTCATTAATAAGAGAACTTGATCAAAACACCTGGTCCAACCTGAGCCCAGTCTAAACCACATTGCAAGTGAATGCAGCCAGATCTGATTGCATGAACTCTAATGGGAAAGTTCATTCTGTTTCAAGTCACTTCAAACAGCTCTGAGGTCAGAATGAGAGGAAAACACACAATATTGCAATACCACCCCCATTCTATTCTAGCATTGGCAGGTATTCCGGGCATATTTATTTAGCAGTTTAATTTAAGCAGTGAAGCAAATAAAAAAAACAATGTTGCAACATAAAGCAACACTACTTGAAAGGATGTGTAACAAAAAATAAAATAAAATATGATGTTGGATGTGCTTAAAAGAACATTTTAGTGTGAATTGGGCCTACAGACAGGTTGTGCTGACTGAAAGTTAACTCATCCAACCAATCAAAGGGCTTAAAAAGCTCGCAAATGCAAAACGGGGGTCAAATTCAATGAAAATTTGATTTCAAGTTGGATTTACCCTAAAGCAGCCGTTTTAGCAGAATGGCAGTTACTAACTTTTAGACATGCCAAACTTCAAAGCGTTCTGTTGCCTTCGCCTATCTGCACTTTTGCTGGTGCAGATAACATGACAGTGTTGTATCTGCAGGTCTCTACTGGGAAGATGGAAAGAAAGGGAAAAAAAAGCTACTTGCTCATTAAAATGAAATTAATTAATACCATGAGGGAGATTTATTCTCAACTCATTATACATCAGATCATTTTATTTAAACTGTACGTGACCAAAGAGATTTTGATTAATGGTAAACACGAGGTGGAATGAACTTTATTATGTGAAAAAGTATTTTTGATCCATTTTACAAAACAGAGATGAAAATGTTTAAGGGGCCAAACCTGATTAAACACAGAACATAAAGTTGTTAGTGTTTAGATGGTGATACTGTATTTACAAGGGTTCAAATTTACAACATCAGATTTTCTCTTTCATGCTTTGTTTTTTTAATACGGAAATTAAACCTGCGATCCAGTATGAACACTGGCTTCTTAACCTTTAAGAGTATTAGGTCCAGGCAGTACATTATGGTCTGATTTAGCTCAATTCCCTTTAATAAGGACGATTTACAATAATATACAGGACTGATATTCAGTAAAGTTATGAATAGTCGTCTCATGATGAGCTCAACTCATCCCTGGGCTTCATTCTTTTGCTTCTAGGATAATAAATATATTTTAAATGCATTAACAGGATCAAAGCTAATGGAGCTTTCCCTGTAAGTGCCGTTGAGATGAACAGAGAGAGTCAGAGGGAAAAATGCCAGAGTAGGAAAAAAGGTAAGAAGATGTAGATTTGTGAGGTCACTACCAGTCTGCGTTCTCCCAGGTTTCCTCAGCAGGTTTCGTGGGACTCTTCTTTGTCTTACCATCTGCATTCTCCCAGTTGTTGTCCCAAGCCTCCCAGCTCTCTTCTGTGCTGTGTTTGTTGTTGGATGCTGCTTCAGAGCCCCAATTGTCCCAACTGTCAGAGCTCTTCTTGGCAGAATTATCTGCAATGGTCCAGCTGTCACTGCTGGGAGATTTCTTAGCCTTTAAGGAGCTGTTGCTGCCAAAGGTCTCCCAGAAGTCCCTTGCAACAGGCTGGCTAGAACTACCCTGATATCCCTCAGTGGCATCCATGTTTTGGTAGCTCTCACCAGCAGACCTGAACATAAAGAAATGCTTTTACAGGCCATAGCTTACAGCATTGCATCACAAAGTGCTTAGGATTCTGAATATGAAACATTTCATTTATTGTGTATTAAGCTTTTTTTTTTTATTACCCATCTTCTTGTTTTCCAGAGAACAGATTAGTCAGCTTTGACCCAGCTCCCTGAACCTAAGGAGGAAATAAACTATTTATGTAAGTGTACCTGTACATGTAAAATACCTTATTTTTCATTCATTCAAAGGTCAAAGAATAACGTAATAAAAAATAATAAGTCCTAACAAGTCCATTACGACAAATCAGTTTTTACTACACAATCAAACAAATTAGTTTTAGCAAGGCAGTAATATTAAAATGACACAAAAACACATTTTCTAACTCTTTTACATCATGTACTCACCACCACAACAAAATGGCAGCAAGAAAAACAAGAAATTAAATGTAATTAGTATAGTTCAAACTTAACGGCACTGCAAAACCAGTCTCCTTGGAGGACTAGAGCGTATAGTGTATCGGGGGGCTCCGGCAGTTTTGGATACTGTTTGCAATAGCAGTGCCAGGGCTACTGCTCCTCACTTGGGAGACTGGTTTTGCATCAGCACAGTGTGGCAGATGTCTGCCATTCCTACCTTGTTTGCCAGCCCAGTGATGCTGACTGCCATTTCATCTAGCAATTTGCCATCTTTCACCTGGACGAGCCAAATTATTGTTAAAAACTAATAAAAACAACAGTCTAATTAAATGCGTGGTGAAGAGCTCATTTTTGATTGTGGAAAAAAAACAATACAGTTTTTTTGTTTATTTTTTTAAACAGCACAGATGTTTTAAAAGAAGAGGAAGAAGAAGAAAGACAGTAAAGAGTGTTTAAAAAAAAAAAAAGCACAGACTACAGATACATTAAATTAATATTGCCAACACTACATTAAAAGACAAAAGCATTTTGTTTCTGTCGGTCCACTCAAAGAGAATAAATCACTACAAAGCATGGTAAAAAGAGGCACCCTTCTATGTGTAACAGTTAAGATTGAAAAGTCAATTACCCTGCTGATGCTGGAATTGAATTTAAAAAAAAAAAATTTAAAAAAAAGGAAAAATACTTTTGTTTTCTTTTTTTCTTTTTTTTTAAAAAGATGACATCCAGGAGCTGCTCACTTGGCAGTTAAATCTGCTAAGCAGAAGCATTGTGTCAAAAACACTTACTATTACTGCAAAAATGGTAACATGTGTTCTAATATTACATGATGTCAAAAGAAAGAGAAAAAAAACAACAACAACAAAGCTCAGACACACCAAATCCCCAAAGGTAACGAGCTGTGGCTTTCAAATGAAGAGCTCCAGGATGCATCACGTCTTGTTTACTGTGAGCAGACAGCCGGTGGTTTTGAGATTGCATTTTGACCTGAATGCAACCAAAACCAGCTCAAGCGTAACAGCTTTGAGCCTTAACAGCACTCAGAAAACAAGCCACGAATTTTCAGGAAGCTTATGGTACAAAATAAATAAATAAATAGTCTGTTGCCTACAGAATCTATGCATGCTGCTGTCTGTTTATAGGGAATTCACTGCGGCTGTCACTGATTCAAGAACATAAAAATGGCTCCAGTAAAGCAACACCAAAACCTAGTAGAATAGTCGTGATGTCATTTTGTGCACTGAAAGCTGGAGACTTTGAACTCAGACATGACGTGAACAAAGAGTTTGGCTGTTAAAAATGTTTGTGCTATAGGCTTGATCCAGTGACAGTTCACACTGACTCACACATGTTCCCAAATAAACAGCTCACAGTCGTACGCTTCTGCAAATCCCACAGCTGAGTCACTGACTGAGAGAGAGAGACAAAGCTTTGTGTTTACCCCCCCCCCCCCCCTTCCATCTTTGAAACTACAGGTTTGTCGTTTAATGTTAGTTGGCATACAGCAGATAAACTGGCACAGACAGGCAGCGGAGAAAATAGCACATTCACATCTGAAGCTGTTTCGTGTCTAAAAGCACTGCATCCCACCACCAAATCAACAACTTCAAACATCAATGTTACCTTTTCTTGAGTAGGTTTGATAACATTCTCATTTAATGTCTGTCCTAACTCAGTGGCCTAGTTGGAAGTCAGAGAGGAGAGTTCACTTGAATGAAACAGTTTAACATTCACAGTACTGCAAGACACTGAGCTGCTTGTTCTGCAGTAGCATGCAGCCTGAGCATTCTCATCCACCATGACACTGAACAAGCACTAGAGGGTGTAATGGTTCAAGACACTGGCAGCATGGCACGTCTATAACCCCAAATATTACGATATTTTTGCTTCTTACTCTGTGTGTTCAATTCTACAGAATAGCATCAAGGACTCCCCACGTTTTTTCACAGAAACCAATCAGGTGTTTGCATACCATTGTCCCTCTTCAGCGCTGTTAGCAGTAAACACAAACACTGGCATGCATAAAAAGGATAACCCATAATCAGTGGATGTGAGTGAACAGTGCTTCTGTTCACTCCTATTCCATTTGTCCTAAAGGTTATCCATATATTCCAAATTCAAATATGAGAAGAGACAAAATGCCTTGTGTTTAACCAAACAGAAGCACATGGAGACGACAATTCTGACAACATTTTTTGTTAAAGGTTTCTTTAAAAGTGTTAAAAAAAATAACTAAAAAGCAGACAATAATTCTGAAAAAACAAAAATGGTAGATACATATTAAAAAAAAAAAAAAAAAGATATAAAAGAAGCACCATGCATTTACAAACTGCTTTACCGGTTCTGGGGGCGCTTTATAGCCCCTTAACTAGATCCACAGAAGGCAAAGAGATAGTAAAGTAGTAATACAGTTATTGCTTGTAGGTTTATATTATTAAAATATTTACAAGCAAATGGCATACGCATGCTTATACCATCAAAAGAAAGAGGAGACTACTTAATACAGTCTGTAGAAGAGTCAAAAACCTTTATTAACAGGAGCAATAACTGGCTACTCGAGATGCGATAGACTTACCTTTAAGGTTGCTTGGTTTGCAAGTTTAGTTGTCTGCATGAGAGGGACAAAAATAATCACCATTTAAAGTTTTGTTTTTTTAAATACACAAGTTAAATGCCCAACATAAATTCTATGAAAATAAAACATCTTTGTGTGGATCAGATTTATAGTTTTTCTATTTTCAGTTTTTAATTTTTTGGCATTATTAGTTTCCGGTAATGTCCAGAGTGTACTGGCTTGTTTTGGTTTAGCTTTTAAAATGTTCTGTTAGTTGGAAAAATGTTCATTTTTACTCTTGCTAAATTATTATGCTATGGACTCTATTTCTCAGGGCCAGATTTAAGATGTTCAGTACAGAGGCCTGTACTGCAAAGCAGGTTTTTGTTTTATCCAGGCAAGTTCAGGGTTAACCCTGGGGAAGGAGGGTTAACTTCTTTCTAGGGTATATCACCATAGTAACTTAGGCTGCAGACCTAACCTGCCTCAGAGCAGGTTGGGTTTCAGATTAGAGGTCAACAGGTATGAAATCCTACTGGCCAATCACTTCTCCAGGAAATAGCATCACTAATCCTGGCAGGTCTTTTGGACTTCAATAGGCAGACAGTAGGAGGCTCTAAAGTTATACTTTTGTTTTGTTTTTTTGGTTCGTTTGTTTTTCTCTGACAATTACACACCAATGGGTTTACACAGCTGAAAATGATTAAAACTAAAACTGTCACATGCACATTTAACCATTAATTTAATAGAATAATCTATCAGATTACAATGGGCAGTGTCTTAATGATAAAGTTGTGATACTGATAAGTGTGTTAACTTCTTAGACAGTCAGCGCTGTTGATGGCTTTCCTTCAATGCCTTCAAATAGTTTAACCTTCATAGTAATTTTTTCCAGTCTAACTGATCAAAACATTTAAATAAACACTTTCACACAGTGCATTTCCTCTTACTTTCACTCAAACCACTGCTTTTTCTGCAGGAGCTGTGTTAATTTCTGCCTCTTCATGTTTTTCCAGAATTATAGTTTGCCATCCAGCCATGTGTGACCACTTAGCCTGACATCAGCAATCAGGTTAAGACAACCCAGGGTAGAGCCCAGCTATTACAATACAAACACCTCACTTAAAATAGTGTAGACATCTTGCTCTCAATAAGCTTATGCAAAAATGCCTGCTTTTGTTGATTTTGGTATCACATTGAGAAAAACAAAATGAATACATTTCCTATTCAGTTTATTATTAAATTGAATGAGTTAACCTTTGTTTGAAGTCACTTACATTATCTTTGGCAATAGAGGCAAACTTGCTAGCTCCAACAGTAAAACTGCTCCAACCCTGTTAATAAAATGTTTAAAAGTTAAGTTATATTAAGAAAGAAAAAAAATTAAAATACAGTTCAGCCCACCCCCCCAAAAAAGTGTGTCTTGACTTACTGAATAAATAGAGGACATGGCATTGTTCAGGAAGTCCTCTTCTTTCTTCTCTGGGGTCACTGTGTTGCCAAATCCAACGTACCGGTTCTCTTGATTCCCACTGTAACCACCTCCACTGAAAAAGCAGGAAAGATTTTTTTTATTTTGAATGTACACAAGCCAATAGAACAAAGATTCATAAAGGAAACTTAAATGTACAATTAGCAAAATTTCAGATATTAGACAAGGGCAATAACATTTCAAACGTCACTCATTACTTTGGATTTTATCCATTTCCAGAAAGGTTGTGTACATGAGAGACAATAAATCAAGATACAGTCATAAATATGAAGTCAAGCTGGCATTTTTAAATAATTATGAATTATCTCTCAAAGTCTCCACACTGTAGTTTGCGATATAGCTTTAACGTTCATGTTTTTCCTTGTATGCGCAAATGAAGTTACACCAATAATTACAGGAATGACACCTTATTCTCTGCCAAAGATGTCACTGATATACACTATGTATCTCTGCATAGCAAATAGTCATTTGCTGCCATATTAATGTTTATAAAAAACTTTAGAAACCTACCTCTGATAAGAGTTAACATCATCACTCAGCCAGTCTTCAAAAGCTTTATCACTGGATTTCGCCGAGTTCTGTCCAGATCCTCCAGAACTAAATTTTACATTACAGAAATATCAATTTGCTGTTTTGATGCCTGCTGTTCTCTATCTAGTATCAGACCCAGCATTAGTAAGTTTAAAATCTCCTTCATTCATACCGATGAGAGGATGAAAGAGTGCTTTTGGGTTGAGGGGACGTCCAGTTTCTTGCAGGGGAGGTCTCAATGGACCACTCCTTTCCCTCTGCTAATGTTGCGACCTGTCAATGCAGTGATGAACAAGGGTGAAGATGTTAGCGCAAACTGGAAAGCATTATATCTAAACATATCAAGCTAAATATATCTCATTACTGAGGATATACATTTATAATTTAAACCACAATTTCGTTGTACATGTACAATGACAATAAAGGGCTATTCTATTCCATTATGTTTTATCCGGTCCTCTGTGAGTGGGTTACTGGAAGAAAAAAAGCATCAGGAATAATTAAGAACTGAGTGTGAAGCTTACCTTGTCCCTGAAGAGTGCAGCAGCTCTGCTGTTGTATTTCTCCTGCAGAGTCCAGTTTGGATCATAATCATCTTGCAATTCAAGAAACAAGCGGAATTTTCCATTTCCACCTGCTTTCATTTTCTCCAGTTCAATATCTTTCCACTTGTCCATGGTGACCGAGCGCACAAAACTGCAGACGGGGAAGGAAAGATAAAACTGCATATTATCAGGCTGTAACAATTTCTTTGTGATCATTTGAAGGAATACACAGACTACTCTGGACTGTTGCTTGTAAACAATGTTCTTCCAATAATGTAACATATTCACAAAACCAATCCATATATACACTAGAGCATTTGATTAAAATGTATTTTTTTGACTAATACTTGTATGTTATTTTACTATAGTAAACTTATCTCAAAGTTTAACATGTCTTTGTAGTTTGCCAAATGTCACAAAAATGTGACTAAAGTTAAGAGACACCATGACTCATCACATTGTTACCTGAGATGTACTCCCAGGCCCCTGTGCTTGCCAGAGCACTCGAGACAAATCCAGATGCCATATGTCACACTAACCCACTGAGGGTTAAAAGCTCCACACTCAAAACACAGCTGAAAAAAAACCAAAAAAAAAAAAACAGATGAATATAAGCAGGTAAAAAAACAACAACAACAACAACACACTTCATATTCAATGATATACCCTGGAGTTCTTCATTTGATTTTCTCCAGCAAAAAGCCAACTAATGTTCTTACAAACAAACTCTATGATACAGTTTTTCCTAATGTGTGATCTGAATATTAGAAATAACCTTCTCTAATTAAACTAGAATGTGTGCCCTCTTGTGATTCATTTATTTGGGGCCATTTAGAGGACGATAGTGCAAAAGTGAAACCTCTCAAGGAGCTGCTATCTTCTCTGTAAAGTAGAATAAAAACGTTCCGGTGGGCTGAGATTATTTTGGTTAAGAACTGAAGTTAAGCCACATGGATCAGAAGCTTTAAGGACTTACATTATTCTCATCCTGAGTTCTCACTTCCTTCAGAACTCTTCTGGTCCTTGGACTCGCCATGATGACTCACACTGAAACAAAATTGCAGAGGATCATCTTAAAGACAACTACTGGAACAAAAATACTAATACAAACCCCTGAGAATTAATACTCATCAACCCAACTTCATGTTGCTAAGCAACTAATTAAATGCCACCAATACCCATCATCTGTTTCCCACACTGAAATCACACAGTCTCACTGGAGTATCACTTTATTTTTGTATTCTATTATAGAGGGCAGGTTTAATTTGTGAAACTGAACCAACATATCCAAAGGCTGGACAGCAATCAGAGGAAATGTTTAGATGATGAACTTTAAAGGACCTGAACCTGCTCCACAGGCTGCAGCCATGAAACACACACAGAAAAAAGCTGCAGTAAGAGGTCAAAATTCAACCAAATATTCATCAAACCACGAGTTACTGCTGACAAACTGTAAAAGTTTATATGAAAAATGTTATAAATGTAACTTTTTAAATGCTTTTTGTTCACAGGAAGAATGAATCTAACATTTTATTGTGAATTCAAATTAAAGCATTAATGAATTATCAAATATTCACCTGATTTTCTGCTGCATCTGGCAGTAAGTATGCACAATGTGGGAGGCTACTGCAGGTAATTTAGCCACACCATTTTACAATCATGAAACCCCTACAGCTTCTTTGTTTTCACGTTTTTATCTTTGACCACGGCACAGAGACAGCATCAAACTAGACCCCTGCCCAACATGCACCAAGCAGCAATCACAATGATTCTTATAGCTTCTCGCCACAACCTCAAACAAACTTAATAGATTTATGTAGTAATTACCATCAGTGAACACAAAATGTATTGTTTAAACTGCAGTGCTCCGCCATATCAGGTCATCATTTAACCATTTATAATGTCATTCATTGCACTTTTGGTACCCATTTTTAAAGATTAACACTTTCATAAATATTAATGGAAATAGGACAAAGTAAGTGGAATTGTTTTTTGTTTTTCCAACTGATTAGTTTACTAATAAAAGAAAAGTATGAGTATTATGATATTTGAGAAGCTGAAACCAGTGAATCAGTGAATGCCATTTAGGGTATTCACTGATCCGCCCTCCCCAGACGTTTTAGCCAGAACCAACGGAAATTCCCAACCACTGAGTAAACCACTTCAAAACAAGCATATCATCTGTTTTCTTTATCAGAAAAAATGCATCATTTTCTGTCAGATACAGTAGCAAATAAACACCAAATGCCTTTACTGTATGCAGACCAGACATGCCTATGTATTTAAATACAACCCTGCCTTTGTTTCCTTGTTACACATTAATAAAGGTCATGAAGATTAATGAGCTGTAAAAAATAAAAAATGCTGACAATAAGTCTGCTTGACTGGCTAATCCACTGCCTATCTAATCTGTTCAATAATAAAAGATGCTGATATTACATAACAGGGTAAACCAGACATCTGAGTTTTACCTGAAGCAACATCTACCAAGTCTTGCACATGTTTAGCAAAAAAAAAAAAAAGATATCCTACAAAGCCTGAGTATTTTCAAATAACAACTGGCAATGCTTTTGGCTATTCACTGGCTGGCAGACGGCTTGCAAATATAATCTGGTTTCATTAAACAGGATTACGCTGACAACTCATCATATACACTTTGTTCCCATGCTCACTCACTCTATGTACCCCTCTCAGCAATTGATTGCCTTATCAGTATATTCTCATACTCGAGTACTCCTCAAAATTATTATATTCTCTCATAACAAAATACTGTTATACCCAAGTCTTCTGAAAATCCTAAATCCTTTTAAAAACTGAAATAGGTGTAACATTTCATTTTTAAACATTTCCCTTCGTTATAACTATTTTTTCCCCTTTAACTTTCACCCCTTACTTTAGTGCAGGAAGGTCAAACTCATTTTACATCGTGGGCTGCACACAGCCCACTTCCATCAGTGAAACTTTTCTTTTTGTCAGTGTAAAGAAGTTTAACTACACTTTTAATCTCTGAGATATGTTAATAATTCGACAGCATCCATAAACCTTTCTGCGTGATAAGGAAATGCTGCTGTAGTAAATGAAAAATCTGTCAGCAGGACTTTTTGGGCTTAAACTGTGAGAAATACATTTGTATAATTACAGAAAAAAAATGGTAGCTCCTGCAATTATAGATGTTTTATCAAGTCATAGAAAACATGTTATTGATTTGTACTGTAGTCCCATTGTAAGAAGGAAAAACAAAACAAAACACTGAACCATCTATAGAAGACAGTAATAAAATGTAAAAAACAAACAAACAACAACAAAAAAAAAACAGGCACATTTCTGTCACTTAAGAGCTTAGGTACACAATGAATAAACATATGGGAGGACCTTATCAGGAAGAAAAGCTATAAAACTTGGTTCAAGAGTTACGCCCTCCTTTACTTGTTCAGATGGTCCAGAGATCCAAATTGGGAGTCTGCTGGGTCACTTCTGGCCTCCTGGACCTCATGTTTGCCACCAATGCACTTATTTTACCATGACCTTTACCAAGTCTGAAGTTTGGTTCTTGTGGTGATTTCTGCCACATCTCTAGATTCTAATTTCCTCGCCTTCAGCCCTGGTTAGCTGTGCTTTGGGGGCAGATTGTGGGGCAGTGGTCTCGGTGTAAATAAATGTAGTGTTCCTCGAGTGTGTAGTTCCACTCGGTGACTTAAATGCCACATTGTTACCGTGCTTGCTTACTGAAAATGGTGCTCCTACTTCAGCAGGACCCGATCTTCCACCGTCACTCCAGAACATTTTGCCCTTTCTTTTTCTTTCAGCATTAGTCTCTTTCTGTCAGCATTATGTCTGTGACATTAACATATTCCCCCTCACGCTTGTTTAACTGATCAATACGCGACTGCGATCTGAATGAAAAAAAGGCAGACATCTACGATAACTGGCAAACAAGCTGCTTAATTATAAACCATAAACATACGTCATTATACGCTGTTACATTGCTCTCCCTATAAAGCATAAAAGCAAGCAGCAGTCTAGTTAACAGTCAAATTACGAGTTACATGACAATTAAGTTTTAGCTGAGGTGCAGACGTGTCAAAGCTCTGGGAGACACAAAAACTACCGCCCCCATGCAGGGGCTTAATGTGTGTGTTTCACAGCACAGGTATAAAAGTATACTGGTGTGTTTTCCACGTCTTGTTTTGACTAATGATTCACAGTCCGTCTCCAAAAGGAGATGACAGCGATGATAACATTTAAATGAACTGACGAGATTAGCAGCACTGGTAGCGTTAGCTTCACCGGGAGCTAGCTAACTGACCCGTTACCTGTCTGTGACCGACGAAGAAGCGAGGAGCTGTTTCCAAAGTCTACTGATAAACTCCGACCTTTCTCCTGTCGCGGAGGATCAGCAAAAGCTGGTGTATCACAGACTATGTCGGTCAGGGAGAAGATAATTTTTCAAGAATGCTGATGTTAAACACCGGTAGCCATGTTCCTGTTTGCATACGTTGGCAATGCAATGCATTATGGGAGTGATTCTTCTTCTTCTTTTGCATTTTAATGGCGCCTTTAACCTGCTCATTGCTGCTTGTTACTGGACTGGAGTGTGTGGGGGTTTGAGGTTTTTTTTCTTTTTGAGTCACAGTCCACAACCACGACGACGACAATACAGTTTGTAAATAAATAAATAAATAAGGTCACATTTCAGCACTCTGCTATCATTGTCTGATTTATCAAGCAGCAAACTTAGAAACTCATATTAAAAAACACTTAAAAACTGCACACCAAATTCTTGAAATACTTGAAATAATATCCCAAAATTCAATGTGAGTCTTTCTGATTAACTGAACTTCAATTTCAGTGATAAATGCGAGTTTGTGCTCCACATGGAATTAGGTTTATAATAACAAAATATGTGAATGGCTTCTTTCTCATTGCTTTCTACTGAATCCACAATAAATATCAGAAACAGACTTTCTGCTACAGTGAACAGCTGCATGTAAAACAGGAGTAATTAATTGATATTATGATGTTATATATCTCCTGTCATACTCCAGAATAGCTTACATTGAGAAATACTGCTTTGTCTTACTATGATCTAACTGATTGTTTTCTAATGTTGATCAGAGAATTCCTCTTTTTGCTTCAGACACAACACATATTCCTAATGCTGAACAGGTTCAGTGTGATAACAGTTTGTCATTCCTGTTATTCCAGCTGTTAATTAGGTGTTTAGTAGTATCACATCCCAAGACTGAAAAATTGTGAATTTTCATATTTGAAATAAAATCTGGAATTTTTAAACTAAGGATGACATCATATACATATACAATAATAGTAACCATAATGACATATAGAAAATTAAATATAGATTATTATAATATTATTATAATATAATATTTAATATTATAATATAATATAATATTATAATATTTAAATATTAAATACCACCACTTTCTTTTCTTACATTCTTATTTTTATTGCACTTAATTTTCCCCAAAAAAAACGATTTACACAGTTAACAATGCCCACAGTGACTGCTTTAAATGGCTGTGCTGTATTTAAGTGATAAAAGTGTGACAGTTCATGATTGTGTCACCTTCCCACTCTGTCATGTAAAACTATTTGAATTGTATCTATATTTAAAAAGTGCCAGCCACACTGTGCCTCCTAACTCTAATTAATGATGCCCATTATTATCCATTGCTGAAATTAAAACACTCATCTAAAATTCATCAATAGCAGCAATAGCAGAAAGATGTTTTTTCCACCATAGATCAACAGCACAGGCCCTTAATTCATTACAAGCTGTGCATTGGCTTCTATGCATTTAGCTACACTGGATTGCCTGTAAAGATTATTTGCATTATTAACTATTCGATATCCTGAAACTTTAAATTCATCACTTTTGCCATCGGGTCATGTACATTTGTCATTTTAATCTATAAACCACAATGTTCCTGCCATCAGAATTAATAACAAAAAAATGACATTGTGATACTTAACTTGATTTTAATATCTGTTTCTTTTTTCCGCATGATTAGTTTAAAATAAAGACATTTAATACCAATCAGAACTTGTTACGGAAAACCACAGGGGGAGAGATAAGCTCAGTTGTGAGCAGTGAGGGATTAAAGTACATTGTTCTCTCGAGTTGTTAAATAACAATCCACTATTAAATAACTGCATTGCATGTGTTCACTCTCTTTAACCAATGCCTTTATCTGCTCTTATCTGATCTTTAAAAAAAAAGAGAAAAGTACAAAAGGGGTGTTGCTGTAGCAAGAGGAGTCGCAGTCTGGATACTGAGCATCAACATGAAGGACTCAGTGAGTTTGAAAGTGAGCCTGCCAGTGTTTGTGTTAGTGTTTGAGGTGATCATCATAGCTCTTTATGCTGTCTTTGTCACTTATGATGACGATACCAACGCAAAGCTGCAAAACAATGAGACCAGCCCCATGGAGAACTCCCTCTATCGCGACTACCCCTACTTTGCTGATGTGCAAGTGATGATCTTCATAGGCTTCGGTTGCCTGCTGGCTTTTTTCAGATTCTACGGCTTTGGCGGGATGGTCTTCAACTTTCTCACAGCTACATTTGCAATCCAGTGGGCAATCCTGATGCAAGGGTTCTTCCAGTTTTACTATGATGGGAAAATTCACCTGGGGGTGATCAACCTGGTGAATGCAGAGTTTGCCTGTGCTGTGGTGCTCATCTCCTTCGGGGCTGTGCTTGGGAAGACCAGTCCCGTTCAGCTACTGGTCATGGCTTCTCTTGAGATTCCTATATTTGCTGTGACAGAGTGGGCTGTACTCCAATACATTAGGATCAATGATGCAGGCGGCACTATTCTTATCCACATATTTGCCTGCTATTTTGGTCTAGGAGTGACATTTATGCTCTATCGGCCAAGTTTGAATGATGGACATGCTAAAGAGATCACTAGTTATCATTCAGATATCCTGTCTGTAATGGGAACCCTGTTCCTCTGGGTATTCTGGCCTTCATTCAACTCTGCGCTTACATTTAAAGGCGATGATCAGCACAGAGCAATACTCCACACCTTCATAGGTCTCTCCTCATCCACTATCACTGCCTTTGCACTCTCTGCACTATTCAATAAGAGAGGCAAGCTCACGATGGCTGATATCCAAAATGTGACTCTAGCAGGCGGTGTGACAGTTGGAGCTTCTGTGGACATGATGATTTCACCTGTAGCTGCATATGCACTGGGCGTCATGGGCTGTACTGCCTGTTTCTTTGGTTACAAGTACCTGACCCCCTTTATGGCTTATCGCATGAGGATCCAAGACCAGTGTGGTATTCACAACCTGCACGGACTGACTGGCATCATATCGGCCACAGCAGGGATCTGCGCCATCCTTCTCGCCACTGAGGAAACCTACGGGCCCAGCATGTACCAGATCTTTTCCCACCGTGCTCCACCCGAAGGAGATCCACAGCTGCTAGAACTGCAGAAGGTGATTCCTGGACTGAAGCCAGGCTTGGGACGCACTGCACGGGAGCAAGCGCTGTACCAGGTTGCGGCTGTCTTTACCACCATCGGAGCCTCTACAGTTGGTGGTCTGCTCACTGGGCTGGTCATGAAGTTTCCCTCCTTGGCATCTCCATCTGATAAGAACTGCTTCAATGATGAGCTTTTCTTTGAGCTGCCATCTGACTTTTCCAGTGTAGAAGCCCCCTTAACCTATGAGGAAAAAGGGCAAATGAACCCCATGGACACCAAAGTCTGAGCTCTTGTACCTTATATTTTTTAACTTGTACTGAACTGTTTCCATAAATCTCACTTAGCATTTGCATACAAAAAAGCAATGGAAAAGTAACAGGCTGAAATATGAACTTTTTTGCAATATAATGTATTTAAAATAAACAGTTTAATAAAACATGATTCATTTTATCATTATTGTTATTTAAAAATGTGTGGAATCCAATTTCTTGCAAAAGGTATATGCTTAAATAAATCATTTGTCAAAATGAAATTAATTTAAACATTTGATTTTTTTTAAAATTTAGAATTAATGTGTGAAGACATATCAACAATAAGCCAGGGCATATTTGACACACATCGTCCCTTTAGAAATAGATATAAAATAATTTGTTAACTCACTGAAGTGTTACAAATACGACAGGAATAAAATAGAAGCCTAAACATGACATTTTCATAACACGACCATGATAGTGGAATCTGTACTAAAATCTGACATAGTTTTACGGTGTCAGATTTAACTCTAGATTGCCTCAAGGATACAAAAGTCCTGTCTATATAACAATCTCACTGTGCTTTACAATCACCAGACCAAAGTATGGCCCATGGTTCAGTCAATGACAACAAGCAACAACGCAGTTTGTGTTGTCATGTCTGCATTACATGCTGTTTCCAGAATTCACCGAACAAATTAGCTTATATGAAAACATAATCTCCTTTAATGGAAATTCATCATCATCATTATCATCAAGGTAACATATGTCATTCAGCATTTTTAACATCACCATCTAGTGCTACTTCATCGTTTTACAAATATTTTCAAATTTCATGTATTTCACATGTTTTGTGATATTTAAAAAATCATCTCTACTTTGAAAAACTATTGTCTGGACAAGTGAAATAGCCTCTATAAAAGCATAAAGAATATATGAGTTTATGTTATCAGCTGGACTTTTGACATCTGGGACTTCTTAATATACATGCATGGTTTATAAGCAAGTTTTGTCACGCTGTTCCGCAACTTTTTATCTGGGCATCATGGGCCTAAGTTGGAAGTGACCAATGTGAAATAATATATCTGCTGCATATAAGGTATCATCTCATTCAAGATAAGACAAGATAACTGAGGATGTAAACAAGCACTTTAAACTTGGCTCTACGAGAAGAGAAGATCATAATATAAAGGTAAAGTGAGTTTCCATGTCCTGCTTTGATTACATGTATGAATGGGTATGCCACTGTTACAACGGTTAAATACATCACCAATCTTTTATGAACTGATAGGTTTGACACAATTCTTTATCTAATCATCAACTGTTCTCAAAAGTTGCTATGTGCTCTGATTTTTATCAAGCACACAATGCTGGTGCATGCTTTTATGTTGAGTGGATCACCTTCTTTATGGAAAAAGGGCAGTGTCTCTTGCGGAGGCTGCCCAAGTCTCCAGCGGTGATGGCAACGCTGTTCCGGAGGCCGGCGACGCTGGTCTGGCAGTCGGCCACCTGGCCCCCCCGGCGTCCGTTGTTCCAGGACAGCTCGCATATAGCTCTCGGCCCCAGGTCATGCAGGTGCCACTGACAAGGGGACCAGAGATGACTTTTTAAGTAATGGTTTAAGTATTGCCAGCTTGAAGGCCTGTGGTACATAGCAGATTATTAGAGATAGGTTGATCATATTTCAGAATGAAGCAGTAATTAATGGTAGGGCATCTTTGGGCAATCCTCTGCATGTTTGCTATATCATCCTTTGCTATATCTATTAATCTCTTTTCAGTCTTGCCTCTGCATCTTTGCCTCCAAGTCGCTCAACCTTAGTTGTCCCTTTGATATACTCGCTGGCCATTCCGGTCAATCCCAACTGAAATCTTAACACCTTTACCTCCAGCTCTGCTTCATGTCTTTTTGTCAGTGCTCCTGTGTCCAAAAAGTACATTATAGCAGGTCTCACTAGCATCTTGTAAACATTCCTTTTCACACTTGCTGCTATCCTCAAATCGTCCCCTTATCACGAATCATCCCTGATACTTGTCCCCGCCTAGATTTGTTGATATTCTTGGGATCAACTGTCCATGATCTCACCTTTGACTCAAGAATACCTTGGTATACGGAAGCGTTCATAGTCGACTGGCTGAAAAAACAAGTCAAAATCATCACCACTATCACCAATGTGGTGACAGTTATGTCACGTTCCTGGGTCTTTTGACCGAGCATTTTAAGTTTTAGTTTATTTTGAAGTTGACTAGGTCAGCTAAGTTCATTTGTTTATTAGATTCCCCTTGTGTTTACTACCCATGCATTTAAGTTTCCCTCACCCTTTGTTTCATGTTTGCATGTTTTATGTTAGCAAGTTTGTGTTGTCATGTCTGCATTCCATGCTGTTTCCTGTTTTATTGTGAAAGTCCTTGTCCTATGTGCAGTGTGTCTAATGTGTGTGTGAATGGGTGGATGACTGGATATGTAAAGCGCTTTGGGGTCCTTAGGGACTAGTAAAGCGCTATATAAATACAGGCCATTTACCATTTTTGTTTTTGTACCTTTTTATCAGCCTAATTAAACGGCTCACTTTTTGTTCCTATTAAGTTGGTTTCCACACGTTGGTTTGTCTGCACCTGGGTCCACTACTTGCACTCCACACAGTTTGACTTTGCACACTGTGAGAAGTTAATGTGAGGATTTGGTGTTGACATGCTGTGTTTGGGTTTCTCCAAATGTGGCGCTATGCATTAAGTATCTAACATTGTTCCACAAGTCTTGTGGTTTGTTCAGATGCAGCTTTGCAAAGCTAAGCAACTTGGCTGCTGCATTGTTTTTATAAACAGGAAGCTTTTACCTGTAGAGTGACATGCAGGTTCTCTGAAGCTTGCACAGTCTGACCGCGTTGTGAGTTTGATGGGATGTCCACTCCTGGGAAGATTATGTTATCACAAACCTGAATGTTCTAGACCAGCACATTTTCATAGCATTTGTTTTTATAGAGGTAGCCCCACTAGCTGATGGTCAGTGAAAACACTACATTTGATGAGCAGCACCTACTTAAAATAAATGGAAGCCGTGAGGCTCACTCTTATGGATGATAATTTTTCAACTGTACTGCAATTACCATTAGCTCTTAGAAACTCTTATCTCAAGCATTGATTGTTCAAAGGGTAAATGCTACCACTGCCTTAAATAAGGCTCTCCGATAAATGCAAAGTACAGACCTAAGTGACCTTTAATCCAAGAAGCCTAATGTCGCAACCAAAGGACTTTAAAGAAATTAAGTGATGGTAACTGATATTAATTCTTGGTTTACACAAAGTAAAATTTCTTTTGCATTTTATTTCTGTGTTGTTGTTGTTTTTATGCTGCTTTAGGTCTTTTCAGTGACCCATTCATTTCACAGGGTTAAACATTGACACAGCAGAAGAAAGTTGTTTTAAAAGAATTCTTACCAAGTTAAAAGCAAAGAGAAGAAAAGGGATTTATTACACAATATTAAATGTGCTATGACTTGAAAAGCAAGTGTCAAAAAACTACTTACTCACTTATTATAAGTGGAATATATTGTTAAGCATACAAAAGCTTGTCTGGAGCACTCTTAGATAATCATTTATTTTATTAGAGCAAATATTACAAAATTCATTACTGTGTCATTTTGTAAAAACAAAAAAACAAAAATAGAGATGTTGTACTTAATTAGCTTTCAAATGCACCATCAAAAAACAGGTCCACCAAAAAATGTCATTGAAATGTTACATAAAATACACATTTTATGTTAAAACTTTCACATTCAGGAGAGCAGTGATTCTCAAACTGTCGGGGAGTTAAAAGAACATGAATTTTCTTTTCTTTTTAATTTAACAAACCCAAAAAGAGTTTGTGAATGCTATTACTCTGAGCTTTATTTAAGTAAAAATCCACTGTTCATTATTAATAATTGTTTGAAATTGTGGGTCCCGTCCTCTTGTTAGCTAGTTAACTAGTTTGAGAGCCAATGAATCAGAGAAGTGCAGCACTTCTCTACTTCACAACTGCACAGACGCGTTTCCATTTTTCATATAATAATAAACACTGACATCCTGTGGTGACAGATTGGGCCTGAAAAAAAAAACAGCCATTTGAGTCATCTCAGCATCAGCAGCTGTGCACGTCTCAGAGATGGTTGGCATAGCCTTCCTCATTGTCTGCAGAGTCAATGGTTTTTGTTCGCTGAGTTTGCACGGAAGCATACAGATCAGACACGGTGGAGAGGGCGTCCGTGTTACCGTCATCCTCCTTCTCTGACTCCGGTGGCTCCCCTAACTGCATTACATCTGAGTACTGTATCTGCGGACAGCTGTGACCAGCCTGCAGCCTGGGGCCCTTTAAGGTCAGGTTGGCATAGCAGTCGTGGTTTTTGGACTGGAAGAAGAAACAAAAAACAATGTAAACATGATCACACTTCAATGCAATGAACTAGTAAAACTCTCCTTTCTGTCTGTGAAAAGACTTTTAACTAACTAAATTTAATGCTTGCGATGTTTTAATATAAGAAAAAGAAGTGTAATTTCAACAGTACATCTCAATTTTCTTATGTGATAAAGAAATGCTGCTTTAGTAGATGAAAGAAATCTGTGAGTGCAACTCTATGCTTTTAAATTGTAAGAAATACATATGTGCTTTTCCTCATCTTTTTAAAAATTTTTTTGCTGTGGATCCACTGTAAAAAAAAACAACAACAGAAATTTCCTTAGTAGATATTTTAAAATAATAATATTTTTTTCATCGTTTAATCATTTAGCTATTATTTAATTACTTTGGTTTAATTGGTTTATTATCACTGGCACTGGAGAAGCCTTTATTGGCATGAAAAGGTATAAAACTGAGAGTTAAAAATTAAATAACAATTAAAAATAATAAAGCTATGCCCTTCTTCACATTGGGCCAGGCGGCCAGTTTGGAGTCTTTTCTGGGCCAATTCTGGATCCCAGGCCTTATGTTTGACACCCATGGGTTAGTAGGTCTAGACTGACCTATGCTAGAGGACCACTTTTCATGTTCCTACTATTACCTAATCTAATATCATACAGCTGTATTTTACTTTTTCTGGAGAGATATTGTCATGAAGGTTTAATAACCTGTATGAACAGACAGAGAGCCCAAAGTGAAGCCAGAATAAACGATCTCAAACCAAAGAGTTTCAAAGAATCTACCTGTAAGTCTGATCTGACTCTCCGCTGATACTTCCCATTTGAAGAGCTGAGTGATGAGTGAGGGGGATTGTCTTCTGTTAACAAAGTTACGCCTGTGGAGAAATATCATCACGCTATAATCTGATACAAGTGTACTAAAGCATGTGCACAGCCAGACGCACGACCGCTTGCACCTACTTGTTTGCAGGTAGCTTACGTTTCCATAAATAGGATTTTCTTCCATCTGCCTCAAGCTCTGACTAAAATTGGGAACACAGAAAGGAAAACGGAGTTCTTCACATGCAGATCTGTTTTACTGTAATTTGTTAACAATAAAAACCACGCTACACACCTTTGCCGTCTTCTCAGTGGACATCTCCATTTTCCTAATACAAGATAAAGATGAATATATTCACAACTGGATTGTTTTCAGGGGGTTTTGTGTTAATTCCCATAAAATGCTGACTTTAACTTGCATTTGGATTTCTGATGTATTTTTGTTACAGGTAAAATGTAAAAATGTTACATTTAATTAAATCTGGTCAAATCAAATGTATTTGATTGATATGCATTCAGTTTATACAAGCACTTTTTTTTAAATAATTGAGTATTAGAATAAACAACTCTTTGATAATATATTTCAGTTGCATTTTACTCAAACTATAGTGTCATGTTTACTGTGGGTGAAGAATCTTTTTTTTTTTTTTGAGTGAGGATAGAGTAAATAATGTCATTACCTGAGCCAAATTTTGATACACAACAAAAAATATTCCATGCCAGTGAGATGATCAGCGCTGCACTGAGAACGCCTAAGGTCGCTTGTAATTCCTTAGATAAACAACCCAACTGTGAAGCTAGAAAAAAGAAAAACAAATATGAGTCACTTTAAATTAATAAACTATGTTTGAGCAACACTCACTGACCTCATAGTTAATCTCATGCATGAAGACAGAAAACTGCTATGTATGTTTTTAAAAAATCAAAAGACAGTTTTTTTTACATAGCTGTGTCTTTAACTTTCTGTCCATCCATCCACTGCCTACCATTTACACATGTGCTCATTGTAGAGCTCACAATCAACTTAATGCAATGTGTATGAATTGTGAATTGAATGTGGGAAGAAATGGAAGCACTGTGAGAAAATGACTTAGCTTCACACAGAAATACCCTACTCACAAAGTGAGTGCTGTGCTTCATCACTGCACCACGCAACACAGAAAGCTAATTTTAGCAATTTGGGACGCCTTTTTTTCCCCTCTTTAGTTCACATTTTAAACAGATATTAAATAAGTGACTACTACTGATAATAACAATATTAATGAAGAATAACCATCCATGCATCATGTAAAGTTTTTAAAATATGAATAAACAAAATAAAAATTGTTTTTTTTTATATATCTCTTTAAAAAATGCAGAACTAGAGGTACATGCTTGAAAGTGGATTGTTCAAACAATGCTGAAGGAAATTGGGCAATAAAGCAAAATGTGAAAACATGCACAGCATCAGAGTCCTTGAGCAATACATCTACACCAGCACTGAGCAGCAGAAAATGTGGTTTTGCTGAGAAACCTGCATGCATGGATGTGTGATGTGTGCAATGTTTGCTGCAGGAATACAGACCGAGCAAAAGCATCTTGGGCGCATTTCCTACCCCAGAAACCATTTGCAGTGCTTTTTGATATACTATGTTTAACATGTTCCTGAAGCCTCATCGATCTCTAGTGAGTTAAAACATTCAGTCGACACACTGTTGGTTTTTGGTTTGCCACTGAATCACATAAAAAGCCTGACTGTAACTGTAACTCTTAACTGTGTAGCTGTGGTGTGCAATATCTCGTATAACTTTCAGCTGAATTTTGCTCATCTTCACCGTGAACGAAGGAGCACTTTAACGTGTTTGGACTCTGCAGTGGTGGAAATGGGTCCACATTCTGCCCGAGTAATATCTGGTGCATAGGATCTCTGTTACAAATCTAAATAAATAATTTAGCTTTGGTAATGCATCGCCTCATTAAAATGAGACACATTCTACGATCTTACACAGTATTGCTTTTTGCCTTTGGGCAAACTGCACCGTCCTAATTAAACTGCTGATGCCTCTGAGCGGCTGATGCCTTGTGTACAGACTCACAGCATTCTGTTTAATCAGAATGCTGTGAGTCTGTACACAACAGACACTTCACTTGTCAGCTGTGAAGGCGTGGGAGAAGCTGTGTATAAAAGAAACCTACCTTTTAGTAAGCTCAGTTTTGGGGGATTTTCTTTGTTTGTTTTTGGTTGCTGTGATCAGTTATTTAAAGCACTATTCACTGATTTAAAAACAAAGTTGGAAACATTTTTATCATCCAGCTCCTGCCCCCTTGGCTGAAGTCCTACTGACTCTAATTTTGGATATGTTTCTCTCTCCGGCAGCATCTCAGGCAGGGGTGGGCGGTTAGTTTTCCCAAGGTGCCACATGAGAAACTGCAACTGCTAGGGAACCAACAAGCTGAACAGTTCTGCGCTATATTAATTACATCTCTTTATAAGCTTATTGGTGTGCCCAGTGTAGTTTAATTCCTGGAATGATCTTTGTCACATTGTGCCAGACAGCATACAGTTTATTTTTCAGCACTTTATTTTTTCAAAACTTTAAAATTACATCTGGAAAGTACTGAGATTCTGTTAAACGTCTGTTAGAGCAATAACAGAAAAGATGGGGAAGTCCCACAAAAGCTGCTAATCAAAATGCAATCTGATATGAAAATCAACCTTTTTTACTCCCTCTAAAGTCAAACCAGTAAAGCTTAATTCAATATAAAAGCAACATAAGAAGCATCACAAGCACTAACACTAACCATCTTTATTTATAAATAATGTAAAACCTGATCTAACTCTAAGGAAAACTCTTGGCTTACATTACTGTGAAATCTAACGATGTTTGTATCTTCATTCAAGACTTACCTTGCTGAGTGGAGCTGCAATTTTCTGCCATGGCAGTGAAGTTTAACCAAGGACAATCCAAACTATACTCTGAAAACAAACGTCTACTAAATCTTTTACACCTGTACTCTGTCTTTGACAAGCAGTTCTACAGAACTCGCTGCATGTTTGTGCTCACGCAGTATGATGTGACACCAGCGTGTTTGCTTTTTTTTCTTAAAGGACTGTTACAGGATGTGTGCTTTTGCAGAAAACCACAAACTTTTTTTAGACTACAAGACAGATCAGGTACCAAGGCTGAAGACCTGCCCTTTCAGTGTTAAGGAATACGACATGAACACGTTTGATTTAAGGGGATATATCCTTTTTACTTTAAATATCCTGAAAAAGACATTTAATTATCTTTGAGGCACTAAATATAATCCTTTAATTATTTCACACAACATCTGGATACTATGTGACAACATATTAAGAATGAGAGCAAATTCTCTCCGTGGAGATAAAAACATTTCTAGTGGGGACAAATATTTGTAACTACTACAGCACAAACTCCAGTGGTTATGATTTTTACACATGTATGCATACAGATAAAAGAATCCATGAAAAGCAGTGATTTGTATATGAAAAATAAATAATAATAAAATGAGATTAAAAAAATAAAAATGCTAACTACGACCTTTAAAAAAGAAAAGTGTTTAATAAGTGCAAACGACTAGGAAATTTAGACATATGAGGTAACAGATGTCAGTGATGGAACTTGGAAGCATCCTGTCAAAGTAATGGATCAAGTCATAAACCAAAATAAATGGTATCTTTGTTGTAATCCTGCAGATGTCTTTATATATCTTTAAAGTCAGTCGTGAGCTGCTGGGTCAAAAATATGCCAGTGGCCATGACAGAAAGTGAGGTTAACCAATTATTCTGGTAACAGTCTGACACATTCAGCACATGGTGGTGTTCACTGATTTAACTTTTTCATGCTGACCTCTTTACTTGGCAACACACACCTTAAATTAGTGGTTCATATTTCATAGCTGCAACATCAGACAACAGGAATTAGAGCAGCAAGAAGGTGTTAATGGATGTGTTTACAAACCAGAGGCCCAGTTTTTTAAGTCCCATCCTAGTTTTGGTCACTTTGGGGGTAAAATATGAGTTTTTAGCTCTCTTAGCATCTTATTCTCATATCATCCAGATAAATCTGTTGGTATTTGGCTTTCGGTTTGTTCAAATCACTGTCAGACGTAAGACGAATATTTGCATACATTCTGGGAATTAATTTCATCCGGTTCAGCAATCATTCTTCAGGATTCATTTATAGTGCTGAACTGCAGCTCCTAAATCTTCTGCGTACAAACGTGCAGGAGCTGGCAGCCTGCTGATCAGCCCCATGTCAGCAGGCTGAACACTAGTTCAGGATGAGAGGAGCAAATGATAAGACTCTCACGGTCCATTTACTGAAGGAAGCGTGGGTTGAACACGCAGACAGCAGTGCAGTCATTTATTTGCCTTCTTCTGTGTATAAAGTGTCACATTTTGAATATTAAATTAAACCAGATGTGGGAAGGATTGTTCCAATCATCCTTTTGGGCATCTGAGTTATTTTCGGTTTAAACATTGATTCAAAAGTTACTGGTGCTGACATCTGACATGGATGAAAATTCAGTAAAGAGTGGCTCAAGACATTTAGGCTGTCTTAGCTATCCCACCCAACACTGGGTGAGTTATTCTTCTGCAAGGAGTGTGGGCTATAGGTTAAAGCATGTCCACCTTTATACCACTGCACTCAAGCAGATATTTAAAGTCATGGATCTGCTCAACCAGGCAAATCCAAAATGTGAGATCTTTTCATAATTTGTTAAAAGGAATGGCGCAGAAAGAGCTGTTACACTGTTAATTAAATGGACTAACTGAAGCGCTGCTCATCACACTGTATGTATAATATCCTAGCTGTGTTACTCCATCCCGCTGCTTATATTCTCCACCTATAGGATCATTCTAATGCTACAGTGTATTTATTAATAGGAACAAATAAGACGAAGGAAACTAAAACTGACAGTTGTGGGAATGCTTGTGTTATAGTTAGGTACACCGGTCAAAAACACATAAAGCCACATTAACCACAGTGCGTCAGAAACTTTCCGTTGTAAACAACTGCAGAGGTTTTCACTTGTATTAAGAGAGTTTTTGAGATACCACCATGCTATCTGCTATGCAGACATTAATTAATTAATTTTTTTTATCTTCTGGTTTGTCTACCTTTGGCTACCCTCTTGTCACTCAGTGTGGTTTATCAAAGTCAGTCCCAGTGTTAGAAATTGATGTAGAAATCTATGTACATGTCTTGTGCAACACCGCTTCCAAAAAAGTTAGGACCCTGCGAAAAATGTAAGTAACAACAGAATGCCAACATCTGCAGATCTCATGAACCTATATTACGACAAAACAGAAAACATCAAATGTTTAAACTGATACAATTTCATGAAAAATATTTTCATTTTGAATTTGATGGCAGCAACACATCCCACAAAAGTTAGGACAGGAGCAAGAAAAGGGCGGAAACGTAAATGTTGGGACTAAAGATGGGCAGAGGTTCAACAGTTTGCAGAGAACTGTGTCTACAAAATGTGGAACAGTTTCAAAATAAAGTGCATAAAATGTTCATCATAAAATGAGAAGACTGAATACCTCCTAATCTACAGTCCACAACATCATCAAAAGATTCACATAATCTGGAGACCTCGCAAAGAACAAGGCTGAAAATCAGTAATGCATATTTCAACAAGACAATTTACATTTACATTTATTTACATTTTACACAGGGTCACAACTGTTGTGCAGCCTCATGTGCAACACAGACATGTCACGGTGTAGCCTGTCATATACTGTCATATACATTAAGCTTTTGGATTATATTTAGCCTTAATGCGAATCAAGGGATTTTAATGCCTCACCCACCTCCATTCGTGTGCCCCTGGCCCTTCATAAAAACATGGTGATTCAACTTAATGTTCCTGTTATTAACGTTTTAGATGCTGGTGCAAAATAAAAAGCCCTGAAAACAAACAGCTGTTATACACAGTCTACTTCACATCCACATCCAGCCCAACGACGGTGTTAAAGATGGACGACGTGGCTCCACTTCATCCACGCTACAAAGTTTGTTTGTTTGTTTTTCCTCTAGGTGGCGGTAATGCACCACTAAGCTCTACGCACGCGCCATGAAACATGGAGAAGAAGAAGAACTCCTCTTACCCCGCCCCCTCCTCAGCTCCCGTCCTCTACTCCTCAAACTGCTGATGTGGTACTAACTTCAGCCTCCACCTCTGCAAACATGTTCAACTTCACATCAAAACTTTTGCTGCTTTTTCTCCTGGCCTTCCCCTGCGGTCTGATATCAGTTGGTAAGCATTTATTTATGTATTTATTTCACTTGAAAGCAGGCAGATACATTTGTAGCCTCACTCCGCTGCTGGTCAGAAGTTTTTCGCCTAACATATTGACGTGGCACAGTCAGGGGGCGATCCGACAGCTTTCTCCACAGCTGGGTCAGCTGCTAACGTGAATATAAGGCAGGTTTTATTCTTAAACATCTAGAGATATACAATAGTCTGTCGCTTTTGTTGTGAATTAAAGAAAAAGCGGTCTTTTTCTTCGTAAGAAGAAATATATACACGTCACGCAAAGTTTAGTTTCCCTTTGGAGCCACAGAGCAGCTTTTTTAATACGAATGTATGAAGTGGCCGAGGATGTAAGAGCAGCTGGAGGCTCCCTCTCTTTTCTGGGACACGTCACCATAGATAAGATGTTCGTACTGTTTGGCTCTGCTGGTTTCTGCCCTGCTGACACACATTCAAGTGTCTTTGCTCCTGTTTCATTGAAATTGGAGGCAAGGTTGCCAGATTTATTACAACCGCTTTTTATTTGATTTTTCCTTGCTTAAGTGTATATTAGATTTTCGCCCACATTTCCATTGCTTTTCTTCTTTAAATAACCATCTATCACTTCATCACGTGACTTGATACAGACATAATCTGACATAAATTGCTATGAAATAAATAAATACTGTCTGTGTGACGATGATGGCCAAATGCATCACTTTCTTGTCTGTTTTACACACTGAATTAACAAAGATTACAAGCTCAGATTGTCATATGAAAACTGCTAAAACATTTTTCATGTGTGTTAACCAGCATCATTCCCGTAATCCATTCATGTCTTCACTGTGGCTTCTGACTCGCAGGCCACGTTTATGCCGACTCAGACTCGGCCGAGGACATTGTCGAGGACTCAGATGCTGCAGTAGATGAAGAGGAAGATGATGAAGATGTCCTTGTTGAAGAGGATCAGATGCAAACCTCGGTATGTACAGTGATGGCGCAGCACGATTAGGCATACTAGTGGTGGTTTTACAATGTAAAGTTGTGTGTGTCATCAGGAAGGACACGAAGATGACTCCGACGAAGCGGCGGACAAACTGTTAGCTTCTCACCCTGATGCCGACACGACGATCATCTTCACCACGGGAGAAGGTTGGTCTCACTGGTTTTGTTAATAATTGCTAGAAAACTAAAGCAAAAAGCTTAATTAGTTGTTTCATGGTGTAGAAGCCAGTTTTGTGGCCGTGTTAAACACATGGTATCTTCACATTTGTGTTTTTACTTTTATTCATTTTTTACTTCTGGTCATGACACTTTTAGAGTTTCCTGCCAATGAAATTGTGCGGTTCCTGGTGGGTTTCTCCAACAAGGGTAGTCAGGAGTTCACCGTTCAGTCATTGGAGGCCTCCTTTCGTTATCCCCAGGACTTCCAGTTCTTCATCCAAAATGTAAGTGACACAATGTGCCGCATATCCTGCTGTAAAATGTTAATGTAAAAAGTTCATAACTAAAGAGATTTAGCTATGAAATTAAATGTTATTGGCTGCCTTTAAGGCCGCTCATGGTGTACATCTTCCACCTCTAACTACCACATGCACCAGTATATAAAATGTAAGAGGTGAGATGGGGCTGTTCGATATAACGATATATATCGGATGACGATATAAAAACTATCGTTTCATTTTACGCTATCGTTTGTTTCATGGTGTCGCAAAATAAACTGTTTACGGCAATATTTTTTAATCGTTTTGATGGTCACTGTAGTGGGTATATTAATTTCTTAAAGTTCTCTCTTTCTCTTATATTTAATATAACCACACTACTGACAGACAATCGCCTGTTTTTATGCGTTGTCGTTAGCAACAGCAACGGTAAAACCATCGCATGTCCGCTTGTTTATGTTCCACATAAACCTTTCATAATAAAGCTCAACATCCTGTTGAGACTTTTCAAAATAAACTGAATCACGTATTAACGGATGAGGAGCAAAAAGAGCCGCCAGGTGCTAAAAAATAAACCTTAGACTCAAACGTTAGAACAGGCTTTTCCCCGCAGCACGCCGTGTAATAAATGCTCACAAAGAAAACAGCGGCCGTTACAACTTATGTCTAAAAATGTATAGTTTCAATTAAAACACTCAACTCCAGGTACATGACACGCAGCTGGAAACATTTCACACAAGTCGAGCTGCCTGAGATTCACAGAATTTACAGAAAATGTTAAATTTTTGTGATTTATATCGTTATCAGACGATAGATGTCTTATATCGGGATATGAGATTTTGGTCATATCGCACAGCCCTAAGGTGAGAGCATTTGCACTGAGCGCCTCATAACTCTGGAACAACCTGGTTGACATGGTTGGTCACTTTTTTTTAAGTCATGCCTTTAAACCTTTAAACATACTTTTATGGCAAGACTTTCCCTGAGTTTATATCAGGGTTTAGGTTTCTTTGAATTCTCTTTTTATTTCCTATGTTCATTACTTCTGTTTTATTCTCTTGAATGTTGAGAAATGCTGAAAAAATACATATAAACACTCTCTATTCCTTTCATGTCTTAATGAAAAATAAAGTAAAAAAAATGTTAAGGGTGGGATTGTACATCCATCCTTTCTTCCATTTATCCAGTTCAGGATCGTGGCAGGGGCAGGAGTCTATCCCAGCTACCACAGGGCGACAGACTGGTGACCTCTTGGGCCGGTCGCCAGTCTGTTGCAGGGCTAAAACACGCAGACAGCCATTCACACTCACATTCACACCTATGGGCAATTTATAATCCCCAGTTAACCGAACCCCACTAACTCCCACATGTCTTTGGACTGTGGGTGGAGGCCAGAGTACTCTGAGAAAACCCACACAGACTCAGGGAAGAACATGAACTCCACACTGAATTGTGTAACAGAACAACTTAAATATCTGAATGATGCAGAAACATTAAAGTAAAATGATGTTTATTATATTTGTGCACATGCTCTCTTCATTTGTGAATTTCCCATTTCTGGGACTAGCAAAGGCTACTTTGTTTAGCTTTAATGAAACCTCAGAAATGGCAGCACGGTGTTAGAGATCAGCACTGTTGCTTCAAAGCAAGAGGGTTCCAGGTTCCCGGAGCGTTTCGTGTGGTGTTTGCACATTCTCCCCGGATTCTCTCCGGGTACCCCAGCTTTGTCTAAAGACGCTGATGTTAGGTTAACTGAGGAAACCAAACTAGCTCATGTCATACTTTCAGAAAATGATTTCTTAGTGTTTTGTGTGTTTATAGTTCACAGCTTTGCCCCTGAACACTGTCGTCAAACCACAAGCTCAGGCCTCCTTCGAGTACTCCTTCATCCCAGCACAGCCAATGGCCGGTCGCCCATTTGGACTTGTAATCCTGCTCAACTATCAAGACACTGAGGTAAAATAAGTGTTATTGTTTTAAAAGTTTATTTATTTATTGTTTTTACTGAGAGAAGGTGGGAGGGGGTAGAATGTGAAGATATCAGGCAGTAACTGTCAGGAATATTTTTCACAGCACACCTAATGATTATTCATGATTCATGAATATTAAAAGCCTTGAAGAAATCTTCATCAGCACTACATTTTGTTAGCAACTTTTTTTTTTTCTCTCTCTCTCCCATAATTTGGATTTCCAGGACGGTCCTTACTGTCATCATTTCCCCCTGCTGAGCTTTGACTGCTTTTTTCTGCACTATTAACAAATACTGAGTCATTTTAATGACACGTTTTAAAGAGAAGCTCCTAAATTTTGTTTTCCCTGTTTGTCTTTTGACTTCTCTTTTGTAAAAAATAAATTTAGGGCAGCGTGTTCCAGACTGCCGTTTACAACCAGACTGTCACCATCACTGAACGAGAAGAGGGACTGGATGGAGAAACGTAAGCTTTTCTGCTTTTTATTATGTAAAGGCAAAATTGAAAACGCAAATGAAGTGTTTTGTGTCTTTTTAATTCCACTGGAGAAAAAGAAAAATGGAAATGTCCAAAATTGTATTTGTCACGTCGTTTTGGCACATCCGGCTCTCTGCAGCTCTCCCAGAAGATTGCACTACATGTACAAACCTGCAAAAGGAGGTGTGAAATTGTCACAAAGAGACTCGCAGCCAGGATTGTGCTGCTGGTGTAAGACGTGCAAACTGTTGGCAGAAATATTAGTCGAGCTGAAGACAGCGTATTCCTTCTGGGAAAAAAAATCGAACATAAAATTTGCAATCGAGGTTGATAAATGGAGAAATCTGGCTTCTTCTTGTTTTTTGTGCTCTTGTGTATTTGTAACTTGGAGTTTTTGCTTTTATTTGCAGAATGTTTATGTACGTGTTCCTGGCGGGACTGGTATCCCTGCTGCTCTTCGGGATGTACCAGGTCCTGGACTCGAGGACGGTATGTGCTCGTCATCCCTGGCTTTTCTGTTTTTATCTAAGGATATTTTGTCTGCCTATTAGATGAAATGAGGCGCATCTTTGTAAATCAGTGTAAATGTGAAGAAATGTTTCTGGTAAAGTCAGCATGATGGTGAATAAATTGGATTTAACATGACATAATGTGGTCTTTCTACCTTTGTGTGTGTTCTGCAGAAAAAGAGGCTTTCTGTGAAAATAGAAAAGGGCACTGCTGGAATAAATGATGTGGACATCAGCTGGATTCCTCAGGAGACTCTTAATGCCATGAGTAAGTTCATTTTGCCCAGCTGTTATGATTACACTGCTCCACTCACCCTCTGCTTTGTTTTGTTTTCTTACTGTGATTTTGATTTCTGAGTATTTGATCCTTACTTCCTGTGTTTCAGACAAGGCTTCCCCTAAAGCATCCCCCCGGAAACGAACCAAGAGGGCGGCTGGGACAGACCAATAAACGTGCTGGCTTCCCTTTGTCGTTATAATCTTGATCAAACTTTCAGAACACCTCGCAACAATAACTCAGTTCAAATTTACAAAGAATGCAAATGTCTGGAATTCAGTTTTTGAAGCAGATTTTTTTTTATGTTTGAGAATCGGAGCTCGATACAGTCTCAAGGTATTACATGCTGAGAGGATCCTGTGCTCTCATTGGACCATGACCATTTAAACACTAAGAAGACTGAACTGTGGCTCATTTTAAAGGGACTTTTGTATCTGTGTGTGTGTGTGTGTGTGTGTGTGTGTGTGTGTGTGTGTGTGTGTGTGTGTGTGTGTGTGTGTGTGTGTGTGTGTGAGAGAGAAAGAAAGAGATGTAATGGGAAAAATAAGACAATCGGTAATTAAGATTACAAGGGCTGGCTTGAACTGCCTTCTTGAAGAGGGTTGAATTTGAGTTTATTGCCACTCCTTTTTTTTATTTATTTTTTTTTTTATTTTATTTCCGATAATAACAATGAAAATATCACAGTCTTCTCTATCATCAAACCCTTCTCTGCCTTATCTGGTCTCTTGCAAAAAATGCCGTTTTTTTTTTTTTTTGTTTTTAATTACCACACATGATTCACACATAACGTCCATTAATGATTTTATGTTTTTTAAAGTGGTACAGTGGCAGCTGCAAGTGCAAATGTCGAAACCATGTGTCTCAGTGTCTGTGCAAGTCAATTTTGCCGCCTTACTCCTGAGCAGAGCATTCAGTCAGTGTTAGTGATGCGGTCTGTCACGCTGTATGTCAGTATTTGTGATGCAACGCCTTCTGAAAAACAATAAAAGGCTGTATTTACTCAGATTATCTTTGTGTAATATTAAAAATTTGTTTGATTGTGAAAGTGTGCAGAAAGAAAGAAAAAATCAGGGAAAAGACAAATGCTACATGTTTCCACAGCATTCCACAACCTTTCCACATTTTCCCTGTGGAACAAAGTAAATCTTTATTTTCCCAACCTCAGATATGTGATTGAGGGAATATGTGTATATATGTGTAAAAGCTGAGATCCTGTGATGACATCCTGTGTGAGGTGTCTAACAAAAGCATAAAAGCACCGGGTGATGAAGCAGGGCCGTGGTTCCTGCTCGGGGAGGTGAGAACTGTCCGGTGCTGAAGGGGGGAAGATGAGCTCAGCGCGCGCCGGGGGGCAGGTAACGTCAGCAGTCGGCCGGAGCAAGGAAAGACTGTGAATACACACCTACCAAGTGTTTATCGGCGCTCAATCACTGATACACATCGACTCACATTAATGATGGGCAGCTAATCACCTCCGTGTGACTCAGAGACGCTTTTTATCTTTTTATTTCGGCGCCTCAGCAGCATCCCGCGCCCTCCGCTCGGCTTGAAATGGGATGATATGGGATTTTTCATGTCGACGAAGATCGGATGGATTGTTGCCTTTGCCACCGGTACGGTATCTCAATCTCAGTCGCTTTATGGTGGGAGCCAGTTGGGATGGTTTGGAACAGAAAGCTGTCTTTTTTTCTCTTCTTTTAATCTTCCTGCAGCAGAATGTAGGTGCTGTGACCGTAAGCTTATTTATCTCCATCAGTGTTGCATGATGGTTATCAGACCTGTACCAGTGCCAACTGCTTGTAGCGGCGGTAGATAGCCTACTGGGTGTTGTATCTATACTTAGTGTGCAAGCTTTCTTACATGAAACGCTTACCTAAAGACAAAAACTCACGGAATGGTTTCTTCTTCTTTTTTCACTCAACTGTCACTTTTACTAAAATACAGAAATATGCACTTTATAATCAGTACAGTTTATTATTGACAAAGCGAGCTTTGGGCTGCGGTGGTCAGGAATGTTTTCCTTCCACCACATTACATCTGTCTAGAGCAGTTGCTCCAAAACTGTGGGGCTGGACGACCAGGAAGAGCATGAGCCGAATGAATGTGATCTTTTGGTAGGCAAAATAAACAAAAGTTTTCTGATGCTGACCTTTATTTAACTTGGATCCCTTTTTTTTTTTCACTCTTAATTATTGATAAGAAATATGGAGTGTGGGGTGGGGTTTTCCAGCTTCTGAAGTGAAAGTTTGACAACCTGTCACATAGTTTTTCTGATCAAATTAAATTATCAAATTAAATAAGAGTGATAGTATTTATTATTATAAATGTAATAGAGAGGTCTTTGCTTAAAGGTTGTATATTCGTAAGTGAAGTCTGAAAGTAGTCTGAAATCTTAAGCCAGACACTTAGCAAGAAAGAAATTTGATTTATGTGCACTTACAGTGGATGCTGATTTGTCTCTCATGGTTATTTGTAGCTTGTCAGTGTACAAAGCATCACAAAAGCGGTAAAGAAAGCTGTCTCCTGTATCTGTTTTTTCAGTAGTTCTGTCCTTAGCGGTGCCAGGAGACTCTGTCGATGTGAAGTGTGAGAACATTTATAAGGACTTCTCCGAATGTGTCCTGGAGCTGGGAGAGAGCATGGACAACTACCAGGAGAACGTGACCAGTGAGAGGGGAGTGGCAGCTGTGTGCAGGTGATAATTACTTTACCGGCGAGTGCACGAGCAGCAGCGAGACATTCCTTGTAGAGTTTTGTGAGCTTGAGCTCTCATCACTCTTTGTGAGTAGAGCTTTCATATGCACTAAGATACAAATGATAACCTCAGCAGAGAGAACAAGAAATGCAGAGAGAAACCAGCTTTCATGGGTCGATTAAGAAACCCATTGGTGCACAAAATTGTCTTTCAGTTCAATTAGGATCAAATAAGGCGTAATTGAGAGCAATAATATAGACATATACAGGATGAAATATTCATCTCATAACAAAATACTGGAGAGAAAGGGAGCAGATGCCACAATCCCAGAGAAGAGGAGACTAGAGAAATGAATGGTGCTGAGACACTGAGCCATTGTGCTAAATAATGTATGACCTCGCTGCAGCAGTAATGAAATTCGGGGGAAGTTCTTTGTCACTGTTACTGCATGCACTCCACAACCCCAACACAGTGCACTGAAGACAAAGATTTACACTCAATCCTTTGGTTGAAAATTGCCCACTTGCAATATCATCTGTGATATTGTTTCACTCTCTCATACAGTTGCCATGGTAATTAAAGCACAGCTTGACTTACTTGCATCCTTCGTAGCCGTGTGAGTGATAGATTTTTGGCAAGCAAATTAATCGGGCACAGCCAGTGCATGTCTGCATGCTGTTGTGGGAATGACTTCCGAGTGAAATGTCAGACACAGTGCTGAACTGATGATCCTTTTATTTGCCACAGCCACTGGGAAGCTTTCCACACTTGTGCGCTCACGGCGCTGTCCGACTGTCAGGAGGAAGTCAGCTCCATCTGGGAGACTCTGAGGCAGGACTCCAGGAAGATACGCTTCCAGGGAAGTCTGTTTGATCTGTGCAGTCCCAGCTCCTCTCCCAGTCTAAGTTCACCTAGCGCTGTCCTCATCTTGCCGCTGATGCTGGCCTTGACTGGGCCCGGCTGGGCTTCTGCATAGATGGAGCAGGGGTTGGGTGAGGAGGACGCCGTATTCGCCGTGCTTCGGTCCTCCAGAGTTTAAACTTAAAGCCAAGGATTTAAGAGCACAAATGTTTCAAAGGATTATTTTGACCTAGAGTCGCTGATGTCTGTGATGAATGAGGTTTGAAATTCTCTCAAATACTCCAGCTTTGGGTGGAGTGGCAGAAAGAATTGCATTATAAACAGATTAAAAGCACACACTCTCGTGGATTTCACATTCAATTTGGTCAGCTCATTCTACTATCAGACACCTGTGGCTCTGGGTTACTAACACTGTACAAGGAGCAGGCACATTGCCGCATATATCTGTACAATGTCGTGCAGTAAAACACAGCTTGCAATAGTTTACCTGTGTGAAAATATAACGTCTAATTTTTGTAGTTTTTAAGCCCAAATAACTTTTTATTCATCGCTCACATTTTTGTATATAAGATAGTTATTGCATCCATGGTGTGTTTTGTGTAAAGTCTGATTTCACCATGCTCCTTAAAGAAAAAGTTTGATTTTACAATAAGTAAATTAGAAAACTGACCCCACTTTAAGATCTCACCAGTAAATATGAAAGGCATAGCAACCAGTTTTAGCTTAGCTTGTCATTAAATATATATATTTTTCACTTTTGTGTAATTTGAAGAAATGATTTATAAAATGTTTGTGAATGATCTGTGCTGGCAGTTCTGCCCCACCCTCTTATTTCCAGTTTTTAAGCTAACCAGCTGCTGCTTGTAGTACAGACGATGGGGCTGTCAGACTACTACAATGCCAGTCTGCCTCTTTAATTATGAGCTACAGCATAAACCTTTTGACCTCCACTGAGTTTGTATAAACACAGCTTTGCTCTGTGAAAACACTAAAGAGACACGTCATGAAGAATAACATCTTACCGCTTTTAAGTTCCTTACAAACTTGGTACGAAAACCAAGGAAATTATTGTTTGGTTGGTTGTCCTCTGTTGTAACAATGCTTCATGTTAAATATTATACTACTGGAAAGCCTGTTAATTTCTCCTTACATGCTGCCACATTTGTAAGGAAAACACATTTTTGGGTTGAGCAGCAGAGTTGAGTATGTGGGTTGCACCCATGAAAACCTTGCCAAATCTTCAGCTTATTCTGCTACTGACTCTTGTTTGGTGCTTATTGGATTGGACGATCGAAGTCTGAAGAAACAAAGTATATTGGCAATTTAACAATGACAAACCAGATTTGACAAGTTTTTCAGGGGTGCAGCTCTCATACTCAGATTTATTGCCGAGACGTATTGTTACAACATAGAAATTATCGACCAAACGCAAATTTCTGTACTTTTTGTTTATTTAAGGTTGTTACCGATCAAACAAAGAGCCAAATCAGACTCGACATGACTAAACAACATTTGTATGCACTATAGAGGTGAATTCACTCTTTAACTTGTTTTGAAGTGTAGAAAATGTTGTAGTAAGGTGACAATCAAGCAGTTCGTACACAACTTTGGATTCCCTTTCTCCTTATAAGCTTTCAGCCCATCAGGGCTGATGTTGCATAGCTGCTATAAAGACACCAAAAAATAGGGGATGTATATTGCACATGATCCATGTTAAACCTTTAGTTAAACCACGGCTCCTTTTAATTTTCCAACCCACTGATCGTTGTGTAAAAACAAAATTTTTGTTTTTGTGACTTTCTGTGAGAAAATGCTCACTTGCTATTAACATCCTATTACTAACCTTGTGCATTAAAGTAGTCTGCATACTCCAGTAGATGACAGAATACACGTGGGTGGCTTTTCAAAGACAAATCTGCCATAAAGTTCTACTGATTACATCATTGATATGTGTTTGATATATCAAACAATGTTCTCCTCTTCTAAAAAAAATTTTTTATCTGTTAAGTCAAATTGTGAGAATAATAACAAACTTCAGAAACAGAAAGATTAATGTGTAATAACTTGCATCTATTTAGCACAAAAGTCTATGAGATGTCATGAGTAATAATTGTCTTTTGTGATTAATATTTTGGTGAATGTGTCATGGAAAAAAAACGGTGTTTATTCTTAAAACAGCATCAAGCCCTTTGGCTCGGAGTAAATTCAAATGTTGGAGAAATAGTGTTTCTCTTTTGTTTGTTTTGCCCAAACTGTGTCCATATATACATATTTGCTTTAAAAATGATCTTAACAAAGTTGGATCATTCAGTCGTTTATGTTATCACAAGTGCATGGTGATTTTTGTGACAGTGCTTCAGAAAAATGGACAGATTGTTAATTTTACCTCGGAGATGGTGTACAGTGGTCTTGATCTGTGCATGAAGTTACGCTAGCTCCTCAGTGTGCCTGCATCCTTTGTTATGCAGATGTATTATCCTCACCCCCATACCTACCTACACTCCATCAGCATGTTTGCTCTGTTTCTATTTCTTTCATCTTTCAAAGTGCAATCCCTTTTCCAAAAAAGGTGGGAAGAGCCAAATAAAACAGAATGTTTGGATTTGGAAATCATGTAAACCCCTATTTAAAATAAATATAACACACCATGCTAAATATAATGAGATGGATAGTTACGAATGTCACATCTCAAAATCACTTGAGATAAGAGCGTGTTCATCACTTCTTGAAACAACACTCCACAAGCATTTCGAAGCTGAGAAAACCAAATGTAGTTCTGAAATCAATTTTTTCCCAATTTATGCTCGTTAACCTGCTCAACAGTTCAGTTGTTCTCTGCAGAAGATGCCACCATACGTTCTTTTAAAGCCTGTTTAACATTAATGATGCCTGGATGGACAAAAGTATTGGGCCACCCACATGTTACACCTACAGGAGCTGCTCGGTTATGAAAAGTCGTGCCACGAAGCTCCTAGTGGACAGTTTTTGTGCTGATGTTAATGCAAGAGGAGGCTTTCTGCAGTTACTAAGACAGCAGAGCGTTGGCAGCTTTTACGCACTATGCACCTCAGCGCTCGCCAGCTCTGCTCTGTATCTTTATGTGACCACTCGTTGGCTGAGTTGTTGTGGTTCCTAAACGCTTCCACTTTGCAATAATACCACTGACTCTTGATTTAGACTTCTGCAGGGAATCTTTGTAGAGCCTACAACGTAACGTACGTAAGTGGCTGATGTCATTTGTGCTTGTGCTGGTGTATTATGTGTGGTCATGTCTCAGTGTTTTATATGCGGTGCCAGGTGATAGGAATAAATAAACTGCAGGGATTTTTTTCCTCCTCTTATTGAAGTCAGTTTTTTTGAGGGTCCAAACATATTTGTTACTCTGGGGGAGAATAGCTTAAGCAGTTTTCTCCACTACAATAGCTTAAGCAATTTTCCTCCAGGAATTTGCTGACATTTATGAGTCTTCATATAGATATGATTATTTTTCCTTTTAATGAGGTAATGATTGTTATTCTCACATGGATAAATTCAAAAGGAAAAATCAACAGGACTGAACAGGCCAGTCACAATAGCTGACATGTAGTCGAATCACGTTATGGCTCAGGGTTTAAGGGGGATTTGTGGTTGCGACAATTAGAGCATAGATCAAAAAGCATAAACCCAAAGTAACAACTAATGTTGTAACAACGACATCCTACTACAGGGCAGCACTTAAGTTCTCAAGAACTCAGCGAGTTCTTGAGAACAACCCATTCTTTCACAAGCAGACTGCAGGTGTGGCTACGTGCTTGATTTGATACACCTAAATTCAAACATTAAGAGGTGTGGCCTAATACTTTTGTCTTGTATAGTATATCTGCAATTTACCATACCATACATACTAATGCTTCCCATATCATGGTTGCTAGTATGTAGGTGGTAAGATTTAATAGTTTATGCAACTACCAGAGAAGACAACATATCAGGATGTTTCTTTATTTTTGTTTGTTTTAATTTATTCTTATGGATGACAAGACAAACCTGTTCTCTGACAGTGGTCCTGAGTCGCTATACTGATCTTCACAACATAATCATGTCTATTTCTAATGCAGTGCTACGTGAGGGCGCACCTTCAACATTGGCTTTTAGCCGTTTCACTTGCATACAGAGATTTCTTTGGATTTTCTCTGAACCTTTCAGTGATATTATGCACCATCCTTACTTCTGACATAGTTTTCTGGGACGCTTTCTTTACTAAGAGTCATTTTACTCGCCTGTCCAGTAGTTTAACAGCATCATCTTTAAAACGAGAACATATTTAAAAATAACAAAGTTAAAGAATGTTTATTTTGGACTACTTTCATGAATTACGGGGTTTAAATTTTTTGCAAAACAATGCACTCTGTTTTTATTGATATTTTTGCCTAATGCCACAGCTTTTTTAGAAAGAGGTTTGTACTGCTGTTACGTCATCCACTGTGTACCTGGGGGTAACAATACAAAAAAAAAAAGTTGTGATGTCCTCAAAGCATGAGCAATACAATAGTCACTTCTTAAGAGGGGACTTTTTTCCCTGCTGTTGAACAAAGCATGATGATACCATAGTAATCCTAATAATGACAGCTCAAACGTGGAAAGAACTCCTGAATGTAAAACCAAGTTCAGTATCCATGTGAGGGTTTGGTTTTTTCAGTTTAATACACAATTTACAAGACTGTATAAAGCAATATATGGAAAAGTAATGTGTTTATAATAATAAAGCACAATGTTTAAAACCTAAGTGTGTGCTCACTGGCTTCAGGAGAGTAACAGCACTAAGATGGAAACCGGTGGTACATTTACTGATTGCAGCCGATCCTTTTTAACCCATCTATTACAGTTTCTGTTTTTAGTCATCCCCGGAGCAAAGTGGGGGTAAGGACAACTGCAACCAGCGTTTTTCAACTCGTTAGTGCTCTCCCATCTGCTGCTTTCCACCTGGACACTTCCTGCAGCGAGGGATCAAGGCCCAGGGCAGAAAAGGTTTGGAGAAGTAAAGACATGCATGTGGAAATACCCTCATTAGAGAAGCCATGTTTGATGTCTGAAGCATGATGGCCAATGTTTGTTTTTGCTTTTTTGTTTTTCCACCTGCAGTTTCCTCTCCAAGACTTTACCCTTTTAATATAATCAACATGAGATGTGCAGACATTTAAATCTCCAGAAAGGAGAAATTTCTTTTTCTCCCCAAGGAATTTAATGATGTGAATAGATCTATCCAGAGTTTGTATATTGAATTACATTACCAAAAAAATCTAAGATACAAAAGGTGATGTGAACACTTTCAGAGGTTCCACTGCTAGATAACAAAGTAGCAACTTAGAAAGAGTAGTCACGAGTTTGTACAAAGTAAAAAAAAAGTAATTTGTGGAGATTTCGGGAAACAGTTGTTCACCTTTTTGAAAGAGTCGGCTCACTCTTATATAGAGCAGGGGTGTAAAACATAAGGCCCAGGAGCCAGAATCGGTCGGGTCGGGTGAAGACCCCAATCCGGCCGATTGGATGGCTTTGAAAGTGAAGGAGGACATAAATGTTAAACTTTTTACAGTTTTTTTTCCCCACAAGTTTTACATCTTTTCCAACTGATAAGACCTCCCCTGCTGCCATTCACAATACACCAAAGTAATTAAGTTACAGACTCCTGTATTTTACACATTTACTTCTTACAGTGAAGCCCAACAGGTTGCACTGACAGGTTTTCTTTCATTTACAATAGCGTTGCATTTCTTTATCATGTAAAAAAAACCAAGTCATACTGTTAAAATTGCACTTTTATCTTACATTAAGATGAAATGTGTACACGGACAGAAACTGGAGTTTTACTTGTTCGGCCCACATAAGATCAAAGTGGACTTTAAGCCTGACATCTCTTCTGTGGAGTAAATATGAAGCTACTGCTTAAATGGGAGGATGGGAAGAAATCCTGACACTTTTCACTTCTTGCTTACTAGCAGCTCAGGCAAGACCTCCCTCATTATAATATTATGCATATTTAAGACAACAAGTCATCGATATACCACGCTAATTACCTTGAGAGGTGATGGATTACATTCTTTGGACAGGCTAGCTTTTTCTGTTCCTACTCAAAGCAGCTTGAATGGGAGCTGCTTTCCAATTTGAGGCTGCACCTTCCAATATCGCCCCCTGCATCATAATTATAAACTCATTTCACACCTTAGGAAAACGTGACTGCAAAACAAGACACTGCATCATCCGCACCATCAAAGCTGCAAAGGTTTTAAACTGATAGTCTAAAGAAGAGCATCTCGAGCGTGTGTAGCATGAGCTGTAACACATTAAAGACAAAAAGTCAATTCTGTTAAGAGTTTAAACGTCACCAGCGAAATGAGCAGTCTGACACTGCTCCAAAAAGGAGAAAAAAAAAAGACATCAGAGCCGCACATTTTAGGACTTTCCCCATCACATCCTCCCCAAACAGCAATTTTTCAGAAGCACAGACAAAGCCAGCTGTCAGAACGCAGCTGGTGGCTGACAAACTGTCCCCGAAGTGGCCAAACGGTTTGCATAATACATCATGCCATAAAGAGACAGAACCCAACAATGCTTGCTGTGCAAAATGTGGTACAGACTCAAAAAGAAAAGCATTTAACAAGGATTAGGAGGCTGAATGTAGGAAACATCAAATTGAGCCTGGTTTTTATTACTTTGGACCACTTATTGAGCTCGAATTATGACGCATAAAATCTTTCCTATATTTGGATTTACATGATGACCTACTGATTAGCATACAGTGCTTAACAAATTTATTAGACCACCAGTGTAAGATTTATGCCACAGCTGCCCTAAATTACCAATAAAAATAATTTTTTATTTTTCTGTAATGGTTAATCCACCAGTATGTGCAGCTGAAACGATATTTTTAGTACTAAAATATAATTATTATCAATTATTTTCAAATTTACAGTTTTACCAAAGAAAAGAGCTAAAATGGTGCAAAAGCACTTTTTCTTTATTAAGGTGCCAAATTACAGTTGTTGTTTTACATCCATTACAGATTTGAAACATTTGTTTTTGTAGGTGAAGTTTTTTGACAGATTTCTAAAATATTTGTCTTTGTGACAGATGATCTAATAAATCTGCTAAGCACTGTACCTTTTTGTTGTCTAAAAACACATTTCTCCCCATATTTAACGTTTAAAAGCAGCTTTAAGAAGCAGTAACTAAAACTTTGATGTCATCTTTAAAGTGCTGTTAGGACAGAGCTTTTTAATTTGCGTATGTGTATGTCTGCTAAATTTAACAACAATCAGAAAAAAATGTCTTAAAATTAAGGAATGAAAATAATGAATTTCAACATAAAAACTTACTTAAAAAACATTTGTAGTCATTTAGTTTAGAGGAGGATGTAAACTGGCATGTGCTTTCAAAAGACTTAAAACAGGTGTCTTAATATGCTACAAATTTGCACTGTCCAATATTTAATGTGCAGCTATGAATAAATAGATCAGGTCCGGGAGGGTGAACCACTTGATGGAAACAGACAAAGCACGAAAATCCGACATGCGTGCTGACAGAGGTTCATGTTCTTTTTCTTTTCCAAGAGTGGAGGGTGGAAAAAAACCCTCCTCAGTGAGTCCCTCAAGAATTACCCTTCACAATCTTTCAGCCCGTCACCAAAGAAAATTCACAGATTAGATTTCGGTCCAGTGTTGACTGGAATTGCCCTGAGCTCAGTCCGCATGCACAGGTACTCTCCAATTACAGCCATCAACGCCATGCAAGCTATGTTGACGAGCCACCAGGACAAGGCAGCTGGAAGATGAGCGTTATATATCCAGCAGCCGATCATGTGGAAGAAGTGCACGGTGACCGTGAAGTCCAGGCACTGTTTCCCTCGGCGGATGAAGAACCACAGACCGAGGGCGCTGCAGGAACAGTGACACGGAAAAGATGCCAAAGTTTGAGTATCACTGTACATTAAATGTCGACCATTTTCTACGTAAACATTTAAAATTTTCAACCTTTACACTTAACGAAATGTGTAACTGCACAGATGTAAATAAGGTCTAAACACCCTTTTATAATGAATGCCTCATGGGATGCTTGAAAAAAAGGATGCTGTTTGGCTGTCACACAAATCTCATCCATTTATGATGTATAGAAAAAAGACTGATGATATTTCTCACCAGGTAAGAGAATTCAAGATGAATGCCATCATTGAGAGCCTGCCTTGCACGGTTGCAAAACCGAGAGCCTATCAAAGCAAAGAAAACATTTAACATTTACAGTTTTAAGAGAGCGAATATGCGACACAAAAATGCATATGCACGCATATCTTAAAACTTACTTGATAGCTGAAGATCTGGTCCAATGACCGACTACTCTGCACAAGGCTGTCCACTCCAGCCAACCACAGGCCCAAAAAGCTGTAGTAGATGCACTGCATCAGCACGATCTGGCACACGATGAGGACCGGGTCCCAGATGTAGCTACGGAAATGAGTGGCCATTGCTGGCTGACGTTCCACGTACAGACACAAAGGACGTTAACAACTGCTAACAACTGTTAACTGCTGGCCCATCAGATGTGACTTGTGGGTGTGATCTAAAAAATAAATAAAAATAAAAAATCTGAAACACAGAAAGTTACATTGGGAAAAAAAGGATTAGATTAGTACAAAGCTTGGTTTTAAATCCTGCTTTAATATATTTATTAGACAGAAATAGGGAAGATTATAGCTACAGCCAGCTGCTTTGCACTTAAGTAGAAAATAAACAGATGTCCGGAACAAAGTGTTTAGTACACTTCGGGCACTTAACACGGTTAGTCCGGTTGACTTAAGCTTTCGCAAAAGTCAGTCTAGGTAAACTATGTGCTTGCATTCATAGTTCCTGTACAAATGGGGGGTAAAAAGGCAGGAGATGAGATGAAATGTGTGAGGAGTAAAGTGTAGAAGTTTATGTTGTTATCGGTTTACACAACAGAGGATAAAGCAGTCCTCATGACCTTTGCACCCACATCAGCAGCAGTTAATAATCACTAAAAACAGGTCAGCAGATCACTACAGTGTTGTCTTATCTTTCATCTTTGTGCATGTGTAAGCATTTATTTCCATCTCAATTCACCGTAGATCTTCTGCTTGACCAGCTCATATTTCCCAAAAAATGTTATGGTCCAAAGCTTGGACATATATAATGGTTGCTAGGGCTGGGCCATATCATACCATTCATGGTAATACCGGTATAATTTTGGGCAACGATAAAAAAATGAAATATGAGATACTTTTTAGTTTTTTCCATACATTAAAAAAATGAGGAAATATTTGAACATGAAAAACCACTGAAGATAAACGCCTGAGCTTTGTACTAGTAAACCAGTATCTGTAATTTGAGAGAGATACATCAAAAAATGTCGAGTATTGGCTAGTTCAGAAGGAAAGAAAGACAGACAAAAAAAACATCAAGCAGCCCAATAAAGTTGCACATTTGAGCAAAAGCTTTACATTGCAAAAGACAATTAGTGATCATTTGCGAACTGTAGATTGAATTGAATTGTAGATGATGTCCAAAAGAATGCTAAATTAATGCCATTTACATCCAATTTTCGTGCTGGATTACACAAACATGTTAAGTTTTATCACAAAAACAGTCTATTCCGGACAAAACACAGTTCTAAAGTTTCCAGATGGCTTTCTAAATATAACAGAGATAATAAATTGTGTTAAATATATGAAATATTTCATTTTCATTGATCCATTTCACTAGAGTAGCCTTGCAAGACCAGGATGTGATGCACATGAGGTGTGACTAATAGTGCATTGTAAGACCCTAACCCGAATCCCGGACTGCTAATACTTGATATATGAGGGTAAAATTTCATAGCAATCATTACATGTGTCCAAACTTTGGACAAAGTTCTGGCAAATCGGGCATGGTCGAGCAGAAAATGTTGAACAAAGCTGATGATGTGAGATGGAGTGACACACCAAGTCACATTTAGCGATTTTAATGGCATGACCACTAATGGCTTTAAGAATTAATCCAATAATATATCCAACTTGTCTTCAGGTGAACACACCAATGCTGACATTTTTGACCTGAAACTTCCACAACAGCATCGAGGCTTTAATGAAGACATCCGCTTCTGCTTTAACTCGGATCTCAGTTAAATCACACCCACAATATCCTGCTTTAAATAAACACCGAGGTAGCTCAGTAACAATCGGGGTTGTAATGTTATGGTGATGGTAGGTTAGGGTTAGGTGAACACAGAGAAACCCGATAGCACAGGTAGCTTAGCCGTCGACCAACACATACTCGCAGATTAGCAAAAGCCAATGTAATATCATGTGATCGCTCACAGGCGGGAGACTAAATGGCTCAAATCTATTTATTTATATTAAGCTCAACTAAACATAAAAACGAAGGCTAACTCGCGAAGGCTTTTATCTCCCAGCCTAAAACCTGTAAACATTACAGAGGGTGAGTCGGCGCTAAGTTAAAGCTTCATCGTGTTTGAAGGAGAGCGGTCTGGAAGTGATACGGACCTGCCCGCGGGTCAGAAAGTCTTAAGGATGCTGGATCAACGATAATCCCTATGGCTCTTCAAAGTTCCCCAAATTCTGTCGTTACTTAACCGGGCCTCATCGTACACTACATTGGACTAGCTAAACCCTGTTAACAACACGGAAGTCAGAACAGTTTGCCCGGAAAGAAAACTTCATGACCAACTAGTCACTGCCAAAGTAAAATACTTCCGTTCTATTCCTGAAAACCCATGTACTGTCACTCCTGCGACATTAATTATTTGCCAACAGTGTGTAATAAAAATGTCTCGTAATTCATCAAAAAGCAACGTCTATAATTGTTTTGTTCATAATAGGTTATTTTTCGTTTCGGAATTTTTTTTTTTGATGAACTAGCTACATTTATTTTGAAAATCTACCAAGTTAAAACTTCCAAACGGTTGCAAAAAATTATGAATTTTACTTTTTGCATATCTAAATCGATAAAGAAATAAAATGATAAACGTTTAAATAATAATTAATAAGAAGCTGTTAAAATATCCAGACAGACAAAGGAGGAAGGGCATATTAACATGTTGGGTTTTTTAAAAAATTGTTTTCATTGGGTTTTTTTCCTCCTTTCCTTTTTTTTTGTCTTTTTACTATTGATATTAAAAATAACTACCTTATAGTGGTGGAGGGGTTTGTGTCTCCCAGGGGCTATGTTTTCATGGAGGTGAGGGGGTTGCCCCCCTGGTAGGATTTTCCATGGCAAATTGGTCCTGGTTTGGGTTGCCAACTTTTTAATTATCAAATAAGGGACACTCTGGAGTGCCAGAAGCACAATGCACAACCAGCTGGGCATAGTGTAAATATGCACTATATGTGACATTGCATGTAATGATCATACATAACATAACATTTAAAGTAGAATAAGGGATGAACCAATTTTGCTGATTATATGGGATGTCCCTGCTAAAACAGGACAGTTGCCAACCCTAGTCCTTGGTCAGGGACCAGACAAGACCATTTTAAAAACACCTACAAGTAGAAGTTCTAGAAAACAGTTCATCCTGCCTGGGATAGGGTTACCAGGGCCCTTCCCTGGTGCAGAGTGACTGCCCAAGGGTGAGCACTTGGTCGCCAGTCTTTAATCCATGGCTTCACAGACACCTCCCTGAGGGAGTTGGGCTGCATTACCTGTGTCTGCTGCGTTTTCTATGTTGATTAATTCAGAATGTGTATTTATTTGACCAGTTATTTGTCTGCTTTGCTAATCCAGCCAGAGTTAGGGCTCCGTTTAAACCTGGGGTCTCTCATTGGATTGTGGAGCCATCTCCCTGGCTTACAGCACCAAAAGTCTGAAGACGAGCGGGGACAAGTCATCCATCACCGAGAAAGAGGTCACTGTGGCAGCTAAGCAATTCCTTGGTGACATATGGATAGGTTCTGTGGCTGCAGTGATGTGGATGCTGTACCAGTCCATTGTGGTGAAGAGAGAGCTGGGCTTAAAAGCGAAGCTCTCGATTTACCGGTTGATCTATGTCCCTACTCTTATCTATGGTCACAAGCTTTGGGTAGTGAAAGAATGAGAAAGAATGAGATTGCAGATACAAGCAGCGGAAATGAGCATCCTCCGAAGGGTGGCTGACCTTTCCCTTAAAGATAGGTTGTGGAGTCTGGCCATCCGGAAAGGGCTCAGGGTAGAGCGACTACTCCTCCACATCAAAAAAAAGCCAGTTGAGGTGGTTCAGGCATCTGACAAGGATGCCTCCTGGGCAGTGTTGGTCAAGTTACTTAAAAAAAGTAATCAGTAACTAATTACTGATTACTTCCCCCAAAAAGTAATCCCGTTACTTTACTGATTACTTATTTTCAAAAGTAATTAATTACTTAGTTACTTAGTTACTTAGTTACTTTGTAAAAACACGATTTACAACCTGAATAGATGATAAAGCGATAGAGCTTTCAGCCCAATTCTACTTTTTCTACATAATCCATCATACAAAATGTAATCAAATGGAAAAGTCTCTTTTTTTAACTTGTTTTATCAGTTTTAATCTTTTAACTTTATGCATCAAGCAAAAATTTAATTATATGCAACATTCTCTGACTTGAATAAATTAGTTTAACATTTAAACCTATTTTCTGCACATTCCAACACATAAAATAAAATATTTTTTGTGTTTACACTCACTCTTTCAAATAGATGCAAGTAAAACACAGCAGAAAATAAATAAAGTCAAAGACTAGCGGTCCTGTTGCTCTATTTTCACCTGTAAAGCAGGACTGAGGTAGACGGAGGTTTACCCTGGTGCAGGTGTGCCGCGGTCAGTTGAAGAATCCGCGAGTTTCTCTGTGAATTTCCCATTACGTCGTTGCGCACTCAGTACTTGCTTGGAAGTTTAGGGGTTTTTTTCGCTGTAAAAAGAAGTTTTCTTCCCACGCACGATGGACACTAATGTTTTTGTCACTTTTTATGGAATCAAACTCAAAGTAAGGTCAGTACTTCCACGCTTTAAACGCTGCACGCTCATATTCTCTCCCGCAATCAATATGTCATCCATTGTTGATCTGCACACAGCTGTTGTCACTAACGGCGCACTCACTTACGTCACTGTCGTGAGACATTCTCGCAAAAAAATCACGGTTTTAGTAACGCAGTAACGCAGCGTTCCTACGGGAAAGTAACGGTAATCTAATTGCCGTTTTTGCAATAGTAATCCCTTACTTTACTCGTTACTTGAAAAAAGTAATCAGATTACAGTAACGTGTTACTGCCCATCTCTGCTCAGAAATACTGTATTTCACTAATAATAAAGTTTTCTTATTTAAAATAGGAGGAAATGGAAATGGACAATTCAGTCTGGTATCAAGTAAAAAGTCTTTTTTTCTGGAACTTATCAGGCTATAAGAGGATTTATTTTTTTCTAGTTGGGGTCAAGTTGAACCACTTTCAGGCTCGTCGATGTGTGAAGCTTTTGGGAGGTGAGTTCTGAGCTTTAGAAAGGACTGACTTCGTGATTAATGATTTTAAAAAGAAAACATTATACAACCCATGGTGACCAGATCTGGCACGCCCCCCTTGCCAGGTGTTCCTGATTTTTTTAACTTAAAGTTAGCCTTTTTCTTAGTCGGAGCTTTGTGTGCACTGGTTGCCACTGCGTTTGTAAGGTAATGTTGTTTGGCCTTGCTTTTTTAAATATATATATATATATATATATATATATATATATATATATATATATATATATATATATATATATATATATATATATATATATAGATATAGATATAGATATATATATATATATATATATATATATATATATATATATATATAGTATATTGAGTTAATCTGTATGTGAAACGGTTCCTCTGCTTGGGCAAAGGGTTCACAAGTTAAAGATTTGCAGTTGGGGGATATGGGACGAGCGTTTGTGCAGCTGCAACCGACCACCTGAACATCCACTTTTCACCTTGCGAAAGCTTTTCACTTTTATTGACGGTTTCCAGGCTTATTGCTCCAGTTTTATTTTTCCAAATACCTTTCAGAGGTAATTATGTCATTTTATTTTCCTTTTTTTTCTTTTTGCAGATTCATACTTTATGCTAAAATAATTATTAAACACAGCGAAAAAGTATAATTTAGTATTTTTCCCCCCTGGTGAAAATTGAGGCTTTGTACCTTAATATTGTGCACATGTACTCTATACTCAGTGAAATTGGATTCAGTTTTATACGATTCTTTAAAAAAAAAATCTGCTTCCATTAACACATCTGAGTATGGCATTATCAGGTTAAGATACAGTACTGTGCAAAAATCTCGAGCCAGCCCACGTTTTATATTTTATTTCAATCCAGCTTTTAAATTTTGGTTCAAATTGTTAGAGGAGGTCAAGAGAGCGGTACAACAGCGAGTGTCTGCAGTCATCTGTAAAACAAGCTGGGGACTATGTCGTGGTTTAGGGATGAATTTCAGGAAGGGGTGGGGAGAACTTGTTAAAATTGAAGGAATTATGAATGTCGAAATGTGCTGTCAGCCTTAGCCAGTCAGAAAGCATGTGATTGGCAACAGCTACATTTTTCAGAAGTGATCACAAACACACTGCCAGTTCAGTAAAAACACACCTGGAAAGAAAACACAATGGATTAGCCTCCAAAGGCAGCCAATATCCAAAGAGGAGCTTTGCATGTCCTTCAAGAAGCCTGGAGAAGTATTCCTAAAGACTACTTCAAGAAATGACTGTGTTGGAGAATATTGACGTTCACGCTCGTTAGATTGGTATAAACTCAGCTTTTGCTTCATATTTCTGTATAAGTTTGCATGTTTTAGTAAATCACTGCACCTATTTCCCAGTTTTCCTTAGAAAATGTATAGAAGTGATGGGTGGATCAAGACTAGCTTGACGCTCACGGGAAATAGTCACATGTGGGTGAAACCTGAATGTATGGTGGATGATTCTGATCATGAATTCAGAACTCAAGTTAAACAGTAATTGTAACAGCATTATTAATTCACATTAGTAAGGCAGACTTAAAAGAAATCCAAGTTACAAAGCTTTGCAGTTCTTTGTTTTTTTTAAAAAAAAAAATACAGTGCACATGTGAAAAGGACAAAGGTCTAAGGTTAATCTCTAACACAAGAGCAAGTCTTAGACAGAACCTGACAGCAGAGCATGCTGTCCAACCTTGGATTAGTTGTAGTTATTGATATTTAACCCTTTACTTTGATTTTAAGTGTTTTAGTATTTGATATTTACTTTGTGTTTATAGTGTCAAGAAAGACCATAATGTTTAGGGCACATATGAGTGTGACAAGAATATGGCAGCTCATAGAAAAGAGGATGATGTCGTGCATCAGTGTGCGTGGGAAACTGCCCGGGCTTCAGCGTGCTGTTGGTAAGAATAATATTTGAGGGTCTCTCTTTTTTTTTTAAATATCAAAGATGATCAGTATCATTTTTTTCAATCTGTACATGCCTGAAGAGTGTCTGTATCAGAAGTTCTCGGTTTTATTTGTATGTGTGTGTATATATATGTTTGTTTGTTTTTTAACAGGTGAAGTTCGGAGGAAGAGCAGCTTTAGACAAAGCCCTTTGCTGTCAGCCGCTCCTGTTCGTGCGCTCATAGATGAACAGATCAGCATTAAAGGGCGTTTCCTGTCTCAAAATTATCCTGTCACAGTATGCGCACAAATGCACAGTGAGGAGGGAGATCTGTGGGAGGCGTTTGCTCATTATACAACAAATGCGAGCAGGAGCATCAACTGTGAGTGAAATACTCTTAAGTGCTGTTGGGTGACATAGTAGACAGTTTCTGTAATATATAGATGTCCACATAAATAAAAGCAGCTGGCATGTGGGACATATAAGCAGGGCAATAATGTTGAGATGCTCACTGTGCCAGTGGCAGGGTTTGACTTTTTTATTGTATTTAAAAACAAAATGGAGCAAAAAACAAACATGCTGAAATTAAATTGAACAAAGTGTTTGTCATTTTAATCTGCAAGCTGCAAGTAATTATTGATAAAAGTCACAGGTTAATATTTAATGTGTTTACTGTGGAGACATCCTGTGGCAGTCATGTTATATTAATTCACTTCAGTTCAATTTTATTTTATTTATATCGTGCACGCCATTTCTTATCAACAGTAGCTTCAAGGCACTTTATATTGTAGAAAGAAAATAATCAGACTCCGTTTTAACAAGGAGACAGTAAAGATTGTGTGAAGAGATATTAACCAGGCTTTTATGCAGGCAGTGTTTCATTTTATTTTTGTCTCTGTTCTTACCTGAATAGTGACCAGCGATCATTCAGTTGGAGGTTCTTATTTAGGCTGTGAGCCGATGGGACTCTTCTGGGCTTTGGAGCCTGCACTCAGAAGCAGAGAAGGTTTGAGGCAGGTTTCAAATCCAGCTGCCTCTTATGTTGCGCACTTAAAAATACAGCTAAAGGATTCTTTCATTCATTCTACATTTCTGGCTTCACTGACTGCTTCTTTCTCTGTGTAAATATAAATGCTGATCACAGGCTTAGGAAAAGAAACGTGGAGACGCCATACATAGTGAACATCTCCTTACTGGAGGGCCACACTTCACCCAGTGAGGGGCAGAGCACTGAGCTGGCAGCTGCAACCGTTGAGCGCTGGTACATGGCGCCAGGAGTGAGGAGAATAGAGATTCGTCAGAACAAAATTGTAGGAACATTATTCTTACCCCCTGGTGAGCGTTCACTGAAGTGGCATTTATTGGCAGTGCCTTAGTCAGCAGTCACTGAACTTCACATGCTGATTTCCTGCAGGCCCGGGCCCTTTTCCTGCTATGCTGGATCTGTGGGGAATGGGTGGAGGACTGTCGGAGTACCGCTCTGCACTTTTTGCCTCCAGGGGATTCGCGAGTCTTTCTGTTGCCTACATGGGGCACAAAGACTTACCTGGACCACCAGACATAATGAGTGTTGCCGATTTGTATTTCAAAGTAGGATAACTTTGTCTGAGTTTCAGTGTATAAGCACTGGATTTAACCTAACAGCCTTGTATTTGTTTGTAATGTTTTTGTCACTCTCTTAAAATGTTTTGTTTGGTCAGTCAGCCTTCCAGCTACTTCAAGATTACTGTCAGGTCGATGCAGACAGAATTGGGGTCATTGGCCTCTCCTTTGGAGTCTGTCTGACCCTTCGCATCGCCACTAGGATTGGTGTTAAAGTGCGTCCCAAACTCACCTGTTTTGAAATCTGCCGTATGATCATCACATTGTTATTTGCATATGAAAAATACAAATCTGATAGACAGGCAATTATGAATGACGTTAACATTCATTTGTTCCCCTTTCCAGCCATCATGTTTGATTTGTATTAACGGGCCAGTAGGAAGCCCGCTGTTAGATGAAGATGGCAAGACCAAAATGATTGAGAGGTAATGGCTGGTTACTTTAGATTCTACTCTCAAATCAAATCAAATCAAATCAAATCAAATCACTTTTATTGTCACATCACATGTGCAGGCACACTGGCACAGCACATGCGAGTGAAATTCTTGTGTGCGAGCCCCACAAGCAACAGAGATGTGCAAACACAACAACACAAACAAGCAAAATACAAGAATGGCCAACCTGAAACTAATAAATATATGTACAATATATAATAGTGTATGCATTTCTGGATGTGTATACTAAATATTTTCCTACGTGTGTGTGTGTGTGTGTGTGTGTGTGTGTGTGTGTGTGTGTGTGTGTGTGTGTGTGTATACACATTTTTACAAATTAAATAGTAAAAAATAATAATAATAATAATAATAATAATAATAATAATAATAATAATAAAATATATAAAATATACAGAGTTGAATATGTGCAAAACAAGTGGCATTTATATACAGTGTGGAGTGCATAATGTTCAAGTTCCAGTAGTGAAGCTGAGGTGTCTATGACGTGTTCAGCAGTCTGATGGCCTGATGGAAGAAGCTGTCTCTCAGTCTGCTGGTACGGGACCGGATCCAGTCTATTTGAACCATTCACTTCTGGTGTCACTTATAAGTACAGAGTACTTATAGATATTTCTTATTTTAATGTTGGTTTTGATTTCTGGACAGTGATGCTTTTTATTTTGATAGCATGGCCTCTGTACACCTCTCCAGTGGATTTTTAACAAAATCCCACATTAAGATGGGCAGTCTAACAAATTTTAAACATAAGGACTGATTATAATAGTGTACTTTGTGGCTCTCTTTTAATCTGGATAAATCATGGTGGTAACTTATGGTGAACCTGATTGGGGCAAGGTTATGTTGAGTTTCAGTGAAATTATGTGTTTACAGTATGCTTTAAGTGCAATATACAGCCCCAATTCCAAAACAGTTGGTGCAATGATTTGCACATTTCATAAACTCCTACTTTAGTCACAATGGAGCAAAGAAAATCTCTAAACTGAGAAAAATATGAAGTCTGCTTGAATTTGATAGCAGCGCTGTGTCTCAAATGTTAGGAAAGGGCTCATATTAGGAAAATTACTCTGCTACATTTGTGGGGTATTTGTTGACAATCATTTGAAATCAGTTAAACTAATTTGGCTTTGCTGTGGCAACAAACTAACAAGCACCCAACAAACTCTTTATTGGGTGTGTGGAGTGTGTCAGACCTGGGTAACATTTAATTACAGATGATATGTTGTACTTAATTTCATGACCTTTTTCCTTTTCCTTGCCATGCTTTTCTTTCCCAGTCATTCTGGTACAGAATAATCTTGACCCATAAAAGCCATCTGCTGATTGCACACATTAACGGTGATACGACTGTATCTGTCGAGTGATCTTGACTTGGTTAGGTGTTGTGAAGTTCTTTTTTTTTAACCATGGAAATAATTCTGTGATGCACTTTAGCTGCAGGTTTTTGCTACCTCTCTCGTAAATTTGTTTTGATTTTGCAACAGTTAATGAAATGCTCTCGTAAAACCTAATGAATTCTACTTGAAAGTCTTAACTTCAATCATATTGAGTCTTTAAACTCCAGTGTGGTGATGTACCTTACAAAAGTATATTGTGGTCCAAAAACATAATTGTAACCTGGACTTTTATCTAGTTCAGGGTCCTCCGTCTACTCCAGGGCTGACATAGTAATCGCTGTTTTTAAGATTTTCATGAGTAGATGTTAACAAACAGTACCATCTCTGTCCTGTTCTGCTCTTTAAGTGACCAGAAACATTGGGAGCTCGATGATCGAGGCCGTGTGAGTTTCAGACATGTCTCTCTGCCGGATAATCTGCCCGCTGAGAACAAACAGAAGGTTCTTCTCTGCCCATCACACATGCATAGAGAAGCACATGTGTATAGAGCTCAGTAATCTCTGCTCTTTATTGTTTGTTTTTTTGTTTGTTTTGTTTTCTCTTATTTTCTTTTTGTAGGTAAAGAACATCACCTGTCCTCTCATGTACATAGTGGGTGAAGACGATCTGTGTGCTGCAAGCACAGAGAATGCAGATGTGGTAAATTAACTTATTTTACTTTAATTACAATTACAGATTACATTTTAAATGTTATGTTGTCCTGTATATATTATTTGGAGACTCTTGATGTCTACTGAAATGTATTAAAACACTCTAAGAATACAACAGTCATTTATAGTCACCTGAATGCAGTTTTGTATATTGTCTGTGTGGACTGACTGCACACTGTTTCATTGTTTACTCTGATCGCTGGTCATCAGATTGAGGAGGCCCTGAGGTCTGCAGGTAAATCCCAGCTGTTTACCCGCTTGTCATATCCCGGTGCCGGTCACCTGATCGAGCCACCCTACGCACCGTGTGCAAGAGTGTCTCTATGGAGAGCCAAACCAGAGAAATGTGAGCTTAAGTTTTCCTCTCATTGTATTTTATTAAGAATACAATATATAATGGTAAATAAATTTGCAGTTGGTTGTTTTTGGGTTTTTTTGTTTGTTTGTTTTTCTTCCCTGCAGTATTCACTCTGTGGGGAGGTCACCCCGCACCCCACGCTGCTGCTCAAGAAGATTCCTGGAAGAGGATCCTAGAGTTTATGGAAACCCATCTGAGGCGGTGAATCTCCACATGGACAATAATCCATCGTTAACATGATTCTGAAATCCTGCATTTGTTTGAGCTGTGAAAGATGTCCTACGACTGGTGTGCAACTTGGGTTTTAAAAAATAAATAAATAAATAAAACTCATTTAAAAACTATTTGGGCCACAAGAGGTCGCTGTTTGGTTGCTATCAAAACAGCCAGTTCAGTATGAGTCAGTCTGCACCGTACAAAGGAAAAGAAAGCTTTCAGCAGTTTAGACCCACAGATGTTGGGCTGTCAGGTACAGCTGTGCCTATACTACTCAACAAGTAGTATAGGTGTTAATTTTCTTAGCTGGACTGCATTACATGTACACACACGTCTGTTATTTGTCTTTCTAAAAGATGGAACCAGTCAGCTTGGCCTTTCCTCCTATTTCTCAGTTTGTGTATCCTCGTTTCCTTTCCTCACCTTTTTGACTCCTCACAAGGGGAGAGAGGAGTGTGTAATCAAAACAAAAAAAAAGACGTCCTTGCTTCAGAGGGCATGTTGTGAAGCAGCATCTGTTAAACATGTCTCAGTACTGCTGTAGCTTATCGATTCTGTCAGATGAGCATAAATGTTTAGTAATGACAGACAAATATGTGGAAGTATCATACGTTTATATATTTTTGTTTCTCAAATACATATTCCACACATGCTATATTAGAAACTCACCAGCCATTTTATTAGGTATACATTGGTGGTGTCCGTTTGGACCCTCTTTTGCCTTCATTACTACATTAATTCTTTGAAACAGATTCAACAAGGTGCTGGAAACATGCCTCAGAGATCTTGATATGATAGTGCCACACAGTTGCTGCAGATTTGTTGGCTGCACATCCATGATGCAAATTTTGTGTTCCACCACATCCCAAAGGTGGATTGAGGTCGGGTGACTGTGGAGGCCTTTTGAGGACACTGAACTCATGTTCAAGATTCTAGTCTGAGACAATCTGCGCTTTATGACATTTTGTTTTCCTCCTACAAGCAGCCATCAGGAGATGGGTACACAGCAGTCATAAAGGGATCGACAGGTTCGGCAACAATACACTGGTATGCTGTAGTGTTTAAACCCAATTGGTACTAAATAGCCAAAACTGTGCCAAAAAATATCCCCACACTATTTCACCACCACCAGCCTGAACTGCAGGATCCATAGATCTAAAAGTTCATCTTGCTTACATCACATTCGGACTCTACCGTCCAAATGTCACAGTTGAAATCTACTCTCATCAGATCAGGCAACATTTTTCAGTCTTCCATTGTGGCCTCAGCTGATAGGAGTAGTCGTCTGCTGCTGTAGTTTATCTGCTTCAAGGTTTGAGGTTTCATTTTGTGCCTTGAGAGATGCTGTGCTTTGGTTGTAAAGAGGGAGTTACTGCTGCCTTCCTGTTAGCGCAAATCAATCTGGCCATTCTTCTCTGACAGAACTTAAAAGGTCAATGTCTACATATTTAAATCTGTTGAGTTGCTGCCTTGTGATTGGCTTATTAGATATTTGTGTTAATGAGCAGCTGAATAGGTGTACCTAATAAAGTGACTGGTAAGTGTATTCAGCAAACATTTCCATACTAACAAAAAGTATCAAACTGCATGACTAATAAGAGTCTCCCAGTCTCACAAAAAACAAAACATACTTTCTTTAAATGAGTAATTCATGTGCATGCAAACTATTTCTGTTGCTTTGGAATAAACAGTTCATTGCAAGCAGAGGTGACCATGGCGATGAGGGCAATGAACTCTTTGAAGTCGATCTCCAAATCTCCGTTCTGGTCGAGGTCAGCGAAGAGTTTATCCAGTGTGTCCTTCTCCTTGATTTTCTGTTTAGCAGGAAAATTGCATTAAAGTTCATCATTAGTAGTAAATGGACAGTATATTTAATAACACTGATAAATCTGTAGCATCACCACTAACTCTACTAGGCTTAAATCTTAATTACACCGGAATAGAAGGAAAATTGTTAGTTATCTAATATATTTTTAATATCTCTGAGACTCAGCTGTGCAGCGTGTCAACGCTTGAAAAGGAAGCAAATAAAAATCCACTACAGCCCCAAGCAACCTTAGTTAGTTGTACATGCTTTGCTCGTATAAATTTTAAATCCATCAATAATGTTTGTGAAATTCTGTGCAGTTTTTTTCTTATTTAAATACACACTGTGCTGCGTGCCAACAAATTGATGCATGCTTATTATTGTTGTCATAAACACACCCGCTTTGCAGAAGATATCTTACCACTATGAAATTATTCATCTCATTGTTGATAAGTTCTTTAAGGTCTGCTTTCTTCAGATTGCACTTCTGACCCGAGTATTGGTGGAAAGTTTGGATAATAGTGATCATGCTGCTCTCCAGGTCTGACATAGCATCCTTTGTGGCCTGAGACAAACAATTTGAATCAGTTCCCGTTCTTTTGTCTCGCCACACAAAGAAGTTAATTGTCCGTCTGTTGGATTTTCTTCATTAAATACACTATAAGCATGCATTAATAACAGCATATTTGTATCCTGATCTTGTAGGACAACATTTAAAGAAAAATCTGTTTTGCATAGGGAGCATTTTGTCTTTCTTACCTCCATCTGTAGAACCTCCTCTGTCTTCCAGGGATCTTCAGTGTGACTGAAGGCTTTTCGAGCTGCGACTTCTCTGCCTCGCTCAAATTACCTCGCACACTAAACTGTATTGATCAATCGTCTCACACTCACCATGTAATGCACAACTAATGGATCCTAGTGGTCAAAGCTTCAACCAAGAACCATTTGCCTGTAAAGTGTGTGTGCAGTAGTCTTTATGTGAGCAATATACTGTATGCATTTTTATTTATTTATTTTTTTCAGCACTTAGCTTAACATGAGGCTTAAATGAAGGCTAACCTCAGATGAGCACATAATGGATACTTTGCTGAGAACCATGAGGTCACAAGTAACAGAAAGTCAAGAACTACAAGAGACTTTAAAAGTGTTAAATATCTGCAGATCTGCATCTCAGTGAGATTTCTTTGAGCTCAAATGAAGGCCAGTAATATCTGACAGTGTCTGATAAGAGTAAATAATTATTAGTCACCAAGCAAGATTTTGTCCTTATGCAAAAGAGAGAATTCAGTTGCTTTATGTGATGTAATCTAATTTACAGATGCAACTATTTGCATTTGTCTTAAGGCTCTAAAGCAGTTGTGAAAAACCGATCCCAGTGAACTGCCATACGTGTCACATGGAGATAGTACAGTAAGAGCTTCAGTTGTATTCTTAACTCAGTGCTGTGTTTGGGGTCTTAACAGGAAGAGATGCTGGAATTGCCTGTGCCTTCCCATTAAAGGAGCTCTAAAGAGTTCAAATGGAAATCCATTTCATTACAGTAAGAATATGGCTATACGATACAGCATAAAAAAAGCATGACAGAGAACTAATGTGCTCCACAAAGGCAGATGGGGTGGTGGGGGCGAGTTTCTTATAAATTAGACATGATTACTGGGGGCATTGCTGGGGCTTAATCAATAAATTGCATTATATTGTAGCGAATATGGTCTGGAAATGTACAACATGCTTTTCCTATCAGTATATTAGTATAATTAGTATATCAGTATGATTTTCCACCCTTGTACCTCCTGGAAGAAAAAACAAGGTCCAGATTATTCACATGTTGAATACACTCAGCGAATTAGTCAGTAATATAAAAATATTAATTTAAAACAGAAGCATTTTATGTTCATAAACAGTGTAGTTTCAGTTCATTTCTAATGACCTGGATTCAACATAACCTCGTTTCACATTATTTAAGAAATATCATTAAAAAAAACAAGAACGTCCTCAAGAAGATGTTTAAATAAAGCTCCATTATCAATACCTATCACATGCAAATTGAGTACCTCTTTTTCAACAATACTTGTCCAAAAATACACAAAGGACAACTTACAGTGCTGTGAACAATTCTTGAGTCATTCCTCATTTCTTTATATTTTGCTTCCACGGAGCAGTTTTTTAAATTGGTCTTGAGCAATAATTCTTCAAGTTTTCTGGAGGCCTTTCGAAGTCTTTGCACGCTGGCTGATTTTTCCGACCACTGTCAGAGGACTCTTTGTTTTGTTTTGTTTTTTCTTAAGCCACTTAACCCTCACTTATGTGTCATTCCAGAATAAAAAAGACGAAAATCAAGGGATGAAACGAAAGAATCAGTTTTAAATTGTAAAAATTGACCCGGTTTGAGGTGTTGATTTCAGATTTTTGTTTTTTAGTTTTACTCGTATTTATTTGTGGCTTGTATTGCATTGATACTTTTATTTTGTATTGGAATTTGAAATCGATTTATTAAACATTATTTATTTATTTTCATTTTATTTCTTTGTTCAGCACTTGGTCAGAGCGTAGGTTGCTCATCCATCGTATTTTTGATTTATACAGTAATACATTTTCTTTGTAGAACTCTGGTTTGCGGTTTTGACATGCATTTATGATTCCCGAAATATGATCTCGAGTTTTACATTTGCACTTGAACGCACCGCTCCCCCCCCAACTTGTTGTCCGCTCCTTGAAAACCCTACACGCCGTGCGTCACGTAGCTGCGCGCATGTCTGAACCTTGTATTTGTCAGCCTAGATGTGAGGGTGCCGTCCGCCCTTCTTCGATCGGAAACTCGCACTGACGTAAAGAAGCCAGAGCAGGCAGTTCTACGGGTTAATTAAGAGCTTTAAAACCGTAATTTACACCAAGTCCACGCCTTTTTTTTTTTCGTTTTTGCTTCTTGTCTCCTGGAAACATCCTCGTTTGGTGACTGGAGCACTAACAAAAAAAAACCCCACAGGTAATGAGAAGAGGGACACACGAGAGGAAAAGAGGCAGTTTTTAACCTGGTGTTTAGTAGGCTTTCATTTATTCCACTCTAGTTTTTCTTCGCATTCGTATTCCTTTGCTCGTAAATACCTCGTTAAACCTCAGCTGACCTTTTTGGCAGCGGTTTATCGGAGAGCTCTGTACAATTATATTTATTTGTAAATATTTATATAATTGAGCTTAAACTGATGCTTTTTTTCCCCATATCCGGAAAAGAGGCTGTCTTGCTGTTTAAGATTACTAATAGCATTCAAAGGTGTCTTATTGGCACTGAGTAGTGATTAATGCAGACCTAATTGCTGCTTTTTGGTATTTCCCTCCTAAGACTGTGACTAAGATGGTGACTGTTGATTTTTTTTTTTTTTTTTTTTTGTGGTGGTGGTGTTTTTGTTTTTTGTTGTTGTTGTTTTTTATTAAGTGTTTCATACTTTCGAAGTCGTAATCTGCAGATTTGGCCTTATTATCCCTGAAACTTGCTGCATAGTCACATCACTCTCTCACACTCACTTCTTTCAGAAGTGCCCTGTTTTCATTTTGAGTCTATAATTAGCCTAGTGTGCAAGCTGTGACCGCCCTCATCTCTTTTTCTCTCCCACACTCGTACACACACTTTCCTTCTTTTGGTCGGTTTCACTGAACTCTCTGCTCTTCTTTCTCTGTTCAGGCATGGCTGATCTGCTGAGGCTGCTGCTCAAGGTGGCTGAAAAGGCTGCTAACGTGGCTCGGGTCTGCAGGCAGGAGGCTCCCCTCTTCCAGCTCCTTGTGCAAGAAAAGACCGGAGATGACAAGAACAAGAAGTTCGTCCAAGACTTCAAGACGCTCGCCGATGTGGTGATTCAGGAGATGATCCGGCATGATGTTGGCGCTCAGGTAAGGACAAGTCTTTGTGAAGCCGGCCAAGATCAGACCGCATGTTGCATTGTAATTGTGTCATTTTTCTTTTGTCCAGTTCCCTGACATGGCTGAATTCATTCATGGCGAGGAGTCTAACAAGTTTGAAAACGGGCTTGGTAATTTCTTAATATTATACATAACACACTACACCCTGGGCCAAGAACAACAGCTTTTGCTCTAGGGCACTTTTGTAGTCTAATTTGAGCATCACTAATGCCTCTTTTCACCTGCCAGATCTAGAACTCCTTCCCTACATTAGATAGAGTTACTTAAAGCTGGGCTGGGCACCTTAAAATTCCCAAAATTGGAACCACTGATGTCTACAAGTTGTTAAAAAATAATAATATTTGTTTCTAAAAAGCATTTTAAGAGCAACAGGACAATCTGATCCAATGCTGTGCTGTTACAGATGTGCACACCTTGAATCCTCCATGCACTCTAATGAGTCCTGTGTATGAGTTTGTCAGGTGTGCCTCAGGATTATTCTGGGGGAGCCCCAGCTGTGCTTTTGTCTCAGGAGTGCAGATTCATAAATATAACATCCAGCATTAAGATGTGCTGTGTAATAATAACCATGATGATAATCAGCCTACCTTCATATTAAAATCTAGAGGAGCTAAATATACACTTGGCAAATGATCTTTACTTTAATCTATGAGTACATAGTGAAGACATTAATATGTTGCTGTCTAAATATTTACCATGGCTGCACCTTGCACATTAGAAACATTTGAAGTGGTTTGTTGTAAAGTAATCAAAGTCTCTGTCTCTGCCACCAGGAGAGAGTGTGATAGTCACGGTTTGTAGCACAGCGGAGGAGACGGCGGCGTTGCTGGCCACCGTGCTTGACGGTGACCACACAGCAGCTTCTCTGCTGGCTAAAGCCATCCACCAAGACCCGGCGACCGTCGAGGCAAACACTGATGGCCTGACTGTTTCCCTCAGCCCCTCTGAGCTCGGCATCTGGATCGATCCCATAGGTGAAGAGCTCACCTCTTACCACAATCCCATTCAGCATTCATGTCGGAGCTCAGTTTGTCTTTATTGTGCTTTTTTTTTTTTTTTTTTTTTTAAATACTCTAGATGCTACCAGCCAGTACATACAGGGCCGAGAGAAGGAGCTGGAGGAAGGCCGCTTGTCTCCATCGGGTCTGCACTGTGCGTTGGTTCTCATCGGCGTTTACCTGCGGAGCACAGGCGAGCCCATCATGGGCGTCATCAATCAGCCGTTTCACCACAAAGATCCAGCAGGCGGGGGGTGAGTAATAGGGATGGGTATTGATAAGATTTTCACGATTCTGATTCCATTTTCGATTCTGTTTAACGATTCGATTCTTTATCGATTCTCTTATTGATTCTTTTTTTAAAAAGGAGAACACTAAGGTCGATTAGCTTAGAACTTTGTTTTATATCTTCTCTTTGAACAAGATAGAAATTGAGTAACATGGCCTTACAAACCCAACAGTGAGATCTTAAGAGATCCACAGGCTACGGCTCTTCAATGGGGTGTCACAGGGTCCCCAAGAAAAAAAATTGTAAATGTAAAATAATAAAATAAATATTCTTCTGTAGCAATATCAAAGTATAACATAAATTATTCTGTAGCAATTACACAAGAATATCCAGTAATGTCCCTGCCTACAATTAAACACATTCACTTACCGAAAATCGGAGGCATGTGCTGCAAATGGGTTCAAGCCTTTTACCACAAACTTAGTCACTGCTCGGTGACATTCGTCTATCCTGGCCTGAAAGGAGACGCTACCGGTAGACTGCAGCGAGAACTGCCAGCATCTGAGCCAGACTCTGTCTCTCTCATCATGGTCACCTAAATGCACAGTAATAGCAGGTTTTGTAATAAGGCAGATCGCGCTAACATAATATGCACTGTTAGTTGATTATTTACCTGCCGCATTAACGGGAGAGGACGTGCAAACGTTACCGCTGCTGCTGGGTTGAGATTCACGAGTCCGGAGCGGAATTAAAAACACGACATTCATTTAAGGTCATCACGTGTTTTGTGAGCAAATGCTTTTGCATATTTGTAGTGGTTCCTCCCTTAAATGAAATATCTACTTTGCAAGTATTGCAAGTTGCCCTGTTGTCATCTGTTCTCGATAAGTATAACCAAACTTTTGAGCGTTTGAGCCGCCATGTTTCCTGCCAGGTAAATGACGCTCCGCAACATGGTGACGTCATTCGGGGCGACTGGAATCGATAAAGGAATCGTTTGCAAAAATGGCAAACAATTCCAAGGAATTGAAACAGTGGGAACCGGTTCTCAACAAGAACCGGTTTTCGATACCCATCCCTAGTGAGTAATCACTAAAAAGCGATGCATGCTCACACACCCTGGTAAGGAAGTTAATGTTGTTTTTGGTTGCTGGTGATGGTCGTTCTCTTTACCCATAAATGGCCTCCTTGACTCCGTGCTCAAACCAGCGTTCCTCCCTGTCTGCGATGTGCACTTCCTCATCATTTAAAGAGTGGTCTCTGGACTGTAGGTGTAAATAGACTGCCGAGTTCAGGCCTGATTAGGTAGGATTGGACTAAGTGGATGGCACAACACAGCTCTCCCGTGTTGTGCCATCCACTTAGTCGACAATCCTCCTGGCACTTCACCACGTATACTATATTACTCGAGTCACAGCAATGTTTCTTCTTCTATCTCCACTTTGGCAGGGTTAAACATTAAGTTGCTACATTTTGCTGGACTTTATATTATCTATGCAACAACCTCTGGAGGTGAAAAGCCAGTAAATATTAAAACGCCCAAGTTAAGAAAAAAAAAAAGTATCTTTACGGGCTCTTACAATAAATTAATTTGATCTCTATAATTCCCCCTGCTACAGCAGCTGTATTGCTGTAGAAAGCTCACCTCTTTAAATTTCACCAAAGCTTGCATGATGCAGAATTCAGAGGAATTCGATTCAACAAAATAAAATTCACGTAGAATGATGGTAGAAACGGGGAAATGCATGAGTCTTTAGTTTCCTGTGCACACAGAATGCACAGGAAATGCCGTCCTGTAACCTGCATAGTTTGAGGTTTAAACATTTTTATTCTATCCCACATAAGCATAATCTTCCCTACATTTCCATCCCTCTCTATGAAGGTTGTTTTCTACATTTACCTTTTACTTTCTTCAGCAGATTAGACGATTACAGAAAAACTACACATTTCATATTAACCTCACCCTACTGCAGCTAAATATTAACAGATTGACGGGTTTGAGCAGATGCCATGCATGTCACAGGAAACTTCACACTGTGTTTAGGTGATGGTGTGACATGATGAAGCTTCTGAGCCTCAAAGTAAGATATTCTCACTTTACTCCCGATTCTCTGCAGGTGGAAGGGAAGGCATTTCTGGGGCGTGTCCTGGGACGGCATTAACATCTGCTCTGTGTCCCAGCCGAAAGATGGAGAGGATCGAGGGCTGTCTGTGGTGCTGAGCTCCAGTGAGAAGCAGGTGGTAAAAGGTGTGCTAGCCTTGCTCTGCAGCTCTGACAAGCTGATGTACGCCTCTGGAGCCGGCTACAAGATCCTGTGTGTCATTGAGGGCCTGGCTGATGTTTACATCCTCTCAGAGGGAAGCACCTTTAAGTGGGACTCCTGCGCTCCTCACGCCCTGCTCCGAGCACTCGGTGGGGGGGTGGTGGACTTGACTAAGCGTCTACAGATGACCAGTGAAGGACAGGATCACACAGCAGAACTGACCTATCATGAGCCTGACACTGAGTGCAAAGGAGCTGACCGCTGGGCTAACCGTGGCGGCCTGGTGGCTTATCGAGACTGTTCAAAGCTCAACACTGTCATCGCAGCTCTGAAGGGCAAGCTGTAGATGATGGAAGAGCAGATGTAGCCGGCACGATCTGAAGCATTTATACACATGATCATGTTTTCGATATTAGGCAAGGAAAATTATGGGTGTAGAGGTTGAAATATTTAATTCATAAATGATACAGTCTTCTTCTTAACCAGATGCTTATGCAGTCGTGTGTGTGTGTGTATATATATCGCAAAGTGACAATCAGCTTTGAGCCAAATTATATTTGCAAATGTTTGAATTTCAGTCAAAGATGGAGCTGAGACTGATTCCAACTTTTGTAAAGGAAAATAAAGTTTGGATTAAAAGCTCCAAACATTTAGTTTCCAGGCATCTTTATGATGTCATCAAAGGTTGATTAAGCTGGTGCTTGAGAATAAAGAAGCTCCACCTGCCTACTGTTCAAACCTTCTATTTGTGAGGACCAGCCAATCAGGATAAAGTTGGCTTAAAGGGAAAGGAGCTAATTTGGCTTGTTTGACAGTGAATACAACATAAACGAGGTTTATTTCAGACTGTTAACTTTGAACTGAAAATAAACACAGGGGTGAAAGAAGCAAGAGGGACACGATCCTTGCAGGACAATTGGCACTTGGGTTATGAAAAAGGAGAAAGCAAAACAAATGTGATGTTTATGAATCAATCAGGTAAATGGAAGAAAATAACATGCTGGCAATTAAGGTAGTTGACAATTTATCAAAAGATCCATGTAGGGTAGTTATTTTATGTCAAAACCACAAAGGTAATACTATTATCAATTAATGAAATGCACTGAATTTATATATTCTAGAATGGGCTGCCCGTTATTATCTTTTTTTTTTCTTTAGAATAGCCCCCTCAGGTTCATTGAGTGCAATAGACGGAGGATGATGAGCAACAATCAGTTTTGATGCGTCATTCCGGGCTAAATATTTGTAAATGTGATGTAGCTCAGACATGCATTGATTAAGTTTTGCATTTAGAGTGTTTAATATAGTTGCGAGGAGCTTGAGTGCTCACTGCTGGGCAGCTGAGGAACACTCCAGGAAAGGTAATGGTAATCGCAGGGTCGCTTCTGAAAACAAGATTTTTCTTTGCTTTAATGAGGCAAGTGAGATCTACTTTTTTTTTCTTCTTTCATCGTTATTTCATATCTAACAGGCTATAAATGAGCGAATCAGACTACAGTTGAGTGGCATGCGGTTATCTGCACCTCTCTGAAATGATTCCTTGTAAGGCCCCTCTTTTTCGTAGCCATAACAGGGGTAAAGGTCAGAGAGTGGGAAAGCCATATGAGGTAAAACCCACAGAGTCCTTCTCGGTGTGGGTTTACAATAAAATTAAATATTAAGCCAGTCAGAAAGACGGGATCTGTGCCGGCTTGCAAGCAGCAGATTCTTATCAATATGTCTGCCATACAGAGCCGTGTAACCTCACTTTGTTTATGTTTAAAGTGATATAACGGTGATATGCATTGTATCTGAGGTGTAATTAAAGTTTAATAAACAGGGAACAGAACAGACATTGTGCATATAGGAAATCCTCTTTATTTTGGAAACCAGAGAAAGCGGCAGGGGGAGTGGGGGGGAAGAAACCCAAAAGTGATATTTTAAAACCAGCCAGGGAACTCGCCTCCGTAGTCCCTACAAAAAACCCTGATGATTGTCTGATATTTTTTGCAATAATTCTGCATATTCTGTTAAAAAACTTTAAGGAAAAGATAATTAAAAAAGGTCATTGTGTTGGCTCTCTCTTTAACTTGTTGGACTTTGAACTGCTACCTTTAACACACGTCACAGCACGTTCTCAAATCAAGCATGAAGCGGTCACAGCTGTGGATCCAGTTTCCTGAACAGGAACTGAAGCAAATCCCCAATTCAGCTGGAATCTGTTTTTATTTTCTCACTTTAACCAGGACTAGATTTGTTTTCAACTGGGACCAAGAAAAAGGAAGGGACACTTTAGATAGACACTCATTTACTCCCATGTCCAGGAAACTGGTCAAATACATATAACAAAAAAAACTATTTGACACATGAAGTAAACATGGCAAACGCATCGTCCTGGTTGAACTCAAACTATATTTGCAACACAGACTTCTTTCAAGCTTCCAGGCGAACACACGCCTTGCATCACAAAAAGCATTCACATACTTTGTCAAGAGGGTAACGGATGTGCAATCAAATGTCACTCATTTAACTTTCAGATTCTACAAAAATAATAATAATATAATAAATCTTGATTTGTAGATGAGCTGTTAGCTTAGTGAGCTACACCTCCTACTCAGCTGCAGCTGGAGCCTTGCTGGCTGGACTAAACCACTGATGACAGTTCAAAATCCCTCTCATGTTATTACAGTGGTGGGTGTGCAAATGAACACAAAGGGAAAAAAATAAAATCACCAACAATGGACGTACTCAATGGACGTGATCAACTGTCAATGTTAAAAAGAAATGCTTTTATCAGATGCCTCATAGCATACAATTGCCATATCACTACACAATCTTCATGTCAGGTGTAAACAATAACAACGGTTTTCTTTCATTAAGCTTTGACAAAAGTTAAAGTGTTATTTCTGACCATGAAACATGTCAACAACAAACCAAACAACAAAATGCAACTAACTGGGATTTTTCTGACACCTTCTTGTTTTTACACAGTAATACCGTGGGGATTAAAAGGACATCAGTCGTTTAGAGTCTGATTAGAGGTTACGTGAACCTCGTCCGACACAACTATGAAAACCCGTCAGGAGTCGCTGAGATGACGGCGCACCCTGAAACAAGCAGACATAAGAGCAATCGCTTTGGACTAGAATCAGATCTGACGTGTCCTGAGCTGGGCGGCGGCTATAAGATGCTCTGTAACAGCACGACTGGCTCAAAAACTGCCACTGAACAAGTAGGTCCAGAATGAAAGACCAGGCAAAGTAATTACTTGCAATAGTGAGATATTGTCTAGTGTTACATCAGTTATAGCCAAAATAAGGTCCAACGGTGCTGAAGGAAAAAGAGACTTTGCAATGGACAAAAAGTAGAACCATTTTTACTTAGAATCAAGCAGCTGTTAAATGTTCGGTTGTGCGATTAGCTTAATAAAGTCAATTACAAATTTTTTATTTCCTCTTTGAGATGTTACTTTCACATTTTTAGAAAGTGGTCTAAACAGTGTGAACCATGGTGTGAATCTACGTGGCTGTGCTACATTTCCACACATCCTGCAGTATCTGCATATTGCAACGTTACCACTTCAGAAAGCTCAGGGTAAAAAACTTTTTAAGGGGTGAGGTGCATCTCTATAATTATCATGCTAAGATATTTTTGTCTTTTCTTTCTGTTTTTTTGTTTTACAAATCAGACACAGAACCACAGCTTGGCCTTTGATTTCAATGGAAAAGCAGATTAGCAGTTGTTTAGACCTGCTTATAAAACAACATGACTTCTCACTAAAGAAATACTTAAATGTGCTGCTTTGGTGAGTTAAAACCACTCCCCATTTTATAAATAATTAAGCTCAGATGTGTTAGGTTAGATTCCTTTCTGAAATATTGTGGGCGATGTGCAGCTTCAGTAGTAGAGCCACATGCCTCTAATATCAATAACACTAAAGACTGTGAAGCTGGCCAGATTAGTATCTTCATTTTTCGATCACAGTGATGCATGTACACACCGGCTTTAACCCTCCTAAAAAGCCGATTTCTTAAGCTAACTTTATATAAAACGTTAACAAAAGTGAGAGAACTGAAGTGTTAAAATGCAGGTGAAAACATCATGCAGTGAAGGATTTGGCAGGACGTGATTAAAAAAAGAAAAAGGTTTAATTACGGCATCCTGATAAGAACTTCAATGCCAAGGCTACAGTCGTCTTTAAGACCAAAATGACAAATACAACAAAAAAAAAAGTAAGGTGGATTAAGAGGTAAAGCACCATCACTGCAACCTCCTTCAGAACCTCCTTCAATACTTGTATTCAGTTGACAGACTCCTCTTCGTGATCCAGTCTCTCTCTGCTCTGGCTGATCTGACCCCCTTGAATCTTCTCCAGTTCAGATCTTGGCATGCCAACAGGCAGGCGAGAGACAAACATGGCCATTATATTTTGTATCCCTGTGTTGCTGTTTTCATACACTAATAAGTCGGCGAACTTCACCTCTGGAAGGGTTTGCGGACCTTCTTCCTCCTCCTGGGGGGTTTGCCACTTTCAGCCCACGTCTCGCTGGACTCGGGCCGGTGACCTCCCGACATGTAAAAACCTGTCTGACTTGGAGGAGGGGAGAAGGGAGGCGCTCCAGCACCAGGTGGGTGATGAGGCGAACCTGAGTGGAAGAAGCTTCCATTGGCAGCCATGTCATTAGGAGGTCCTCCCTTAAAGATTCGGTTGAAGAAGTCCTGCAAATCAGCTGGGTTGGTCGGACCTGCCGCTTGCTCCGACGGCGTCCTGAAAGATAAGATGGAAATTTAAGTTTGTCGAGGGAAATAATGTCGTTGCATGGAGAGGAACCTTTTTGACTATAATTGAAATGAATAGTACAGCTTTCTTTATTGTAAACGTTGTTATTTCCGCAATACACAAGGGGGAGCTCCTTCTATGTCATACACAGCCAGATGCATGTAAAATACACACCAACATAATGCAGATCGCAGACTAAGAAAGAAATAAAAAGAACTAATATCAAACATGTTTACATTAATCTAATTTGAGCAAAGTCAGACATTTTAAAGCTTATTTGTTTAAATTTCTTCTCTAGTGCCAAAACGTTTGCATTTTCCCCTCTCTGCACATTTAAAAGGAAAACTCTCAGTCTGCCGTTGGCAAAGGGCAGATGTTTAAAAACAAGCGGGATAAACCTGAGCCTTTGTGTGGTTTGTTTGTTCAGATCGCACTCAGGTGCAGACCAAAACAACCACAAAAAGACACTTTAGTGGTGTCAGTAGTTCCAAATGAACTCCAGATCAGCTCGTTTATGTTGTGAACATGATCCAAGCTCGAGTCGAACCAACGACCAGGTGTACATTGCAAGTTTGAGCTAAAAAAACTTCCCATAGCCATGCATGCTTTAAATTCTTGAGTGTGACAAGGTACTATTGACAAGAAAAGGTCTGCTTTACATCATAAATATTAGATACAGTATCCAAACGTTCACCCAGAGGGATGTACCTGTGTCGTGTGGCATTGCTGTTGTTCTTTGAACCAAAGGAGATGTGATACGGGACCCGGTGTGTATCAGGAGAAATTCCAATTCTCTGGCAACCTGCCCACTCTGAAAACAAGATAGTATCATAAAAGGTCACATGACTGAGAGTAAAATGATCAGCAAGAAAAACCCGTACCTTTTCAGTAGCCTGTCGAAATATCAACAAAGATTGTTGGTAAACACAAACTCTGAGATGCACTACTGGTTTGTTACTAACGAGCCGGACAGGTAAACAACAGCTGATGCTCACCTGTAATATCATACACCTTGCCATCCATACAGGCAAAGTATGTGATGCGTAGGCCCAGCATGCTCGATTCAGCCCACAGGTCCCCTTCCTCGGCGCTATGGCAACGATTGCATTCAGCACAGAACCGGGCCTCAGCGGGTTCACGATCCATCTCGAAGCGCCTTCATACACACACAGGAAACAAATAAAACACACCTGTGCTGAAAGCCTACAACACAAGATTAGCTACAGTTTTATAGCTGTATGATGTGATGGCGATGCTGGATGTGTAACACCATACTTGTGTTTGCCTTCACACTTGGTACACATCATAGTATTCATGGCTTCCTTCAGGTCATCCTGCAGTTTAGTGAGAAACTCATTCATGGACTTTGAGAGCTCAGTCGCTGCCATGCGCTTCCTGCATGAGAACGAGTAAGAGAAGTTGTTGATCGGAGATAATGAGTGAAATGTACAGTTATTTATCAAACTGTACTTGAGTGGGTTTTGTTGTTTTACCAATAAGAACTTACAGAAATAACTTAAGAAAAATCATTGCATTAAAATAATTGACAAGATGATTTAAAATACAATAAATAATTGTGATTAAAATATTTCTTTCTTTTGTAACTTTGTTGATTTTTTTTCCCCGTGCACTTACAACTCGTACTCTCGTCGTGTCTCCGGATTACTGACAATATCCCATGCAGCCCTGAGCACTTTGAACGCCTCTCCAGCTCGTGGGTGTTTATTCTTGTCTGGATGGACCTGAAAGAGAACGGACAGAGGAAAAGGTTGCATGAGTAAAGAATCAAAATTAGTCACTACAGCAGCCATGTAATAGTAAAAATTGAAGTATTTCTGATTCTCACACCTGGACAGCCAGCTGTCTGTAAGCCTTCTTCAGCTCAGTGTCAGTGGCATGCACCTCAACACCGAGAACTGTAAAGGGATCGAGCTCATCCTCTGGTACCTCAACCAGTGCTAGCAGTCTCTCCAACTCCTGGCCCGGTTGAGCTCTTCCTGCTCTGCCAGGTGACCCCGGTGCGGATGGCGGTACATGACCATCCCTCCTGAATAGGCTTCGGGCTTTCTCCAGCAAGGACATTATCCTTTTCCAAATGCGTGTCTCCTGAAAAGCCGTCCAATAGTGCTTTCCCCTATCCCCACCAATACGAAGGAAAACCCCCTTGGCCCACTGCAATCCCAGAATAGCCAAAGCACAGAAAAATGTGAAACAAGATAAGGCAACTGTCTTTATCCACTTTACTGACCTAACAGTTTTATCCACCACACAAGCTCCTTTGCACTTTGCCCACTTCAGAATCCGGATCGCATCTGCCTTCATTGCAGGAACATCAGTGATCTTCACAAGGAGCTGCTGCCCAAGGTTGTAAAGTTTTACAACTCCAGTCTCCACTCCAACTCCACAGTTGTGAGTTAAAGTGACAATAATCTCAATCATCATGTGGATGCAGGAGATGCACCAGAAGCTCAGGCACTCTGACAGCATCTCCTTAAACGCTAAGATGAGCTGGTTTCCTGTCCTCCGCCGGCCCCGGTTCTGCTGATAGTGGTGGTGGTTACGTCTGCGGGTCTGCTTGTGCCGACCGCCACTTGACATAACATTGCCTCTCTGAATCTGCTCTAAAACTGACCCACTGCTCCTCAGTTTGCACTTCCTTCCACTTCCTATGTTCCTCCAACCAGACTCCCCATTCATGTGCTGCTCCTTTGCGGCATCATCCTCTTCTTGGTTTATAACCTGTGAGTTCTCATTTTCTGTAGTCTTGTCATGCTCAAACTCTTCTGAAACCTCCTCAATATCATCTTTGGCCTCTGCTTCACCAGCCCCAACGTCTTGTAGAGTGGCTGGGTTTGGGGTTTCCTGAGATTTGAGATAGGCTATTTTGTCCTCCTGCTCGCACTCATCCTCAACCTCACACTGACTTGAACTGGTCACTGAGGCCGAAACACCATCAGGGAACTCCTCGTCAGTGTCCACAACATCCATCTCTTTCTTAGACGCTTCTCTTTCCATGTTCCTTACAGCAATTTGACTGAAGCGCTGTAAAATCTGACTTTCACTAAATCCAGAATTTGAGGCCACATTTTCCCCAGGCTCTCATAAAAAAGCGAGACTGGGGGTTCCCGTGGGTCAAGTTCAGGTGCACCGCATCAGCAGCCACTTGTACGTATCAAAAGGCTTTTGCACAACTCACATGATGCACTGGAGCTCCTGAAAAGCAACAGATATGAATCAATCTCCAGGTTTTGATATCACAACAAGTCTGTGTTACCCTACTTAATATAAGTGAATCCTTGTTCCTGTTATTTTTGGCTTTCTGATTTAATATATAGCCATAAACCATGTCTCTCTAGCTCACACTATCCCTAGAATCCCTAACATCCACTTTCCGTCCTCTGCACATCTCCACTTTGTCTCTCTAACTTTGTTTCCAAGTGATTTTTTTTAATGTGTTGGGTTAAATGCAGGAAAAATCCTTAGACGTTCCAGACAACTGAAAAGTAAGAGCATTACTTTAAGACAAATGCTTTGACACCAGAGCGCATGATAACTGCTAAACTATAAGTTTTAAAAGAAACAAAAGGGGGTAACTATAAATTAACGAGTTACGTAGTCAGTGAGCAATGTAGCTGCACGACTTCATCGGTACAACTGTATAAGTATCAAGTAGTTACAAATACCCTCTTTGAAGCTACTTTTACGCGTATTTACACAGATGTGAAAACACAGACTACATGCAGTTACCCTGCTTTGTTGTTTGCTAATCCAGTTAGCCAAACAAGAACGCAGTGTGTGTAAAACCCGACCTTTAATAAACAACCTTTTAACCTTTCACAGTAAATAAAAAAGTATAAAGAAGTCAGTCAGACCCTTAACATGTTAACTGTGTTCAAATCACCAGATGTTTTAAAAGGCGGACAATGTTAGCAGGCAGCCCTGGTGTTAGCATGAGGAAGCAGCCAAGCAGGATGACAGACAGGCGCTACGGGGGCTAAAATTAGCTTGCCTCTGGATAGTTAACCTGGCAACATTTCGACTAAATAAGGCCACAAACGAAGACAAAACAGGCGACTGTTTATGCTTTTAGCGAGCCAGCAGTGAACTATTAGCTACTAGCAGGACTAACTGAAATATAAACGCCTGTTTCCCCTTCCTGTGTGGTTGGTTTGGCTACTAACGCAAAGACGTGTTTAAAAACCGGGACGTCCAGTGCAACAAAGAAGGCAAATAATTCTGCGTTTTGTATTAAAACAAATGAAATGTCATATATACCTCTCGGATAACTGTATAACCTTGTTTGTTAACAGACATCCAAGTGTCGGTGTTGTTTTGTTTTTTTTAAGCCACTTCTTCTTCTTCTGCGGCTCCTTTTCCCACTTTATTTCTACTTCCTCTTCCGCCTCCAGCTCCCTCTTCGCGGTTTGCGCGCGGTTAAAACACAACAGCGGGACTCTGCTGCCATCTAATGTTTCGGGAAAAGCTGACCGTAAGCGGCTAACTTTAGAAATTCGGGCTAAGAAACCCAGCAACCCCACGCCGAGGTGTTTTTACGTGAGTTTTTAGTTCATAGTAGCCTGCTAATCAAATTCGGGGGGAAATGGATAACACATTTTCCTTAATACTAAGATTTGTTAGAAGCCCACGCTTAATGACCACGATGCTTCGGTCTGGCTTATTTTTTCAGACTCCATCTTTTGCTCACACTAAAAGGGTAATTGGGTTGTTATTTGTAACATATGAATAAATCCCTTATTTCTAAAGTGCGTGGTGTAGATGTACCTAAAGGCCACTTAAAACTGGAAATGGATAGGCACGCAATACATATCTTACAGGCCATCACTGTACAATAGAACAATCACATAAAATGTGGCAAAAAAAGGATTGGAGATGCTGGTGTTGGACTTTGAACTTCTTTGGAGATACTGTTAGTGAATTTAAAGCCACGGTTTGGTGACTTGGTCCTTTACTCTTTCAAACAAAACAAAACAAAATGCAATTCTAGCATTTAAAAACTGCTGGAGCTTCACCCACTCTACCACCTCCTACATAAAATGGGGGGAAATAACAGAACTGGTCTTCAGTAAAAATCCACATCTGTCACGTCAGTTTATTATCTATAGAGGTTTGCATAGTGTATAGCTGGCTGCTTGTTTTGGGAGTCTCTGACATAGTAAAACGGTGGGAACCCCCTAAAGCTTCTGCATAAAGGACTAATCTTGAAGACGCAGAGGGTTAATTTCAAGCCCCCACCACCACCACCCACATCTCCAATTTGAAAGCCGCCTCTCTACCGGGAGAGGAAGGCTCTTTTTCGGTCAGATGGCGTGCTGCAGTCCGCCCCCGTCATTCTCCAGCCCACACAGACAGCAAAAAGGCAGCCAGCAACCAATACGGTGCGCCGGAGGAGGATTTCTGCCAGTGATTTCAGACGAGGTAAGATACGCAAAGGGGATTTACTACGCCAATCTGCGCCGAGGAAGCTGTCGGCAATAGGTAAGACGGTAAGAAACGAATGGGATAATAACTGCGTCGTCTTCGGGTGCTCGCCTCTTAACATCTGGATAGTAAACAATTACCTCCAGTCGATGGCTTTATTTGAAATGGAGCCAAAAAACGAGTGTTTTCACTTTAGTGCAGTCTGAATGCGGTTCTGTCTGCGATCAGGAGATTTTAGTTTTATTTCTTTTGTCAGTATTGCTCTGGCAGATCCGACCCGTGACATCGGTGGCTGGAGCGACACCCTTGCTAAATCACGCCGGTTTCCTCTTTACACATCTGTAAACCTGACCTAAAGAAGGTAAGAAAAAAGCGATTTATGTGTATTCAAAGATTAAGTCATGAAACATATAATGAGTAGATAGGAGCTTATTCTGCCCCAAGGGATGCTTAAACTTGCTTTTAACTGTTTATCAGTTTTTATTATTTGACTATATTTGTATTTTGTATTCTGTATATACTAGGTGTGGTCCAGATGCCAAAGTCTTTATCTAAATAATTAACTTGTACAGGATTTCTCCATCTGCAGGTTCATGTCTTTCCTTTCTCCTGCCTAAACTTTCCAGTGCTGTGTGCCATGTCTCTGCCACGCACACTTGGTGAGTTGCAGCTGTATCGGGTCCTCCAGAGGGCCAACCTGCTGGCCTACTATGAAACCTTTATCCAGCAGGGTGGTGACGATGTCCAGCAGCTCTGCGAGGCAGCGGAGGAGGAGTTCCTGGAGATCATGGCACTAGTTGGCATGGCCACCAAGCCACTGCATGTGCGTAGGCTGCAAAAGGCCCTCCGAGACTGGGCGGCGAACCCTGCCCTTTTCAGCCAGCCTGTTGCTAATGTTCCTCTTGGGGGCATCCCGCTCTTTAAAGTTGATGGCACTGGCACAAGTGGATCAGCTGGCGGGCCCAGAAAGTCTGTGAGTAATGGGCAGCCAGGATCCCCCTGTGAGAGAGAGGATCGGATGTGTCTTACACCAATGCACAGCGGGAGTCCAAGAAGCCCCTGTTCCCAGGCCTCTCCACAGCCCCCAGACACACACTACAGGGAAAAACTTTCTCCTATGGATCCACACTGGCTCAGCCCAGAGCATGATGGGAACTGCACTTTGGGTTCTGCACCTGGAACAGAAGAGGAGCCATCCAGCCCACCTCTACTGTCAACATGTCCTCCCGGTCCTTCCACATCTCCCAGCCCCTCTGCATCTTTCACCCCGGCAGCTCCGTCTGCCTGGCCCGGAGGACAGCTGGATGGAGAGACAGCGAGGGCCGTGGTGGAGACTGTGGAGAGGCTCCTCACGACCCTGCCTAGGTCAGATCCTGCAGAGGTGAAGACTTTGCTGAGGATGAATAAGAAGATGGCAAAGACTGTGGGACACATCTTCAGAATGGGGTCCCAGGACGTGAACAAGGAAGAGGAGATCCGGAAATACAGTCTTATTTATGGGCGCTTTGACTCCAAGAGGAGGGAAGGCAAGCAACTCACACATCATGAGGTAAAAGCATCAAATCGAAGAAGATTTTAATGCATCGCAACACATTTTATACCTGATTAAAGCTGCACTTCATACCAGAGTGCAGCTTTAATCAGATGTCAATCAGTGTCCATCCCTTCTTCACTCAGTGTTTTTCCTTCTCAGCTGATCATCAATGAAGCTGCAGCCCAGTTCTGCATGCGTGACAATGCCCTTTTGCTGAGACGGGTGGAGCTCTTTTCTCTGGCTCGGCAGGTGGCGAGAAAATGTGCCTACACCTCCACACTAAAGCATGCAAGGTAAGAAGATGCCTGCAGAGAAGAGCAAAACACCTCACGCCTGCTGTGTTTTAATGGAGCTTGTGTACCAAGAAAGAAAAAGAACTGTTACAGAATCAGGAGTGTAGCTTGAAAGATCCATAAAGACCAGATCATTCACAGCAGTGAATACAATGGTTATTTCAGACAGGAGACAGGAGCATCATGTGAAAAAACTTGAATGAAATGATTTTATAGTTTGTGTTTAGCATGTTCAACAGGTGATTTATGTGAGTCATCAACCAACCAGTGGATTCATTTTCAGAGTGAACCTAGTTCACGTCTCAGTGGGAATCAAACTCCGACCTCTGTACTGTTAGTTAAATGAGCCAACTTTTGAGCCGTTGCAAGAGTACACAAATACTACTTGTGTTTGTTAACCTGCACAGAACATTTACATACGTTTCTCGTGCAGGGCAAACAGAATGAGTCAGTGTACACAAACCATAACTAAACAGGAGTAGTTTTGTAATTATATTTCAGTTTTTCAGCATCATAATTTATTATACTCGATTGCTGATGATTGAAAAATAGATACCAAGTTCACAGTCTGCTCATCTAACAATAGACACCTTTTACTTACACATAAAAATAATTTTTTTTTACTTATTCACAGTGAAAAAAATCCTTTGTCTTGATTTTGCAGTGATCATTTATTAGCTTTCTCTGTGGGTAGAACCCTCACCTCTGTGAGGGGTGAAACCATGTGCTTTTCACACTCATTTGCCGCCACTGTGTCCCCCCCACTGCAGGACGAACCCGGACGAGAGCAGCCTTTTGCCCCAGAAGAGAGCGAGGCTCGAGGTGAGTGTCGGGTGCACTGGCAGTCATCTGAAGTGGTTCATCAGCACCGAACTGACAGTGTTGCTTGTGTGATGTATCTTAGGGAGTCGTGCCCGAGAGTGTGTCATCACTCCTCGGAGTGGAGGGATCCGAGAGTTTGACTCAGAGGGCAGATGACGACAGCTTATCTGCAGAAAGCCTGGACAGTGTATCACATGGTAAAAAACAGAAGAATCAGACTGATGTTAGCAAAATAAATTGTAAAGTAATAAAACCTGTTTGTTTTGCGGGGTTTTTGCACTGATCTGTCAAAGTGTTTTTGTTTTTATAAAAACTCTTTAAAGGCAGCAATAAAACCCAGATCTGTCTGTTCTGGTAGACATGGGCTCCCAGTGCAACCAGTCTCCATCTCCCCGTCCTCACACTGAAACCTCCAACCCCGCCAGCTGGAGTCGCCACCTCATACAGCAAACGCTCATGGACGAAGGGCTGAGACTGGCTCGCATGGTGTCACATGACCGGGCGGGAAAGATCAGCCTAGGTTCAGACGGAGCTCACGCCACAGGTGACAATTCAAGTAATGACCTACAAGTATTATGTATTTGAAACTGCACAGAGAATAAAGGAAATTTTGTGATATTTGCCCAGTTTTGTACCAGTTAAAGAGGAGATTGACATTTTGAGTGACACATTTATTTACTTTCTTCCTTTTTTTTTTTAAATTAATCCACTCTCATGTGGCGAGCAGGAAGGTATGGGTGCCAGTTAGCACATTCACCAATTAATTTGTTTTTGTCCTGTTTGCTCATTTATATTCATCACAGAGAGGTGAGAGAGGCATCTACATGTTCCTCTAAGTATAAACCAAAACATTAAATTAAAAAATAAATAAAATGCCAAACTCCTGCTTGATCTTGTGAGTACACAGACAATAAAATAAAAAACAGAAGATGATGGTGGTGGTGGGGTTGAATTGAAAATGACAGACAGAGACTCCGTAACCTCTCCTAACAATGAATATTTTAAAGCTCTACAGTTTGAACTCTAGTGAGTCACAATCTCTCCGAGGTGCCTCCCACCATGCGCATCTGAACTTCAGCAGACTGTAAATTAGAGAGGATAGAAGTTAGAAGGGGAAACAGAAGGAGGTGGAGAGCGATATATAGAGAGGAAAAGAGTCGGAGGGGGGAAGCTGGTTGGGGGGGCTGCTACACTGTTATAGCACTTCTTTAATACCCTGTTAGTGAAGCGTTTTTTCTGATGCATCACAGTTTCTCGCAGAAAAAGAAAAGAAGGAGGGAAAAAAAGTGATCTGGGCAAGTTAGTCATTCTGGGCTGTGATAGCCAGCTGAAGAGATGAGGCGAGGAGAAGGAAGCCAGTAAAGACATGAGGGGGCGGGGAGGGGGGGAGGGGAGGGGGGGGGGGGATAGGAAGTACTCTGTGGGCGGCAGAATCGGACCCCCCCCCCCCCGACTCTCAGCAGCTGCTGACGTCAGAGTGTGTTAGGTGCGTGGGCTGAAGGGCGGGATGGATGGGGCGTGGGGGCGAAAGAGTGGGAGGTAATTGGAGGGGCGTTGCATTGACTCACCAAGCGACAGTGTACAAAAATAAAAACCTGTGGGCAGGGAAATGGCACAGTCTTTTTTATACATCTTCTCCCTCTACCAAAAGGACTGCGGAAACAAAAAAAAAATGACATATGTTTCATCTCTGGCACAGATCTCACTCACTTTGTCGTTTTTCTCTCTCTCTCCCTGTCGCTCGCTCACTCGTCCAAGTTTCCTTCTTGTGTTTCGCTCATTAATCAGAACTTTCTCTCACTTCCCCTCAACGTCACTGGCTCCTTTCTGCTTTCTTATCTTTTGCTGTCGTCTTATCTAGTCAGGATATGGGTTCACATACTCCATTACATGTATATAATTTATTTTTAAATCCTCACGATGATACAATGTTTTACTGATGGTGTGATTTTTTTTTCTCTCTCATATTAAAAATAATGCTGTTTATGTCTTATGCAGACATGCACACACACTCCGAGGAGCAAGTAAATGAAATAGATTTACGAGTGTGTTTACGTCGTCGGCTCGCTACAAAAACACGGTGATCATCGGCCTCTTCTGTTTTTATTTCTTCATGTCTTTTCTGTCTTGCTCACTTGATTTGCTGACTTCATCGCTGCTTTATTACCAGCCAAAAAATAATAATTCAGCTCAGTCTATCTCTGTCTGTGCAACTCTGGAGACATTTTGTTATTGAGCTGCTCGGTCATACAAACCGTGATGACTTCACTCCATGTGGGAGAACTTCTTGGTGAATTCCCCAAACGGCTTTTTAAACGCCCTTAATCACTAGTTGAATCTTGATTGCTGTGCAGTCCTAACTCATACTCATCCGTGTGACGTCTGCCTGTCTTTTGTTAAAGTGATGTGCTGTTGATTCTAACCGAGCCTCAACCTTTACGTCAATCAGGAAAATTCAGGCAATCTGAATAAATCTAATCCTCCAAAAACCAACTGTTTTGGATTGGAGTTGTTTTTAACGCTCTGTGCTTTTTATGTACTTGCTGATCAGCAAGGGCATTAAAACTGGGAAAACATCCCTGATCCGTCACGGTGTGAACCTGTAGGAGTATCATGTGGAGTCAAGAGCTGTGACTTAAGCAGCAGGTTTGTTTGGATCCAGTGGGTTTCCCCCATGAATCATGTGTTTTTCCCATGAATGCTCAGTTAGATTGGAATCTGTGGAGTATGGCTATCAGACCAGCGTGTTGGGTTCGGGGTGTCACACTTGGTCTGCATCACTGTTTAGTCAGTCGGTGCTTGTCAAAGTAGCATCTACATGAATGCTTAGACACAAAAGTTTTCCAGCAGATCACCAGATTGTATTGACGTGATCACTGGTATTCACTTCACCTGTCAGAGGTTATTTAATGTTGGGGCTGACTGGTGTACTTTCCTCTCTTCAAATTTGCATCTCTCCACAGACCATGACATTAAAGTGGAGAGGCAGAGCTCGATAGCAACGTGCAGGAGCAGTAGCCCTTGTGTCACCAAAGATGACTCCAACCACCGAGGGAAATGAAACCTTCAGGAGCTTATCAGGGAACTCAAACGTTGCCCTGCCACTGAGCTCCAATCAGAGACTTGTAAACAGGCCATGTTTACTTCACTGACATCTGATGGAGAGGAAGACTCTTACTGACTTCAAGCCAGTACAGGAAATGTGAGAAATTACCAGCAACTGATATTATAAATCTGCAGTGACTTCTGAATCCTGAGGTTGTGAATGAAGTTGAAAATGTTTTTGATTTTATATTCAGTGAATACACAGGGAAGAGACTCCTTTTGTTGTTTTATTTTTTAACACATGGACAAAATGTCCCACAGATTTGAGCTGATATAAGAAAAAAAATGCTCAAAAAAAGAACTGAATTACTTTGTTGTGATCATTGCTGTGTGTTGGATGTGCCACCTGCTTGAGACAAAACGGGCTCACCACAGCAGGGGGCACTGCAACTTTGGAAACTAATCCTCCAGTTCCTCCGCACTGAGCGACTCGTTGTAGTTGTGTTTAGCAGAGGTACTTAATAACACTTGCAGCAAGTTAGAGCATAAAAGCAGTAGGATTAACCCCCCCTGAAGCTCCTCACTCTCAGGAAACAGACGGATGTTCTGGTGTTAAAGACAGAATATTTTTAAGAGAGACTTTGGGGGAACATGTTTTCATCCAGATTGCATGCAGGCAAACCCAGCTATGAGGACGAGATGCCTTTTGTCTTTTGCTGCATCAGCTTACATCCCATCAGATTTAAAAAACAAACAAAAAATAAAAACACACCTCGCTCACAACTTTCTCTTGCACACATGGTTGAAGTGATGATGGTGCAACATTTCGTCCTCTTTCGTTATGTGAAAGTGTACACAGAGCACTGTTTCTAAGCTGCGTGGCATGAAACAGGAGCAGTGTAGACTGTGAAATCAGCTTTCAGGGTTGGTTACAGCGTCTCGCTCGAGGTTCCTTCAGCGGGGGGAAGAATTCGGCTTTGAGCTCAGCTACTCCTCTCTGTCATCTGCAGTTTAATCTCGTGCACTAAAGGCACCATTGTATAGCCTTTGAAAAACCTACATTCAAAACTAAGTTGTAAGATTTATAATTTTTTTTATGGATTGGATTTTTTTTGTAGGTGTACTGGAAACACACTATGGCAGTTTGTCTTTGGGATGATATTTTTTGTAGTCATAGATTAACGAGGTGAACCGTATGTCAGTTCTTCTGTGATCTGAGGCACATACCTAATCTCACATTAGGAGAATTAAAACACAGGCAGGAATTTACGGAGAGAAATCTACTGGAGCTTGAGCATCTCGTACAAGCGAAATCAACCTCTGGGCCCCACACAGGGTGTTAAAATGTGTAACAGTCTTATGATTTTGTATTCTAATCTCAGAGTAGAGGGAGGCCGCTGTGCATCATTACACCTGCTCGTCTCTTCAGCATTAGTAACCTCCTCAGTTCATTGTTGCAAACAGATTATTTATTTTGTTAGATCTCAATAAATGTTATTTTACTGATTAAGGCTACAGTGTGTTGCATCGTTTTCCACAAAGACTCAGTTGTTTCTTGGCAGCTCTTGTTTGAGCAAGAGGCTGCGGGAGCTGCGTCACAAAGCCAGCAACACCTCTGCTGTCGTCTTGTTAGCTGCACTGACGCTCCGCATCAAGCCTCGATGCCGGCATGACTCACCTGTGCCAGTGATGTCAACACTGCTCCTCCACGCGGCTGTTTTTCACCAGAGACCACACAGACACAAGAATCAGACCACCTGGAGGGATCAGCTTCGCTATTTTCAATTATTTTGAGGTTCATTGCTGTAACAAAAATCAAAAGAATTTGCAGTTTTAATATGTTGAACTGAGCTTTACTGTGCAGGGACTCATTCAGTTGGTTATCCAGACTGAAATATACTCACCTGTCAGTTTATTAGGTGCACCTTGCTAATAGACATGAGAGCATCGCACAGTTACTGCAAACCCCCCACCCATGAATAGAAGCTCCTGCTCCACCACATCCCAAAGGTGCTCTACCAGATTGACATCTGGTCACAGTGGAGGTCATTTGAGTACAGGGAACTCATTGCCATTCTCAAGAAACTATTTTGAGATGATCCGAGCCTTGTGACATGGCATGTTTCTCTTTATGAAGCAGAAATCAGACAATGGGTGCACTGTGGTCATAAAGGTGTGGAAATGGTTAGCAACAGTACTCAGGTAGACTTATTAAATTAATCTGAATGCTGCAGCGGAATTGGAGACCTGGCCACATTTTTCCCATCTTCTTTTGGTGTCTTTGTATGAATTGTAGCTTCAGTTTCCTGTTCTTAGCTAGCAGGAAGAGCACCTGCTCCTGTGTGCTGCTGCTTTACTCTATGAAGGTTTGATGTGTTGCACATTCAGAGATGCTCTTCTGCATACTTTGGTTTGCAGTAAGTGGTTGTTTGAGTTACTGTTGTCTTCCTGACAGCTCAAAGCAGTTTTTCTATTCTTCTCTGACATCCACAAGGCATTTCAACCAGAGAAATGCTGCTCAATGGATATTTTCTCTTTTGCAAACGATTTTCTGTTGACCCTAGGTCATGGTTATGGAGGGAAATCCCAGCAGATCAGCACAGGCCAACCTATCTGGGACTAAAAACCATTCCTCATTTAAAGTTTAGACCATGTCTACATTCATAAATGCTGCTGTATGATTGGATGATTATATATTTCTATTAACCAGCTGTTTATCAGATGTACCTAATGAAGTGGCCAGTGAATCCATGTCTACACAGTAATGAAATTGACCTCAAGACATCCATGTTCCTCATAGGATGAATTGCCTCCATCTGATCAAATGATCTGTTTATCCAGCACTTATGTTCATGACATTCCCATCAGCCACAGCTGCTCTGTGGTTTACTGCTAAATAGCAAATATTATCATGGTAACACACTCAGAGGATGAACATGGCTTGGATTACACTGAGCATGCTAGAGTGCTGACATTCAAAGCACAGCTACAGTCTTGTTATTGAATTACAATCCCTCTACCATTTGGACCACTTCTAAAGTAGTAAATAGTGATTTTTTATGTTAAAAAAATGCTTTTAGCTTTTTAAAAGATAGCAATTACATCCAAGTTAGTGTGTGATTATGAGAGACAGTCAATGTGGCAACAGATGAAGGGAGCTGCATCATCAATCAGCTGTCAGCACCATTAATTAGGGAGTTAAATCTTTAGGCTATTCTTAGATCTGTCTTTTTTCCTCTGTTACTCGGCTTAGCAACAGACAGCTGATCCGATTAAAGGCATAAAATAATTGCAGATTGTCTGTTAAAAGTTAAAAGACTTCACATTATCAGCATTCACATTTTTTGCGACGTGATGATTAGTAGAATAGTTCTGATGAGCCATTTCTGCATATCATGTTTATTTGGCAACATCACAAAGTTCCAAATAAACATGTGGTTCCAAAGAATAACCAAGAAAACTTCATATCAATCATCAGTACCTTTTTTATTAATGGATATCATTTACACATCCAGGCTTAAAAAGATTGTTTAAAATAGTGGCATATTTTTAGGAATAAGAATTAAGAAAAAATAATACATTTCCATCCAGAACGGATGTATGTAAAATTAGCATCACATAACCAGCAGACAATAAACCATCAGCTGGTTAGTCACCCATCTAAACAGGTTTGCTTTAGATTAGAAGAGGATGACACCATGTGGAGAGTTACTTGCTTTTTTTCTAGCCGTTACTTGAGATCATGAACAACACAGGGTTTTATTTTCCATACGTGCCTTCATCAGCAATGCAAAAATTAAATAACCAACAAAAGTAGATAAACATGAATTTGTGAACCCATGATTTTATTATTTTATATATTTATTATTTTATTTATTGGTAAAGGTTAGCTTTTAGGACTGGGAGAAACCTTAATTGAAAATGGGCTATTCTATCTTTTTTCTGGGTCCTATTCCCCTGAACACTTAGATTTATTTAGAATAAAATCCAGTGGATTCTTTTATTTGGCAAAAGTTTGTGTTTTCTAGCTGCATTAAAACATCACAGAATACAAGAAGACCAGCTGCCTTAAATTGACTTTGACGCTACATAGCCTAAAGAAAAGACGCTACTGGTGTCTTGTCAGAAACACAGAGAGCTTAGGTGTAATGTACCCATGATTAATAGCGAGTGATAAAGTCTATGGACTTTACAGACTGCTTCTACTGAATGCTCTGAACAGATAAATAGAGATTATATAGAAGTTTTTGAGAAAATGTTGCCACGTTGCTTGATTTAAGACTTCGGTAAACACTTGCCTCACATTATGTTCGTTTCATGATTTATGGTCTCATTTAGAGTAAAACAGACAGTGAAGCGGGGTTTGTGTAAGTCGGTATCATTGGTGTGCACTGTCCTCAGTTTTTCAGTAAGACCCACCTGGGGGATCCCAGATGGTGACAGCCAAAATGCTCAATGAGGCTTCAACAGTCCACAGACTGAATGGGTGAGTGAGTGACGTCATGGTGGTTTTATTATAGTAGGTTCCAGGAAGAGGCTGATAAAAATCAAAACGCAAACCCGATATAAATTTGACTGATCTCCCCCTCAGGGTCAGTTCTTGGGCATCTTCAGACAGCTTCCATCACAGCTGCTTTTTAAAAAAGTCACTCTGTGGACCACCAACATCATGCGTACTGCAGTTTAACCAGGGCAAATTTGCTCATTTAAATCAGATGAAGTTATGTATTTAATATGCCCATTCCCAGAACTTTGTGATCATTTAAGCTCTAAAGTCTATTTCTGCCTTTCATTTTAGACGAAAGAGACCGAAAAGCTGTATCAGCATCTGCACAGTTCATTCAGAGACAAAAAGCTAAACTGCAGGTTTCAATCCTGGGATGAGACTGATTGGTTTATGCATGCACCATCAAAGACTATCATATTAACACATACTGTCAGTCATACGTCAAGAGGAAACTTCATTTAATCTAGGTGACGTGAGTGTTCAGATGTCGTAGGAACTCTCCTCTTGTAGTTGTGTGTCCAGGGAAAACTGCCTGGCAAAACTCACAAATATGAGACTGCAGAGCCACGTCCGACAACATCGCCCCACCAGATCCACCTTGGAAGTCATTAATCAGGGTGCAGCAGTCCATCACAGGCATCTAACAGAACCACAGAGAAGATGTATGTGAAGAGCGCAGTAAATCAGAGTCACAGTGTAAATATCTACAGTCGTGGCTCGTCTTTTACCCTGATTGTGCGTAGAGTTCTGTCTCCAGCAGGATGATTTTGCCTTGAATTTCTGGATTCATTGTAAGAGGCTCCATGGCACGCCAAGGAGTCCAGTGGTAGCAACAATGGGAATTTGTTCTCCGCCTTAACACTTTCCTTTCTTTGAGAGGGCACATCAACGCAGAGCTTGGTCATATCATCAGCAAGGAGATCGGGGAAGCTCTTTGTATTTCTTGAATGGTAATCAGCGCCACACTGTGCTGCAGGGATTTGTGTCACGGATGTTAATGTTTGAGGTTTCTCAAGGAGATATGTAGGGATTTCATGGGTAAACTGAACAGGAACGGACATCACATTACTTAATTCTCCATTAGGAATAGATGCACCTGCACAAAAATAGTTGTTTAAGGTTTGAAGCATTACGACTGAGAAGCTGTTTTAGAGCATTAGTGTTTTTTCATATGCAGACCTTGCTGTTTCTGCAGGGCTGTTGTGAGTTGCTGCAGCAGAGCTGCCTGTTTCAGACAAAGTGACCTCAGGCGAAGAAACTGCTGGTAGAGCTCATTGTAAGCTTCCTCCATCTCACCAGCTCCAGGAAGTGCATGTAGTGAATTGCACAGAAGGGTTAAGTCTGAGCTGTAATGGACATGTATACAAATCTTAAATAGGCTGTTGAGAAGAGATGCAAACTACAGAAATAAACATGTGAGTTTCACATCACAGTGCTTTGAGTAAAAGTACTCTAATCTAAGGCTGATGCAAAGCAGGAAAACCTGCTATGATAATAAAGTTGGGGTAGGCTGATCACCGTGATTTACAATGTTAGGATGATTGCTAATTAGCACTCAAGACAAAATAAAGCTGAAGCTAATGGGAATGACATGAATCATACATATATGAAGGATTGAAAACTTATGTGGAAAAAAAATGCAGCAGCTCTAATTCACTAGATAATTTTGCTCTGACCTGTCAACCTCTAAAGAAGTTATAACGTTTGATAAAAATGACACTCCAACAAAAAGAAGAAACGAGCATGCGACAGACGAGATTAGTCCGGTTACAGGTCAGGTGTCATCTGCTAACAAAAAGATGAGAGCTGAGGTCGAGGTCACTGACATTTGAACTCGTCCGAGATTTTTAGTAGACGATTTCAAAATCCTAGGTGACTTCCTTCTTGAGTTTTCACATTCACGAGATTTTCCGAAAACTTGACCTCTGACCTTGAGGTTGAGGTCACTGAGATTTGAACTCGTCCAAAATTTTTTGTAGATGCATCTACGGTATCAAGTTCAAATGTCGCCTTGTTCTCAAGTTATCATATTCAAAAACTTGGGTGTCCATGCCACCAATACCCTATCAGCCTTTTATGGCTGAGGGGTTAAAAAAAGGTCTGGGAGGAAACTCTATGCTATATATTTTTATGTTAATTTGCTGAACACTGAAGTAATGTCTTGACTTGTTTCACTTTTTTAAACCCAGCATGCAAAATACAGGAAAGAAAGAGACACAACAGTAAAGGTAACTTCTTAATTCTGATCTTTTCTGAACCTTGATATCTGGAAGTGTACAATGTGATATAATTCCTAATAGAGTTATACTGCATTTACAACTTATTATATTGGTTTGCTTACCCCTCTGCAGTCTCTCTTCTAGCAATTCAGGAGTTGTTATGTAAAGCTACATCCAGATTTTCCTCGGCAGTTTTCCATGTGATACAGGCCCCCTGTTTCATGTTCAAAGAATCAGACACTGTCTCACCATTTACATCAATCCTCAAAGCCCATTTACTAAGCACAGATGACGCAGCACCACAGGTATGATAAGAGTCTAATGTATATTATGCTCAGCAAGTCTAACAACATATAGATTGCCTGAGAACTGCTAAACATAAGGAAGTAACTGTTAAAAAAAAAAGGAGGAAGTGAAACCTCCTGGGTATATAAGGAACTTCAACATTTCAGTGTTACATGAGTGGCTGTAAAGTAGTTTTAAATAAAGACTGAGGAAAGAGGAAAGAGACAAGCTGCATTTTGTGCATAAAGAAGCACGAGAACAGCTTTGCTATCAGCTGATTGTTTGGCTGGCTCTGAAAAAGAAAAACCTGTCTGATCAATTCCTTCTTGAGCACTGAGAACATAACCGGCCTGGAGCAAAACTGAGAAAATAAAACAAAAGGGTTTTCTTTTTTACATTTTCCAATAGGTCCCTGAGAAGTCGGTTTTTCAGGTATGTTTATAAACAACTTCTGCACTGGATGAATTATAATTGTGTAACTTGATTATAGAAACTAAATACATGCAAGTCTAAATCTAATTCCGCTTTAACCCCCGATAATCGCAAATCACGTAACGATAGTTTATGAATTACATTTGAAATTGAACCTTACTTGCACATAAAGCGATCGGCCATTCCAGACAGGAAGTTCACACACAAATGTTGATGTCAGGAGAAGTAGGCAAGATCCGCATTTCTCTCTCTCTCTCTCTCTCTCTCTCTCTCTCTCTCTCTCTCTCTCTGCGCAATGACGTCACTGCACTCACCTGCGCAAATCGCCCGTGAACCTTCCACTACAACCTGACGCGTCCAACCAGGTTGCCTTCAAAATAAAAGACATGGAAACGCTCTGGACGGCTTTTATTTTGAAATACTCCTAAAGTTTGTGTTATCAAAAAAAAAACATTTACTGTACAAGTTTGCACAACACGAAACAATGAACCATCGGGGAAAATTTTAATTATTACTCGTCGACAGTTATGTAATAGCAAACTATCATTTTGACTTGATGTTGGTACTAGATTAAGTCCAGGGGGTCAACAAGGTCATTACACCATCTCCTCCTGGATATTGTTCATTCTTGTGCAAGCCGTTGTTGTAACTCACCTAACACAAATGTCAGTCTGAACAACAATAAAGCTACTTTCAGCTGCTTCCTTATTCACAAGAGGTCACCACAGCCGGTAGCTCTGCATATTTGATTTAGTTCATTTTTGATGCCCTTCCTGATACAACCCCAAAGGCATAGTTTTTTTTTCAGTCTGAATCACAATAATACAAAATTTAAAAAAAATTGTCCAGCTGATAAGAGCTGCATCATTACTGTTCAGGACCAGCATTACGCTGAGAGCTCTGTAATAGCTTTGTCATGTCTCTGTTTCTCCAGGTCTATTCTGAACGTGTGTGTTTGGCATTTGAGATGTTCAGCCATCTGTTGAATGTGGCTGATATCAATTTAAAAATAGATCCACATTAAGACAGCAGAGTCCTGGAAGCAGACTACCTTCCTTACTGCCCATCCAGTTATGAGGAGCGGCGAGAGCTTGCCCTTAGAGTCAGCTCCTGACAGCCGACTTTACGGTCAGCAGCTTGTGCTCTTAGAGAGGTGCCAACTAACTCAGACTTCAGACTTCTTATGTAACCCTGCGTGAGGGCCAAGGGACTCGCATCGCTATGAGAATCATGTCTTTGTCATGTCACTTCGGCTCCAGGAAGATTTTGTTGCCCTTTTTTAGCTTTTATTTTGCATTTGCCCAGCTTATCTAGTGTTTGCTGTGTGTCATCTAAGACCACTTTAGATGCCCTAACTTTCCCCACAAAAATCTTGATTTCATATTTCACTTTAAAAAGGAAATGCTTTTGGATACAGGCTGTTATTTTTCCCCATTTCCAGTCTGGGTGTAGTGTCTGAGATGGTTAAAAAGTGATGCATGGCTATCGATCACTGCACGACTAAAATGGTAAAAAGAGCTCGTCGTACTCACTGGAACACTAACCAGTCATGGAAATTTGTTGTTTGCATAAAAATAAATGATCCAGGAAAGAAAATTACTCCAGCAGCAGTTTTCAGGCCAAAATAAATAAATAAATAAAAAGATGACAGTGCTGGGCAGTGAGAAGCACACTGTGCAAATGTGAAGAATGTCCAGGCTCCACTTACACTATATGAAGGGCTATATGTTATTTATGTTTGGCAGCTTTTCGCGTTTCTGAGGACACATGAGATACTTCATCACTTCTGAAGCTATTAATATGAAAGCATTCAAAACAGTCCAATAAATCAATAATTTTAAAACAGACTAACAGTTAGGCACTGCTTTTCCATCAGACAGCCAAATGTTGATTGATGCAGTTGTTAAATGCTGGTCAGGTATACCCAACTGTCTGTGTGAGTGTGTGTGTTTTCAGGTTTGCACTGTGCTTGTTCTGACCTTGACACACACACACCACACCCTTTCATTTTCTACCACCTCCTCCTCCTTCACAACTACTTGATCTACAAGTTGGGACTCTCTGAAGTGTGTGTGTGTGGGGGGGGTCTTGCTGTGAATAACTTCCAGGCAGGCAGCCAGGAACTGTCATCTGCCAGTGCAACACTATCCATCCTGTCAATCTTGTTTTATAATTGTAACATTCTCATATTCTCCGGCTGAGCAGAGAGAAGTTTCCAACATAGACACACGCATACACACACAAAGGCACACACTTCTTCGCTAAATGTGTTTCTCCACAACATTCACATCTTATTCGTCATTTATTAGCATAAGTATTTAAAATAGCTCTATTTTAAATGTAGTAGTAATGTGCTTATATTCATTGATTTGTCTCCAACAGTACAGTAAGTCTGACGTATTCTCATAAAGCTTCTTTTTGTGAGAAAGAACAACATTTTTTTTGACAGCCTGTTTTTCATCACAGTCCCCTTTTTGGCACTGCAGTGCAGTAATTGAAGAGCTTCTGCTGGTGCTGATGGAGTCAGTTTTTCTTAAATCTCATTGCAAATCATCAGCAACCATCATAAAAGAAAGACATCTACCCTTTAAACTCTTTTATTTAACAATAATTCAAACTAAATCTGTCCTTTCATGATTAGGCAGAAAGGCCATTTAAACCTTTACCAAGATGATTCTGTGTTGCTTTCAGTTTCCTTTATAGTAACAAAAAAATTGAGCACATTAGTTTCAGTTTATTATATCAAGTCCATCAAGGATCTCATCAGTCTTTCACCTTTATTAAGTTGCCACCCAGCAAAGTTAATACCCAAGGACACAGCAACAAATACACAGAGGAAGAAGGTTTCCACCGTCTCTTCTTTTCACACGCTTCAGAATGATAATTCAGCCGGCTCACCAATCAGTTACGATTTTAATCCAGCCGCGACTAAGAGCTTTAGAGCGTTGATGTGGAGCATACAGTTATCACAGAGATGGCATGAGCAATGACGTCTGCCACCACATTTATCACCGGACACTCTTAGTGAGGGAGACCAGATCCAATTACAGAGGTCTCTATGGGCTCAACAATGGTCTGCTAAAAATACACCCAGAGAGGCTTTTCCACACTCAGCAGCACACCCACACACAACCTGATACTGTTTAACAATATACATGTATGTATATCTTCGCTTGGAGTGTTTATTTTTGTCACTATCGGAGGTAAGACTAAGAGATTCTGCTCCGTTCTGAGACTCTTTAGAAAATGTGCAGAAATGTGGCGAGTGACGCGTGCACCTGTGTGTAGGCGTGTGTACATGAACAGGTATAGAATAAAAGGAAGAACGCCGAAGGAAGCACACAGGGGCCCCCGTGGAGCACTGAATAGAAAGTTATTTACAGCTCAGTCCATCAATAAACGACAGGTGCAGCATCCTCACAAACAGACGTATTAGCTTTCCTCCCGCTGGAACAATATCATCTCTAGCAGCCGGCCGCTGTCTCCCTCTCTCACACACTCACTCTCTCAAACATCTCTATGACAGCAATGCAACCAAGTCATGTTACTGCTGGATTTTATAATGACATTAAAAAAAGAGAATGCAAGTTAATTCCTGTTTTTATTTGATTCATTCGTTGACTTTTTCTTCCAGCAGTTCCAGGAGTAATTCAAGCTTTTTGGAGCTTTTTCAATGGTTTATCTGACAAATAATATGGTTTCCTCTAATATAGATCATTAAATATGCTTGTGTTATGATTTCTTTTTGGTGAGAGAAATTCTAGAATTTATTTAGTATGGCAGCAACTCAGTGTATTTAGGCATGTAGACATGGTCAAAAACCTGATGAAGCATCAGAATGAGGAAGAAACATGTTTTAATGCTCATAGGTGCCAGACAGGCTGGTCTGAGTATTTCAGAAACTGCTGATCTGCTGGGATTTTCCCACACAATCATCTGTACGATTTACAGAAAATCGTCCAAAAACAGACAGTGAGCGGCAGTTCTCGGGGTGAAAACACCTTCTTGAGGTCAGAGGAGAATGGCTAGGCAGCTTTGAGTTTGAGTAACAGCAAACCTTGAAGCAGTGCAGACGACCAGTTGAATAGTAACATCTAATTTTGTATAAATAGCATGAGAGTAAGTCACTAAGAACAATAAACTAAACTAAACACTGCTCAAGTATCGATCCATGTCCTTAGGTACACCTGTTCAACTGCTTGTTTATGGAAAGATCTAATCTGCCAATCATATGGCAGCAACTCAGTGCCTTTAGGTGTATAGATATGGTCTACACTACCTGCTAAAAGGCAAACCGAGCATCAGAATGGGGAAGAAAGGTGATTTAAGTGACTTTGAACGCAGCATGGTTGTTGGACGATTCATCTGACGAACCTTGTATTCTGCTGCAACATTCAGATAGGTCAGAGTTTGTTGTAAAAAGCATAAAAGCATAGATCCATCCTGCCTTGTATCAAACGTTCAGGTTGCTTGTGGTGTAATGGTCTGGGGGAAATGTTCTTCACATACTTCCAGCCACTTAATACTGACTGAGCATTGTTTAAACACGACAGCTTACTTGAGAATTGTTGCCAACCATGTCCACCCCGTTATGACCACAGTGTACCGATCTATTGATGGCTGCTTCCAGCAGCATAACACACCATGTCACAGACTCAAATAATCTCAAAGTGGCTTCTTGAACATGACCAAAATCATCAGAGCTTAGTCTTAGTGAATGTTTTCAGCACTTTGTTGAATCTGTGTCACAAAGGATTAAGGCAGTTCTGACGGCAAGCAGAAACTAGCAATTTATAACAAAGCTGCCAGTGAGTGGATATGGATTTCTGATTTGGGGGGGGGGGGGGGGGGGGGGGGTGCAATTAGCTTATAAATAAACCAGTGGTTATAGTCTGATATGGACAAGGACAGCCGTAGACACCAAGGACAAGTTGTCATTTCTTTTTCTTTTTTTTTTCTTTTCTTTTTTTTTTGTGTCCCGTTTGGATCTTTAGCCATCAGAATTGTTGTCTTAAGGCCAAGAAAGCTGCCAAGCAGATTTATTTTACCAAGTGGATCATCATGGCCTTGCCATATTGGTCCATTTGATTGATCTTTATTATAATTATGAATTTATTTTATTTTCAGTTGCTACAAACGGGACAGACATGACTGGGGGATGGACAGGGAGAAAGAATGAAAGAAAGAGAGGGAGAGAAAGAAAACCAAAGGGGAGAAGAGACGGTGAGAAGGGGGGGAAGAAAGAAAAAAAAAGAAAGAAAAACAAACAAAACACCTGGATCACCTGTATGGAGAAAAAAAACAGAAGAGAAAGCAAACAACAAAGAGCAACATAATAATAAAAAAAAAAACAGCACCATCACAATAAAGCTAGCAGTGGATAACAGTAGATACTAAATAATAAACGATATTGTGCCGCACGCAAGATAGACAGCGCACAATGTGCTTTGAGGCAGCAGCCAAGAAAGCTGTAGTCCGCGTCTGTGAACACCCGTGTGTACACCTGTGTGCATACCTGTGTGGATCAGCATGCTTGTATTCCCTGACGGCTAACAGAACCGGGGTGAGTGAAGACCTCAAACCTCCCTACACCCGCTCATATGTAGTGTTGCTGTGTGCTGTTCTAAAGTGCATTTAAAACTCAGGAGAGCATGGTACTAGCTTCCTCTCAGAGAGCAGCACGGCTCTTCCCGAAAACCCTTAGTGTCTAAATGCATTTAAAGTTGAGGGTAGGGCACCAGCGCCAGAGGTGGGTTGGAGTACACCGATCATCCTCTGGATGCTGTAAAACGTGCCCACCCCCAAGGCCCTATATGTATGTGTTATGTGAGAGTGTGAGTAATGTGGATGTCTAGGTTGCAGAATAAAATTGGGGCACAGGCGGCCAGAAGGGGACAGAGGGGGAGTGCCTCCCCTGCACCCTGGTGACATACCTGCACCCCAAGCCCTGCGTGTGTGGGTGGGTGTGGTAGAGCGGGAATAGGGAGGCAGCTGAGGATGGGGAGGGAAGAAAGGGAGGGGCAAGCGGCCCCTCCCTGGGGCCAGCTCCCCCGCTGACCCCAGTAGGCACCCCCACACTCTGGAACCCACCAGGGCAAGGGGGCCCAGGCCCATCCGGACCGGGGCCCGCAGCAGCAGCACCGCCCAGCCCCACAGAGTCCGGGGCAGCCCACCCGACTCCACCCCAGAGAAAACTGCACCCACCCCATCATCCAATCATCTCCCAAACTACACAAGACAATAGACACCCAGGTTGAGTTCATTCTCCACCTCTCCTATATCTCTCCCCCCACCTGCAGAGTGAGCTCCTGTAGTGAGGAGACCACCTGCAAAGATATAACAACCTCCCCACCAGTTAGAGAGCCCCTAGTAGGGCCGATGCACCAGAGGTCCCCTGCACTGGGGCTGAGCCCCCCTGCACCCACCCGCCCACTGCTCTGGCAACACAACAGCCAGGACCCAAGCCCCCAAGGCCCGGCCAGCACCCCAGACCGGGGGGCGGAGCACCCCCAGACCCCCAAGCCTCCACGCCCGTCCCGGACCCTCCCAGGGGCAGCCAGGCTACCAGGCCAGTAACCAACGTCCGCCAGCACAGACCCTCCCCCATCTCCGCTGTACGCAGCCAGTTGTCGAGTGACGAGTTGTCATTTCTGTTAAACTCATTTGAAATCCACCTGAATGCTGCACATACAGTTGGTCCATTGTAATTTAAAGTTTCCACAGACTTATAGGCACACGGTGTCCACACATAGCCTCTTCCTCACCATCTGATGACAAAATTTATGTTATGTGGCCAAGCAAACTGAAAGACTCTTTAAAGACTGAAAGACTTTACTCTCTCGACTAAACACGGTCCTTTCTGACTCCAAAAATGTATTTGGCAGCAGCCTAAGCTTTAATGTTGAGCTTTCAAAAGCTAAAGTCCAGAACAGCAGGAGACTTCCCAGTGCCTTTGTGCATTACTTATATGGAGACGATGGCTACTGAAAAAAATAGATACAAATTAACTCTCCATTTTTAAGTTAAAAATTTAATCTGTCCAAAATCTTTTAAACTAAGTCTTTCCTAACTTTGCTAATTGGCAATGGTATAATGAGCTAAGATGGCAAGTATTATAAATAGCAGACTATACCTGATTTCTTTATTATGCAAAATTAGTCATAGTATGAAACAGAAGGTAGTATGGCAAAATGTAGTTCTTTGTGCCACTGACAATAAGCCACGGGCCAAATTTATCTAAAGAAAACTTCAGCATGTGGCCACAGCTATACAGTAGTTATATGTCTGCAAAGTAACTATCAGGTTATTGAATGGATATACTCAAAATTAAATTGCCATGAAAAAAGCTTATGCAAGACCATTCTGGACAATAACGCATGTCACGTATCAAGAAAAAGGCCTTTCGTCTGCAGAAGATGCAGAATCAAAAGTGAAGAAGGTTTTTGGAGTTTGGCACCCATATAGCAAATCACCATGACAAGGGTGTGTGAGGGGCAGAAGGCAGAGGCTGAAGGCGGCGTTTAGTCTGTCAGGTCAAAAGTTAAGGAGCAAATAGCATCTCCAAAGGGTAGCTTTCCACTTTTGGAAAAAGGTGGTGTCAAGAAACACTGAGATATATTCACAGGAGGATATCTTTTCAACATGGGTTAGAGTAATCTGAAGGGACAGCATGCCTGAGTCAACATGGACATGTGACCAGTCAAACTGAAAAGAAACACTGAAAGTCAAAACAGATTATCAAGTCAGATAAAAGGATTATACTTTTCGTAACAGTTAAAGGAACTCTCAGAGCCGCCGCGTTTGTCTGAGTTCTCCTTATGAAACGAATCGCCTGCTGCTCTCATTACGCCTGACTTGGGCATAGGGTTGCCAACCGTCCCTTAAAATACGGAATCGTCCTGTATTTCGAAACAAAAGTACACGTCCCGTATTGAGCTAATAAGGGACGCACTTTGTCCCGTAATACAGTGAGAATCAAAAGTAGTCTATAAATGTTTATGGAATTAACGCTTTGTTGGAAAACATAATTCCCAGCCCCTCTCCTGCTTTGTGACCAATGAGCTGACAGCACACTTATGACAATTCGAGTATGACAATTCAGATTACCGCTCATCTCATTGGTCGAGGAAAGGTCGCTTGCGGAGAAAATACCGGAAGACAACAGATGACCACAACAAGACGCATGGCCAACAGGGAAACAAACGCCGACTCTGCGGTGCAAGTCTCGGACGACAGTACACCTAAAGCTGGGCAGACACTGTGCGATTTTCAAACTGCACGATTGACTCGCAGGGGTTAGAAGTTGGTAGGTCACGATGCAGGTCTCACACTATACCGCCCGATGCTCTGATGCGACCTGAGTGCTCACACTGTGCCTCCATAACATGAAGGTTATAACAGAAAATCTGTCGCTCTCTCTCTCTGTCTTTCACTCACACAGACACACCACTACCATCAACTTTGCTAAATTGCTAATGAAAAACATTGATCAGGCAGCTGTGATTGAGCAGCAATGTAAATCCAACTATTTTCAGGTTGTTGTGGTCGTGATCATTTTGTGATGCCACGTCGAAAAGGCTCGGATGAGCTTTCCAAAGTTCTACAAGTTGTGCCTCCATTGCTTGTGTCCAGATCACAGGCTGCACAGCCGTGCTGCTCCATCTTTTACACCAACGTTTACGTTTGCGCGTGAGCAGTGTGAGCGGCTGCGGTGACACGTCACGAGCGATTGATGATCGGGAGCTGGTCGTGAGGTGTTAATCGCTTCTCGTTACCCCGCGTATACTACACGATGCATGATGAAGGCCAAAATCGGGCCGATCACCAAATCAGTCGCACGACTCAAAAATCGTCTCAAAATGGGCCTAAAACCGCACAGTGTGAGCCCAGCATTAGAGCAGCAATGTTTGTTCCCCTCAGAGAAAGGGAAGAATGGGAAAAGGAAAACACCTGGCTGGAAAAAGTTAATATGGGCATGTGCAGTGAAAATCAGCGCTATGTGGCCAGAAGTGTGATAATATAATTTATTTTGTGTAATAAACAACTGCAAGGATAGATGATTACAACAAATAGATCACTAATACATAAAAGTAATACATAGATGAATAATGATGATGAGTTAAGATGCTTAATCATGGGAACAAGCGGGTTTACAAACAGGAGCAGCTGATTAGCATTAGAAAAGCTGAAATAATACCTCAACTGAAGCCAACTGTACTAAATGCACTATATGTGCACTGTTACAAGAATATTTTTCGTTCTATTGCTTTCTATTAATTTATATAATTTTAAGTTAAGCAGGACAGAGTTCTTTTAAAGAAAGATTTACTTATATTCTCAAAAGTTAAGCATGACAGGCTTCTGTTCAAGAAAGAGACCTGTTTTATTGTGTTAATGTTGTCATTTTGAGCTAAAAATAAATGGCTAAATGATCATTTGTTTCACATGTGTTCATATCACAAAGAATAGAATATGCATCTACTTAAATCAACTTCAAGTCAAATGGTTAAAAAAATAATTTCACACACAAAAAAAGAGCTAGAAAATTCACCACACTGGGAAGGGTGAAGACAACTGGGTCGCCCGGCCCTGGCCACGAGGTGTCCCTTATTTATTTTTCAGGGAGTTGGCAACCCTACTTGGGCAGCACGTTTGCCATTTTGTAACATAATGAACACTTCTTGCCCCCTCCTCTTTTCTTCCCTTGTCACTTTTTTTCCACTGTGTCTGCCAACACCAAAATCCAGCTGACCAGTACGTGGTGTACAGTAGGATCAGGTGTCGACTGGCTGAATGCAGCCGCGGCTACAGATCGCTGTGGCTGAGAGCGCCGCAGTGTCGTCTTCCTCCCATCAAGGGTGCTGCCAACATTAACACCATGTATGACAAAACAACATAGACTTGGTGAAAAGGACTTTGTTTAGTCACTTTTCATCACATCATTAATATGTAGCAAGCAGCAGCACAGTGGACAGTGCCTTAAATAAAGTCTAAGCGCTGTTTCTTGCACTGAAACCACCAACTAGACAGTTTTGTTCTTATAGCACAACAACATTGAATCTACTTAAATGTCTGTCATACTTTTTTTAAATACACAGCTCTGAGAGGCTCGATTTAGACACAGTTATGCTTTGAAGTTAATGCTAACAGCAGCTTGCTAACTTATCAACAGTGTTGGCATGCTAGCATTCAGTCCTGGAGGTCCCCGCCGTGCTGTTCTAAAAATGCAACAAGGGCAACCTGGCAGAGTCAGCGAGGAGGCCGCCACGTACTGGTACAACAAGAACTAATGTGTAATTCTTAATTTTACTGCATCAAATTTGAGGTTTTGAACCTTTGAGTCATAACCCTGTTATTTGTTCTAATTTCCATTTCAGTGAGGGAGGAAAGCATTTTGCTTACATTTTTTAAATCTCGTTCGGGCCTCTCTTTCTCAAGTGTCTCTTTAATGGGCCTCAATGCTTATGGTTTCACAGCTACTGCATGACTTTTGGTTGCTATTTTAAGGTGGAAATTTTCAATGTACATTGAAGGAAAGAGATCTCAACCATGCTAGCAATCTTAGTGTAACCTAAAAGCCATTTTTGGCTGCTCCCTTAGTCACATGGGATCATCAGTGTAGGTAGCTCTGCATATTTGACTTGGCAGATTTTTACACCGGATACCTTTCCTGATGGAGCCACTAAGAGATTCATGTCTCCTGCCAGGATCAAACCGGGGACCTTTTGCTGTTAAGTAAATGTGTAACCCACCACAGCATAGAGCTCTTACTCGTTCATCTTACTTTAGCATATGATGAGGAATAAAGAAAGGAACCCACAATTATTAATTAATTATAATTGACTGTCAATATCCTGATAGTCCATGTGACACAAACAAACCCATCATTTAAAAAATAGCTAAGAACTGTTAGAAACTACCTTCCTAATTATTTTTGTGGTCATTTTTAAGCCTTTTCAATAAGTATAACTGTTTATTCCTGGGCTGTCTTTAGGCTTAAAAGTTACTTTTGGCTGCTCCCTTATTCACAAGAAGTCACCACAGCACAGTAGCTCCACACTTTTGATGTGGCAAATTTTAACATCACATGCTCTTCTTAACACAATCCCATTTGCTTCTCGTGGAATAAACGGCAGATGTATTGCTTTTTAGGTGAACGTGAAAACTGCTAAATTATCTTTCAACCATTTTTTAGATAATTGTAGAAACTCTAATCTGTGCAGTTACCTATTTCCTAACATTTAAACAAAGTCAATTCAAGGTGATTTCCAAAAGATTCAATATCAAGTATTCGCTGCCTTTTAATTTTTTTTTTTTTTTTGCACCATTTTACAAAAGGCCTGGCATTATTTTGCACGCACACAAACTCATACAGAAGAAGTACTTTTCATACCATTTGAACACTCAAGTGCTCGTAGCTGCTCACGTCATCACGTTTCACCGTGATTCCTTAAGAATTTTCTTTCGGTCATGTTGAAATCAAAATATAAATCCAACATGTATATAAAAAAACAACCAAAACAAAACTGCACAATTCTGAAAAATATGGAAGACAGGTGGAGAGATTTACAGTCACAGAATTGAGGTCCACAACATGTAATGTATCTGATGCCTAAGACAAGAAATATGTCTGCCTGCGAATTTGAATTTTCTGGCATTAATTTATACAAATCATACAAGACTCGATCTGGACGGCGCCACCATGGTTCTAACGTTCAGTGCCTCTGTAACAGAACAATTTAATTTTACATGTCTTAAACAGCCTGTCACAACTTAATGACCTTCCAGTTTAAACAGTGTGACGTACTGGACACTCTTTGACATACTGCATTAACACTAGCAACACTAACACTTGAATTCTGAGAGTGACTCATGCCTGTGATAAAAGGGCTTTGCTATATGTGATGTTTGGAATAAAGGTTCACTTAGTGTGGTTGATGGAGTGAGGTTTTATGAAAAGGCACTTTGTATTTTCACTTAGCAAGTCAATTTTCATTCTTACATAAAGCCCGAGAAGCCTGTCGTCACAGGTGTATGCAGTTTAACAGGAGAGCCGCCTGAATCAGCCTTTAAAAGGTGCTGAAAAGTGACAGGCGAAGTGATATGGCAGATTTTTTTCTTCAGCTTAAGGCAATTAGGTTTTTAACTGGTAGTATCAAAATAAAAACTTTGGTAAACTTTGGTCCAAGACCTTCCACATGAGCATGTTTAGTACTGCGGCTATAGTTTCCATAGAAAGATATAAGTAAGTATTTTATTGTGGAAAAGTGGGACTCTTTCACAGCTGCCTGTCATCTCCAATCTCGGCCTCTGAGTGGGCCAATCAAGCAATTCTGAAAACATGCTTTAAAAAAATTAGTGTGTTTCTGAGTATTTAACACTGCATGGCATCTACCATGATATCCATGTGTTATAGGCTGCATAGCAGGACAGGATTCACAAATAGCACTGCAAAAAAGTCACCTTTACCAATGCACACGAAATATATATAAACAGTGTCATGAAATATCAATCTTTTACAGCATTCACACAGGTACTATATTTAATAGCACTTAAAGATAAAAAAATAATGGTCTCTTTAACTATGCTAGCACACCTCCGTATGCTAGAAGGAGGTTTAGTAGAGTGGAGTGAAAAACCTCACGTTTGATGCTTTTGAACTCTTTTGTTCATTTTAAAACGGCAGCGTATCCATAAAGATTTTCTCCACTATCGGAGGAGGAGGCACCAGGTCCTCCAGTTTCAGGTAGAAGATGCGCTGCAGGCCTTGTGTGCACAGAGTCCTCAGTTCAGGCAGTTTGCCCAGAAGGCGAGACTGATAGTTGGGTTGCGTCCGGCTCAGTTCTGATCCATTTCCACTCACGTGTTCCCTTAGACAAGCGATGAGGTGACTTTGAAAGTCCTCGACCCGCTTGGGCTCTTTGAGGCCGTGACGATCTAAGGGCAAAAGAAGTTTCCATGAGAAACCCCAAATATAACGACAACCTTGAAATGCGATGAAATTCACTAAAAGCAGACAAAGCTTCTTTACCGGTGATGATGACGAGGGCTGCGAGGCAGGAAAACAAGTAGACGTCTAAGTTCAAGCGGCGAAGGCTGTGCGAGAAATCCATTATGGAGTCGATCCAGTCACCGAAACTGCGAGCGCACTGTAGTCGGTGGAGCACCACGCCATCGCAGAAGATCAGCTCATTCTTTTCTGGATCTGACCTGAATTATTTTAAACCATTACGTCAGTGAGAGCATTGACCAACGTGAAGGAATGTAGCAAAATATTAGTGAACCACACTTTTTTTTTTAACAGCAGAAGAAAGAACACTGACCTGTAAGCCAGGCGGAGGATAAAGAGTTCAACAAAAGCAGATTCGAGGAGCAGCTCCTGGTCTTCTGTGCAGAAGTCCGTGAATCCTGGGATGGCTTGAGCCCATTTCCTTATCACATCCAAGGAACCAGTCAGTAAATCATAGAACTGCTGGATATCACCAGCATCCTCCTTCTCTTTCGAGCTGTCTGCTGTCTCCTGGTACTGAGGAGGGGAAAAAAGGGTTAGTTAGCTAAAGAGATTTTCAGAGGGCTATTTAGTGCTGTTGGTTTGACTCTACATTGTCACCAGTGTAAATTCAGATGAAGAAGACATGGGTTAGCTACAAGTTTTGAGTTACCTTGGAATAGTCAAGCTTTCCGATGGTTGGGCTTGAGTCTAGATGAGCCCTGACAAGCGAAGCTATGATGTTGACACTGGGGGTCGTGGATGAAGCCTCAACTGGGATCTTGGGCTTGGAGGGCAGGCGACCTCTGCGACCTTTAAGGCTGTCCCTACGAACAACTAAAAGAGGACAAGGCGAGGAACATGTTTATGACTCCTACATGACTCTTTCGGCATTTGAAAAACAAAAGCTGTATCAGCTGACGTTTCCCTTTTTCTTCAACTGTTAATGTAAAGCTCTGGTTACATATGTCTCTGAGCTTCCTGGCTTTGCTGCTGCAAAACTGTCATTACCAACCCCGATTTGTGGCTGTCATGCATTAGCCACTGCGAGCTTTGAAAGAGTATCACATTGCATTACCTTCTTTGACCATTCCCACTGCAAGACATTTCTGGAAACGACAGAACTGGCATCGGTTTCTCCTCCTCTTGTCTACTGGACAGTCTTTATTGGCAAGGCACACATACTTTGCATTTTTCTGGACAGTTCGCTGTCAAACACACAAAGAAAACACATTAATATGGAATCATAATGTGGCAAACATATACGACTGCAAGTGACTGAAATGCACAAGTCTTATTTTTGTTTATAGCATCAATTTCTGATCACCAGCAACCCTGACTTGGATGAGTGGTTAAGAAAACAGATTAATGGATTTCTGCTCAATCAACTGTGAGCCTCTCTTAAACAAAGATACAGTGATAACTGGTACATTACTGCTCAGTATAAGTGCTAAAAATATTTTTAAAACAATGTAATAATTTTATTATTTGCCAATACTGAAGCTGTGCACTTGTGTCTTACGTTAGCACACACAAACTCACTTTATAAATATATTTCTGAAGAATTATCGCCGTGATTGCACAGTTTAAAAAATATAACATGACTGCTCTCTGGTGGATGTGGTTTGCTCACTTTGTCAGTGAATCTAAATCATCTTAAATATATGAAACATATGTGCACACATGCATAATTACTGCAGTTTTTTTGTTACTTGTTGCATACATGACACACACACTGAGATATCAGCTATGACTGCAGGTTTATTCTCCTTGATGACTGCAGCATCATGTACTCAGTCAAACAAATCTGTAATCTTAAAGCTGCTAAATATCTTCTTTTCTTTTTTTTACCTTGAAAAAACCTTTGCATCCCTCACAGGTACGGACTCCATAGTGCTGGCAGGAAGCGTTATCACCACAAACTGCACAGCGACTCTCGTTGGATCCTGGGTTTTGCGTTTTAGGAGACATCATGGCACCCTCCGCTGTCTTGGGGCTTTCTAGAAGTCTATGCTCCAGAGAAACTGGGGGGCAGTGAAGTGGGGAAACATGCTGCTGAGGAGACAGGAAGAAGTGGTCTTCCTGGCTTGGCTGAGCATCCTGGTGCTGCTGCCCCATGGGGGAGTGTTGTTCTGGTGCAGAGCTGAAGCTGAAAAAGGAAAGCTGCTGAGCTATGGCAGCCTTGTCAGCCACAGAGGTCAGGGGGGCTGAGGGGTAGGGGCTGAAAGGGGAATCCCAGACAGGTGCAGACTCTGTCTGAAAGCTTGGTGTTGGAGGAGAAGCAGTGGCATAGACTGGGCTGCCATAGTAGTCAGAGCTGCATGACGACAGCGTTTCGTCAAGGCAGTTGAGTGCAAAGGATCCTGGGTAGCAGCCATACACCTGGAGATCATCCAGCTTGAAGGCCTGGCTGTGCATCTGAGAGCTGGTGCTTTCAGCTACTCCTGTGTGGCTGAATGAAACCGTAGAGGCAGGAGGAGAGGTGGTAATCTTACAGGAATATGCATCAAACTCCCCGACATAGCCATTTCCAACCAAAGTGTTGATGCTGGGCAATGAAGATGTGGACAGCTGGTCCTTTTGGCCACTGAAGTCCATCACCAGTGTGGCACTGAGGTCAGGATTCAAGAACTCAGAGCTGAAGTAGTTGTCATGGGGCTGGGATGCATACTGGGTTTGTACACAGGGCATTGCTAGGAAAGAGAAAACCAACATTTAAAACAACTAAAATAAATCCTTAAAGATAAATACTGATTCATTTCTGGGTAACAAACACGACTTTATTAAATTCTCTATCTGAACACTGCATCTTTGTGAGGTAGATTTAAAGCAACACAGTCTAAGTCAGATATTCCCATCTCAAATTAGTGCAGTAAATATGACTTTGTGATCATTTTTCGAAATAAAACCAAGTGAGTTAAATCACTCGAGACAAATGGCCCCAGTAATGAGCTGACTCTTTAAACATGTGTTAGAAACTAGATATTGCTACTGGATATATAATGGTCAGCATTTCTTAATGCTTCCTCTATAACAATCTAAACAGAGGGCAACATTAACACCTGAAATGTCCATCTCATTTCCCCAACATGCCTCTAACTTTATCAAGGGGCCTATTCGTCCCCTTGAAAAAAATGCAGAGGGTGGTCCAGCGGAGCAGTCAGGTATTGTCAGATATTGTGTTACTGGCTGTTAACGCTCTAAAAACCTCCTTCAGTAGAGGGCAACCCCTCTTTCACAACGCCTGTACTGGGGTGTGTTGCAGATTGTATGTCGGGGTGGGCTGACTGCCAGCTGAAATGGGAATAGTGGCAAAGTCTGTTTATGTGCATGGGTGGATGGGCGTGTATCTACAAGTGTCCTTACTTCTTCATTTTATAGCTTTTTATTTTTTTTCTCAATACAGAAGCTGAAGCATGTTCTTTGAAAGTTGAACTTAAATTTGCACAGCTATATTTGAATCGTGTGGAAACAAAACTGCCGAAGGGCCCAAATAGTTTTCAGCATGTAAATGCAAACAATTTTATGAATCTTCTCATTTCCCAACAGTGTTATAGAGCATGAAGGCCATTAACACAAGCACATACTGACAACAGAGGACAAAATTTGAACAAATGGAAATAGTAGAATCACAGCAGTCATATTAGTACTTGCAGATACCGTAAAATGTCCACGTTAATATCAAAATACACTCCCATAATTCACTTCATCATATTATAAGAATTAGAAAAATATCAGTCTGCACTGTTTAAGTTTATTATGGCTAAATATAACACTCATATCCCTTCTTTTATACCAGTGAGGGTCTAGCCAAATCAAGTGGACACTTAAAATCATGACCTCCGGCAGGTAGTTGAACTAGAGCAAATATGACACCATCAAAAAATTAGTTTTTATATTAGTAAGTAAACTGATGCAAACCTCAAGCTACTGATAACCATTTTGCCTTATGAGCTTAAGCTATGACAGAGATACTTATTTAGAAGTAAAGATGCAAACATGCGCATCTAACAGCAGCAGTAATAAATAAAAAACAATAACAACTCACTAAAAGTCCACTTTTTACTCACCTGGTTTATGCAAATATCCCGAATTTGACGTTTTTCATTTATTCCAAATTAGAGAAAAAAAGATAAATGTCACCTCGGTTAGCTTCTGTCAGCACACACACTCATTCAGGCACATTCACACACAACACACTCCGGGTCAGACCGAGGCAGACGGGCTCCACTCCGCTACACTCTTGTTTTATTTTGGGCTGCATCGACAAAAAGGCGTGCCTGTGCCCAAACATGGTTTTGGGGCGGTGGAACGTTCCGGGTCGGCAGCCAATCAGCTCTGGGCTCGACGCAGACGTTCTTCCGTGTGACGCACGCACGGGATTCCATTGACGCAAGATCCGAGGGAGCGTACCTGCTAAAAATACACCGCAACGAAAGCGGCGTTCACGTGGGGCTATTACTGGATGAAAAATTCTAAAAATAACCGCAATTTGGAGGCGCAGACGTTTTTTGGCTGGAAATGTGGATATTATACAAGTTTACACCAGCGGGGTGTGTTATCAGGTATCAGACCGGGAAACACCTGCATATTTTTTTCAATTTTTCAGAAAATAGAAAGTCTCTACTGTTTCGCAACTAAACGCTTTGGGGGGGGGGGAAATCATCACAAGCACTTTTAAACGTTTTAACTGGAAATATACTTTTTACTTGTTATGTTTTTATATTTACTTCATACTTTTACTCGCATTTTTAATTGCTGAAATTATTCAAGAGCGTGGTCCATTACAATTTTTAATTACAAATGCAAAATTAATAATAATTATTAATAAGACTGAGTGGCAGCTGGGTGAAGAAGGATAGGTGAGGCTAATCAGGGATGAGGATACAAAGGAAAAGTAAATATAAAAAACATGAGACAATGACTAACATATTCAAATGTTGCGTACAAGAACATTGGGGGGCAAGCTAGGAAAAATAATACAAGCAAACGTACTAAAATAAATAACTGGAATACAAATGGGAATACACTGAAACAAAGTGCTAAAGGCTCGAAATATAAAGAAGGAAGTAAAAAGTATTAGGAACCAAACAGAACATCAAATAGCAAGACTTCAGTCAGAAGACTCAAAACTCCATGTCCAAACCCGGGACTATGAAACACATTTCCAAATATGTCAGTGACTTCTGAAGCATATTGACTGTTAACTCTGTAAACTTCTTTGGAGCTGTCAGTTAACTCTACAGATATGTAATATTCAAACAGAAATTTGTTTAGATTTGTTTTTGTAATTGATGTTTCTGAGATCAAAAATGACCTTTAAATCTCTTCGTCTGTGCTTATTAAGCACTTCTGTTACAAGAATATAAATACCCCGAGTCCTGTATAAACTATTGTCAAAACCAACAATTTAAACTTACATTTACTTTGTAAATTTGTCAGCATTAGTTTAAACATCACTTAATACCCGCCCACTGCAAACCAGCACGCTCTTGAACACTTGAACCCTCTCTGGGGATACTTGGGCATGATCCAGCTTGTGTAAAGAAAGTGAGGGGGCTTGTTCAAGCAACTGAGACCGGAGACCTGACGATGGCGCAGCTGTAGATGCTGCCTGCAGTTACCAGAGATAATTACGGGGGTTTGTGTTTTATCTTTCACGGTGGAAAACACACACGCGAATAAAAAGGGAGAGTATCACATCCAGTGTTAGTTTTCTGAATCCTTTACGTAGCATGCTTAATAGGTTTCATTAAAAATGAACTTTTTTTTCTCGTTTGCCAGATTTTGTGAAAATAAATACGATAAATAGTGACTGCTGCTGTGCTTTCGATGAATTTTTGTTGAACTGTTAACGCGAGCCAGCAGCGTTAAATCATCTCTGTGTATTCAAATAAAGTCAAAGAGGATTTCATATCTAAATATAAGATTACTGCTCGTATCATTTGTAATTGCGAACATGTTTTTAAAATGGCTTAATGGCAAAAAAAAATTTATTTAATCTTTCATACCCGCTATCTTCCTCTCTGGTAGCGCCTGACGCTTCCTGCCCAAACATGCCAAACAGGTCACACCAAACTTCCGCTGTTGCCCTTTTTTTTTTCTCCACCAAACCTACGTAGCCTACCTTGGGATTAGTCCTCGTGCTCTTCCTCCCACGCCAACGCAAAATCTGCCCCACTCCAGGCTGACCTGTTTTAGTACAAGGGAAATGCTCCATAGTCATGCCTATTAGGTAAATAAATGTGTGAATTAATATAACAATAACAGGTAGCAGATTCCATATCTCAATTAACCTCCCATTTACAATAAGAATAAAGAGATTTTTCTTTTGTATCTTCAGAAAATTATTGCAAGACCTTCATGGGGAGACATTATAGTGTAGACACACATCCAAAGGACAGAAAACAAAAAGTATTTGTTGAATAGACTTAAACAACCACACACATATGTCTCATCAGCCAATCAGATGGCAGCAACTCAGTGCATTTAGACATGATCAAGACATACTGCTCAAGTTCATACTGAGAACTGAGCAACTTTTAATATTGTTGGTGCCAGTCTGAATATTTCAGAAACTGCTGCTTACTGGAATTTTCCCACACAATCATCTGGTGAGTAAAATGAGTATCCAGTGAGCAGCAGTCCTCTGGGTTAAAAAGCCTTGTTGATGTCGGAGGTCAAAGGAGAGTGGCCAGTGGCTTGGAACACTTTGGACCTCTTAGTATCAACTGAACATCGTTTAAACACCACAGCCTACCTGAGTTTTGTTGCTAATCCATTTACAACCACAATGTATTCATCTTTCACAGTGAACATCCCTCATCACAACGTTCAAATAATCACAAACCGGTTTCCCAAACATGACAATGAGTTCACTCATGTGGTCTCAGCAGTCACCAGATTTAAATTCAGTAGAGCACCTTAGAGACATGGTGTAACGGGAAACTCATGTCATGGATGTGCAGCTGATAAATCTGCAGCAACTGTGATGCTATCATGTCAGCATGGACCGAATTCTCTGAGAAATATTTCCAGCAACTTGTTGAATCAGTTCCAAGAAGAATTTAGGCATTTTTGAAAGAAAAAGTGTTTGCAGCCCAGTACAAGCACATTACAAGTGTAAACAAGTACACTCAATATCCAACACAAGACTACTGAAAGTTGAAAACACATTGCCAAAACAATATCTTAGCTTTAAACTTTATTTATTCAATCACAAAGTAGAATACTTTGGCTAGCTTCCACCCAATGTTAGCATGACCTCATCAGTCATGTCTGTGTGTTTGAGAAGCTTTTTCAGTGCGAAGGAGTCTAATAAAAGTGTTGACACAAAGAATTAAATTGACAAAGTGAGGTTACAGGACAAAATTGGTAAAGAAGCTAACATTAAATATGATTTCAGGTATGTACACCGGGCGTATTAGACACAGTGGAATGCTGCTGCCATTAAACTCGTTAAATATGGGAGGGCTGTATTGAATGCCTCTCTCTTTATCACTTTCATAACTCAAAAAACCCCAAAAAAACACATATTCAGTTACATTCAATCAAGAGTTCCTTGCATTATTCTATCAACAGTTCTTTAAGAAACAGTCAAAACATTCACATGAATATCTTCTTATCTATCTTATTGTCTCTCAACTGGATGAACACTGGCAATGAAATACATGTCAACACACAGGACAGTTTATTTGGTGAACTGCTTTTTGTCACAAGCTGCACAAGGAAGTACAGATACTACTGTAAATATGATTTAGCACAACAAAACATCACAACATAAAATACAGCTAGTACATGCATGTTCCTTGTGCTTATACTGTAGGTACACAATGTGCTCTGATCCTTTATCTATAGAAACATAATGCATTGCATGAAAATTGGCACACAAAAGCAGCAGTCAAACTTGTCAAGTTTGCACTTTTGATATTGGTTTGTCAGTGTGGCATCTCTCTATGAAAGCAGTATCTTAAAATGATGTCAGGAACTGGGGGCAAAGGAAGTAAACAATGACAACACACGGTTACACACTCAATCCAACGCTGGTGAGCTGCAGTGATCCTCAGAGGGCCAGAGGACGTAGGAGCCACGACTCTATTTGAGGTGAAAGAAGCTGGATGGTTTGGTAGGTGGAGCCATTAGCATGCTAGCTTGGTTCTTGTGAGTTATGTGGATCTAAAATTCATAAAAGATGCAATTTAGGTTAGTTTAGGTTAGCCACAGAGCTCCTTCTTTGTTGCTGCTTTTTATTATTCCTTCATTCTTGGTGTTCTCTATCATGCGGCACTGGGTCTGCTATAATCTATGTGCTGCAGTCCATTTTATTAGTGGCTTTCTACTGTGAACATTGTCTGCTGTTCTTATTATATTTGATATTAATGCTCTTAACTGTATTATTTTATTGTTTTTCTGTAAAGCACTTTGGTATGCTTAGGCTTTTAATGTGCTCTATAAATAAAGGTTGTTGTTGTTGTTGTTGTTGCTGGGTAACTATTCATTTGCCCAGCTGTCAGTAGATACTATGTGGCTCATATCAAGTTATTTTTTAATTTGTCTTTGGATATGAACGCACAGAAACCATTCCCATTGCTCTTTAACTGTCTACATTTTAGCAGAAGTCACTAAACCAATCATTAATACTCTCATTACAGACTTATCCAGCTGTGCTAGGACACCCCTGTCCCCAAGGGGACACAGTCTTTTTGTGAACAGGGCAAATTGCACTTCAAATATTGGCCCACAAAATCCAAAACATGTCTCCAAAAAGGAAACAGTTTGGAACATCCCCATAATACTTGCACATGATTGCCTCTTTCTGTCTTACCCACATAACAATTGTGAGGTGGTCTGAAAGTAGCGCTGCCACTCAGTTCTAAGCGAGAGCCAATGATCTTGTGTTAATATCTGCTGGTCAGTAAAGATGGACACTTGGACTTGACCTCCAAATTGCTTCAAGTATCTCTTTTAAGTTATATTAATCACAATCAATTCTGGTTATACTTGCTGTAGAAGTAACATGATTCAATTTCTGATCAAAAGACATTTATAAATGTTTTAGATTGCATTATGTTGCCGTTGTCTCTTCTCTTCCCCCTCATCATATTATTTAATAATGCTTACAGTACAAGGAGGCTGCATCCAGGGCTCACCATCGATCTGCATTGGAAATGCTTTAGATGTCCTGCACATAGGGAGCAATAACAGCAATGTGTAATTATACTGCACTACATATACACACACTGTATGGTACTGAAAAATATTCCTGTTGTTTAGTAGGTAAAGTTCACAACCTAATGGTAATCTGGGAGGTCTGTGCCAGTCTGTGCCCAGCGCTCTTCAGCCCAGTATAGATTTGTCCCATCTCTATAACCCCTTCAAGCCCGACCACCTCCAATCGTTTATCGCTTATATCTGAGGAGTTGTTAAAAAGCAGAGTAATTTAACAGTGTTTGTAAATGTCAAATCAGGACTACAATCTATGACAATGATATGTGAGGATTCAGGAGTGTAAACAGCTGAGTCTCACCTTGGGAAACTATTTTCAGAGCTTCAGGGTCAGTGATAACCTCACTCTGCTCCAGCCCTGCCACGCCATCAGACTTCTTAGACTCACCCCAGAGGTTGGAGCCTCCGTGCATGCTGGGTATGTTGAGGACAGCTATGCCCTCTAGAGAGACACGAGTCAGGTCCAGAGGTTTTCCGCAGCACTGGTGTTGCAAATACAAAACAAAACAAAATAAAAACATTTCAGCATTATTCACAAATATGCATAGTTCTGGTAAAACAGCCTGACTGTGGCAGAAATTCCGACCTCAATCGTTAGACAGTCCTTCAGCCTCTTACAGGACGATGAGAGGGTCTCCGAAGTGGCAAATTCAAAATACTTAAGTTTGTTCTTCATTCTTAAAACGACAGAGAACAAGAATTTGACCAAAAACAAACACACAAATAAAAAAGCCATGAATTTATTTGTGAAGTAGACTGAGCTCTGTTACACCTCTTATGAGAAAAGGTTCAGACTGCTAACATAAATTCGTACCTGCTGTTGAACCTCTGGGGATGTTTCTCTCTCATGGAGTGGAAACGATGAGCAATAGAAGCATCCTGCACACAAGGATGAAAGTGCAATCACATGAAAAACGATCATGAATCATATTTCATGCAATGCATTCATTTTTCTGATGAATGCACAAACTCCCTGTAGAGTTCGTGACTCACCACTCCAATGGAAAAGTAGTTGTTAATGATCTCATTGGGCACAGGGTCTCCTGCCTCATGAGGGTCATTCGGTATCACTTGGATACTCCAGCGGTCCATGGGGACCAACTCACTCCCTTCAATCTCTTTCATGATTTCTTTCAAATCTGACCCGTCGTATCCTTTCATGGGATTATGATAGAAACAGCTTAAATATGTAACTGACATCTGACACTTTCATTAAAGTTCCTGTTTTGATTGTTGTTACCTCCTCCCCAGCGTAGGCAGCGAGCCAGGTCATTCCCAGTGCCCAGAGGCAGCACAGCTACAGAAGGATTCACCTGGAGGTTTTCTTTGTCTAAAATCACAAGAGATGTTATTTAGTGCTTCAGACGGTTAGCTCAACCTGCTGTCTGAAACTCAGCAGGACACGCATTACCTAAAGCATCCAGAAGCCACCCAACGGTGCCGTCTCCTCCACACACCAAGATCCTGTAGTCGCACAGATTACGAAAGAAGTGCAGACTGAAAGACAGAGTCAGCATTAACATAAATATACTCAAATGACATGTGCATTTGAAATCCTATAGAGTCCTATAATGTGTTTAATGTGCACTGCTGTACCCTGGAGCAGGGCCTCCATCGGACAGATTGTATACTTGGCGTGGATTCAACAGGTACTGAAACTTCCTGAGCACTCTGCAAAGACAAAGCAAAAGCTGTTATAAACTGCCAATGACACAGTATTATCCTATGTATTGATATGGAAGCAAGCATCTCCAAAATGTCAGATTTTTTAGTATGGAGCGTGAAACTTCTGATCCCATAGGACTGTGCTGCCTACCGTTCGCCTTGTTTTCCTCCACTTTTTGGGTTTACAAACACCAGCAGAGGGTGGGTACGAGGAACAGGAACAATCTGAAAAAATCCCACAGATTAGGATCCATTAGATTATGTAAATCATCTGCAAAATACACAGACATTGAGTTATATGTTTTATATACATATAATAGCTCTGGTGGCTCTAAATTCAGTTTATTTAGTGAGATTTGATATTGGGAGACCTGCAGGATGTGGCCATCAAGAGTGACATTCAACAGGCTGGTGTCCTCCTCCTGCCAGAAACAAAAACTTAGTGACCAGCTCACAGACAGGTGGCCTAAAAATCTACATTCATAGAGTAATTTAGAGTCATTTTACCTTTGAGACAGCGTAAATGGCCCACGGAGGCAGTATATGATCTTTCAGCGGCCCGCAGTCACAGTTCGATAAACCACGCAAAACACATTCATCGTGACGCTTAAAAAAACAAAACAATACTCAGTAAATTAAAAATGGTAATCTGTTCTTACTCATTCAGCTATATAGACAGAGCAATACTTTTCAGCCAATTACACACATTCATACAAGCACCGTTTTCCATGCCTGAGTGCACACACACACTCTCGCACTCCAATGGAGTCATCATACTTCGACATACTGACTGGAGGAGCCAGCTGGTAGCCACCCAGTTGGTGGAGGACCCCACTCTACCTCCGATTCCACAGTGATATGATACTAAGCAGGCCCGATCACATGCAATCTCTGTATTCACTAACGTACTCACCAACTCCTGGCACCACACGCAGCGCTTCCCGGCCAAAGTTTTGATCTTCTTATTGCAGACATCACACTTGCTGGCACCGCAATCAGCTCTGATCCAGTCATGAGCTGGTATCTGAGATGCAGAGGAGGCACGAAACAGGCATTATGCACAAACTGCCACTTAGCACCAGCGGTAACGTTGTCTGGTATTGTTTTCACATTGTGAGTCATGAATATTTACAGAAAGTGAATACTCAGTTTTAAAGGTGGATAAGTTCAACCAGCAGATGCGGGTGAACCAAAGAGCCTACCTGCTTTAATCTAGTGTATAAACATCACAGAAGAAATCACTGGGATCACTTTTTTTCTTTTTTGAAATCTGGAAAAAACAACTAATTTGACAGCATGGATGGGTAGCGCTATGTTCACATATTCATTCATTCATTCATGCTGGCTTGTTCGAGCCGACTTATGTGGCAACCCATCCCTGCATGGCTGCAGGAAAAATTATGTTATAGCTGACTTTAAAGGACTCAGTACAGAATACACCCAGCTCCTAAGCAGCTGTGGAAAATAGCTGCAGATTTATGGCTTCATGATTGAACTGAACTGGCAGATCGAATAAAAACAAACCAGTTCCACCTCCCACAGCAGCTCATTACTGATTTTTTTTTTTACTGTGTCTGCTGCTGCAGGAAAGAAAGTGACCAGGCCACTATCTGTGCTTGTGCAAAAGTGGGACGTTTAACAGATGTACAGAGCAGATTGTGCAGGCAGTAATCCTCATTTTTTTTAAAAACAGTGAAAAAAACAGAGGCTGCACTTACTGACTAATGCACTCTAAAGTTCCCTGTTCTTAATGTGCTTGTGGTCATTGCCGTTTGGTTTTTAAAAAGAGAACAGGTGAAGAGAGAAGATGCGACTATATCCCCATAAACGCACTGAAAATAGCATTTTGCATAAAACGTAAGTGCTGTTGTAAATGTAACCGGATATCTAAAAGCAGAAATATACATAAACCAAAGGGAAATTAAAAGCAATCATTGTGTTCCTTACACCAATTTCCTGTTTAGATTTGACAAAGGTACGAGCGCAGGGCTCGGGATTCTTGTTGGCACACTGGCTGTGGACGATGTACTTGCAGCCTAGAAGGAGAAAATGCAGTGGGTGAGAAAGGTTCTTAACGTTTAATATCAGAAACTGCAGCGATGCTGATAGAAAGCAGAGTGTACAGGTGTCACTGTAAAATGCACGTCTCCACCAGTTCATTTATACAGTGTAAGAGGAGCTTGGCTTCCCCCTGGTGGCGGTTGTGAGCTCTTACAGTTGCAGCTGAGTCCTTGCTTCCCAAGGCCGAGCAGCATGCTCTCACACACGCTGCAGTAGGTTGGCTTGTTAAAATGCTTCATCGTCCATATGTGCTGCCCATCCTTTTCCGTCATCTTTTGGGAATAAGAGAAAATAACAGCAGTTGGTCAGATCTTTTAGTTAAGTCAAGGCAGTTTAACAAAGAAAGGAAGGATTGCATAAAATGTTGGTTTTTTTTCACCTTCAGCCCCAGCAGAACAAGTAAAGGTGCATTGTTCATGCCTCCCTTCAGCCACTCCTCCAGAGTGACGGTGCCACTATCATCCACATCAATCGCTGTCATCATGTCTTTGAGCACCTGTTCCATCACAAAACACCAGAAATTTATACGAATCTTCTGTCACACCCTCAGCCTGTGTTTTCAGGTGCCACACTTTATGTGGGCTGGTAAACAAAAAAGTTCAAAAGCCATGCAGAATAAGAAGAAGAAACAAACAGAAAAAAAGACTCATACTGGTCTGAGTTCAGTCACGTCCCAGCCCAGATAATCAGCGGCACGCATCATTTGAGTGATTATACGATCCACTTCCTGAAAGAGAGACAAAAGAGTTCTGGTGAGATTGGGTGTAACTGTATCCATCCAAACTAGCGCGCAAAAGTAATCTAAGACAGTCAGCAAGGCGCCAAGTGCAATGCACTTAAAACATCGCAAAATTAAAACATTATGTATGCTACAGCCAGAGAAGTTATATATGCGAAGAACTGGCCAAAACTGAGTCCACATGTACAGATATAAGTCTAACTCTAGAGAGATGAATTTCAGTACCTTAATTTTTTCAACATGAATCAACAGGTTTTTTTACACTATACACATAGATCTATATCTATCCCCTTGTCAGTAATTTTGAGTAACTTACAGAGCTGTCCAGGAGTCCGTTGCCATCTTTGTCGTAAAGTTTGAATGTAACTAGAACCAAACAAAGTCAGTTAGTCAGTTAGCTAACCGTGGGTTTTACAGTCGCATATCCTCAATTTTAAGACCTCAGCAATAAATGTGGATTAAATGCAGCTGCAACTACAATAAAAACTCCCAATATGATCAAAAGATAAGTCAAACCAACATTCGAGCTTCTCCCGCGGCTGTTCTTTCTCCAACACTGAGAAGTAACAGGACACATCACGAAGAAAGACTCCACCTGAAAAACAAGAAACGAACACAGTCCTCAGATTTAGTGAGGTTTTTTTTAAAAAAAACAGCAGATGAAAATTGGTGGGATATCAAAGTAAGTATTTTATCATAGTTTTGTTGCTGGACCAGGTGCACTAATCTGCAAAGTTCGGCCTTCAGCGTCATTACTGTGACCAGACAGCAAGATATGAAAAAAATAATAAGCACACAAACAGGTGGTCACTGAAAAAATACTACCTTAGCAGATCAGTCTTTCTTTTGATAGTTTTCTGGGAGTTTTGTGCAGCGTTTCCAGCCACATCCAGGACTGAATAGGAGTGCAAAGAACATTTTTCCCCCAAACTCTGTGCTGCACAGTTTTGTTAAAGGACAACAAAGTCAGAATATAAAAAGTCTTTACCTTCTTTGGGCTGAGGGCTCTTCAAGGAGCCGTTTTGCTCCACGTTTTGGAAATAACGAAAAAGCCGCTGGCAGAAATCTGCAGGGAAGTCGTCCACTTCTAAGTAGGTCTTGAGAAAGAGACAGAAGCCCTCGGCATCGACGCACTAAAGAGAGAAGTTGAAGTTATTTCCAAATGAGACAAAAGGATAAAACATTTACATTCAGAGCAACAGTCTGACTACGATTTTTAGAAAATGTCATAAAAAAGTGGTAGAAAGCTTCCTAAAAAGACCGTGTGCGTTTTTAATCAAGCACATTGTTAAAAATAGAGGTAAAGCAAACTTTTACAACTAATAATACAAATGAATAAATTCATGTTTGATTTGTTTGTAATAAGTAGAGTATTAGGAACATTTGACACGGGAAATATAGTATATGATTGCCTAAAAAAGTTACCTCTCCAAAGCTGTGCTGAGAGAATCGACCGCCTGGATGAAACTCCTTAATCACATCTTTCACCCTCAAATTGCTCTCTGCAGGGAGAAGATCAGAGAGGTCAAAACGTAGCTGTAGATGTGGATACACTGTGACTGTCAGTCATTAAATCTGGGTTTGGGCCTTGCAGTGTGAGGTAATGCACACACTACCTTTCCCAGGTCTGGAGAGGAGCAAGTGTAATTATCCATTCATCCATTATCCAGCATGCAAACACTAAAAGCCTACAGACCCATTTCATTTCTTCTAAAGCCTTTGAGTGGACAGTGGATTATTTTCAGCCCTTTAGCACACACTTTTTTGTCAACACGTGCATGTAATTCTGCGTTCGCTCCAGCCCCAGCGAAGGGGCAGCATGCACTTATGTTTGGGAGTTGCCGCTTGTGATTTTGGGTGGCTGCTGAATGAGTAGCATTAAAGTAAGGCAGTGATACCGACTGCAATTTTAACTGAAATGTTTCCGCCTACATGCAGGAGCAGAGTGCACATGTGTTGCAGGTTAGGATCTACAAAGTTAACTTTTCATATTTTTGTTGGACTTTGCCTGTGACACTCCCGTCTCCACTTATCTTGCTTTTTTTTTCACTGCCTTCATAAATCGTTCTGAAGACTTCCGATATTTATTCTGACATTATCCAGTGCTCAGATGTTTAATTCATTAAAAAGGAGTGAAACAAAAGTGTAAAGTAAAGTAAAAATTACACTTTTTTGTAAATGTGTGATGTGGTTTCCAGTGTCTGTGCAGCCAAGAAGAGTGTTAGTGTTAGTGTTAGATTAGATGGAAGACAGTTACACAGATCGAGAGCGGAGCTATCATAACACATCTGGCCAGTTCATCCTCAGAAAGGTGAAAGCCTGAATTCAGTGTACATGGATGGAGTTTTTAAAAAATACATTTACAGTCATAAACTGACACTGTGAAATAAATGGCATATTGAGCTACCGCTGCTTTATTAATTTAACAGAGAAATTTGCCAGAGTATTGAGTTACACTGCATTTTGTTAGTGAGAATGCACTTGAGACTTGCGTGGCTCTAATTACAGTTTTAATGCACGCATTGTTTTTATATTCTGTCCTGGACGCTGTCGTCTTTGGCCTCAGTAATCACTCATTGCTTTAGTTTTATGCCTTTGATACAAACACAACAGTGTATCTTGTGTGCATCAAGTGCTTGGTGTAAAGGGATTTGTATATACATTTTTAATCTGTAATAAACGTGTCAACTTTATTATTATTACGATTATTGTTCCAGTTTACTTTACTTACAGGTTAAAAAACAATGTAGAAAATGGAAACTTACCTTCCATGTAGTGCTGCAGCTGGATAAAATCCACAGGAGTCAGAGACCCTTCTGTATCATCAGAGGAGGCCATCCTGGTCTGCTCCCTGAAGAATGAGGGAACAGTGACTGGACATTCACAGAGGTGTCAATAACACCCAGATAAAGCACTAACCTGGCCAAGGAGACTGCAGAAACTAGGAGGCAGCCATACATGTAACATGTTTTACGTCATGTTTTGTGTTTTGTGTCAGCAGAACTGGTTTGCCTCCATTCCTGGGACTGCCACTAATGAACAGAGCATACTTTTCTTAACGGATACCAATCTAAAAACTTGCTATTAAAACAACATTGCTTCACTGACCACTGCTGATTTTAAGGAAAGAGTAGTGAAAATCAGATTGTATCATCCTGTAAACATGGAGCTGAGGAGTAACAAGTAATAACATCAAGAGCTCCAGATTGTGACTACTGACGATCAACTGCCAGCAGCAGAGAAGCGGAGGAGTAGATGTAACACTGGCCTGTAGATTTTCTGGTTGTGCAGGTGTACCTGTCCGGCTAAAACCACTTTTTAACTTCCCATCAGTTTAATGAGCAAAGCAGCAATTAAGACCCCTTTTAAAAGGGGGCATCCGTCAAACAGGATTATAATGTGAAGCCAGGATGTCAGCCTGGCTGACACACACACACACACACACCACACACAAAGGCACACATTTACATAATATTTTAACTTGTTCGGCTCTCGAAGTGCTGCACAGGTGCTCGGACAGAAGGAGGAGGGCTCGTGAACTCTAACAGGCTTCTTACCTTGACTCTCTCTCCTGGGACGGAGGATGGGGGGAAATAGAAGCGAATAAAGTCTCTCGTAGCTTCTCCAGCAGCATACACCGCTGCTATGCTGTTTGATGGCAGCTGGTGGTTGTGGGTGAATGTCTACTGCGGTATTAGCGGATAAGGGATTAAGAATGGGCGGAGGAGGAGCTTTTAGCGACATAATTACAGATAGTGGCACCGCCTAGCGCGTGCACGCACAGAAAGGCGCACGCGCGCACACTCGTTAGCGCTATTGTGCCCTTACAACAGGTCAACACAATTATCTAAACACTGCGGCTCTCAGCCTGGACGCTGGAATGTAGCGGAATGCATGAACAGGTGCGAATGAATGAAAACTCAGAGTACGAACCGGTGAAGCGGCTTTCACGTGTCGTTTTTTAGTTTAGTCCCACTTGTGCGTGGACTCTTCACAGTATACTGGTTTTCCACCCTGAATGTTCTTTTGACTTTTTGTCGTAAATTATGACTTCTGGTGCAAAACATGACTTTTTATCGTAAGTCGGGACTTCTGGTGCAAAACGTGACTGTTGCCTCTCACATGTAGACATTATGCCACAGACAGACGTTGGTGGGGTCGAGAGATCTTTTTATTGAGGGGGACAGCTGTTTAACTGTTAAATGTCCTTGGCTTCAATTGTGTTCTTTTTTCGTTGGTGTTACCAGTGGGTTTTTGAGTCAATGCCAATATTTAGAGAATAATAAAATCCTTATACATAATACAAGGAAGGCTGGATCCATGCTTTCAGATTATTTACACCAAATTTTGACCATACCATGTCTGGATACCTAAGTGTATTGAGTTGTTGCCATGTGATTGCATGATTACATATTTGTTTAAAAGAGCAGTAGTGCAGTGAATGGGTGAGTATATAAATTTATATATTTATATTTATTATATTTATACAGTTTGTTAAAGTTATATTGAAAAGATGACAGAGGCATTGTTTTTACGTTCTAGCAATGAATTTCACAGTGCTAGTTATTTAGTGAAGATGCCTCTCCACCACCATGTGATTGGTTGATGCTATTCTGCTACATGTACTGCAGATACTGCTGAAATTATTGTTTTTCACAATGTGCTCTGTAAAGGAGTACTTGACAATTATCAGCCATTCTGAAATATCAGTCCTGCTCTGATTGACTCAAAGGTTGGTACAGACACTCATGGTACCTCAGGATGAATTAAACAGGTGCCCTCATGAAGCCAACAAAATAAAGTTGCGTGGTTCTTTTCAGGTTTGCAAACTGAGGAAAATCTATTCCTTGGTAGCATCGTGATGCAGAACACTCTATTCTGTATAAACATATGTAAATCTCCACATAAGCACATTTCCAGTATTTCTCCTTTTCAGTCTAAAAAAAAAGATCAATTTGAAATGAGTATGTGGGGAAAAAGACGTTACTAGAGACATTTAGAAACTGCCTAAAAAATTGCCTAACGTGTGGATAAGGGAAAAGCCAAACTAAATTTAAATTTGTGCACCCAATTCTTGTTTTTGAAAGCCGGATAAGGAGGTGTAGCACCCCATTTTCTATGTTGCTTATATTCTGGATAGAAAATAAAACGTTTCTAGATTTTTGAAAGCTTGAACACCAACAACTTGGATTTCCTACTTGGAAAGTCAGAGCAGCCTTAGCAAGCCTAATTTAACAATCCAAGATGAAAGATGAAAGTAAATAGTTGTAAAACTGTAAAACGTTTAATCTGTACTGCCAGTATTGTGTATTTGTCATATGTCGAGCATTGTCCTGGCTCTATCCAAGTATATGCTGCAGTATAATGCTGCTGATACCTGAATGACTCTACCTTGCTAACACCAAAACAAATCCTGTTTTTCCTTACTATTTCTGAAAACTGCTAACTTGGGAGTGACATTAATTCCTGACATTCAAGTTCCAAGGTGCCTGGAACATGGCATATATAAGCTGTTTTCCTTCCAAGAAGGCTCTCCTCGCCTAGGAAGGCTGGTGCCTTTCAGGCAGCTAACTTGGTGTTCTTTTCATTGTGTCATAGTTTTTCCTATTTTAAGTCTATAGGTTAGCACCTAGCTTTCTTATATTCATCTTCTCTCAGGCTATGATTAATAAATTGGCTTAGTAAAAATTTCTAATTTGTTTGTCTCTTCTTTGTTATGTCTTCAATGAGCCCGGTATAACACGGTTAAACCTTGTGTTTCAAGGAGGCCGCTATCTTACAACTAGGCTGTTATGTATTCTAATGTAAACTCACTGAATTTACAACCAGTTTTCAAGAGCTTTTGTTTGGTTTTTATTTCCAATTTCCCTAACAGGTTTTGGCCCTTCTGGTACCGCCCTGGAAACGCTTCTGTCTGATGTTCTCAGCTGAAGCGGTAGGTGGCGAAGAGTCACTTCCGTTACAGATGATAGCGCAGTTAATGAGCAGAAGAAGAATTGCTTCACGCAGATGTTTACGTTCTCCTACTTCCGTAGCTACCTAAAGCGGAGTAACGTTACCAGTCTGACGCTAAAGCGGACATTTCACCAGAAAATCTCGGTCATGTTTAGTTTTCTTTACCTCAGTATTAGAGCGGCTTAGCGGATCAACATGATTCAGGCCATGTGTCTCCCGCTGTAGGCGCTGCATCGCGAGTTTTTCTCACCATTCATCGCAGGCAAAGCAAAGCTAAAGCTAGCGCCGTGTTAGCAGCTGGTCAGAGGCAGTTGGCTCAATTTAATAAAGGATCTTTCGATCCGCACTCTGCCCCCTTGTTAATTTAGATTATCACGCAAGGCAGTCATGGCCACTAGGCGTCTGACAGATGCCTTCTTGTTAATGCGGAACAATGCAATCCAAAACCGGCAGATATTGGCTGAGCAAGTGAGTACATACGACCCCCGTCTGAGTACACGTAGCAATGCTGCGGTGAGTGGTCTGCATCGTTTTGACATTTTACTGTGTGTGTTTGCGTATAGCCAGTCACCGATCCCTGTTAGCTAGATCCAGGTGTGTGATAGCTGTAGCTGCTGTTAGTTATTATCCTGGATGACCTCCACGACGTTAGTGTTTCAGTGGTTCACAGTGATGTGACTCAGTGGGGCGATGATGGAGGATGAAGAAGTGTTGCAGGCATGCTTTTAGCTAGTTAATGTCTATAACCGCCCGTTTTTTAATGACAAGAATATATATTTTACATATATATATATTTAGGTCAAGGTTAACTGAGGGTTATGGTTGATTTCATTTTCTTCGCATCCTCTCGTGTGCCTCACTGTAAAAAAACAAAAACAAAAAAAACCCTGCTGTGGCCTTTCAAAAGCCCGCATCATACTGAGTCGTGACCTGTAACTGATCTAGAGTGTAGCTGATTCTCTTCTGCAGTTATTAAAAATAAATACAGTAATTTGAAAAGCAAAGGCAATGAAAATGCTCGTAAAGCTTCCTGGAAACTGTTTGTCACTAAGAAATACTACCTATCCTTTAATTGTTAAATTATATGGACAGAAGTACTGGGCCACCCGCATGTCACAGTAGCTGTTATAACACCCCATTCTAAATTGTTCGCCACACTTTTCCATTTCAACACGTGGATTTTTTTTTTATTTTTTTTTTGCCCATTTAAACAGAAGGCCACTTGTGCCGTCCGAGGCTGATGTTGGTTGCTTGCAGTCTCTCTTCTTGTTCAGTGTGCTCTGTGTTGGTGGACGAGTGAGGTTCTTTCTCACCAAACTCATCCAACCATGCTTTGTGCACTAGGGCACAATCATACTGAAACAGAAAATGAACTTTACCACGCTGCACAATTCCAAGCTTCCAACTTGGATTTTTCCAATTAATGATAAGATGGGGCATTCAGATTTCCCTAAGAGTAAGAGTTCAGGACCAAAGCACATAAAAGCAATGATTAAGAAATGTGGCCAGATACTTTTGTCTATATAATGCAGATATAATTAAAAACAAGCGAGCTTTTTAGTGATCACGATACAAGAAGAATATATTTATATGTTCCTCTATAGCAGAGCTGTTCTTTCTGATAGTGATTTCCGTGACACTGAATAATGATTTAGTTTCTTTTTTCTAAAAACAGCAGTCGCTGCATGGAGCTTATTGCTGGAGAGCTAAAACATCAAATGCTGGCATGTTTTGTTTTGTTTTTACTAGCAGTGATAAAACACTGAATTTAATGTTGATGCAGAAAAAAACAAAAAGAAAGAAATTAAAATCCTGCCATGACCTACTTATATTTTTAGGTTAAACTCCACCACAGTACAAAAGTTATTACTTTCCCTGACACAGTTTTGAAGCTTCTTCAAGCGGGCAGGTGTATGCCACACGTGAATATTCACACTCTGCTGTGAACATTTTATCGTGCTACCTGCACGCTGGTGTAGATTAGTTTCTTCCCGCTGGAAGCCCAGAGATCATGAACTTTTAAGGTTAACACATTCTGCATTTGTTTGGGGAAAATTCTTAGTAACAAAACCGGCCTTTGTTACTTAGCTGCCACTCCTCATGGCGCTGAGCGAAGTGGAAATGCCGATCTCTCCACACGTACCCGGGTATTTTTGAAAACGCAGATTTTTCTATGCGTTTGCGCCTTTCGTCCACACGTAAACGGCGTTTTCGGTCACTGAAAATGGAGATTTCTAAAAAACGCCTGCCAGGGTGGATATTTTCGAAAACTCAGTTTTTGCATTTATGTGTGGACAGAAACAGCGGAGAAAACGCGGGGTCAAAGGTGTGCTCCTTTTTTGACGTCACACTGTGCGCCACGTTATTGTTTCGGTGAAATGAATTTCTACAACACTGTTACTTGTACTCTCTGCAGTGTTTAAATGCTTACATATACACACACAGCTACTGTCCCTCCACACATACGACTGGGTTCTGCTTCTATGCCCCATCTTTGTTTGTTTACTATTTCCCGCCGAGACTTCTAGACTTCTGATTGGCCAACATTTCTACACGGTTAGGAATATATCGCCACCTGTTGCTTTGGCATGTTCCTAGCAGCGTTTTTCTTCATTTCTGCGTTTACGTGTGGATGGGATTGTTTTTTAAAACGAAAACGGAAAATCTCCGTTTTCAAAAATACCCGTGTACGTGTGGACGTATCCTCAGTAACACAAGTGATTTCTTCAGGCACATCTACAGAGTGGAGCCCTTTAAATGGCTGTGGCTCCTGGAACAACACTACCTCTCTGTAAGAGTGTCCTGTTTGGGTTTAGATCAGGATCAACAGCGAGCAAGCTCAGAGTGAGGAAGATAGAAGCATTGCTGTGGCTTCATTTTTTGGGAGGGTGATTCATGCCTAATAGGGCACATGAGCTAGTCATACACTGTCTGTTATTTTTCCTTCCAAGAACCAAAACAAAAAAAAAAGATTACTCAGTCGGTTCTTGGCATTTTGTTTCATCTACAGAACAGCTGGTGTAAAAGAGCCCAGAAATTTGGCTTTGGATAGTTACACTCCCCACATGTGTTGGGTCATACACTGATAAAAAAATTTTGATACCAATTCCATCATTGATTCTTATTATATATTCATTCCTTATTAATTTTCTGCTTGAAAAATCTCTTGAGTCCAAACACAGTGTAGAAACAGACTAATGGAAACCCTCCAGCCCAATGACTTTGCTGTCAGCTGTCAGAAAAACATGTCAGCATTATTGAAAGGCATTGTTAAGCTCTGAGGCACAAGATTCCAGGGGAATAGAAAATTTGATAGTGGTTCTCAACTGGAACGGTTCCCATCCCAACCCTACCTCCTCTGCATGCCTGCACACCTTTTTTTTTTGACTTTATCTCTGTGTCCATCATCTCTTCTCAGATAGATTTAGTTCCCTGTTAACTATTCACAGTGAAAATGTTGTAATGAGTGTTTTACCTAGCAGGATATTAGCTGCCAGTGAAGAACAGTAAAGAAATGAGTGAAATCTTGGAACAGAATCGAAATTCTGGATTTACAAACGATCTCTTGTGCCCGAATGAGCATCTTCTCAATATCTGTTCAAATTGTTTAGTCTCTTCTTCAATGAAACTGCTCCAACCACTTTATCTTATGTCTGAAATGGCTAAAAAATACAGGTAGAAGTGTGAAGTGCAGGTTCAGTCTCCTTCTTGTACTGTAACAAACGTCTGTTTGACACTGGCGTCGTGTTACGCTTCATCAATATAGGGGATAAACACAGTTGATTTAAATGTCTCACAGGCTTGGTCATTAAAATTATGAGGGGCTAAACTGATTAGACCAGTCGGCCGTTATCAAGCCATCACGTTGAAGCTGTTAGAATATTTGGCTCAGGTGGTTTTTAGTTGCTTTGTTGCAGCAGGACCATTAAGTTGCTTAGAGCTGCGTCTAAAATTGCGTTAGCTGTTAGAAACGAAGAACATTTTGCTGCTGGCTGAACACTCAGGTTTGAAATAAGAAGGCAGCAGACCAAGTCGCCTCTCGCTTTTTTACTGACAAATCAATCACTGAAGAAGACAAAGCAACTAACAATGAACTCTATTTAATCTAAAACTCTTAAACTCATTTTCCTTTTCTTAGACTCACAGGTTTCTGCTCTCTCTGTTCTCACACTGTTTCCTCCTTGTAATCATTTGATTTAAAGTAAAATGATTTGGAAAAGGTTTCTGGACGATATTTTTCTATATTTAGTTTAACTGTACACTGAATGTACAATGAATGTCAACAGCCTCTTTTACAGTGATTATTATTCCTAATTCAAAGTAATTTAACAGTGGGAGTGGATGGATATTTATATTTCATGGGCCTCACTTTCTATTCCTTTTTTTCTCCTTTTGCTTGTTTTCGGTTGGATGGGACCGCTCTGATATCTGCCAATCATATTAGGAGCTTGATGAGGTACTGTCATTTCTCTTACTAAAAGACGGAACACCGTCATCTTCACCCTCTATCACGTAAAACGTTTTAATGGATCCTCTTGTGTCTTTAAGTTGGCCGATGATCGGATGGCCCTGGTTTCAGGGATCAGTTTGGATCCCGAAGCCGCGATTGGGGTCACCAAGAAACTGCCCCCCAAATGGGTAGATGGAGTAGATGAGGTAAACTGAAACTGTAGTAGAAATTTGCAGCTACTTCAGTGTCTCTTTAAAGTGAAATTCAGCAAATAAATTAATACATTTTGTCTTCAGATCCAGTATGAAATCACAAGGATCCAGCAGAAGATGAAGGAACTGGCCTTGCTTCATGACAAGCACATGAATCGTCCCACACTGGATGACAGCAGCGAAGAAGAGCACGCCATAGAAATCACAACTCAGGAGATCACGCAGGTGAGATAATTTAGCAGCACTGTGCATATGTATGCTGCCTATTTTTAGACTTGAAATGCTGATTCTTTTCTTTCAGCTGAAAATCTGCGTGGATATGTTTTAGCTGTTGTTTTTATTTGAACATAAGTATTTATGTGAGAGCACGCTCTAGTATGGAGCCTGAAGTGAATTTAGAAATGAAACAAGTAGAGTCGTTGTTGTTTTTGCAGATGTTCCATCGATGCCAGCGAGCCGTGACTGGTTTGCAGTCTCGCTGTGGTCACTGCACAGAGCAGGAGGAGCGACTCTTGAGAAACGTGGTCTCCTCTCTGGCACAGAGCCTGCAGGAGCTGTCAACCAATTTTAGGCACACACAGTCCAGCTATCTAAAACGTAAGGACTGCATGGCATGTTACATGTTTGGGTTTTTTAACTGTTATTAAGTATTTTTGTCCTCATGATGTTTTAATGCCGTCTAAGCATTGTGCCATTGGCTTGTCTGACAGGTATGAAGAATCGAGAGGAGAGATCAAAGCACTTTTTTGACTCGGGGCCCTTAATGGAAGAGGATGAAGATTTAGCTCTATATGACAAGGTGAGGACAGCATGTTTAGAGCTGGGGTGTCCACGGAGAGCTGCTCTTAAGTTTAAATGGAACACACCGGTAAAACGGGTGCAAAATAATCATAACAAACAAACCAAACGCCTTTTCCAGATGATGAGCAGTTTAAGAAAACAGCTTTTTTAACAGTGTTTCTTCATTATAAGCAGTAAATCAAAGAAACCCATCAGCACGTCTCAGTCCAGCAAACCAGACTGAGTTGTTTTTTTATTTTTTGGGTTATCTGTTCCTTATTTTCTTTGGTGTTTCCTGGCAGGATGCCTGATGCGTTTGTCAATAAGAAGGCTCTAAAATTGATTCTGGCTCAGATAAAGTCACCAGTTCAGAGTTTTAGGATATTTTAAAACAAAACACAGTAATTGAGATAAATCCAGTGGTTGTTGGCCTACATCTCTGAACACAATGCATGTATGCTGACACTGTGTACACAGCTGCTCTGTGTATACAGTGAACCAAAAGCAGAAGTATCCATGACTATCAGTACCATTAAGATTTAAAAAAACAAAAAAATAATCAGTACATCTACCAATGTTTACACATTTAACTCCCAATTTGTACTAAAAATAGTTACATTGAGTTTAGGTACTTCTTAACGGACAGGAAATGGCCTCAGTGGAGGAATTAAATAAATGCTTTGTTTATAAAATGGGTGGTCCTGGGTTTAAAGTCACCCATTTCTGTGTGGAGTCTCTACAAAAGATGCGCATGTTGTTGGTTATATTGGAGACTAAACTGACTGTAGGTGTGAATGTGAGTGGGAATGGTTGTCGGCCTCTGTGTGTTGGCCATGCAACACATTGGCTACACCACACTACTGTAAAATCTTCTGTGTTATTGAAATGGAAATTGGTCTGAATAAAACAAAAACAGCTCATTACCCTGCCGCTGTCCATCTAGTCTGTAACATTTGTATATTCAGCCTTGTTCTTGAATCTGTCACTTTTCAGGGGTTCACGGACGATCAGTTGATGCTGGTGGAGCAGAACACAGTCATGGTTGAAGAACGAGAGCGGGAGATCCGACAGATAGTGCAGTCTATCTCAGATCTGAATGAGATTTTCCGGGACTTGGCAGGAATGGTGGTGGAGCAGGTATTTGAAGCAAATTCACTGAGCTACCACAGGAAAAACGTGCACACACAGGCTTCAGCCACATGTGAAAATGGAAAAAAGATCAGTTTTATCAATCATTAATAACAAAAAGGAGCTAAGTTAAGCTCATTCTGATCCTATTCGGCAGGAGCTTTCAGATTACTTTTGTTTGTATAAATAGTATTTGAACAAAATAACTTAAGATGTTATTTTTAAAAAACACTTTGAACTGATCTTTAAGGAAGAGTATACATAGACTTGTGAGGAGTTTTGCTACAAAACTGCAAACACGATCTACAATTATAATGAGTTTCTTCCCTTAAACCAAAAAAACACTCTTTTTGTCCTTCCAGGGCACCGTTCTTGATAGAATCGACTTCAATGTGGAGCAGGCTTGTGTTAAAACAGAAGACGGATTGAAACAGTTACAAAAGGTAAACACTAAATTTCTTTATTTAGTGTCTTGTTTTTTTTTTTCAGGCAATTTCATTTTTTTAAGTAATTCAAAACATTTTTTGGCTTATGGAATGAAAACTGTAAATAATGACCAAAGTGAAATAATAGGTATTATAATTATTTGTAGCGGTATTAGTAGTAGAAATTATTTTAAAGACTTGTTTAAATTTCTTATGAAAGCCAAGCTGTGATTTGTTCATACACATGCTCAGAGGCACTTCTAAATGTATTTATAAAGTACAAAAAAATGAATCTATTGTTTTGTGCCTGAAACATTCATGCGTGTGATATACACAGTGTTAGCAAATGAGGGTCAGTGTTCTTTTGGACAGACTAAGGTGGAGATGTTTGACCATAATGGCAAAAAACAAACACAGCATATCGGCACAAACACTTCATACCAGCTGTCAGCACGATGGAGAAGAGGTCCTGGATTTGGGCACCTTGCAAGCACTAAATTGACCATGAACTCTTCTGTATGCCAAAGTATTCTAGACTCAAATGTGAGGTCATCTGTCCAACAGCTAAAGTATGGTTAATACTGGGTTAGGGCTGTGCGATGAGACCAAAATCTCATATCCCGATATAAGACGTCTATCGTCCAACCTGGAGTTGAGTGTTTGAGCTGATGCATGAAACTATATATTTTTAGACATAAGTTGTAACGGCCGCCGTTTTCTTTGTGAGTATTTATTACACGGCGTGCTGCGAGAAAAAAACAGTTCTAACGAGTGAGTCCAAGGTTTATTTTTTAGCACCTGACGGCTCTTTTTTGCTTCTCATCCATAAATACTCTGCATCCTCTTTCACGTGATTCAGTTTATTTTGAAAAGTCTCAACAGGATCTTGAGCTTTATTGTCAAAGGTTTATGTGGAAACTAAACCAGCGGACACGCGATGGTTTTACCGTCGTTGTTGCTAACGACAATGCATAAAAACAGGCGCTTGTCCGTCCGTAGTGTGGTTATATTAAATATAAGAGAAAGAGAGAACTTTAAGAAATTAATATAGCCACTACAGTGACCATCAAAACCATGAAAAAATATTGCCGTAAACGTTTATTTTGCGACACCATGAAACAAACAATAGCGTAAAATGAAAATGTCGTCATCCGCTATATATTGTTATATCGAACAGCCCTATACTGGGTTATGCAACAGGACAGCGATCCTAATCAAGGTATTGCAATGATACAATCACAGTCCAGACCTCAGCCTGACTGAAAGAGAGCTGTGCAGAGACAGGCTTGCTAATCTCAAAGAACTGAAACAACGTTGCAAAGAAAAGTGAAGCAAAATTGATCCACATCTATGTGAGACACTGATAGAGTCATACAGAAAACGATTACTTCCAAGTTGCTGCTAAAGGTCGTTCTACAAGCTGTTGGATGTTTTGTTATGTAATGTTTCAGGAAATTTTAGAGCCTGTTGACCAGATGTTTTTTCTGTCCTGTGGTGTAAAAAGACCCCATCTGTACTTATTCATTAAAAGTGAATGGTGTTATGTAAAATTATTCTTATTTTCTTTTCAGGCAGAACAGTATCAGAAGAAAAACCGAAAGATGCTGGTCATTTTGATCCTTTTCATCATAGTCATTGTTCTAATTATTATTCTTTTTGGAACAAAGTTCTAATCACTCATTCCTCCGTTTTTGTTTTCTGCCTGGGTGTTTGTTGTGCAACTGTGTGGACTTGGACTTGATTCTACCGTCTTTCACACCAACCGGGAAATGCTAAGAAGAAATCTTTGTGGGGACACTGTGGGTTAGTGGAGATGGGGGGTTTTTTAATGGGAGAGTTAGATTTTTTTGTTTTGTTTTTTTCTGTTATTTTTGACGGATTTGAATGAAAAAAACAAAACAATCAACAGTGTCTATTTTTCCTAAGTGACTTTGACAGAGGTTTGTTCAACCGGACATTTTCATCTTAGCATTATATTTACATCCCAGCTCAGTATTTTACTGTGAAAGACTTGAGAACTTTTTTTTTTTTTTTAAATGAGGGCAGTACCATTTAAGATCAGAACAGCCATTCAGTACCAAAGGACCATCTGTTTTTTATCAGTTTATTCCTCACTTTAGAATAATAATACTAAGGTCCTTGTTACCACACGGTTGGCCTGAGGAGGGTTTATGCAGCCATACATCTCCTCCACTTCATTTTAACTTCATACCTGTTGAACACTTGCTGCGCTCTAATGAAGTGCTCATGTTAAAAACACTCGTTTTTGTTCTCCATGGTCTTTGCATAAAGTGCTACCTTTTTTTAAGAAACCCTTGCAGTTTGCACATATTGAGCCCTGAGGGGTAGGAATGGGTCGGGGTGTCGTGGATGTAATACTACTGTCATTTGTATGATAAGCAAATTATTTATTTTCAAGTAACTTCATATAACCCAGAGATTTTTTTTTGTTTTCTGTCAGGTTTGCTGTAAATTGAATAGAGTGTATGTGTAGTCTGAGCACAACAGTTAATAATCACTCCACTGAGGAAATGGATGTAGTACAACACAATGAAGAGACATTTGAAGACCGCATTGTGATTTTTTTTTTTCTCCCCGTTTCTTCTTTGTTCAGATTTATACATTACATTTCATTTGGCTGTCTGATGAGCTGAAACAATGGAGCGCTTTTTTAAAATATATGTACTCAACTCTACACTTTACATGTAAAATCATCTTTGTCATTGATGTGAAATTGTATGTAAAAAAGAAGAAGTCCAAGTGGTACTTTACTTAAGTATTGATTTTGGAAACCAAACGGGTGAGGAGACAGCAGCTTAATTTTTAAAAAAATAAACCTGGAACATGAGTCGGTGCGTATCTGTGTGTTCACGTCTTGCACAAATGGTACTAACTGCAAACAAAGGTCACATTAAACACTAAAAACTATTAATTTAAACATCTGTTCCATGAAAAATCACCTACCTAACACGATTTTTTTTTCTTTTTAAAACTTTAGCGCATTTAATGAAGCCATGAAAATTTTGACCTCACACTAAAATTCCAGAGTTGCAGGTGCCCAAAATCCCACTCAAGGGATTTAATAATGCACTGCTCTATTTTAAGTTTGATTTTGGAAGAGCTTTTCCCATGTGCATGTAGGGTTTGCTTGGGGATAATTCCCAACATGTGGGATTTGGTCATCCCCGACTCATTACTGTGAGTAGTCTTGTCTCTCAAAACACAATTTGGGGGAGAAACCAAAATTAACATTCCTCTATCAAACACAACCAACCTTGGAAAAAGGCACTGCAGCTTTGGAGAAAATGACTTCTGTAAGAATGCCATGACAACCTGACTGGTATAGTGTCATGGATAAGTTGCAGGGCAATAAGTCCCTGATATAAACGCCATGGAAAGCATGGCATGACAGACAGACATCGCAATCCTCCTCCACAGACTCAGGAGCATCTCCGGGTGGCACTGACTGATAAGTGGGCTGAGGTCCCACAGGATGATTTTCAGAGCTTGTGCTTGTCCATGAGGAAGACACTTACTTCCATAATCAGTGAAGATCGGGGGGACACTACCCTGCAGTTTTATCGCTTCACCAGTGTATGGTGCTTATGCTTGTTGACATTTTTGTTGGTTTTGATATTCAATAAAAGGTGATGAGATGCAATATATCAGTGGTAATTTGCATACAAGTAAAACTACACCACTCTATTTACAAACCAGTTTAGTGGGATGTTATTAAATTCCTGGAGTGTACACATGAATGGGTTGAAATTTTGTGATATTCAAATTATTTTTTTAACTGCATTCTTGAGCCACATGTAATGTTCAGGACTGAAAAACATCTAAACTCTGTTAAAAACTTCAACCAACCACTCAGATCTCGAGTTCAGGGGTCAAGCTTTCTGGAGATGTGACTGCAATAACTTGAGATACCACACAGGATTTTGAAACTGATGTCCTAGTTCTGTTTGGGGGGGGGGGGTAACACTGGTTTTTGCTGGTATTTAATTTAATGTCCGTGGCACAGTGTACTGATATCCTGGATACTTGGAAAGAAAATGTTTTGGATAAACGTATGCGGAATAGTGGCTGAATAAAACAAAATATAATAAGATGTTAAGATTTTCATACAGTGGATATGACAGTCCACAGAGAATATTCACTATTTGTGGATGTGGCAAAGAAGGATATGCAGAGGGTTGGTGTGACAGAGAAGGATGGCAGGGATAGGGTCAGATCGAGGCAGATGATCTGCTGTGCTGAGCCTTAAAAAGAGAAAAAAGAAAGAAAGAAGAAGAATTAATTGATGATATAAATAACTGCTGGATGCAGCCATAGCTTTACTAGAGACCAGTGACCAAAGGATTTTTCGTGATGAGAAGGAAACAAACTAACAAACAAAGAAACAATCCTGTAGTGTATTATCCAGTCATGATACTGTCAACAACATTTATTTTCCTTTAACAATATCAACAAGCTGACATGTAGAAGTATAAAAATGAAAATAATGAAATATCTGATAAAATAATAAGTATTAATTCACTATTTAAAAGCAAAAATAATGTATAATTTGAATATATTTAAGATTGTTTTATACCCGCTGCATTTCAGACCGCAATCTCTGATGTGCACCTCTTTTGGCATATGCGTGTTACATTTCAAAGTAAAAGCCTCTCGTAGTCTTACATCTATAGTACTACTAGCTTGATACAACATGAAAAAAACACTTTAGTTTTCTTGTGGTTTTTTTTGTGAAGTTACGAATTTTATGTTTTTTATTTTTCTGTTGCGATAAATAAAAAATGAGAAGAAGTAAATAAAATAAATATTTTATTTTAAAATATTTAACATTAATACTAAAACATTTTAACAACATTTTTATGGTGTCTATGACAAAAACAAAACATTCGCTATAACGTTATTACTTGACCGGAAGTTAATAGCAGCTGCCCTCCCGCATCGAGAACATCCGGTTTTCTTACCAACAATAATAGACTTTAGCGCCAATAAACATGTCTCACACCGAGGACGAAGACGACCCGTTTCCTGTAGATGACTGTCTGTTCACGGAAACGTTTTCTCTGGAGTCCGTGTACACGCTGATGGGAGAGGAGGTGAAGATCAGACAGCTGTTCGGTGCGGACCTCGGCGTGGCTGCACCGGTCTGGGAGGCTGTAAGGAGCAGACAGGCACTCACTTTATTTAGATGATCTTCGTAAACCTGGGCTTTGTGCAGTGATGAAATCTATGTGTGTGTCTGTGTACACACGCAGGCGTTACACCTATGCCGTTACTTGGAGGATCAGTCTGTGGAGCTGAGGGGAAAGCGGCTCATAGAGCTCGGAGCAGGCACCGGTGTGGTCGGTATTGTGGCAGCTCGCTTGGGTAAATTTGGAGTTTGTAAAATAACTCGTGTAACTAATATTAAATACAAACTAACTACTAACTAATGTGTCTCTGAGTGGGATTCTCCTGTGGCTCAGTGTCACATTATACCCCCACACATGTGCAGCTGCTTCTGAACCACATGGTGTTCACTATCAAGTTCACTTACTCATGTGTTTATTTTTTGTGTATATAAATAGATATAGCGTTTTCTGCTGTGTAAAACATGATTGAATCCATAACAACTCCTGCCTGCAGCGATGTTGTCGCCGAAATAGCTCAGTTGGGAGAGCGTTAGACTGAAGATCTAAAGGTCCCTGGTTCGATCCCGGGTTTCGGCAGTGTGAAAGGTTGTTTTCCCTCAGTTTCGTTCTATACCGACAATAAGAGGCAATGCTATTCTAATAAATATTTTTTTTAAAGCATTGTTTGGTGGGAAATTAAAACAAAACAAATAAAATAAACTCCTAGCCCAATAAATAAAAAGTCACACAGTACTTCTTTGGGTCACCTCTAACTTTAATGCCCACGTTGTTATTATTCAAAGCATTCTGAAAGGGGTAAATGAATCTGTGAAAACATCTTTCCTGCTTCCTGCACCACTTTTCCACAGTCTGAGCCCATACAGTCTTCTTGGAATATGCCCTTGCCCTTGAAGAAAAAAACCTGGTCATTAAGTATATTTAGCTGGTCAACTCATCTAATTTTTCACTCAATATAATCCTGATCAAGTGAAGCAAACACCTGATCATAACACTGTCAAAACTGGCTGGTACAGTAGACACTAGGCCTGTTGATGCACCACCTTATCCACCTGTCTTCTTATTATGTTGCAGCCATCAAATCTGGACTCATCAGACCACATGACCCTTTTCAGTTGCTCCATTGTGCGGATAGAAATGCTTTTACTTTAACTATTAAACATAGTTATGAAATTTCACCAAATGTGTAAGTGATCTCTATTTAAACTCAGAACCCACTTATCAGTTAAGGTTAAATACCCTCTTGCAAGCCCATATTAATCACAGAAATAATGCTCCAAAGGAAGGCTCCTTATCTATCTCTTAGCTTAGTTAAATCCAAGTCATTACTCTTTTGGGGGGCAGGCAGTGTTTTGATTACAGCTACACATCAGTAGCTTTTAATTTGTAGTCAGAAAACTGACTACAGAAAACAAACAATTAGTTTGTTGTTTGTTCCATGTCTGTTATTTCACATGCTCATGTTTTTAATTTCTTCTGATCTTAATTTAAGACTTTGATCAGCAGCATGTGGGATCAGGCTTTCATCCCTCTTCTTTCAGGAGCAGAGGTGACTCTCACAGACCTTCCTTTGGCTCTTCCACAGCTTGATGCTAATGTCTCTGCTAACAAGCCTTCCAGCGGGTGGCCTTCTCTCCCTCCCACTGTCCTCCCTCTGTCCTGGGGTGAGGATCACATGAACTTCTCCTCTGACTGGGACTTGGTGCTCTGTGCTGATATCATTTACCTGCCAGAGACATACCTCCCGCTAGTGGAGACACTAGCTCACCTGTGTGGTAAAGGAGCCGCAGCGTATCTCTCATCCAAAATGCGAGATGAGCACGAAACGGCAGCTTTCTATGAGAAGCATCTACCGAGCAGATTCAATGTGGAGCTTGTGCACCGAGACGACAAACAAAACAATAATATCTACAGGGCGTCTTTAAGAACAGGCCAGTGACGACAGGAGGGACGGCCTACTGCTTTTTTATAAATAAATAAAATTATGAGTTTGTCTGTTATTTAAATTATTTTGAGTTTCACATCCCACTAACTGTAGAACCTATAAAAGCTAAAGCTATTTTAAATGAATTTAAATGTAATCATATTATTTTTATTTATCTCTAAACAGTTACACATGTCATTTGTCTTTAATTAAAAGCGAATGTATTCAGAATGTGTCCTGTGATTTTTGAGATTTGGGAAGAAAATGAACTTCAGAACTTTAATGACATACAAGCACAAACATACACACACTATGAATGCATTTTATAAGACAAAACAGCATGATTTTATATAAATCAGCCTTGAGTTTTGTCTGATTGGAAATTCAGTCATTGGACTAAAGTGTTTTCACCATGTTTACCGTGAGATGAAGATCAGGTCTAAAGTTACAGTTCTTCTTTTTAACCTTTACCCACTGCAGGCGTCACGCATCACCAAGATGAGCTTGAAGGTGCGTTTCCAGAACTGTTTTTTCAAAAATTCGTATTTCTTTTCAATATTTCTGATTATCCTCTGGTTGGAAAACACTTTGATCTCTCATGTTGTCAGTACAGGGTGCACAGCAGCATCTTTACCTTGAAAACAGTCACAGATTTAAAAGCCCTGAAAACCATGTTTGTTTATAGAGTGCTTACTATTATTGATTTTGACATGAATTAATATCTTCTGCCAGAGTAATTCTTTCCTTGAGACATTTTGGTAATTAAAAGTTTGAATGTATGTATTAAATGGTTAAATTGTCGTTAAGTTTAGATTTTTATCACACCTTTAATTTTAATAGTTGCTGATTTAGTCATGAATATTCTGTATGGTTATAACAGAAAAGTAAAAAAAAAACTTTAAACCAGCTATCACATCCCTCTCTCCCAGTGCAGTGGATAAAAAAATCTTTCATATACCATAAAATCTCCAAAAGCAACATCTGTTCATGAAAACCTACTTTCACTCCCCCTTCATTAGGTATATCTTACTAGTACTGACTTGGACCCCCTTTTGTTTTACGAACAGGGTGCTGGAAACAGTCCTCAGAGATTTGGGTCCACATTAACATGATAGCATCACACAGTGGCTGCAGATTTGTTGGCCTCCATGATGTGAATTTCCAATTCCACCACATCCGAAAGCCTCTCTATTAGATTGAGGTCTGGAGACCTTGGCAGTTATTTGAATACATTGAATTGTTTATCATGTTAAGGAAACCAGTTTGAGATTATTTGAGTTTTGTGACATAACGCATGATGGGTACACTGTCATGAAGGGATGGACAGGATGTTGTTGGTATCTTACTGTCATTTTAATTACTATTAACATGTTTTCTGTATAATTTTGTTGCAATAAAGAAGGTCTTAACTGGGCATGGAAACATTCACCATGTGACATATGATTGTTGACAATAAATAGAACATTGGTTTTATTGAATCCAAAATAAATCTCACTCCAAGCTATTCTGTTAAAGCCCGCCCTTCCCGCAGCCTGCTGTCTGCCCGTCTTTCATCCCCTCTCTGCTGCACTCTGCTGATGTACAGATTTTCTGTTCAGGAAAGGAAAGCCTGTTTGTTACGCTGGAGAGTTTCAATAAAAGGGAGACGGCCGAACGGCTGCCCGTCCCTCTCTGTGCCACAATTCAGCCGACAAAACAACAGATCCCTATCTCCATGCAGAGTCTGCTCGCCCTCACGCCCCAGCACCTCCCACGCGACTGTGCACATAGCTGGGTTTGGTTGATATTGACTGTTGCAAGAAACCTGCGTGCTGCAAGGAAGTGATGATGTAGAGACACATAAGAAAATGTGCGATCTGCATAAGATCTGAATTAGTCCATGGGAACTTTATTGTCCACCTCATTTTTCATTAAAAGTAGATGAAGCCACTATATGTCAGCACTGGCTGTTGTCAGTCAGTCACTGTTAATAAGGTAAAATAATATTAAAAGTATTTTAACCTGATGCTTGTATTCAATTTGAGAAGCAATAGCATTAAATTTTACAAGCTTTACACCCAAATACATGTTAATTAAAGACACTTTTGAAAATTGTGACGCACACTTTGCCTTCCCTTTAAATTTGAGTGAGTTTAGAGAGAAAATGATTGAGCCAGAGATTCTAGTTCTTCTAAAGCAGCTGATTAAAAACTTCCTCAGTGGTATTTAAACTGTGTGTTGGCTGGATGAAAAGAGGACGGGCTTTCAGTGGCAATGGTGTGTGTGTGTGTGTGTGTGTGTGTGTGTGTGTGTGTGTGTGTGTGTGTGTGTGTGTGTGTGTGTGTGTGTGTGTGTGTGTGTGTGTGTGTGGTAGAAGAGTGGGAGGGGGTGCTGGAAACCACTGTCCTCTTAAAACAAGTTGTCCTGTTTGGACTTCATTAGACCTTGTGTCACTCATGAGCAGCCAGGACAAGAATTTCAAAACAGTAGCTGGAGGTACGTGTTTACATGCTTTTAATCCTTTCATTTAAGGCGATCTAAGTAAATGCATTTTTAAGTTGTTTTTTGTTTTTTAAGTTTCATGCTTCAGATCTGTGGATGAGACCAAATGATGGAGTTCTGGCCTGAGAATCAGGGGCAGTCCAATCTGTACTCCAAATATGGTACCATTCCTGGGAGAAACTATACACAGAAGTGAGTTGGATGCTATGAAAATTGCTTGGGCCAGTATAATCTTTGCATTTATCACTGCTTGTTTGGCAAGTTTACATTTGAGGTGCACAAAAATGATAGTTAACTTCCGGCTGACACAAAGTATTTGCTTTGCCTGCTCTCTCCAAGATTATCCAGCTCTCCACTACCTCTGACACTCTGCAAAAAGCTCTGAAAAGATGGGAATATTGTTCCACATAATCCTGCAGAACGTTTTGTGTTATCTATTAAATGTAACCATGTAGACTAATTTAAAATGGTCTGTGAAATTATGTAATCTTGCTAAATTTTGCTATCATTTCTCTACTATTCTACTCCCAGCTATCACGACAGACATCAGCCAACCCATTATCCACTGTACTATGGTGAGCAGCAGGATCAAAGCAGGGAGTCCACATACTGGACTGTACCAGGATCAAGATCAGCAGGAGCTCTACAAGAGTACACCAACTGGACAGACCCAGAGCTCAGTGCCCCTCCTCCTTCTTCCCATTTCCCTTTCATTCTGCGACGCCACACTCAGCACCACCAAGATCTGGGAGAGTACCAGCTCCAAGAAGCCAGAGACAGAGAGTGGAAAGCAACCCATCGACCCGTGAGGGATCATGAGAGAGGATTTCTAAGGGAGGGGTGGCAGAGGAGGTGGGACACCTGTAGCCCTGTCCGCTACAACAGAGAAGTTTCTACCAAGAGGAGCGACAGCAGCTATCGAGAGCTGGAGGCCTGGGCGGCTCGCTACAGTCACTCCCTGCCAAGAAGAAGGCGTATAGAAGCAGAATTAAGGGGAGCCTCTCAGGGGCTGGTGGAGAGCACCAGGATAGGTTTGGATCCCCAACATGTCAAACAACCTGGAATGTGGGACAGAGGAGGCAGACAGCAAACTCCCACCTACTATCCATCACAAGCTCCTGCTCCTGACGCAAGCAACGTGCTGGACATGAAGGAAAATGCAAGCTACCAAAGGAAGATATATAACCAACCTCCTGGCTATATTGCTCCTCCTCCCTACAACAGCCCACATAAACCTTCACCTGTGACACACAGCAGTGACACGGTCTGGGAGCAGGACACCAAGAAGCAACACTGCTACTCGCAGCCCACACGCAGAAAGCAGCATGTGTCTGCAGAGCTGCAAGATAAGAGCAAGGGAGAAAAAGAAGAACTGACAAATTTGTGTGAAAGTAAAACCTGCCCAAAGTTTGAAGGATTGAAACGCCAAAGATTTGAAGCAGATGCTTTACAGGCGGTTTGCCCCATCAGTGTCCAGCAGACACTCATACAGGATGATGGCACACTGCATCTGCAACATCCACAAGTGTTTCAGAATTCAGAAATAAACAGGGAAACCTCCTCAAAGGTCATAGAAGGAAGGAAATTCAGGCTAAGCAAAAAGACAGGAGGGATGACAATATTCTGTTTGGTTTCTCGAATAGCCGGCCCCACCGAGACCCCATCTCTGCCCGTTTGCACCTCCAAAATGAACATTGAACACACAGACGTAAGAGAGGCTTCTAAACTTCTGGGAGCCACGACTGAGGCTACTCAAAAACTTCCAGACGAAGTGGACTTCAAATCGCCAACTCTCACAGAGCAGTCAGACAACGGTGCTGGAAGGAAACAGAGGGAGACGCCACCCTGCACAGAGAAGGACATGGTTGAAAATAATCAAGCAAAGAAAGCACAGGCCGATGTTGTTCCCCCCCAAAAAGAAAATGCAAATGATGTCTGCAGACAGGGAGGTCAGTCAGTGCAGCCGGTGTCAATAAAATATCCTTCATGGAGGGAGCCTAGTTTCACAAGCAAAGCTGAAACTGAGAGTCCCCCCACATGCTGTTTGAAAGGAAACCGTGAGGATAAACTGTCAGACGATTGTGTTAATGTAAGCAGTCCTCCAGTAGATACTGAAGTAATGCAGCTGGACAACCAGGAGAATGCTGAGGACATTAAAAGCATGCTGGTTGTCGACACAACCTGCGTTGTTGTGAAAATGGAACAGGTTCCTTCGCCTACAAAAGAGCGGGTTCACTTTTTAAGCACTGCAGCACTCGCTGAAGAGAGTCAGCTTGATGCTCAAGTGAATATTTCTCCTGAACTAAACTTTCAGCTAAATCAAGATGTCACAACTGATGAAAGCACAGAAGAAGCCTCCTCCTGCAAGATTGAAAAACCCGAGACCGATGTGGACTCAACACTTTTGGAGGAAGAGGAAGGCAAACAAGAAAGTTTAATCTCTTTGCCTTGCTTACTGTCATCTCATGTTTCTGAAAGAGAAACCTTAGAGGCGCGTGCAGAACGTATACTAGGGATCCCTCTACACGACTGCATCACTGAACCTGAAACTGGCATGCCATTGGTCAAGTCGTCTGCAGAGGACCAGGATGAGGGGGGTGAGCCTTCTCCACTTAAAACAGATACTGAAGACGCTTTTAAACAAACTCCAGAGGACGCAGCAGAGGACGAACCGTACCAGAATCCCTTGGAGGATCACCAAACCAAGGACAGCGTAACTTTAAACGACCACAGTGACTCCAGAGATCAGGTAGCAAGTGAAGATGGTGGTGACTTTATGGGATCTCAGGACCAAGCATCAGACAGGCATGAAAGGAGTGACACAGATGTCCCGCTCGAAACAGGCAACAAAACTTTAAGTGAAACTGAAAAGACTGAGGATGCCCTGCTTGAATCCACTGATGAAAAGGGTACAAGTGAACATGGTCGGGAAGACGATCGTGAGACTCAGCCTCCTAAACCCTCTGACCTTCTTTCACTAATACCTTCTGATCATCATTCTCCCTCAAATATCTCAGAGTCAAACGCAGAGGCAGAGCCTGATCCTGAGTTGGCTGCTCTTAATACTGCAGATATTGCACTTCCTCCTGCAACTTCATCCCCTTCTCCTTTGCAACAGCTGCCATCTTTTTCACTGGATGGTGAGTCTTCCTCACTATCCAGTCCCCACGCAGATTCCCAGTGTCTTCTTCCTCCTCTTGTTTTAACTGATCAACCAGCTGTAGAAACATCTCGCCCAGAGGAGGAAGAGGCACAAACATTACATGTAACTCAAAGTGACCTCATTAATGAGCCGGAGGTGCTGATGTCACAGGAACAGCATGAATGTGGTCAACTGGATGATGATGCCTGCGTCAATGATGAGCAACAAAATAATCGAGCTGACGAGGAGTCGATCAAGCCTTTGGAAGAAAACGACATCAACAGTTTGCAGCAAAATCTTGAAAGTGTCCAAACGGAGGGTGTTTTGTGCTTAAAGGAGAGTCATGTGAGTGAAGAACAACCTGAAGCAGGCCTTCCAGCAGAGTCGTCTGAAGTAGATGAAGAATGTGAGGAAAATGCAGGTCAAACAGAGGCCGAAGTCCTTCAACAACTTGATTGTGGCCAAGATGAGGATGTTTTTTGTATAAAAGAGAGTCACATGACTGAAAATGAGTTACAGACAAACTCAGATGAACTTACTGTAGAGATTAGGGAACAGATATTGTGCAAAAACAACTCTTCAGACTCTCAAAGTGAAACACAGATTGAAATTTTGCAGGATGTTGACCCACAGACTGATCTGTCTAATTCTTCTCCTCCCTTGGCTGCAGACTGTGAGGTGTCTCTGTTACCTTTAGATGAGCTCTTCCTCCCTCAGCTTCCCTCTCCTCATCAGTCAACGTTTGAGTGCGAGTGTGTTTGTCTTTTGGATACTTCACCCTTACATCCTGACACTGCTGCTACTGGTGCCATCCCCGAAACTCTCCCTCCTCCAGTTTCCCCAGAGGCTTCACCCTCCTCTTTCTCTGAATCACCCCCTGTACTGCCTCCCAGCTCTACTCCTCCTTACGAAGAGGAAAGTTTTACTCTATCCCCTGACTTTCTCCAATCTGAGGCACACAAACAAGCGTTACAGTATCCAAAATCGCTGTGGGATGTGGTAAATCGCATTAGAAAGCACACAGCACCTGACTCCGAGAATGAAGAGGAAGAGGTGACCGAGTTGTGGGATCCAGAGAACTTAGGATCCCACAATGTGGCAGCAGACACGACCTCTGAAAAGACTGCTTTTGATGAAGTCGAGCAACAGGTTTCAGAGGAGTGTGCAGAGGTGGGAGACATCCAGCATGATCACAAAGAGGTACGAGGAGACATAGAGGAAGACACACTGTCCTGCAGCAGCACCAGCAGCCACGGCTCTGGAGACACTGTTATTGGAGCAGATGAGAACGAGGCGGAGGAAGCAGCACGTGACGCAGAGATGGAGCAAAGAACCGAGAAGGAGAGCGAGGTGTTTAAGACAGCTGAAGCAGAGCTGCATTACTCTAGTGAAGTAAACGTCGAGGCTGAGGGAGGAGAAGAGGAGGAGGAAGATGAGGCAGACATAAATGAGCCTTTTTTGAGTTCGGAGTGTGCACCAGAGATCATGGAAAAGGAGGTCGAGTGTGAGGTTATAGAGCTCTGACATGACAGTACGGTAATCAAAGAGCTGGTCCAGTGCGTTAAACACTCAAACATGAATCCGTATTTCCATGGCACTTCACAGCACATATTTTCAGAAACAGATGGGTTTTTTTCTTTATTTCGACATCAGCTTGGAGATTTTAGCTTGGATGTCTGAGGAGCAAAAAGGACCACTGTTACAGAGACTTCTCTATTTGACAATAATATTTAAAAGCTCTTTATTTAGGCTATTTTACTACAGTTTACCTTTAAACGATTAGTACATTTTATTGTACTTTTCCTTGTCTGTTTCTATTTCCATGGCTTTGTGCAGTTGTGAGATAATGAAAATAGTCATAAGCAAAGACGGTAATATTTGGTGATTTAAAAGGAGTGGTTTTATGGTAATAATAGAGTCATAACAGAGGTGTGTATTGAATGTAAATAGACACTGGAGTGCATAAAAAACTAACATGTTCAGATTGTTTCCTTTAAAGATTTCGCAGATCTTTAATGGAAGACAGCGAAGAGGAGAAGAACTTTTCCTTCCTGAAATGGGATGAAAAAAAAAAATACTTTTCTAGAGTTACAAAATCATAAATAAATTCAAACCTTTGCATGTTTACTGCAACTAGACAAACTTGTGAAGTATGATTGTGTGATATGAATAAAATTTCTGAAACAGCTGCTAAATGGATCGACTGATTACTTTTTTCCCCAGGTCAAAAAATCTTTCATGATCTTTATTCAGGTTTATATTCCAAGGATATTTACCGGAGCCATTTTTAACCACTAATTGTTAAATATTCGTTTTACATTTTGTGTAATAGTTAACATACATGTTAGCAAGTGCTGATCCCGGGAGGAGACACAAATCTCTGATGTAGTTAGAACCTGATAAAGACAAACAGGTTTTAGACTGGCAGTCACTGAAACTACATTTAAAAGTGTGTCTGTGTGGGTTTTTTGTAATTATAGGCATCAAAACTTTAAATAATAATAGCTGCTTTTAAAACAAAAACAAAAAAGACAAATAGTTCAGGAACTGCTTTTATGGTTAATTGTGTGTTCCCAAATTTCAACACTATTTAAGCTCAAACTGTATGTGGATTATATGGAGTCAAACAGATGATTATCATCAAAATTCAAGAGAAAATTAAGGATAAGATCATCCTTGAAACAAAGTAGATGTTGGAAGGATCGAGGAGTGCTGATGTTATTAAGAAAAACAAACAAAACCAAACATTTCCATTGACTGAAGACAAAGCAGAGTCAGAAAATGTACAAATTTTATATTAAAAAGACATCTCAGGAGAATGATCACAAAACGGAAAATTCATTTTCACACAATAACACCAAAAATACTTCCTGATCTTTCTACTGTGGCTGTACTGGTGTGCTCGCACTGCTGCCTACAGCACACTCTGGTGGGGTTACGCAGGAGGTCAGTTTTATTACAAAGCCAGGAAATCTAAACTTTGCTACAATCTCGATTCTCGAGCTCAAGTAAATCGCAGCTGGTTTCGGTAGTGTTTAACTCTGAGGTAATGTGAAATAATGAGCAAAGAAGTTTTGTGTGCGCGAGTTTAGGCTCCAACATGTGAGGATAATTGTTGTGCTCTGTCAGCAGCATGTGAGAGGTTTAACTTGAGAAGATGCAGGCAGTTTATTTAGCAGTAGGAGTGTTTTAAAGTCACTGGAGGTTAAACAGTAAATTAATGCACAGGAATGTGGATACTAATTGTGCAAATGTTGTGTACTAAGCACTTTAACACCTGAAGACATTTCTGGTTATAATCCAACAGTTTAGGAACATGAGTCTTTTAGCCAAATTTATTTAGGATAAATAAAGCATACTGCTGAGAGCACGTCGCTGCTGTTGGAGGGGGTAAACTACCTGGGAAATTTTGTTTGGTGATGAAGGCACGTTATCGTTCGAACTACACTGAAACCCTATCTGAAGTTATTTTTACACGATGTACTTTTAAAACCGAGGCCCTCAACTTTTCGTTTTACCTGAACGAGTATCTCATGGGGGAATATAAGAAGGAGAATCAAGCTGGTATCAGTTAATCCTGTGATCATGGGCAGTTAAATAAATACTGACGAGCATGAAAAAACTCTTCTAAAGCTTGAACTTGAAAGTCACACTTATCATTATATAGCGGTGTAATTCAAGAGCAGGCCAACTTCTTTCAGCATCACTTTGATTCGACCTCAGGAATTTTTCCATCATGCGTGAATGAGGGCTCGAAGGACCACCCAACCAAATTTAGCCTCCGCATAAAGTCCAAATTCATTTTTACAGTTTCACAGTTTATATCCAGAGACCAATAAGAGCCTTTTTAATAACTTACAGTGTCACATAAAATGAGATATTACTCCCCAAAAGGAGTAGCAGAGTAGTCCTCAAAGTGTCCATGATCACAGGAGTAATGCTTTTTGTTTTTATTTCTTATCATAAGGATTTTTATACAGATTGTCCCACTGCCCTGACACAAACAGGTGATAAGTGGCAATAGAAAACACTACAGCACCCAGAAGTCTCCATTTGAGCTGAGGAGAGACAGTCGCTATGGTGAGAGGATATCAAAGCTCATCATGGGTCATTTTTAGAGCGTGGTCACAGAGGTCTGCGGGACACACAGCACAGAAACAACACGGTGAATTAACAGCTGAACGCATGGGGAACATCAGAACAGAAAGAAATGTTTGCATTTTGATGCATTTGGCCTCAACCTACCTGTCCTTTTGCTGCACAGTTTGTCTTTAACGTTGTCCGTTTCGTGAGCGAAGAATTCGATGATTTCATCCTCGTGCTGTTCCACTATTGTTTCACACTGAACAAAAAAGGAAAAATACACACTTAAACCACATCCTTTTTTTTGTGCTCCTCCTTGGGGTGTGCTGGAGGTCTAAGCGGGAAAAACTATACTCACCGCAAACTTCATGCTGGCTGTAACCCTTGAATCCAGCGAGGTCTCCGACAGGTCCATGGCCTCGCCGCTCCGAGACTTGATCCTGACGTACGATTTCCTGTTTGTGGAGGGATCCGTGCGCTCGCCGTAGTCCCCCATCCTCTCGCATATGCTCTCCATGAGCTCCAGGAGGTTTCCTTCTGAGCGTGCCAGAGGAACCTGGTGGTGTCAGAGTTCAGAAGTTCTTTTTATTGCCAACCCACTGAAACTAACTGATATCTTTAAAATGAGATAATGACCTTCAGAGGCAGGCAATGCTTTCTATAAAAGTATGGCCCTGTTTTGTGGTCAACACTGTGTACTTATGATGCAGTCTACAGTGGGGGCTGAACCCAGACTACAACGTGGCTATGCTACTGCAGCCTCACCTCTCTGATGGACTGACTCCCATCTGGATTGATCCTGAAAGATCCCGTCTGGATCATTTTCTTCGGGTCTATCTGGGAAATGGCCCACTCCATCTCGTCTACCAGAGCCCTGCAGGCTGAGGAGGGGAGGTGCAGCAGAGGTCAGACACCGATTACATTAGGACTTTTCTTTGTGCGTGCGGCCGAGGCTGCGCGTCAAATCGGTTACTCACCTCCACATCTGAGGTCCTGTCCTTGTCTGGCCGCCTGGCTGGAGCTCAGGAGGAGACACACAAGCAGGCAGTGTGTGAGCAGGAGAGCAGCTTCCCTCATTTTGCCTCTAAACGCGCACATTTTAGCATCACACAGGAAAACAAACAAAAAAACAAAAACATTCAAGTAAGTCGGCCGGAAGGCTCTCAGCCACCGTTTGCTATAAAACCCTCTGCAGCTCAGCAGCCGGGTTACTAATACTGACGCAGAGATGCACTTTATTCCACTTTTCATTCAACTTACTGTTTCTGTGGGCCGCCAGGAGAACACCTTTACGCTTTTCCACGCTGTTGCATCGTATTCGGTGAAATGTGGTGACGTAGCAACCGGGTACGTGGAGCGTGAGACAGCTCGTGCAGCGCCCCCACGTGGGCGGGAAGATCCCTGCTGGCTCCCTACTCTGCAGCCAGGGTCATTTGTGTTGGAGCAAGAGTGTCAAACATAAGGCCCGGGGCCCAAAATCGGCCCGGTAGACTCCTATCTGGAGGTTTTTGGAATATATGAAGGAAGTGTTATATTTTTGACATTTAACTATGTTTTCAGAAGTTTTACAGCTTGTCCTGCTGTTTTGACTTCCATCAATGCCATACATACTATGCCAAAGTATTTAATTAATAGATAAACAATAACAATTAAAACCCAATAAAATTCCTATTTTTTTTTTTTTTTTACTGGTTACAATCTGCTTGTTAAGTCTGATGTTACGGGTGACATAGCTGACATTTCCGGGTCCAAATGCTCTTGAATAAACAACGATGGGTTAGGAGTAAGCTAGCTAACGGATGATTAAACATGATATGTCCTGTACTGGCTGATGCATTTCATAAAACACGCATGCATACAGCACTGCTATAACAGTGGAAGTAAACCAAGATGGAAATCTACAAAACAGGGAGATTTTGGAGAGTTAGTTATGTTAGCCTAGTTGAGATTATCTTCCTGCCCATTGGCTAGCTACAGGGGTACTGGTACACACAGCAGCACTTCTGGTGTTTGTTAGAATGTTTGGGGTAAGCATTAATTTGCTTTCAATATGGGTGCATGTTGAGGGTCAGTCAGTGAGGTTCAGCTCCCGTGAGTGTCTGATTGGCAAAGATAAGTGCCATTATATCGCAATGTTGATTTAGGTGGAACATGTGTGAAAGCAAAAGAAATTGCTGAGATGACGCCATCAACTACACAAGGTCGGTCATTATTTAAAATTCTGTCTTTGTTGTAATTATTCTCTTAATTTTATGTAAAGCATTGTGTTTTATATTGAGACACACATGTAGTCTTCATCAAAAAATGTCAAACGTGTGCTTTAAGTGAATACTCCTAAATAAGTCCAGAAGGCCATAAGGTAATTTGATATTTACCTTAATACATAGTATAAATTATACGTGTATGTAAACTCTTGTAAACTACAGACATCAGACTGTCTGTCTTCACTATCCCCACTTTAATTTTATATGTATTTTGTATACTCTACTTTTTCTACTCTGTGGTCAAACATTCTTGGTCCCATTAAAAACTTTTCACATTGTATTTGTTTTTCCTTTTGCTTTAAATCTAGACTTTACCAGCCAAGACATTTGATGGATTGCTGAGGAACCCGAGTTTTGCCAAGCAGAAGACAAGGCTTGCTATGTACTGGCATAACTCACTGTGACTGCGTAAGAGAAGAAACAGGTTGAGGAAGCAACAGTTGGGCAAACAGAGAACGTATTGTGGTTAAAAAAAAAAAAAAAAAAGGGGGGGGGGGGGGGGCCTTGAAATTAATTCTGTTAGGTGTTAAGCAAGAAATTTGAGTGAACCATCTCTCTTAATTTGTATTTCTTAATGAAAGGGCAGCATATCGCAAGAAGAGAATCATGGCCGGCAACTTAGGTGTAGTCCAGCAGAGCTCATACCATTCCTTATTTAAGACTCTGCTTGGCCAGTACAACCTGACAGAAGGATCTAAAGTAGGCTGTCAGTAAAAAGGGGTCTGTGCTTCTAATAATGCATTTATAACTAAGTAATAGTCTCATCCCCAACGGCAGCTGTACACTGACTGTACTGGTGCAGTTGTTGAGAGGGGACTGTTTTTAACCAACAGTGGCCTGCTTGGCAGTTCTCCAGATGGGACAATCTCTGATGACTGCACGATTGAGGTGAAATGCCCATGGTCAGCCAGAACCAAAACTGTCTTGCAGGCTGTAGAAAGGAAGGACTTTTTCCTACAGCTGGATGAGGCAAGTGGTTCCCTGGTATTAAAAAAGCATCACAACTATCTACATCTCACAGGGGACCAACAGCTGTCACTTTATTGGTTGGACTCCATGTGACTTTGTAATCTTGCCTGTTGATAGAGAACAAACTTGGGCTGTTAACACTGAAACTTTAGAAATGTTCTTTTACCCAACCGTCTATCGCAGCTATGAATTCATATCTGCACAAGCGATGCATCGGTCCAGCAGTTTTCAGTTCATTTTTAAATAAATTATAAATATTTGTAAATTGTACATTTGTAATTATATTCAGATAAATTATTAAAATTAAGTTTTGATTTTAACAAGAAAATGTTTTGTACAAAAACTGTTTCTGAAAATAAAGAGTAACACATTTATCTTGTATTCCTTATTTTTAATGAAAATGTTCAGCAAAACAACTAGGCAGTAATCAGGAAGCTGGAATGAAATGAACAATATAACAAGCCACTGATGAAACAAAAACCACTTAGAGTAAAATTAAACATTTTACCAATTACAACTGAGAATTTTCAACTTTAAACTATGCAACTAAAAATGATGTAACATCCTGACTATATCCACAAAACAATCCAAAATACTTAAAAAGGTACAAACAATAAGAATAAACATATTCAACAGTTGTACTGTCGGGTCCACAAGTAGTTAGACAGTGACACCATGTAATTTTGCCTCTGCACTTTCACTGGTCTAATTCATTCAGTTTCATGGATAACGGGTGTCTGTAAATTTGTAAGACACACACATACTTTCAGTATCTTATTAATATTTTTTTTGTACTGATGTGGGACGAGATTCAAAATTGAGAAACGTTTCAGTCTTTGAATGGAATGTGCTACATGTGCTCTTGCAGAGGAGATCAGCCTGTTATTGTTCACTTCCTGCTGTGCGAACTGTCCGCTGACAGACGGAATGTTCAGCGAGACCCCCTCTGGGAGGATGTCCTGAATTGTGAAGTCCTTACCTGCAATGACCATGTCACCTGGTTGTAAATGTCGCAGTACTCCACAGTCAGCTGTTATCGCCTTATCTGAGGTTTTTCCACTGTACAAGTTGCTTGCAAAGGTTATTACACCATTTGGAGCCACACCAATTAGAGCCTTGAGTATGATCCGTCCTTTGCGTTGGCTATACAAACAACTTTGTGTGTCACGACTCTCTCTGCCAGAAACAGAAACTTCTGTGCAGTCAAGCACAATCCTGCAGTTAGGAAATGGCTGGAAGCAATCCGGCAGCGATGTCTGATTCTTGGCTCTCGAGGCAACGTTTTTTTCCAACATGCCAACATACAAAATGTCGTGCAGTGCACTAACAATTGTTGTGAAAATGTTAGTTACTGTGGCTGTGCTGCAGGTAAACCTTGTTGCAAGGTCTACATGGCCACAATCAAGTTTGAGCTTCATTAGGGTTAGTAATAACTGGTCCACTATGGGCAACATTTGGACAGTCCAACCAGAATGATATTTGAGCTCAAATTTGGAAAGAAGGGATTCTAAAAACAGGACAGTAGCAGTATCGGGCAATCCAGTATAGTACTGGACTCTTTCAGGATTGTCAGATATTTGACTGAATGAGAACGTCTGCTTCTGTTTCTCCAATTGTTTTTTTAGCTTTTCATTCTCTTGTCTTAGCATATCATTCTCAATCTCAAGCACCACAAGACTGTTGGAAGAACTTGAGGAGCTTGCAGTAGCTGTCTGTGTATCTGCATTGTTGGAGTGATGTAGCTCATCTGATCTTTCACACTCATTTTCACCACTAGCTGGGACCTGTTCTTTTTTCTTTTTATGCACAGGGTGTTTTTCTTCATCTGAGAAGTGAAAAGACTCCTCGTTCCATGCAAATCTTGTTGGCCCCGCAGCTTTTCCTTCAGGGAAATGCCAGCTGCAGACTCTTGAGTTGCAGTTTGGGGTGAAGTTAAGACGGCTGTAGAAGTGTTTAAAAAGGGAGAGAGAAATTATTCATCACATGGTAGCCCCTTGTTACTTATGTTTAACAGTGACCGTAATTAGTATAATCTTACACAACTTTTTTTTTGTGTATTATTGGCTTTTAAGCTTACCAGAAAGATAAATGCTGACACATATAGCTAACCATTTGGTAGTTAAGTCTCTGTTTTGGTCATTAACTCTCACGTAGGCTATGGATTTTAGTGGGTGTTCTTACTATGAAGACATGATCGCTTTTCATGTGTCATTTTTAATCCTCCAAGAGTAGAAAGCTGTGTAGTTATGGCAAATTGACCCATAGCTTTCAATCTTTGCTTAGAGAAATAAAAATGACATCCAAACCGCGTTGATATCTTCGTAATAAGAAAACATGATAAAATCCATAGCCTATGTAAAATTCGTAGAAGCCAGGATGTTCTGGGAATCCGTCCTACCGGTTGTTTCTGCGCATGCGCACAACACAAAATTAAGTGGCAAACAGTCCTGTTTGTGAATATGAGCTAGAAGTATAATTTGACGGGTAAAATTAATTGCATAATTGCTGGAATTATTGTGTGAGAGCAGAAATGTTCATAAACTGTACGGTAGGACGGTGTGCCAAAGTAGGATGGTTTTTTTATTAGCGGGTTTTAGTTGTTCAACGCTAGCTATATTAGCTAACTAAAGTAAGACCACACTTGCGTTCATCTTACAAGTTTATTCATTCACTTTGGAATTGTAACGTACCTTATCGCGTGCAGCCACTTCTGCTTCTCTTTCTCGTCACAAGGAAAGCGGTGAAATGACAAATTCGTGTTTTTTTTTGATCCAGAATAGTTAAAACAAAAAGGAACACAGCACTGCGGCATGTTGAACACGGGTGTTTGGATCCGGAAACGGAAATTACGTCATCACTTAACGATAGATTTTTATTTAATTTTAATAATCTGTAATATTAAACATTAATTTATTCATGCTGGTACATTTTTATTTATGTAATGCAGCAACATTTCTTTATCATGCAAAAAAAAAAAAACTGAGACTTGCACTTCTTTTTCTCACACATTAAATTTGTCCTTAAACAACTGGCTGGTGGTTTTGGACAGTAAGACTGAACAAAAGCACTGATTTTATTTGTTTTTTCTTCCTACTCTTTTCCTATAAAACCAAATGCAGACCACCAGAATAATGAGCAACTGATACTAATGTTAGTTTTTTTTCTTGTCAGACAGCAAACTATGTAAAAGATTTAAAAATAAAATAAAAATCAATAAACACTTAATTTTTTACTTGTAATAAGTTATAAGTTACTCTCGGAACATACTGGAAACACGTTCACAAATCTAATAACTTTCTCTTCCTTTCCTAGGTGATTATTAAATCTTTCAATTTCGCAATATCTCTGAATGCTCTGATTGATGGTCACATTTACATTCTGTGACTGTCAACATGAACTAATTTCATATTTGTTACTTAGATGCTAAAAAAAAGTCCAACACCAGGAAGAACGATACAGAGAAAACGTTATGAGGGATAAAGAGTAAGAAGTTGTTCAACATTCAGTCCAAGTATGAATTTAACAAAGGAAAGACAGAAACTGAAATAAAGTCTATTTTTATTTACCAAGAGCACCATTCAAACTAACAAACAAAAACAAAAAACATACAGACAGCAGGTAATTTAAACTGTGGCCCTTTAGATAGACGTTCCAATACTGTGCCACACTTAACAGTTTTAGAGTTCCAGAAAAAAATCACAATATAATACAGCATCAGTTTTCTGTCTAGACATGAAACCTAAAAATGGTCTTCGGCAGGTGTTTCTGAATTCAAATCATGTTTACAACGTGAAACGTGATGCACCAATCAGAGAAAACCTCGTAACACTGCCAAGGTGGCATAGAGAGACGTACATCTTATTCTAACAAATACAACTCAACATGGAGATATGTTCAGTGACATTTGCATAAAAGACCACACACGTTTCTAGCATTTAACCCATTAATGGTCCTCCAAATTAAATAAACCCTCAAACAAACAGCTTAAAGTGTAATTTCCATTCTTTCAATTATACGCTTCTTTTGCAATCAAGTGCTGATTTGTTCTTTTTGTGCTCAGGATGCCCTAAATGAGGCACAGTGGTAAAAACATGAGGCACTGTGGTCATCTGCACAGTAAATATAACCTACAGTTCATATTTGGTCAGTGGAAAGGTTCGGTTCATTAAACTGCTTCTCAAGTGTCCTATTTCAGATTTGCTTATAGTTTCATTTTATTATTTTCTCCAGTTCCCCGTTGTCTTGACCAGTGCTTTCTCTATACTACATCTTCACTGTTGTGGAGCAAACGAACAAGCATCTGTGTTTCACAGTTGATCACAATTTCTCATATAAGCTCTCTGATGTTAGGCACTGTCTTCTCTGATATTGGAAACAAACTCCACCAGGACTTGAAAACCAGCTTTCAGCAACAAGAAATACCAGAGTTGATGGCTTGGAGATACACCATTTTCCACCGGCTCCCCTCAGCTGCCAATTTTACTCTCCCAGTAAGATTTCAGAATTAAACAATCGCTTTGTTTCTCTGTAGATAACACAGTGAACATCACACCTCTGCACACATTTGGCATAATCAAAAAAAAAGAAAAAAAAGGCAGCTCTAACACTCTCAAAAGCCAAAGCTAAAAAAAAAAGCATTTAAAACAAATAGCATAAATAAAATACTGGAATAAACTGACCATAAGATTAACTTTGAAGAAAAACTAAGAACAATAAAAGGGAAGAATGAATAACACAAAAATTAATTAACAAAAGAGAAACACTGAGCTGACTGGACTCTGATCTCTGCACTGATCAGTCATATTGAACCACTGCTATGACAGAAAATTCATAGATGCATTTAATGGGAATGTAAATGTGCTAAAACTGGACACATTAATATTTAATTTAAAGTCTGCATCTTTTAAAAAAAATATTTTTGGACACTTATTAAATCCCACTGCAGTAAGGAGATCTTGAATACTTAATACTTAAAAAAATAAATTAATTTTAAAAAGAAAGTTTGGAGGGATTCATCTCAACGACGAAGCAGCTGTCGAATGAGAGTGACATAAAACTGTCACCTCTTTTATATGCAATATATTAAAAGAGACTTAAACATGGGGAAAAATGTTGACTAATGACACATAAATAAGATCAACAAGGGTTATGTACATATTCAATATATTCTATCAATTTATTGGTCTAATATTGGTCTAATATTAACATCTAACTGAATCTCATTATTGCAGGAATCTCTTTGTCTTGAACAAATAAAAAACCCATAATGCAGCAGCTTTTGACTTTAACATCATATAAATTAACCCTACAGCGCTCGAGTGTGATTGGTTTTCTGCCTTCTTGTTGTGACTATGTGAGGATATCTAAAAGATCCAATGAGATCTCTTTTTAAGATCATGTGAGGCAAAACAGGAACAAGTTAAACGGGTAATTAAAACAAAAACCACGAGCACCTTCATGTGGAATAGCGTGCAGCCTCGAGCGCACTATTTCTCTGAATTACGACTCGGGCAATTCAACATCACGCGCTGTCAGTTTATTTTGTCTGCTTCATGGCTGTAGCGTCTAACCTTATATAGTTACAGCCACAGCAACTGTTTAAACACATCTTCTAATTAAACACTGCTTTCTTAAACATTATTCTTCTGCAAGAGCCGAAGCTGCCGGAGATATTTGTGAATGAAAACGTCACGATCATCCGTGGGCGTTCTGTAAGGACACTTTAAAAACACCTCAGGCACCGAGGGGGTGAAGACTAACACATACTAGCCGAGTTTCAGTGGTCCCACGCTTCAGTCGGGTCATCTAACGGTGTCTACACCACAGTCAAGCACCTGCTCTGAGTGTCCTTCATCTGTCCACCAATGCATTAGAGTCCATATCGTTCAGTAAGTACATGTCTGTGTGACGCGACACACCCAGCTGCATCTGGAAGAGAAGAGGACATGGAGCTCTCATTACTCAGAGGAACAGTCACACACTGAAGACAAATCAGCTGAGCATGATTTAATTGTTAAGCATTTTTATTTGATTTTGCCAGAACTTGTTTTGGTTTTCATAGAAAATGTAAGCTCTTAAAATATGTTAACATTTAGAGAAATCAGTGGAGAGTCAGCATCGGCTTAAATAAAAATATAGTAAACTAAGCGCGCGCGCGCACACACACACACACACACACACACACTCTTCTTCTGATGACTCGGGAAACCATCTGTGTTACCAAATCCTTTTTATGTTACTCTACATACGTATTATTCACTCTTTTTTAGTTCGACCATAAATCTGGAGAATATGGATTGCCAGGTGTTGGTTCTTTACTTACAAACAGGATGAAATGTCAGAGTTTTAAACTAAATCATTGCAATCAACAATGCACTGTAATTGGTGATTAATAGAGTTAAATCAGTTCAGGATTTGATATTGATTGTTTTATGACTGCAGATTCATTAAAATGTGCTCACCTTGGGTCAGACTTTCCTCATTTAATCCTGGAAAGTCCTGAAAAAGAACATTTCTATAGCCTACTAGGAGGTGCTACACCCTCAAACAGCACCAGTAAGGAGAAATGAAGATTTTTGTAATTTAGCTAACTATTCTAAACACATCAGTTTAACACCTTTACTCTACTGTTTGGGGTTTTACAGTGAGGAGAGTTATCTTTTAAAAAACAAAGATGGGCTTTAAGATTATCATTTACTCAGCTACTTAAAAGTTAAAAACACAGTAATCCTGAGTCCATGTTAGGACTTTCACACAGAAGACGCAAACAAATGTCCTTATATCCATAATGTGAATTTATTTCGGAGACACAGCGGCTTCATCCAGCAGCAGAAAAATAACAGCTTTTCATTCAACCTCCAAAAGAGGGAAGAAAACAGAAATGACCAGAGAACCACATGATATAATTTGAGAGTAGACACAGTTTTCTCTGTAACAGTTCAAATGTTCGTCTGTCATGTTTGTTTTATTGCCAGAGAAGTTATTTATATAAGACAAACTCACGTTCACCTGAAACATATTTCTATCACGTCTAAGAACAGCTTTAGAAATCTTAGAAAAGCTTTTGAGAACTTTATACAAGAGCAGAAATGTTGAACCACCACGCCAGAGAGAGAATTTTAACACAAAAACATCTGAAAAAAACTCGAGGCCTTTACTGTGTTTACAGTGCCCCACACAGCTCATCGTACTCTCATCTTATTGGTCAGTATGTACATGCTACTTGGATATTGCCAAGTCAGGAGCTTTAATACAGTTTATTATATTGTGCAATGTCACAGCAATTTTAATCTTCTTTGTTGTAAAACTGGAAGAAGAGGCTCGTCAGTGTTGGCTGCTAAAACTCATTCACAGTCTAATCATCGTCACTTTACTGATATTGAGCATGCTACCGGGACAAAGAGCAGCTGAGTGAGGGCTGTGTGAAGGCTAACATCAGTCACAGCTGAAACTGAACTGACAAATGGTGACAGCCGAAACATAAACAATTATAAAAAAAAATTAAATCCACCTTTCCTCACCTGAATAATCTTTTATTGCTTTATTTAAAAACATGTCTGTTGTTTTTCTATAAAAACAGGGTATACAACTGTCCTGCAAACTGGTCTGACTAACAAAGCCAGGACAGAAAATAAATAAGGCAACAAAAACAAACTATTTTATTCCCCACTTGATAATCACGCTATCATGTGACTACTTAACTTCACAGTAAAACATTAGGAGGTCTCAGAGTGGAGTCATTAGCTTGGGAAACTGTATAATGTATACACATGAGTGAATCTGCATTTTAATATGAGCTGTGAGATTTCTAAACTTTGTTCATAAATGACTTGTGTGCCCTACACACTGTACCGCACACACAAACTTGTGGTTATGGATTTTAATACATAAACACAACATCCTTTGTCATGGCTGCTACTCAAACACAGTCCTAACAACTTTAAATGATTACAGTGTTGTACTAGAGCACATGCACATAAATCCACCTTCCCCATCAGTTATACACATCTTACTATTGTATACCTGAAGTTCAACAAAAAATAACAAATATAGTACTGAGGTTAACTTGGTATCGCAGAAAACAAACAAAAATAAAAAGAATGCACAAAATCATTATTTTTGCACATGCAATAAAGGCTTGAAAGCAAAGGACGCTTCTGCACACTGCTAAAAACACAAGTATGATTTCACTGATGGGCTCACTTCAACCTGAGTCTCTGGCATCATAAACTACAGAGGTGCTAACAGAGGCTCGGGGGATGATGCTGCAGTCACACAAAGCTTCACCTGCTTGCCTGTGTCACTAATGTGCACTCAGGAATTAATTTCATCGATCATTTGTGCATTAAAAACATTATTAAAGCAGCTTTCAGGGGCCAGACACACACCAATTTTGGAAATGATAAGGTGACTTTCAGACTTTCCTCCATTCAAGTCAGATTTCTGTTTTCTGGCTCTGATTTAAAATGTATTTTTACAGACTTGTGCATTAACTACACGTGCACTCTAAGCTCGGACTCCAAACACAAGAAGCAACAAGTGAAAGATGTGCATGATGCTCAAAAATGCCACTGTAAATTCTTCGATATGCTAGACAAGAATGCTGAAAACAAAAAAAAACCCCTGTAATATAAGGGCTGGATATCTATTGGACATTTGACTCTCATGTGTCATAATATTATTTTTAGACATTATCTAGCTGTATTAGACTTGTTTTTTAAGCTAATGAGTCACACTTGAAGAGAGCTGACTCTGAGATAAAAAAAATAAAATAAAGGATATTGAGGTAGACTGAGTGGGAATCATAAAATGTGCAGTGTGGCTTCACACTGGGAGGATTAGGGTGATTAAGAGCAGGACAAATCATAGGTTAAATTAGAGTTTAAAAATCATCACATTTCTACTTGGCTGAAGTATCAAATGCTGGAAGATAACATCCTGTGCTGGTGTCATATGAATGTCTGAGAGCCTAAAAAAAGGCTCCCAGACAGATATCTTAAAAAAAAAACCCAAGATATCCAGCCCTTTAAAAAATAAAAGTCAAATGTGCTTTCAAGATCCTAAAGAGTCCCGGCTGTGTACGGGGCGCCCAGAGTAAAGAGACATGCTGTTGGTTACAGTCGTGTTCAGCTTTAGGAGTCGTACTCTGACTGCTCCTCTATGAGCACAGCGGGCCGATTGCTTACCCTGCTACAACAGTCCAGGCAGGAGACGCCCAGGGCAACCAGACAGTGCCAAGCCTGCAAGGAGGAAGAAGCGAGAGGACATTACAGACTTTGTGTGTGTGCACCTTTTCAATGTCTAGAAAGTGAAGCATTCAAATTTTTGAAAAAAATATTATTCATTTGCTACCGATATGTTCTGATTACTGCTGGGTGGGTTATCTTGCTTTTTCCAGCCATCAATACACAGCCAGAAAGATTTAGTGTAATATTGTATTTGCCAGTATAACAACTGTGATCTCAACTTTTGGAATTTAGGGTTTTATGAAGTTTAGACTCATCTTGCTTCATTTCTTGTCATGTTGCTTCTGTGCTGTGGGCACACACGGTGTTTTAAAATAAATTTTTTTTTTACCATTCTTTACTTTATTTTTCTGATGACATTCAAATGTTTTCTGATCTATAATCCCAATAGAAGCATGTCACTGTAAACCTACTAAAAAAAAAAACACCAGTAAAAAATAAAAATAAAAGAAATGCATAAAATTTAAGATAATTCTGTAATACAAAATGAAAAAGGCAGAAATCTTTTAAGAAATGATTGTGGCACCCATCAAAAGAAGCCAATTGAAGGGGGGCTTGGACATCTCACGGGGATACCTCCTGGGTAATGCTTTTCGGGCATGTGGGACGAGATTATGGGGCAGACCCGAGACATAGTGGAGAGATTACTTCTCTCAGCTGGCTTTGAAACACCTCGGTCTCACTCAGAGGAGCTGGAGAGAGAGAGGTCTGGCGATCTGGGTTCCCATGAACAGAACCCAGATCAATGGCAGAAAATAGATGGATGGACAGACTTTTGGTTATACCACCCAGGACTAATTCTGGTTATTAGAAAATAAGATGTGTGAAAACATGCTCTGCAGTCCTATCAACATGAGATTAGACTACAGGCATCAACAGACAACAATTTAGACATGAAACAGCAATCATAACTCACCAGGTATGCCACAAAGGCCAGATAGGCTACAGAGAGGAGAGCAGCTAAAACATAGAGCACCACGCTGTTCAGGGCCGTCACATAAACAATCACAAAATATATGTTGATTGCACAAACGCCCAGGATGAGGATACCTCCCGAAATCTTCCACCCCCTAGAGGAAACAGACTTTGGATTAGACAATTGGGAAATCCTGTGCTTTCTAAACTAACAGAGTCCTCAAAATACTTCCTAACACTGCAAATTGACCAGAAACACATTTTTTTCCAGAAACACACAGACTCACTTCTGTTAGTTAGTCACACTGCTGCATAAATTCCTATTTTGCGCAACTCCATTTTAGACAGCTTAAATATAAATATATGGTTGATTTAATAAATGACCCGTCTGTGCATTAGATAAGTAAACAGTCACAATGACAACTCTGAGCAGAGTCGACTGTATGTCACATGACACCACGTCTACACCTGAGTCAGTCCAGTCCTTTTATGCTGACCTGAGTAAAACATCCAGAGAATACAGTTGGGGGTCCGGACTTTGTGTTGCTTGGTTTTATATTTGGATAAAGACCAAACAGGGTCAAACAATGGACTTCGCTAAATCAGTTGTTCCTTGGCCTCAGTCCATCATTATTTCCCTAAACTCTGAGGCTACGGGAAGAGATGCTTTGGACTGTGCTGCTAATGTTTTCATTTGTGTTAAATTCATTGATCGTACACAGACTTCAACTACATGAAGGGCCAAGAAAAGCTTGCTTCTTGAGATAATTATCCTGTCAGTTATGAGTAAAATGCATACAGTTTGTACTTAATAAAGAAGAGAATAAAAACTATTAAAACATTTATTTCACTTACAATCCGTTAGCAAAGTCGTTCATTATGGATTTCAGACTTGTGAAGGTCAGAATTGGGATCAAAGCAAATGGAAGCTGAAGGATGAGAAGAGTGAATATTTTTAACAAGAACACAAAAAGAACATCAAAAATGTTTCAGTACAAACTGCACTGAGGGGAAGATACTCGTGCTGACCTGCAGGCTCTGCAGCACATTCAGAAAGTCATTCATCCCAGTCAAATGGTGAACATCCTGGAAAACGGCGACCAGCAGTGTAGGCGTGATGGCGATGGAGCGGGTCAGCAGCACCCGTGCAAAACGAGACCACCGCAGGTTCAGGAAACCCTTAAAAACACGAAAGCAGAAACATCAGTGCAGAGCTGTTTCCTTTTTTAAACAGAGGAAAGTGGTATCTAAGTAAAATACACTGTGCCAACATGTGTTCCTACCTCCATCACAAACTGTCCAGAGTACGTGCCCGTCATGGTGGAGCTCTGTCCAGCTGCCAGAATACCGATAGCCCAGATGTAGAGAGCTGCTGGTCCAAAGAAACACCCCAGGACGATCCCCTGAACACATGTATCAAACAAAGTTAAGTGTCAACACACCTGTTCATCTGGGTAAAGTCTAATCTAGGACAAACAGCCATTTCAAAGTGATGAATGGTAAAATAAATTGGTACTCACACAATGTGTAAATTAGCCTTTTTAGATATTATTAATAGGAAAGTAAAGAGTAAAAACACTTTGATTCAACTCTAGAAACACACCTAAACACCCAAGGAGCCATTTTGTGAAAATACCTCTATGATATGTTTACACTGTCTTAATGTCACACAAGGGGAAAACATTTGTTTGTTTTTTTAATTAAAAAAATTAGATAATCAAGCCATAAACTGCTAGATGCTCCTTCCCTTTCTACTCTGATGTTATTCTGTATTATTTTAGTAGCTCCAAAATGAGACATTATGCAACCTGCTCATCAGAACTGCAGAGACTTACAGACTGTGGACTTACCCCTTTGTAAATGTCCACTTCGAGTGTGTTGTTGTTAAGAGGGAAGAGATCTGTGTGAGGGCTGCCAGTTTTATTGCACATTGCATTCTGCAGGAACACAGTCAGCAACAACTTGATCACCACTGTTTCACTTATAATTTACTGTATCTCAAAATGACCCACACACGCTTTCAACAGTCCTCAGTATGGCGCCATGGACACTCACCACGTCCATGTTGGATTTACTGTAGAAGGCCTGAGCAAAGACTGCGACGACAAACACATTGATGAGGAAGGAGACAAAGAGGGCGATAGCAGACTCAATGAAGAAGTACTTGTTGGCTTCCTTGACTTCCTTTTTATTTTTGCGGTCGACTTCCCGAGACTGAATAAGGAGGGGAGATAAAAAACAATAAGCTTAAAAACGTTACTTTAAAATGTTTTTTTTCCCACTCATAAGGTTATTCATGAAACAGTTTTCACATTCATTTAGGAAAATCTAATTTCTCTTAGTCTACACACAACAGTACATTGATGTTTCTAACCTTGACCAAGGCTGAATGCAGGTAGATGTTGTGGGGCATGATGACAGCACCTACAATTCCCACTGCCTGCTCCAGCTGCACAGGCCCACAGCCGGCACAGTAGGGTATAAACATACCCTTCAGCAACTCCCCCTGGTCCGGTTTTACCAGCACATACTACAGGGAGAAAACACAAAATCAACCCTGTGATGCAGCCACACACTGGGTGACAAATGCTTCAGGTGACCAAAACGTACCTCATAACCAAAACTAAGAGCCATTATAGTGATCAGAAAGCCAAAGAAAGCTTCAAGTTTCCTCAGTCCTGCAGAGATATAAACATATGTAATCACTTGGGTTCCAATCTGGTTGCATCAGTTGCATATCTGCATCAACAAATCACATACCATATTTGTCTAAAAAGAGGAACACGAATGTGTCTGTGATGGTGATGAGAACTCCTCCCCACAGTGGGATCCTGAGCGAGAAAGAATCCTTTTTTGTAAATCTGCAAAATCATATAAACTTTTCCAATACAAGTGTCAAAGACGTTACCTGCCCACAGAAAGGAGGTTGAGAGCTATGGCACAGCCAATGACCTCCTGCATGTCTGAGCCAATAATGGCCAGTTCCACCATCAGCCAGAGGATGATGCGAGGAACCTGAAATTAAATAGAATGTATTATAAATAATGAAAGACAAGAAAGATGTGACTCAGATGTGTCTTGAGGGTGGAGGGGGGTGCTCACGGTGGAATACTGGCGGTTGCAGACTTCAGCCAGGTGCATCCCTGTGACCACCCCGAGGCGAGCAGCCAGCCTCTGCAACAGCAGCCCGATGATAGTGGATACAAGGAGAACCCATAGGAGCTGAAGAAGGCGAAGCACGAAATCAGCACATGTGGCCACATCTGCACAGACCCCTAGATTTCTTGTATGAGTTCATGTTTGCTCAATACAGTGAGATGCATTAAGACTTTCCAACATAAAAATGACCTTTGACAACCTCCCCTGTACCCTTAATGACGAGATTGAACACTTCAATAAATAATGAACAAAGATTTAGCTGCAAGGGCAGAGATCACCCTCCCTCACGTCGGATGCAAACCCAGTCATTTTGTTTTATAAGCAGGCCTGAAATATGACATAAACCCTTCAGATCAGATTTAAAAAAGCCTCGAGAGTTACTTCTAATCAGTTTTCAAGGGGTAAAGAGTTAAAACTAAGATTTCAAATTAGCATTTTATCTGCAACACAGCATATTTATTTATTTATTAATAAAAGGGAGTTATCATAGATGCAGACAACAGAGCAATCATGCAGCTTATTATACAAGTGAAGTACTGAGCTAGAGACAAAATATGACCCTGGTTTCTTAAAAAAAAAAAAGAAGAAGAAGAAAAAAGGCAGTAATATTTTTAAAAGAAAAAGTATCTGAAAGTATCTGAAGACAGAATTACTTCCTGAAATATAAAGTGAAAGGATTGAATCCTGAAACATTCGAAGTATAGTTGTTATTTTCCTAAATTTACCTCCACTGCCTGCAAAACTACACCCACAGTTTATTTTTCTGGGTGGATTAACGTTTTCATTCACCTTAAAGCCAGCTGCAGCTCCAGACTGCAGGTCTGATTCGATGTTCCCCGGATCCAGATAAGCAATGCTCATCAAAAACCCCGGTCCAGTGAAAGCCCAGAGCTTACGGAAACTGAACAACTGAACAGAAACAGAATTTTCCTTTTGAATCAAATAATATGCAAAACATATACTTACAAATAAAATATTTTTCCTGTGTGTCTAAATGAAACACACTATTTGTGATGGCAGTGGTACCTGGTTTTCACTGTCTGGAATGGGCACCCTCTCTTCAAAGTATGTGGAGAAGGGTTCATCCTGGGCCACAGGTGAAGCAGGAGGGGAGATGGAGCTGTACTGGTTTGTGTGGACTCCATTCTCCTGAGGGGAGTCCTCTGATGAAAGCACAGCAGGACAAACAGAGGGACTCTCATTAGTCATCACACAGAGTACCCTTAGGTAGCGTTACACATGTCTTTTCATTCATTATCAACATCCTCCCGTGTTTTCTGTTGACCAAACACATTGCAGCAATGGAGATGTAGTTAAAAAAAACAACTGTGAGGGCCAGATTTACTAAAGAGGGCAAAATAGCGTGTGAGCACAATCCCCAAATGGCGGTCATAGGCGTGGTTAATTTTGCAGTTAATTTGAAAAGGTTGCGCTGTTTTCTGAACACTTGCTTGATTTAAATGTTCTCCTCCCTATATTTTACGCATTGAGAAAAATTAAGCCAGAACCTAGTTTGTGCCAGTGCGACGCATTATTATATCTGGACGTAAGCGCTGTTTTAAACTCTGTATAGTTATTGTGAAACTCTGATTTATGGATGTGGCATAATCACTATGATAGAAAAAAATCTCAGCTAAATTCACTAATTCACACATAAAGCATAAAATTCTGACAATTAAGGGAAGGGTTTTTTTGGCAGGTTTTGCAGCTTGCTTAAAATACTTGAAATAATCAAATATTGACTCTGTCAGTCTAACTGCACTTGGAAAAACGTTTGAGACACACAATCTAACACTTGTCTGGGATCCAGGGGCTTTCTAACAGCACAAGTACACCCTCTGGAAAAAGGCAAACAAAACTCATTGCTTCTAATCTACATGCAACACAAGCACTTTGGTCTAAGACTTTAAATTACAAGCCTTTACTCGCTGAGCAGTAACCTGTAATTAGCTCCACATTGTTTGCATGTTAACCTCAGAAACTCGAGCAAAAAAGAAAAGAACTACATGAAAACACCAGAAAACAAAAGAACTAAAAAACAACTCCAAGATTAAAATAAAGCAACAGATCTATAATAGTTTGTTCAAAGTGCATGTAAATGCAGAGAACTGCTACTCACTGAGTTTGGACTTTTCATGTCTTGCCCCCTCCATCTCCAACTCACTAAGGTCCTAAAGTCCACAGTTGCCTAAGTATTAGCTTTTATATGACGTTGCCTTTATCATCATTTTTTTTTTAGACATGAGCTGTTACGAGGACACTGTGACCCCGCCTTTCTAAAAATGACCCACACAGAGAGAGAAGTAAATATGGCGCACGCACTATGTGCTCGAGGAAGTCAATACATTACAAAACCCGCCCTTTCTCACACATGGGAAAAAAAGCACAGACAGTTTTTCAAAGAATCTGAGTTAGCGACAAAGTTTTATTAGCGTCAGAGTTTTTACTGTTTATCACAGTAAACACACTGTGTGCCTTTTAAAAAGATGGACCATGTTTATCTTTTTAAGATAAATAATTTAAAGTCGTAAAGGAAAACACTGTTGCAGCAGCTATCAGTGTACTCACTGGCTCATGTTACCGGTCATAATTGGCGTAATTATAATACAGAGTGGGGATTACACGGAAAAATGCATTTGACTTCTTAAATTGCTTCCTTGTCAGTTTTTTGACACCTGTTGGTTCAGATTTCTGAACATGAATATCTGCAGTCTGTTCAGGTTTTGTTGTGCTGCTCTTAAATCTCTTCGCAGAGAATCATTTCAGCTGGGAGGAAGCTATTTTTTGGGAAGACAAGATATCACCACAGGTGTGCATTAAGTAGTCAGCCAGGAAGTAATCGGGGTCATTTACAATTCTTCTTCTGATTTATTCTCGTTCAGATTTTTTGCTGATTATAATCTGAATATTAAGCTCCCTGTGACTCAGAATATGCCTCCAGCCACAGCCAAATGTCCAAAGTGTTTAATATTGGACAACATGTTGAGTGGGTCTGTATTTTAAGGGTCATGTTTCAGTCATCTTAAACGTGTACCTTCCAGGAGGTCTCCGTCTTGCTTGGGCTTCATCAGGGCAGGCTGAGGGATCCCTGGGAAGATGAGGGATGAATATCAGCCTCCCTGCAAAAAGACAACAGTTGCATAATCTGAGAATTAAAACATGAGTAAAGAAAAATTTTATAACAAAACACATTTTTCAAAAGGAAGAACAAACTATTTAACACGAGACATGACTGTACAGCAATTTCTGTTCCTCTTTAAGAAAACAAATTGAAAAACACTGAAAGTTGAAGGTCATAACAATGACTAAGCAACATTAAAAGCAAGTCAAAGGACACTACATTAATGGGATTGTCTAACAGGAAACACTGAGCTGACCACTGTCAGCCAAGTTTCACTTCTACCACACACTCTGTGCTGCTCGTAACGGAAACTGAGGAATGAAATGTGAAACCTCAGTCTTGCAAAATAACTTTTATAACACCATGATGTTTGACAAAGAGGGAGAAAAGGGCCACGGAAAGCACATGACACACAGCAGGACCATGTGACAAGGAGCAGATGGTGACGATTCGGCAGCTTTTCCAACCACCAAAGTTTCCAGTGCCACTTCTTTCACCTGATCATGTGACCTGATTAATGCGCATTATAAGACGACATGTTTCCTCAGCAGCAGTATTTAAATTAACAGTCTTAAAGATGTGGCAGAAAGCTAAGAAACAAAACAAAACGTAAAAGGGAATGCATAAACTAAATAAATTCAAAAATATTTTTTAATGTATTTATTTGGACAATGTGATTTGACATTTCTACTGAAGCTATTAAAACGATCAAATTTTTACCTCAAGCCTTTAGTTTCCACCTGTTTTCTGTTTAAAAAGTTCATTTAGAGCAGCAAGTTTTTTTTTATGATTGTATCTCTGGGAGGAAAAATTATCAGATTTCCACATCAAGCTGTCCACGATCCTTCTCGTTCCTGTTGACATGCCATACAGCTGGAGACAGACTGCTAAATATTTTTATTTTTACTTGTTTTTGCACCTCTTCACACCTTTGTGAAACTGCACAAAATGAATGAAGAAATCAAAAAATAAATAAATACATAATGAACTTTTTAAATGAAGCTTGTAATTGTCTAGATCTAACCATCAGGATTTAAGTTGCTGATTTCTGGGCCACAAAACACTTTCTTCATTTTCAGCCTCTCCGGCCTCATGTGCTCTCCTGTGGTCAAAGCCAGAAGCCACAACTGGAGAAACTGAAAATAAGGTTTCAAATACCTTTGCAACTATGCAGAGTGGCATTATTGTGTAGTTATCATAACCATGAAATATGAACAAGCAATTGCTAATAAACAATTCACGATCAAAGTCATGCTATTGACATAGGGATCACTTTCTGGACTTACAAAAGCACAGCAAGTCCCTTAACAGAGACCACCCTCACTCTCACTCATGCATTGTCCTGAGCTTAATGACCATGTGACTCCCCTCTCCCATCACTCATTGCACAAGTTTTTAAACATAAAATTGATCTCACGCCATCATGTCTTAAAGCAAAGGTTCTGTTTCTCCACATAAACAGCAGTAAGAGAAATTTCAGTTAACTGTCCTGTCACTTCCACGTGCACGTGTGTGTGTGTGTGTGTGTGTGTGTGTATACTTTTTGTTTTCTTATTTTTTTCTGCACTGACGCACTCAGGTCCACTGTTTATTGCCAAGATCTCAGTTTGCGCATTGACAGTCATGTGTGACACCAGACTGCTACACGTCAACAACTTTATTATTACGCTCACTGCTAGAAGCAGCTTTGCAAAAAGGGACAGACACAGCAAAAAATGTAAACTAAATAAAGCTATCTGCCCTACGCCTCACATTCCGGTGTGGATGTGTGCTGTACTAGTCCCAGCGTGACCTTGATTAGAATCATAGATTGTGTAACTCTTTCAGTTACACATTTAAACGGTGATGAAAGAAAATCAGCTTTCCAGCAGTAGTGAGTTGATTTCAATCATAATCACGTGATTCTGCATTTAATATAAATATGACTTATTAATGTCACCAGTGTGACATTTGCAAAGACGTCAACTTATTTCATCAGTTCTGTCAAACATTAAAATTTGAACACCTTGTAAAGTTGGATTTACTTTCTTCATCTAAATTAATTTTGAAAAAGAAAAAATTGTTGGAGTAGTAAAAATTCACATTGCTTAGTCAGCCATTTGTTAACTTAGCCCAATGAACATTAATGAATCTAATCTGCAAGATGCAGCTTTTCCTATCACTACATACAAGACAACTCCCAAACAGAAACTGGTCTCTAATGTCACAGCCCTCAAGGACTTTTACGCCCTATGTTGAAAAAGATCTTACATAAATAAGCCACAATAAGCAAAAAACTAACAAACAAAAGAACAAAAAAAGAATGATCATGATACACCAACCTCTCTGTCGCATGACAATTTAAAAAAAATATGAAAAATAAGCAGAACCAAAACTGTTCCCAAAATATAAAATCCAAATATATATCCAAATCCAATGCCAGCACACAGGTCTGTCTGGTCGAATGAGAGCTAAACTCTTCAACCAGGATAAACTACTGCAAAAACCCGGTCTATCAAGGAAACGCACACACTTCACGTGCAGTATTAACTGAGCCAGTGATCCTTACTTTAGAAAAGCCCAGTTTGAGTTTGGATTAGGGCTGCCACAAACGATTATTTTGATAGTCGACTAGTCACCGATTATTTATGCGATTAGTCGACTAATCAGATCATCATCCACTGGACGTAAAACTACAGCTTATTGCACCAGCAGCATCTGCTCTTATATAACTATCATTAGCTTACAGCTTTAAGCTTTTAAGGTGCTAACTAAAAATAAAGACAAGATGATAGTTTATTCAATTTTAATGAAATTTGCAGATTGTTTCGGTAAAGTTTAATAAACTCCTTGCTATCTAAAATATAACAGGACACCGGAGTATATTCTCCAGCATCTCACACTTCTGATAATCAGCTGTCTGCTTGATGTTTATTCAGCTGTATAAAAACTATAACTTTAATCTCAGCCAAACCGATTTACTCAGGAACAAATAAAATACTAAAAAAAAGCCAAACAATAACATTTTTAATTTATCTAAGTGACTCATATATATTTAACCTGAGTCACGAAAGACGGCGGTGGGTTTGAAAACAATTTGCCGGGAGTCCGGTGTTCTCACGGCGCTAGTGACCTAGCCCTCGGCTAGCTATCGAGCTAGTGGGTAACAGACGTCTCCGAAAACGTCGGAGCGCTTTTGAAAATATGTGGTGTCCTGATAAACTGAGCAGATATTTGAGGTTTACACAGCTACATTCTCGCCTGAAAATATGTTAAACGTTTATTTTGTGACCCAGAAAGAATAATAAGAGTAATATTAAAACTAACTAGCTACCGCCATTGTTGGAAACTAAGCTGGGCCGCGCTATGAATTCTGGGACACAGCTGCTTCTTCTTCTTCGGGGATTAACGGCAGCTGGCATCCTTGTACATGCTGTGCTGCCATCTTCTGTTTCAGTCCGTTATTACACTCTTAAATCCTGCTATTATTCCTGCGTCTTTTGCGATCTTACAAAGCTTCAAACGACACGTCGACTATTAAATCAGTCGTCGACGATTTTGATAGTCGACGTAATCGTGACTAGTCGACAAATCGTGGCAGCCCTAGTTTGGATTGAAGATCAACTAAAATTAAGATACTAAGCTTAAACTTTAAAACAGGGGTAATTTAGTGTGTGTTTTTACTGCATTTATTAGGTTATTATGGCATCTTTTGTCATTTTAAAAGTCGTAAGAAGAGATGATGATCCTTCTTCATTTAAGACACTTTGGGGTTATACAATGATCCTTATTAACGGGGTAACTCCACTAACTGTCACCCAGTGACTATATTAATTAGGGATGCTGCTTTCACTTGATTTTACGGATATTGGTTGGTAATTATCCTGTTAGCACCTTGTTTTCACCTTCAAGTGCAGTAATGAGCCATTCATTCATTCATTCAGTCAGTCAGTCTCCCTCTCTTTATCTACTAATATTTCTCATCAGTTCAATTATTTTATTCTACTCACTATTTGCTATTTTATTTTTGTTTGCTTTTTCCTAGCTACAAAATTTATATCACCATAGTACTGTCCACCTGATACTCATGCCAGTGAGCCACACTAAATATAAACTATGTTGCATCAAGGTGAACCTGGAAGCTATTAAAAAAAGAGAGAAACATGACTGCCTAACACTACCCAGAACTCCAGAACAAGTTCAGGCATCTATCCTCCCGACAAATCCGCTAACATATAAATCTACAGTACTGTACTACTGTTATGAGCCACCAAGCTAACAAGTTTCCATGATATATTAGCTGCATGGCTAGGCCAATGTTACTTCAACCAAGTACAAAAACGAAACGTACCTACGTGTGCTGTGCGGGTCAAAAAAAATCAGCGTTTTGACCGTGAAAATTAAGGCTGGTTGTAAAGTTGTTCCATGTGTTTAGATCTTGAGAGTAGCTGAGCACGTTACCAAGCTAAAATCCGGCAAAGTATCTTCCCATGTTAACAGCAGGCTATAGTCACACTGCGCATGTGCGCAAATGTTGTAAGTAGTGACGTCATCTAGATTTTACTCTTTTTTTTTTTTTTTTTGCCCTGAGCGAAACCTGGCAGGTTTAAAAAGTTATCAGTAAGTAAAATGATTATCTGTAGTAAAAAAAAAAATAGGGACTGTCTAATGAGTAAAATAAATGTAGTTGCGTTAAAGGCAAAATATTTCCCCAGGATTTTAGAAACAAGCTAATAGCATATTGCATATTTAGCTTAAACTAAAATTACATAAATACATCGTATTTTTTATGTTTATAAAAAAATACGAGAACAAATATCTGACCAAAATTTACATTACTAACATTACTACTATTAACATTACGTCAAAGACAGCCAAAGAAAAAAAAACACTTAAATCACGTTTCTTTAACTTTTCTCGCGATGTTCTGGGAGCTTTGCTGTATACAATCCCAGCTGCTATCTAAGCTAAAGCTAAATTAGCTGCTACTTATTGATTGCAATGTAGTCAAGTTCACACCAAGTATCAGTGAAGGGGCTTCACGGGTGGTTGGGATATGGAGTTAAGAAATATCAAGGACCAGGTAGTAAATACAGCTTTTTCTGAACTTAACATTAAATAACCTGTCGGTTCTCACAACTGCAATCAGCTGGCTAGTCATGTTAGCGGCGTGACGAGCAAAGTTTTCTGCAAGGATGGCTAATGTCACAGACTCCTCACCCCGTAAAGATACATGTAGTTTAAGCTGGAGTTTCTGTAGAGTTAGATGTCTAATGCATTAATTTTGCAATGTACTTAGAAACTGTATCATTATGATCATTGGTATTCCTGTAAATACAGTTGAAAACCCACAAAAATTATTGTAAATATACATTTCACATATATTTGTCGTTTGTACAGTGGTTAGATTTGATTAGTCCACACTTAATTATGTGCCACTGCATTCTGAATATTCCCAGTAGGAAGAAAATGGATGTGTGGGTGGACGTGCTTGAGACAGTTCAGTTTCTTTTTCTTTAGTGACATGTGACAAATTAAAATGCTTGTTGTTTTTTCTTCGGTTGTCTTTGAAGCAGGCTTCATAAGTCTAATTATACTTTTTACGAAAGTCAACTGAGTCATTGTAATCTTTCCTGTACAGTGCATAACAAATTTATTACACCAACTGTCATAAAAACAAGAAAACACAGATATAGTTTTAGAAATCTGTCAAAATAATTATGTAGTTGGTCATTAGGCAGATAAACTGAATTCACATTTTTCTACCTAAATTTGAGCCTGCACATTTATCTGAGAAGCCAGATAGGTCATTCAACAAGTAAAACAAATTTTTCCATTTTGGAATAACTTAATTAATAATTAAATTAAATAACTTTAATTTGGTATCTTAATCAAAAACTAATGATGTGCTTTACAATTTTTTCAGCTTTTTTGTAAAAAAGTAAATTTGAAACTTTGTGGGTAACCACATTACTTATATTTTAGCGTTAAAAATATAGCTTTGATGAAAGAGGTTGTGCATGTATGTATTTATGTCCCTGTAGTTTTTGATTTTCATGTTGAATTGGTCCTATATGTATATGTCTACAAAAAAGTTGTTTGATTTACCTGTACTAATTTTTCTTTCAGTCCCCATTGGTCCAGGCCATATTCAGCCGGAACACAGAAGATGTGACATTTTTACTGAACCACAAAGAAGATGTCAACTCACTGGTAGTGTTACTCAGTTTTAATTCAGGAGTTGTGTTACAAATTACAACATGCTGAAGGCTACTTGCGATTGCACATTAAATTTGTATTTAGACTATAATTTTATATATTTTTTTTTAAATCTCAGGACCAAGAACAAAGCACACCACTACATGCTGCTGCTTATATGGGCGATGTCATTGTTATGGACCTACTTATTAGTTCAGGTAAAAGACAAAAAAAATTGTGTGGTTGTAAGAACAAAATATTTGTTGTAATGACTGATATAAATTAGTCGTATGCAAAAGAACTGTAATACCTCAAAACTGCACAAGCAATAAAACCTAGTTTTGCTTTTTTGTGCTCTCTCACAGGTGCAAATGTCAACGCCAAGGACCAGGGGTTGCTGACTCCTTTACACCGAGCAGCTGCCTCAAGAAATGAAGTAAATTACTATTGTCAAATGGATTTTAAAAAGTCAGTGACAGTTAGCTCTTAATGTTAGACTTATCCTTTTATTTTGTTTTTCCTGTCAGAGGGCTGTGGAGCTATTGCTGAAACACAAAGTAGAGGTTAATGCACGGGACAAGTTCTGGCATACACCCCTGCACATGGCAGCTGCAAACTGGGCTACAGGTTGTGCCAAAGCCCTGATACCACATGTTTGCAGCCTGGATGTAACTGACAAGGCAGGAAGGACACCGCTACATCATGCAGCGCACAGTGGTCATGGGGAGGTAAGCTGAAGAGTCCTCTTACTGACGTTTAACTATTTTAAAACTATTAAAAGCTATCTTTTTATTTGGTGTTTTTTAATAGGTAACATTTATGATATTTTATATTATTATATATAACATTTTACATTGATTTCCATTAGGAAAGTGAATGATATGTTTCTGGGGTTTGAGTAATTGTTGCAGCACGTTTAAAAAAAATTACCTGTTAGGTTGTATTCATCAGCATAGATGAGTTTACATAGATGAAGTGGCTACATCCTGATATTGTGCCTTTAACAGATGGTGAACATGTTCCTGCGTAAAGGTGCAAATGCATGTGCCAAGGACAAGAAGGAAAGGCAAGCAGTCCACTGGGCTGCATCCCTCGGTGAGTAGAGACGCTCCTAGCAGACACAAATGTATCTTGAATTTAATTTTCTTTTATGAGTTTTAAAGAATAACAGATGTCTTCTAGTAACTAACAATATGTACAAACTGGAAGGGATTGGCCTTGACCTTAACAGTGGGATTCTTTTGGGATAAAATAACACTTTCTGTTGTCATCACCAGTGTATGTTTTGTGCTTGGCTGAAAACACAATTGTAAGTGTGCAAGAGTCCTTTAACAGAAAGGAGAGGTCAGAGGTTTAAATGTGAGATATTTTAAATCTTTATACAGTAGTTTCTATATGTTGACAATACACACCACACTTGTAACAATCATAGTTTCTAAGCTACAAGTCTTTCTGTCAACTTTCGACCAGTAAATTATTCAGTTGACCTTGAAGTTTTATCAGAATTCATTCAAAACTTTTCTTGTTTATAGACAAGATAACACACATGCATTCAAATGCTACCAAACACATAACCAGTGTATTCAAATGAGACCAGCTGTTGGCCAGACTGTGTGCCGTTTAATCCAGCTGTGTAACTAGCAAGTGTTGAGATGTACTAGCGTCACAAATATTTGTAGTAAATATGAATCTCTCGCTCTTGTTTTTTTCTTTTTTTTCTAAGGACATTTGGAGGTTGTGAAGCTGCTGTTGTCTCACAGTGGAGATGTGATGTGCAAAGACAAGCGTGGTTACACTCCACTCCACGTTGCAGCTGCCGGCGGACATTTAGACGTAGTCAAATATCTGCTGAGACTGGGGGTGGAGGTAAAGTCTACTGTGGTTGGGATACATTGCTTTTCCCACAATATATCCTCCGAAGAACCGAAGACAAAAAAGTATCTTTCAGTTTAACTTTTTGTTGTGATTTGCTGCCTCTTTGGCGCTAAAAGAGGCCATGAGATGTCAATGAAAAGCCCAGGATGTCCTCTGTTCAGCACATCAGGACTTAGTAGGTTAGCTTAAATAAATCAAAAGATAATCAAAACAAATTTCCATTACAGAGGAATAAAAGAATAAGCTGGATCTCAGGAGGATATAGTTGGTATTTTTTTAATGTTTGGTTTATTATGTGCAGGACAAAAAGTTTTAAATATGTTTAAGCTTTCTGCTGAGTTTCTTTTTCAGAATTAAGATATTGAGACACTTTCTGCTCAATTTTAAACCCCAAACCAGACAGTCAGTGGTAATAAATGGTTTGATAAAAGGTGAGGCATAAATAACTTGTGTTGTGTGGAGCTCCAGGATTGGCTTTATGTTGTTTTCCAGGCTGTACCAACACTTATGCTGCTGCATTGTGAGTGAATCCAAAATAGATGCATAAATTCAGTACTTGCCCCCTTCCTGATTTCCTTTTTTTTTCTTTGCACATATGTCACACTTACATGTTTCAGATCATCAAATTTTTTAATTAGACAGAATTAAACAGAAATAACCAAGGTAAATACAAAATGTAGTTTTTAAATAATGATTTCATTTATGAAGAAACAAAAAACTATTCAAACCTACCTGGCCCTGTTTGAAAAAGTTAATGCCCGCCCTTGTTGCACTATGAAATAACTGAATAATCATGTTTTTTTGGAAAGCTGAGTTCAAGTTCATTACTGCACCCAGACCTAATTAGTGCCAGACCCACTGAATCAAGTCACTTAAATGGAACCTGTCTCACAAAGTGAAACAGGCTAAAAGATCTCAAAAAGAAAGGCATCATGCAGCAAGCTAAAGAAACTCAACAACTGATGACAAGTCTGGAAAGAGTTAACATTTCCATTTTTAGCCATTTATAAATGGCTATAATAGTGTTTTTCACACAGGGCCAAGTAGATTTGGATACCTTTTCCGCTTAATAAATTAAATCATAATTTAAAGACTGCAGTTTGTATTTACTCAGGTTATCTGTCTAATATTACATTTTTTGATGATCTGAAATATGAAATCTGGAAGGGGGCAAATACTTCTTTACATTTTTTATTTCTTTTTTAAAACCTCACATATAATGATCTACGTCAGCCGCCCACTGATATAATCTGCAGTATTTCTTGGGCATATGGCTCTTGTTATTTACAGCAAACTGTTTTATACTCCATTGGTTTATGTATTTGTCTATATATTTTGATATCTGCTTCCAGATTGATGAGCCCAACATTTTTGGGAACACAGCGCTCCACATGGCCTGTCACACAGGGCAAGACACTGTGGCCACTGAACTGGTGAACAGTGGCGCCAGCATCAACCAACCCAACTACAACGGCAACACACCATTACATCTGGCAGCTGCCTCCTCCAGCGGGGTGTTGTGTCTTGAGCTCCTAGTCAACAATGGTGCTGATGTCAGCGTACAGGTTAAAAGGATGATAAATAAGAAAATAATCATCTATTGGTTGAGGGGATAATTGGCTGGAAGACTGAATGTTTTCTTTTTGTCTAATAAACAGAATAAGAAAGACATGAGCCCTTTACATATGGCTGCAATGCACGGACGCTTCACTGGCTCGCAGATTCTCATCCAAAATGGTAACAAAGTGCAAAATTTGGTGTAATGTGACTGATAATGAAAAGGGTTCTTAAAATATCTAAGCTCGAGAGACACCTATCCACGCATTTTTTTTCCCTCCCACTTACACAGGGGGAGAGATCGATTGTGTTGACAGTAATGGAAACGCTCCTCTTCATGTTGCTGCCAGACATGGTCAGGAGCTGCTGGTCAGTACTCTGCTGACAAACGGTGCTGATAAAGGCAGGTAGGTCTGTGAGTCATTGATCAGTTGTATAAAATGTATTCAAAATTATGACATCCTTGCCTCCTCGCAACCCCCTTGCAGTGACTCTGTCGCTGTCAAGTAGCTTTCCAACTTGGCACATACTTACCAAACGTAACAATGTCATCATCTCTGCAGACAAGGAATTAATGGGATGCTTCCACTGCATTTGGCGGCGCTCTACGGCTTTCCAGACTGTTGTCGCAAGTTACTGTCTAACGGTGAGAATCTGTTTTGAGTCACCCCGTTTCAGAATCACATTTCTTTCTTGTTACATTTTAATTACTAACACCAGCTCGTTTCTGTTGTTCGTCTTTGTTCAGGCCAGTTTTACAACATGGCGCCAATGCTGACGAATGACCAAAGTGTGGGGTTCGACATAAACATGTTAGATGATCATGGAAGGACGTGCCTGCATGCAGCTGCATCTGGAGGGTGAGTGGTGCAGACTCTAAGTAAATGCTTTTAATAGCTGGCACAATTTTGTCCTCGTGCACTTGTAAATAGAAGTCTGAATTATAAGTGCATCCATGTATGACAAGTATTATTAGTCATCAGTAGCTGTGTAAATTTCAGAACATAGTAATGTTGTGAATTTTCTGTGTTGTTCAGCCACAACACAGAGGTCAGTCGGCGATACACTACGAATGTCAAAGGAGGGTAAAACTATTGTAAAGATCGTAATGCCAATTATTTGTTGTGTTGTTTTCCGAGTCATAAGGTTTGAGGCAGAAATAAATCAACAGAAAATGAGCTTAAATGATAAACTTCAGAAATATTTGTGAGCTATGCACTGCACTTGTGAGACACTTGGTTCTCAGTTGAAGTCTTTATTTTTTTTATTTTGCAGGAATGTCGAGTGTGTTAATTTGCTGTTAAGCAGCGGTGCTGAGCTGGATATAAAAGACAATTTGGGAAGGTAAGCAGTCCTGAATGGCTGGAGGTAAGAACTGAACTTTGGTGTTACCTGATGTGTCCTGTTTTGCTTTGCAGATCTCCTCTGCACTACGCTGCAGCAAATGGGAACAGCCAGTGCACCATCTCCCTGGTGAGAGCTGGTGCAGATGTCAATGAGCTGGATCTGACGGGCTGCAACCCCCTGCACTATGCTGCTGCTTCACACACCTTCTCTGGGTAAGAGTCTTTACTGACATTTTAAATTTGCACATTTCACTCAACAACATGAAAGCATGGATCCATCCTACCTTGTATAAATCGTTCAGGCTGCTGATGGTGGTGTAACGTGTGGCAGAATTTTCTTGACTCGCTTTGGACCATTTTGCACCAATTAATATTTTTTTAAACACCACAGCCTACATGAGTATAGCTCCTGACGATGTTTACATTATACTCATCTTCTGATGGCTCCTTCCAGCAAGATAAAACAATCTGTGACAAAGCTTGAAATCTGGTTTCCTGAACATGACAATGAGTTCACTGCACTCAGACGACTTCCAGTAAAGCACCTTTGGAGTGTGGTGGAACGAGAGATGCTCACTATGGATGTGCAGGCGACAAATCAGCAGCAACTGTGTGATGCTGTTATGGACCAATATGAGGAATGTTTCCGGCACTTTGTTGAAGTAGCTTAAAAAGTGCTCATCTTTTTTTCCACAGAGGGGGTCCAAACTCTGACTCAGACGTCAACGTGGAAAAGCAACATGAAGCCTCTCTGTAAGTCATATACGTCACATTTATATATTATACTGTTTGTGCTTTACCATGCAGAATCTAGAGTAATTATCATTTTAAATTAAAATTACACAGACAATTGGAGGTAGTTTGGGTAACTTTTAGTAATGTTCTTTATCAGGAATTATTTAAAGAGTTGATAGGAACAAAATCAGAGGACAGAAAAATGACTTTAATGGAACTTGACGTTAGTTCATAAAGACACAGACTTGTACATTAACGTACATTAAACTCTTGTAAAGTTTAAGTGTTGAGACTGTGAACTTGTTTCGTTCAGGTGTTTAGACTACTTGCTTGACAACGGGGCGAACCCAACTCTGAAGAACAGCAAGGGATACAGTGCCGTTCACTATGCAGCTGCTTATGGGAACAAACAGCATTTAGAGCTGGTCAGTGGTGTCTTCTCATTTTTCATTTAGTTCATACATTTTCTTTTTAACTGACTGCAATCTGGACCTATTTGGAATTCTGTTACTTTTCCAGCTCTTGGAAATTTCTTTCAACTGTCTTGAGGAGGCTGAAAGTAATGTTCCAGTCAGCCCTTTGCACTTAGCTGTGAGTATAAAGTAAAAGCCTTGAAAATTATGCAACTAGCAGAGGTCCTGCTAGTTTACATGCTTTCAACTGTATTGTCTTCATGCATTTTGTCACTGCAGGCATATTTTGGCCACTGTGAAGCTCTGCGTTTGCTTTGTGAGACATTAGTGAGTCTGGATGTGCGAGACATTGAAGGCCAAACTGCCCTCCACCTCGCTGCTCAGAAGGGCTTCTCCCCATGTGTAGAAGTACTGTTGAAACATCAAGCCTCCTACACACTGAAGGAGCACAAGCACAAGTGGACAGCTCTTCACACTGCAGGTGTGTGCATCTCAGTACATATTTGTGCCCATACAGTAATGCTTAAGTGTGTTTATCTTGTATTTTTTAGTGCCCCATTGATGGATTTGGGTTGATTTTGTTCTGAAAGTAAACAATGCAGCTTTTTGGTTAAGATTTGTTTTTTCTTTTAAACTTATGTTTTTATCTTTGTGTCCCTTCTGCTCGAGCAGCTGCTGAGGGCCAAGTGGACTGTATCCTCCTGTTAGTTAACATGGAACAAAGTGCTGACATCATTGACAGCCCAGACACACAGGGACAGTGAGTCACTTTGCATCTTTTAATTTGTGTTCGGTGTATTTATTTATTTATTAGTCACGTAAACATGGTTATTTGTGGGCGATTTTAATTATTTATTGTGACATGACACTTATAAAGTAAATAGTCTTCAGCAGTGTGTCTCATGGTCCAACCAGATTAAATTTTCATTAAACTGATACTGATTGCGTGATAACAAGGTAAGCGCAGAAAGGAACAGATTTTATCAGGCATTAAAGCAACGGTTGTGTATATTGATAATAAATTGTCTTTTAAGGTAGTAAAATAAAATAAGAAGATAAACAATTAAGTATTGAACATCTACGAGAAACCGCAAAAGGATGCAAATAACCATGAGGGATTTATGCTTCTGTGAAAAGCTGAAGCAAAAGTCATCGTGTCATGCAGTCTGAGGCTATTGTGATTGGCCTGTTTCTTACCGTCGATTCCTCCTGTGCATTTCTGGCTACTTTTTTGCAAAAACTACTGGAACATATGTGAGGGAATGTAAAAAGAAGTGAAAAACTCGAGTGTCAAATATGATTAGCTTTCGTTGAAAAAACAAAAAACCACGGGAACACAATGTGTCTGAGTGTGTTCGCTCAGACACCATATGAGCGAAAATAACTTGAAACACAACTTTCTTTCTTTTTTTTTATTTTTATAAAGCTCTGACTTGTATTATGAGTATGAGTCTGTGGTCTGAAAGAGAGTCCTGTAACTCTGTCTGCAAAATATAGTATATAATGACCAATGTTGGGCAATTAATTATATAGTTACTTCTTCAAAAAAGTTACTGAGTTTTGCAAACAACAAAGTTTTTTTTGCAGCTGTTTACCTAAAAATGCTGCCAAGGCATTTTTTTTAAAAATAAACATTTCAAACTATTTACAGAACAATCAGCTGTTCTGCATCAAATCTGATGCCACACAAATGATTTGTGCCACTCCAAAAAATTATTTCTATCCACTATAATAAAAAGGAGAACAACAGGCTGATACCTGCAGGCCTGACAACAGGAGATGTATCACTTCTGTAACACCTGTAGCACTCAGCAGTCGCCTCATTGTTCTGTTGTTTTTCTGGCGTTGTTTTCGCTCACAGGCGGAGAGCGCTTTCAAGCATTTTCCTTATAAGATGCCGTTTTTACTGTTTCTTCCCGCAGTAAATATAAACAACGATAGTATTCAGGAAGAAAACCAAACATTGCAGATAATATTTATCATAACTCTGGTTTTACGTGGCCTATCAACACAATTTAAAAACTGGTATAAAGTCCACACTTTTTCCGTCAATTGTTCTGTCAGTCCTGCTCACATCTCCAATGGTTGTACACGTCATTAACGTGGCTTCACTCCTCATCAGCCGCTTTGCTAGCTAAAACACCGGTGTCGGCACATAAGGACGCTGTCATAGCCTGTCAACGACGTTGATTAGCTGCGTATATACGAATGTGAATCGCGTTATTGGCTGGACTATGGGATAAGGTGGTATCGTTGTAATCCCATACTGGAGCAGCCAGTCACTCACTGACTAACACTGCAAAACAGAATTGTTAAAGTATTAATTTCATTTCAGGTTAGATTTTTTTTTGTGCGCAACGCAGATTTTCTGTGCGCAGAGACCGTGCCAGCAGTGCGCAATTGCGCACGTGCGCAGCTTAGAGGGAACATTGATCCCCACAAGGAGTGAAGACCTGTGAGGAGAAAATAGTCCCAGTATTGTGTTAGTTTTTATTGGGCTGGCACTGATTATAAAACAGCCTCTTAGGTTCTACAAAGATTCACCACATGAGTCTTAGGCTACGTTCACACTGCAGGTCTCAATGCTCAATTCCAATTTTTTGATCAAATACGATATTTTTGTCTGCTTGTTCACACTACAAATAAAATGCGACAGCAAACGCGCTCTAGTGTGAACCCTCAAAGTGGCCGCATGCGCAAAAGAAGACGTCACACACAACGCGCTCTGTTTAGACCCAGAGCAAACTATATTGTTTGACTCATGGCCGTTAATATAAAGACTTCCGACTTTACGTTTCCCAATTTTTGCTTTAAGTTATTTTGTTATTTACATAATAATGTAAATAACCTAATAATTATCCTTATTGCTGTTTTAGAGGAGCGGTGTTTCAAAGGATAGTTGCAGATTTCTGTCAGAATCTGCAGATTATACAGTATAAATAAAATGTTCATGTTTCTCCAACGTTGTCTTCCCAACAGTTTCACTGACATCTACACTGGATGGCCAGGAAGCGTTCACGATGTCTTCTCGGGCGCTTCTCCGGAGCTGATAATTGGCGCCTTGTCTTGTGTCAGTGACGTAAAAGACGGATTTAATGCGAATTGACCATTCAAACAGCAGTCGCTTTCTAAAACATCGGATATGTATCGGATTCAGTACCACATACGAAAGTGACCCAGATCAGATTTGAAAATATCGGATTTGTGCCGTTCACACTGTCATACCATGATCGGATTTGGGTCGCATAGGGTCAAAAAAATGGGATTTGATGCGCTTTCGCCTGCAGTGTGAACGTAGCCTAAATCAGCAGATAGTTGAAGTGACAGAATCATGCCTACAACTGAATTCTGCTTGTTGTACAGGACGGCTCTCATGCTGGCAGCTCTCGGTTGCCACACCGACTGTGTCCACATACTGCTGGAGAAAAATGCAAAGCCTGATGCTGCAGACAAACAAGGCTTCACTGCTTTACACCGAGCTGTGAGTGTGTGCATGTCGCACGTCACTTCTTTTCATTGCACTCAATAATTATTGCAAATAGAAGATTATACCTTTACCACCACCCTCGTGCCTCCTGTCACATGATATCTTGTGTACTCATCCTGCAGGTCATAATGGGCAGTGAGGAGTGTGTGTCTGCTCTGCTGGAACATGGAGCTTCTGCTCTGTGCCGAGACTCTAGGGGGAGGACCCCGCTGCACCTCGCAGCATCCTGTGGTCACACGGAGCTGCTCCGCTCTTTGCTAAAGGCTGCAAAGAAAGCTGACCCTCTGGACTCCATGCTGGACTACAAAGGCTACACACCCACTCACTGGGCTGCCTACCATGGTGAGACATCAGAGCAGCACTTCATGTCAAATGAGCAGTTTATAATTAAGCCGTTTTAACACAATAGACCTGCCTGTTCATACATCATTTTTGTGTATCATGAGAAACTGCGTTTTATTGTGCATTAAGTCATTTAAATAAAAATGTAAACATCAATTATGTCTCTATTTGTTTCCAACCTTTCTTAGGTCATGACGGATGTTTATGCATTTTACTTGAAAACAAACTTTTTAGCATCCAGGAAGGAAGTCTCTTCACCCCATTGCACTGTGCTCTGTGAGTTATTATGTGCGCACACATGCTTTTTAGAAGTCAGCTTAAATAAATTTAGTGTAGTTCTTCACATTTTAAACACCTCTGTTTGCCACATGCAGAGTTAAAGGGCACGAAGCTGCAGCAGACCTTCTAGTGAAGACTTTTGGCCCTCAAATTGTCAGCATTAGTGACGCCAAAGGAAGGTAGGTAACTTTCATTCAGACGGTTTCATACAACACAGCCAGCAGGTGTCAGTAAAGTTAATGTAATAGTTTTAGGTTTATTTTACATGTGGCATACATTTCCCAGCAGTCATAATACACTGCTCATATTATTTTTTATGATTGCTACTCATTTAAAAGTGGCCTAATTTGAAATGTACAGTGTGATTTATTTATTTTTTCTCTATATTACATAAACAGGCTCTACTCGGGCTACTACTAAAGCTACAAGTTATTTTGTATGATTCGGTTTTAATGGATTTTTTTGCATCACCTTTCCCAAACTGGACAGTGTTTTCTCCTTCGTGGGCTGTGAACATTTCTGCTCATCTAGTATTTTGATGTGTTCCTTGCTTGAGTTCAGGACCCCACTGCATGCTGCTGCATATTCAGGGAACGTTGCTGGGCTGCAGCTGGTTCTGGCCCAGGGAGCACAGGTTAATGCTGTGGACCACTGTGGATGCTCTGCTCTGATGGTTGCTGCTGCCTGTGGACAGACCAGAGCTGTTGGTATGTGTGAAACAAGGAAGTCCTTTGAAATGTTTTTGTTTCTTTCTGCACCTGGAAACCTTTAAAAACTATCTAGACTATTTAGAGCTGGAGAGCTTCTTTTCTCACATCCCTCAGTGATGGTTTCTTTTAATAAACCACTTTGTTCCACTGTTGCACTGTCATGTGAAAACACCAACCAACAGCTTGAGGTGTAGTAGTCTGGGTTTGTTGATGTTTACTTCCTGTATTTCAGAGTTCTTGCTGAACAAGGCGACCCCAGACCTGACCCTGGTGGATTTCAATAACAACACAGCCCTTCACTTAGCCTGCAGCAAGGTCCCATACACACAAACAAATGGGTGCACTAAATGCATGCAGTGTCACACAAATAGTTGCATGAGTGTAGCAGGAGATCAGTTTAACATCCGTCACAGAAGGTGATTAGAAATGTAATGCATGAAAATCAAGTTTAATATGTATCATAACTGTTGTTTGTCGGCCTGTCTGGAGTATAATTCTGATTTAATTTGAACTAATTCTAATAGTAGTTTTTCTTATATGAAACCTGCATATGCATGGCTCATAATACTAAGTACTTGTTTTGAATTTCAGTGAATAAAGCGGATGGTTTTAACAACATTAACATGCTTTATTCTGCAGGGTCATGAGATGTGTGCCTTGTTAATCCTGGGAGAGATCACCGATTCCTCACTCATAAATGCAAGAAACAACGCTCTCCAAATGTGAGTTGTCTTGACGTAGCAGTCAGCTGATCTCCATAAACAGTTATCTGCAGAGACACAAGAAGGTTTCTGGTTTCTGTTTGTTGTTCAAGTATTATTGGCTGGCCACACTGGAAGCCCAGAAACATATAATCATGGTAAAAAGAAAATACACCTTCCCTGACAAAATAAAAAAATAGTCTTATCCTTAGCAGGTCTTCGAGCAGCAAAGTGCACTCTTACTGCTTCCAGGTGCTGCTAATCAAATAAAATTGATTAACTGCTTCTCAGCAAGCATGAGCAGCTCTATAAAAGGGAAGGTTTTGGCAGTTTTGCCAGTCTGGAGCATTCAGTTGTGTGTTAACACGATGTCATGCCTTGTTCTGCAGACAAAGAGAAAATGTGACAAATCTGAATGTCTGTTCTGAAAAACATAAATCTCACTGTAGTTTAATCTGTCCTCAGTGCACTGTAGTCAGACCTTTTATTCTCATGCAGGCCGCTTCACATTGCAGCAAGGAAAGGTCTGGCGACTGTTGTGCAGGTGTTACTGAGCAGAGGAGCAGCAGTCATGGCTGTAGATGAGGAAGGTAGGTTGGGATTATATTTCTGTGATAAGAATACCAAAGCAGGTATGTTCAACCTGCGGAGGATTGTGTGGGTTACTGATTTGCCTTTTTATCCTCTGCAGGCCACACGCCAGCTCTGGCCTGTGCCCCGAACAAAAACGTAGCAGAGTGTCTGGCCCTCATCCTTTCCACCATGAAGCCTTTCCCTCCCAGAGAGGCTGGTCCTAACACAGCCTCCCACTTCAGCCCCATCCTGAAGAACTGCACTATCGCTGCCTCCTGCGGGGCCAGTGGAAACCTGTGCCATGCCTGAGCACAGGACCAAATTCACACTGTCAGTCAGTGTTAGCCTGTAAGCCACTTTTGTGACAAAAATGCAGCTTCATCCCAGCGTAACCCAAAGTCACCATGAACACCTGTGGTCATGCATAGCTTTTTGTCTCTCGTGTCATGGCATTTCTATACATGACAGCATATGCTTGCTCGCCAGTAGCATAAAACCTAGTCTTACTCTAATATTAGCTTTCACATTATTCTCTCTATTAAGAGTGTAGTTATTTTAATGAAGTACTAATCTTTAGATATGAATGGAAGGTTTAAAATAAGCACACAACACAAGCCTCCCCACCTGAACCTCATCCACTATCAGTATTTACTTTTATTTAAGCAACATAATCTCAAAACTCCATGTTTGTCTTCAGTTGATACGAGTGCACAGATGCTCAGGTGTTTAGTGTCTGTGTGTGTGCGTGTGTGTTTGGCTTAGTTTTCATATTACTAGATGCTGCTTCTAAATATAAATATTTTAATATATCTAACAGGTGCTGTAAACCTTTTATGCAATTAATAGCACTATTTTCTTATCCTACGCACGGTGTAGCAAACACTACACTGATAAAAAGCCACCTATTATTCTGATATTATCATGATTTAAAACTTCAGTTAGCCTACCAGCCATAAGCATGTTTATAGTTTAAATGAGAATTTAACAACTTTAGTGTATATAGCACTCTTAAAATGAAGTTAACCTTGAAAATCCCAAATTATTGGATTAACCTCAGGTCAGTGTGTACTGTAATCCCGGTGCAATAACAAGCACTGCTCAGACTGGATGTTACATACTCGTATAAACTATGAGTAAAGTATATCAGTTCAATAATCCAGACAGAGAAATGTCAAATAAATAATCAACGCATTAGTTGCTGTGAACACTTTAAATACATTTAAAAAATTTCACAAGGCTTTAAATGTCGAGTAGAAATGGTAATTGTTGAATTAATTTCGAGTCCCAAAGCATCTTTGAATTATTTTTTCTCATAAACGTTTAAAGACCCAAAGATGATTATAATCTATCACAAACACACACATTTGAGAAGTTGGAATTAACAGATACCCAGCTTGTTTTTTTGTTTGTTTTAATGACATGCTGTATTATCAAAATTCGTGTTTGATTTAATCAGTAAAGCATGAACAGTTAGGTGAGTTATAAGGGGTTTTGTTTTTTTCTATACAAGATCTCAGTGGGGAAGAAACCCAGAGTCACAGCACGTGTTCAGGAGCTAGCGTTGATCTGTTCCTGTTAAACATTTGCAAACTTTTGTCATTGTTATAAAGAAAATTGGTGACGACAAATTAATTTAGATACATAAAATTATCTGTGCTGCTACAAACAAGCCTCACTGCCTCTCTCTTTAAAGATCAAACTTTTTATAAATAGTGTTGTGCATCAAATGTTTGCCTTTTTTTTTAAGTCGAAGTCAAAGGCCAGACCTGCAGCTCAGCTGATGCCATTTATCCAAAAGATATTTTCTTCCTAGTTATAGCCGCTGTGTTTTCTTAAAATGCCTTTAAACTATTTGCACTCTGACATCAAAGTTTACAATTTAATGAGGGCATCTTTCCTAGAGTTATGGTGTTGTGTTTGGAGAAAAAAATAGGGAGAAAAAAATCTGTTAGGCATTTCTAAACACAATGTGTAATGAAATGTTGTGAATAACTTCAGGAATTTCCCTGTTGCAGCGTTTCATGTGAGCAAACTGTGTCTTCCGTACAAGTTACTCAAATTTGAGGATGTCACAGCTTGAAAGTGTGGTTTGGTTGTGGCTGGCATTCATAATAGGCCGGAATAAATGAATCACCACCATCTGAAGAAGTCTTGCTGTCTTTATTTTATTATTTCAAAATCTTATTAGAGTTTGATAAACGGAAGCACCGATCTGGGCTCATCGTCTTGTCTGCACCCTTGTGTTCTTCCTTAGAGATGATGCCCGCTGTGTAAGGAAACAGATTTTTGTGCTGGCTCGATTCATTTTTGTCAACGAAACTTTGAATACATCAGATTAGATTTATATGAAAATCTTTTTAATTTTGGTTTTCAGTTCAGTTAGTTTCTTGAATGAATTTGCTTGTTACCCTTTTATTGTATTAAATATTACTTTTAGTTTTGTTTATTTGTTATAGCCTGATCTTTAGCTAATCTGGAGCTGTGTGTTACACTATTCCTCTCTCACACCAACCCTCTAAATGGTCTCCATGAATCTTGTATTTAGAGCCAAAATTTGAAATTTGTGATTAAGTCGAAATGTTATGATACCTAGTGGGACATTTTGAGGTAACTCAAATAAAATTTTGACCTGTGGATGGCCAAAAAAAACCAAAAGTGGGGGAAACACGCTTCCTTCATTTCCTGGATTATTTATTTTATTTTATAGGACTAAATTGTTCAAAGAAAAATCGTTTTGGTTTAGCTTTTGTTATTATTACTACTACATTAACTTTGGTGTAAATCACTACAGTCTGCTCTTATAGTGTTCCACCTGGTGCCTGGAGGTCGATAAAAATCGCAGCACGTCACTAAAGCCTGTCCTCACCCGGCTGCCGTCGCCGGTCCGGGGTGTCCGTCGCCGTCCACTTGAGCACCTTCAGTCACCAAAATGGCGAATGTGGTGCTGGAGTTTAAGGTTTCTGCCGGTGATTCAGAGCCACAGAGTCGCCCTGTCCTGATCATCGGGCAGCACACCAACCTGCAGCAGGTCAGCTGGAGCCAGATCAAAGGAAAACTCCAGCCGGTCGTTAGCAAAGAGGTAATCTTATAAATGATAACAAAAGCTCGGTACCGGCTAATGTTAGCGTCACGCTAAGCAAAAGTTAGCAAAAGCTAGCACAGCTAAGTTATTTCATGACACAGCTAGCGAAAAAGAGTCCAAAGGGCAAAGCTATAACGGTGTCAGTGTAGGCTACTTAGTAAGCTAAGAGCTACAATAGTCAAGAGATGTTTGCGGTCTTATTTGTTTTAGGGTTTTTTTTTCCATTATCATTATTATTGTCATAATCACAATTATTATTATTAGTATGACCGTAGAAGTAAATCTCACAACACCAGTAATTCGTATTTTGCTTACTTCCACGGTTGCCCGGCTGTCACATAACTCCTGGATGATTGTAGGTTAGAAAAGCAGTACTTAAACCCAGACAGTGGTCATTAACCTGTCTCCGAATAGGAATTTGCAACTGGAGCATTGACGAGGTTAAAGTCCCAGTCTTCAGTATCCAGATAACTAATGCCGTACCACTGCAGCATATCGCATATGTGTAAACTTATTTTCAACATAATCGACATACTGTCGATGGAGTTTGTCCAACGTGCTCCTGGTGAGTGATTAGATCACTGGTGGTGGATTTGGTGGGCAGACTAATACGCTCAGAGTCATTGAGTGTGACAGTTTTCCAATCAGCGTCGGACTGTTTGTGTACAATGATTTGCTGAGACACTGTTGGCCTGCTCCATGAAGCGCTCTGATTATTCTGAGCATGTGTATGTACCTTCTAAGGTGATAAGTGTGAAAGCATCTGGAAACATTGTGACACTAGGAATTTTTCAAACCCAGTATCTCAAATTCCCATCACCTACTGGTTCACTTGCCTCTTATTTTAATCTGGTGGAAGCACTGTGTACATACTGCTGACTGGTTATAGTCTTTCCAAAACATTCCCAAAACCGCTTTGTAGATTCCTGTCATAAACATCTGGAATAACATATTTAATATTAATAGTGGATTATTATTACATCATCAGAGATTGTTGATTTCCCAGACTGCTTGTACTTAGTTTACAAAGAGTAAAAGAATTAGAGGATTTAACAAAAAATGTTTTTCAAAGCTTTAACATCTTTGTGGTGAGTCAGAAATGTCAATTTTTCCTCATGTTTTCTCAGATCTGGCAGGCAGCTCTGAGTGCTTTAAACCCAAACCCCACGGACAGCTGCCCCCTGTACCTCAACTATGCCACAGTGGCCGCCATTCCCTCAAGGGTCAGCAGGCACAACAGCCCGTCTTCTGCCCACTTTGTGTCCCGCCTGGTCCGTTCCTGCCTTCCCGGAGGGAATAACCGCTGCATTGTGGTCAGTATTTTCAATCAGAATTGTTTCCTGTTTGTTCTTCGGGGAAGTCAGAGGTTACTTTAAGCTACAGAACAAATCTGTTCTTTATAGATGCCCGCTTTCTGTGCCATGGGACTTCTGGGAGTCCCATGGCACTCAAATCTGGGTCATCCAGTGGTGAGGTTGTTTGCTTCACGAAGTGGCTAACACATCTGCTCTCCAGATGGTGTGTGAGCGTTCAGATGTGTTTGCATCCTGCTGTGCTATGGCCCGGGCCTTCCCCATCTTCTCTCGCCGCTCCGCATCCTCACGCAGAACTGAGAAGAAGCATGTGACCGTGGAGTTTGTGATTGTTGGGCAAGATGCCAATCCTCTGGAGGCTGCAGAGCTTGAGGTACTTTAAAGTTTTGGGTTTTAATTGTTAGTGCTGCTCATAATTGCCTTTTTTGTGTGTGTGGGTGGTCTGCCATCACTTAATGGCCTTTGTTTTTCATCCCATGTTCAGTGTCTTTCTAACGCTGCTGATGGAGTTCGACTGAGCGCTCGCATTGTGGACACTCCATGCAATGAGATGAACACAGATCACTTCTTAGATGTTAGTGAAATTCTCTGATTTGCATAAACTTTGTTAACCTGTAACACGTTTCCATGAAAACGTTACCTGTTAAGCTTCTGTGTCCTCATTTCAGTTTGCCCATTCTCACATTAGGCTATAAAGTTAAGTCAAACTGTCGTCTATTTATTGATGTTAGTAACAGAAAGTGAATATCTTAAGATATTTGTTTACAATATCAGGAGTTAATTTCGCAAACCCATTGCATCACTTACATATCGACAATACTTTTTTATGTACACTTTAATACTTTTTAATTTTTAATTTAGAAGTAAGGAGGGTTGAAATCTGTTAAAACTAGTTTTAATATTTCTACTGCAGTTTTTCATCACAGCCATAAATTTCTGTTTCAGGAAATCAGGGCTGTGGGGAATGAACTTGGAATCACTCCAGTTATCATTCGTGGAGAGGAACTGAAACAAAAAGGGTTTGGAGGTACGACCTCTGCGCATGCCTGTGTGCTTTATTTTTAGCTTGAATTGTCACAGTTCTCCAGAATTGCTATGTCAAACTTTTTTGTTGAGTGTGCTTTAGCTAGAGAGACTCATGGTGCAACTCTAATGGAAAGAAATGGTAAACAAGAAAGTCAGCTGTGCTGTTCACTGTGTCTGGTTTCAACTGAAGACGCCAACAAGCTTTAAAGCATGGAGAGAATTTAGAAAAAAAATCTAATACATTTCTTTTTACACCTCAAATACTAAACATGCATATATACAGGAAATACTTGGTTGAGATTTCCCTAGGGACACCAGAGTGATGGATTTTTGGGACTGATCCCTAGTAGCATATTTTGAAGCTAGGCTATATATTGTTTTAGTGTTTTAGTGTTGCGTATAAGAGGCCGTAATGAAGTGCTAGCTAAAATATGATCCTAAAAGGACAAATCAGTGGCAGGCTGTAGTAGCAAAAATGCACTCAATGAAAAATTGACTTATTCTTTAAGGACTAAAATGGGCACCTATAGAAAACTGTGCCTGTAAGTCAAAACATGGGTCAAAGCTTAATTGTGTAAAAGTCTGAACATTTCAGATCACTGAAAATGCTTTTCTTTCTTCACCCTCTCAGGTATTTATGGTGTTGGAAAGGCAGCAGAGCACCCTCCTGCGTTAGCGGTACTTAGTCACACTCCTCAAGGCGCTACCCAAACAATTGCATGGGTGGGCAAAGGAATTGTGTATGACACTGGTGGACTTAGCATTAAGGGAAAGGTATGCTTCTGTTTCCTGTGGAGATGATAACTAATCATCTATTTAGAAAAACAGACCTGCATGCCTCACTTGAGTATATTTTACAGTGTTACTGGGATAGCTGATAGATGAGTTGTCTGTATATAGAAATATAATTTAACAGGAATAGAAAATTATGTTAATCAAGTGGAAAAATGCAACAATATTTGGCTTAACTCATGTATTTCACCTTAACAGTGCACTGAGTCATGGTGTGTTAGCACAGAATTTGTTGTGTGTACCCCAAACATTAATCTTCACTGTGATCTTGTGGACCATGTTGCACCTCCAAAGTCTCTGTCTGCTGTAATCTCTTAAGTTTGACAACTTTCAGTAAGCTCATCCACTGTCTGGGCAGTCTGGATGATCCTGGAAACCTCCACGCTGATCTTTTAAATAAACTCTAAGCCTATTCTCAGTAATCTGTTAGCAAGCAGCACCTTTTATATTCACTAGTTCAGCCAAAAAGCTTTTCTTACTGTAAATGAATTTATAGACAACTGGGTTGCTGTCCTGCTCACTGCAGAAGAGATCCATTACATGTAAATAAGTTGTGGTTTTTCCTTCTTCTAGACCACAATGCCAGGGATGAAAAGAGATTGTGGTGGAGCTGCTGCCGTTCTGGGAGCATTCAAGGCCACCATTAAACAGGTGAGGTGACAGAAGGATCCCACATCAGCTCTCACGGCTGTCATTTAGGCCTCAGTCTCAAATGACTAATTGGGAAGTAGTTGCTGGCTGTTGCTAAATGAAGCCAGTCGTAAAGAGGCTGCTGCACTAAAAACCTCTTTTTGATTGTTTTGGCTGCTTGTATTTTTTTTATTATTATTATTTTTTTTTTCATATAAAGTATGTGCAACTGTGACAATCTGCTAGCAACATTGGCAGTTACAAGGAAGTTTTAGGTGCAGCACTTTATACCAGCCTCTGTCTTCTGTTTGTTTCAGGGCTTTAAGGATAATCTCCATGCAGTGTTTTGCCTCGCAGAGAACTCAGTTGGACCCGCAGCCACGCGACCTGATGATATCCACATTCTCTATTCTGGAAAGTGAGACTTTTTTTATTTATTTATTTTTAAGTAGTAATATATCATTTGCTTGGAAATTGATTTGACACACTTGGTATCAAATTACCTGTGTGGTTTGTATTCAATGTCTCTCTGCCATCAAGGTGTGACTGCACATAAACTGCGTCCGATATCATTTTCCACGCTAACTCGAGAGGAATGAATGTGGGCAGTGGTATAAAATGTCCATTCTCCCTTTAAAGGTCAGTGGAAATCAACAACACTGATGCAGAGGGCAGGCTGGTGCTGGCTGATGGAGTAGTGTATGCCAGCAAAGACCTGGCTGCTGATATTATTCTGGATATGGCTACACTGACAGGTGCACAGGTGGGTGACTCTCACTAAACCAACCACTGCAGGTGCCCAGATCAACACATTCTGTACTGTGAGGCAGGTGCTGCTTCATAGCTGAAGTCTCTTTGTTTCTGTTGCTCAGGGAATCTCCACAGGAAAGCACCACGCAGCTGTGATGACAAACAGTGAGCAGTGGGAAGCTGCAGTTGTGCGTGCGGGCCGCAGCAGCGGGGATCTCGCTCACCCTCTGGTCTACTGCCCCGAGCTGCACTTCAGCGAGTTCACCTCTGCTATGGCTGACATGAAGAACTCTGTGGCAGTAAGTGGCAAAATCCACACGCGTGGCAAGACACAATCCATATCAGACACGGAAGAATTTAAAATACAGGGATTTCACCACCTACTTCAAACAAGCTCAGTTTAGCTCGTTCATCTTGGTACTATCACATGGGTGGCTCAGGAATTTTGCACAGTATAAATTACAATGAAATTTTTATTTTATTGTTGTGTAAATCATTATATATTCCTTACTTAATGTATAATGTGTGTGTATGTGTTAGTCCCGTAGGGAAATTACTCCTCTGCATTTAACCCATTCACCCAGTGAAGCAGTGGGCAGCCACCAGTGCAGCGCCCAGTGCTCAGGGGTACCTCCAGGTAGCCTTCAGTGAGCCGATCATGGGGCAACCACTTTACCTACTGAGCTATCTTTGCCCCCCATTAAGTCCTTTAATATTGACAAAATCTGGGAGATGTGCTTCCAGAAAGTGACCTGACACGGTTGGATGAAGAGATGTGACCTCACCATTTTTAAGTTTTTACAGCACATAAAACCACTGATCTCTGCTAAAGAGAAGAAACAGAAGATTTTATGAGTTGTATGGTTTTGTGAATTTTGTGCAGACTTGTTATCGTCAGACTCGTCGATAACAAGTGTGACGATTTTCCAAAATATCCAAGCTTAGGGCGATCCGTGATAACTCACTAACGGAGATTTCCCGCGTTAATGCGGTTATGGCGTTAATGTCATTTTAACAAAATTAACACTGACAGCATTAGTATTTTTTTCAATGGCTGTTATAATTTATTCAGGCTTGGTTGCTGAGGTGCGTGTGTGTTTTGCATTGACAGGATCGGGAGAACGCGCAGAGCTCCTGTGCTGGCCTCTTTATTGCATCTCACCTGGGCTTCGATTGGCCCGGTGTCTGGGTCCATGTTGACATTGCCGCTCCTGTTCATGCTGTGAGTATCCCATGCTTCACTGTGTGGATGTGATTTTTAAAAAGCAAGCCTATGAACACATTTTTGTTAACTAAAATAAATCATTATGTTGTTCATGTTCATACATCACCAGCAATACAGTGCGGTGCACTTAAAACACCGCTGCAGCACGCACATGGATAGAGTCTGTTTGCTGCTTTTCGTATGGCTTATTTAGTGAGTCACCAATCCACAACAGTGATAATACAGTGCAGGGTTTTCAGTTTTACTACTGTTTACGTTTATTGGATTGTGAAGTCAGGGTTGGTGGGGATTTTCTGACTTTCTGAGGAGGAAATTTCGATTCTGAATTTCCAGTTTCCTGCTTCAGATGGAGTGCAGCGTGTTTTTTGCTTCAGGTTCAAGTTGGAAATTGTAGTGCATCACTGAAGTTGTTCAGAGTACTGGCTTTAATCACACCTACAAATTTGTGCCAAGTCCTTTTTTTTTTTTTTTTTTTTTTTTTTTGTCTTTTAATTATATTCTTATTGAAGAAAGGAAAAAAAAAAAAAGGGACTTGTTACAATAAAGTGTGCATTGACATTATTTAGTCAAAAAAAGAGAAAAGGAAAAGAAAAAAGCAAAACCCTTTTTCTTAGTCCTTTTGTTTTACATTCTGATAGCAAAAGAATAAAATTAACTCATTGGCTTGACAATGTGTTACATAATGCAGCATGTTTAACTTATTTACAAAAACTACATTAGGTACATATTATGAAGTTGAGGGTCAACCTGACATTGTTCGATACATGGGAGATACACCAAGATACACCAATTCAGGGCTGGTCTTACCTAAATTCAGGGCGGATGGGGGACACAAAGCTAATCCATTTATTCCATATTTTGTAGAATTTGTCTTTCTGAATTTTTAAAAAGAATGTCAATCTTTCCATTTTAAATATTTCGAAAACCACATTAAACCAATCCTCAAGCGTTGGCGGAGTTGGATTTAACCACTTTCTGGTTATTGATTTTTTGCTGGCTGCTAATAGCGCTTGTAAGAGTTTTGTGTCCCCTCCCCGGACCGAGCCAGCAACCAAGCCCAAGTACAAATTTACAAAATTGATGTCAAATTTTATCTTAAAAACCTCACACAAAGTTTTATGGATTCCCAGCCAGTAATTTTTTAATTAATTTTAATTTTTAGTAATTTTTCCCAGCCAAGTCAAGTAAATATTGAGTGAAGACTCTTAAGAAGTAAAGGGCTTTGCTGAATGTTTGAGGAAGTTGGCACCAAACACCACTGTAAAGCCTCACCTCTGAGCTAAACATTAAGGAAACCTTTGACTGAGCTTATAAAACACAATCTGCAAAGACTGTGTGAGTAAAGCTGAAAGGAGAATTAGCACTGATTTAAAATGAGACTTTACCGTTATTTGACCAAACTGTCCAGCTGTGTCAATCCAGTGGTGTTTAGGTTTAGAGCGTATTCGGAAGTGCATAAAAACGAACGTGTAGAACAGGAATAAAGTGGTTGCCAGTAAATGCCGTGACGTTCTTTCTATCAGGGATGTGCATACACTTGTCTGATTTCCTTGCTACACAGAGACTAGAGGAGCTGCTTTCTGGCGTATGCTTCCTCAATCACTGCGAAACTTCCCATTGTGTTTGAACAAAACAAGATCAGCTGACCTTACTGCCTGTGACTGGTCAACCTTTAAAATAAACTGGTTTTATAACTTTCCTGCAGGTGGTTTCCTGATGCTCTGTCATGGTCTTGTGATTCAGTTCATAAACAACAGTCCTTACGCAGGCTTTCTCTCTAATAAATCTCCATATTTGTGGTTGTCTTGTGTTAGAAATTGGTTTAAACAGCTTTGTTGTGGCAACTTTTATGCTGAATCAGGTTTCCAACAAGAGATTATGGCAGCAATAACTGAATGGAAAGTGGAGGATAAGGTTATTGGTTTTTAAGAGCTTTTCTTCTCTCTTGCAGGGAGAGCGTGCCACAGGTTTTGGTGTCGCTCTGCTCATGGCCCTGTTTGGTCAGGCATCCGATGACTCCATGCTGAACCAAGTTTCTCCTCTGGGTGCAACCACCAACGCGTCCGAAGACCACATGGAGCGCGACTGCAAACGGCGAAGATTGGTCTAATGAGGGAAAGGGGGGGGGAAAAAACACCACTCCACGGTTCACTCCCCCGACTGCTCCTGTGCCACCACACACTCAAACTGTTTAAGCAAGTGCTTGTCCAATTTAGAGATAAAATGTTTTAGAGTCTGTGTTCTGTGTTTGACTTGACCGAATAAACCAGATAAAAATGAGTCAATCAGATGTGGTATAAATGATTGTGATCAAGCACAGGCCCTCATTTGTGCTCGTTACGTGGCACTTGCCGCACTGATTGCCTCAATAGCTTCTTCATTATTCAGTTCTCATTGGTTATATTAAAATGTAAGCAAACTTCGAGTTAAATTAATTATTGATTCATTCTTCCTTTTTTTTTTTCTTGTGTTTTTACCAGATTCTACAATTATTGCAGTTGAATTTTTTTTTTTTTTTTTTTTTTTAACCCCATACCTCAAATGTTGCTTTCCAGTGTCCATTTCATCAGCAGAAATTTTTGTAATTTCATGCTTTATGCAAACAGAGAATAACGCCATACATGTTGTACTTAGACGTTCTGAAAATCACTGGCTCAAGATCAGTGAAGATAGACGTGTTATCTTTTGTAACAACTGCACTTTGTTAACGCTTTGTATCTTTGGACTGCCTAATCTCTGGACCAAAATGAGTGCTCACTGCACTTTTTAACAGTTTCACTCTGTCACATGACTGCTGACATGCTTTGTCAGCATAAAACACACAGGCCAGACGTTAACTGTAAGTTGAAGTGTTCGTTTCCAGCACAAACAAGTTTGTTTTTTCTTCTTCTATTCGTATGACAATCGTGTTGTCCGTCAATAAAGGTGGTGCCATCTGTCATCTGTGTATGTAGATTCAGTCACTACAGAATTAATAAGCTGAAGGCTTGTTTGTACAAACAAAAACAAACAAAATGATCTTATCCCCTCACATGACTTCAGCAATGTCTATCCAACTTGGCATGCCAAGTGCTTTTATTTGTAGTGCGGTTTGCTGTGCTGGTGTCTTGTAGCAGATCCCCAGTTATCATCTTTCCCTGTCATTAAAATTTCAAAATAGCCAAACACCTAAAAAAAAAAAGTATTCAGTGCAACTCTATTTTATTTATATGTGTATATATATGTGTGTGTGTATGTTACTCACAGCAATAGTCATCACAAGGCTTCATAAGAACACTTCTGAGGCAAATCTACTCTCTACTGTTACCAATTTCTCATCAGATTACAGCTTTATAATTAACCACGCTGATTTCATTGTAGTTTGATTAAGTAGGAGATGATTAAGCATTGTCCTAATCATCTCCAGGTTAAAACATCCCTCTGTGTCTAAAGATTTGTGGTGTGTGTGTGAGTAATAACCTCTTGTATTGGATAATGTCACAAAAAATAGGGTGTTTTTAGGCTTAAACCTTGGTATGACTAAAGCTCAATAAATCAATCAATCAATCAAGGCTTTATTCGCCACGTGCAGGTTGCCCTGCAGTGAAATAGGACACCCCCACCCCACCCCCCCGACCTTACACACACAACACAGACATCACATGGGGATACAGGTCGGAGATCGGTAGCGTTACAGAAAAAAAACACTGAAATATACACTACAATGGGAAAGTACAAGAGGAAAAAAAGAGACCTCTACTCATGCTGGACAGCATGAGAACAGAGAACAAAAAAACTCCTCTGCACAAAAAAGCACATAAATGTCCACAGCACAACCTTATGGAACACATGACAAGCCACAAGGTCGGGTGGGGGGTGAGGAGTAATCAAACACAGCAGCCGTCCTGCCCAGCGCTACCATTCCAGCCCGGGCTCAGACCCGCCGTGTTCCCAGGAGGGAACAAGCATTGAAGGCGTTTGGAAAGGGAGGTTGGATGAGTGTGTGCGTGTCCAGAGTTCAGCTGAGACAGTGTCCTTCACCCTGCTAGGCTAAGTAAACAGTCTTCCAGCCAACCCAGGTGGCCTTGCATGGAATGGGAAGGAACAGACTAAACACAGTCGTTATCAGGGAGTTTTTGTTCCGTGCCAGCCTTGCGACCGCAGCTGGCGCCGAAAGGGTATCCGCACATGAAGTGATGGTGCTTTTTACTTTAGTGCGAACAGCTCATATGAGCTGACAAACAGACAAACTGAGCATCAGAAAGAGGAAGGAAAGTTATTTAAGTGAGATTGAATGTGGCATGGTTGATGTTGCTGGGTGGCCTGTTCCAAAAGCTGCTGAACTACTAGGATTTTCCTGCACAAGAAGAATAAACAAAGAATCAAAGATCCAGGGGGTGGCTGTTCTCTGAGCAAAAATGTCTCGTTGGTGTCAGAGATCAGAGGAGGATCCCTAGACGGCTTCAAACAGATAGGAAGGTAACAGTAACTCATTATAATATAATCAAGATAAGCAGAAGAGCATCTCTGAATACACAACACATGGAACATTGAAGCAGAAGAAGACCACACCAGATGTGATTCCTGTCAGCTAAGAACAGGAAACGGTGCAAATCACATGGGCTCACCAAAATTGGATCATAAAAGATGTGAAAGATGAACTTTTGAATGATGAGCCTTGATTTCTCTTGCGACATTCAGATCCATCCTGCCAAAACAGTTCAGGGCGGTGGTGGTGTAATGGTGCGGGGATTACATTTTGGCACACACTTTGGGCTCCTTAATACCAACTCAGCTTTGTTTCAACACCACAGCCTATTGCTGACCTTGTCAGCTATGTAATGACCAAAGTGTACCCATCTTATAATAAACCATGTTATAACACTCTGATCATCATGGTTTCTTGAACATGACAGCGAAGTCACTGTACTCAAATGACAACTAAGGTTCCAACCAACCAGGAGTTGTACCTAATAAAGTATTCACTGACAGTAATACACTAGAAATGTGCATACAAAACAGCAGCACATAACGAATCTTTTATGTTTAATTTCATCTTATCTTGTGACATTGCTTAATAATTACTCTCTTGCAATTTAGGATAGATACTCTAGAAGTGAGTATCTCCTGGTCCCGTAACTAAAGCACTGCTCGGTGTCAGAGATGGCTCTCAAAGCCGCGGTTCTTGTGCTGTTTTCGGCCGTGCTGTCTGAGGTGTCGGCTGGAGTATTTTTTAAGCAGAAGGAGCCGTGCTATGTCCCCTCACCGAAGAGAGGCGGCTTTGGACTGCGGTAAGTTCAACAAAGGCTTATGTCGCTTGAAACCAGTGCAAAAATAGATATTCGGTATGTTAAAGAAGGATTTGCAGTGCTTTGCAAACTCTCAAACTTCCCCTCGTGTCTTTATATTTTGCTTCCAAGGAGCCAGACTTGCCTTGTAATTTTTTTAATGTGATCTTTAAAGTAGTTCTTCAGGCTCTCTGAAGGTCTTTCACGGTTTTTCTTTGGACATTGTCTGTTTTTTCTCTCCTTTTTAGTCTAGTCATTGTATCTGACCTGACCAAGGGATTAACCAGTGTTGTGTCTACAAAAAAAGAACCATTTTTCCTAGCATAAGTACAATTATTTGTTCCAATTTCTTCTGTTAAATCTATGAAACACACAGTGAGAGATATAAAATAGTATTTTTTTTTCAACAAGCTGTGCTATTGGCTGGAAAGTTGGCATATGACAGCATGTAGTGTAATGTGTCCTTAAAAATTAAGGAAACTGGAAAAATAGAGGAACAATGAAAATGTTGCAGGGCTTAAAAAACTCTCTGCAGCAGATAAACAATGTCCTTAAGAAATAGTGAAAAAAAGACCTGAGACACAAGACCCGAAAGATAAGTTAGAACTGTGCAAACCCTGTTTTTGCTTAATATACTGTATTTCAATAAAGTACTGCACCAATTTCCCATTTTCTGAGCAAAATCTAAAGAAATGAGGGGTGGCTCAAGACTCATTTTGTATGTTACTGGTATTACATTTGTGTAATACCAGTAATATGTGTAATCTATATGGTATGGACTGACAGAGCACACGATATCTGTGTATTCTTCTCAATACTGCAGCTGTAATGTGAGGTTTTGCACATCAGACTAGTGAGAAGGACAATTATTTTGCATCTTGTATCAAGACTTTAAAAGTTATTTTTTAAAGAGAGGAACTGAAACAGAAGAGCAAGAAGATTTTCAAACAGACTTTATATGTTGTAGCGGGGACATCAAACTTAAACATCAGACTGATCCAGTAACTGTGTGCAATGACACGTATGTTCACAGGACCGCACCTCGTCCTCACGAGTATTTGAACATTTCTGATCTGCCGAAGTCGTGGGACTGGAGGAACATCAATGGCACCAACTACGTCAGCACTACTCGCAACCAGCACATTCCCCAGTACTGTGGGTCCTGCTGGGCACATGGCAGCACCAGTGCGATGGCAGGTATGACTCAGCAAAGCTTAACTATGTCACATTGTACATGACTATGACACAGGTGTGCTTTCACTTCTTCTTTCCATAGAAGGGACATTGATGAACAGAAAGTAATGGCTGCTACTTATTTCTTATTTGCATTAAATCAGATCGAATCAACATTAAGCGGAAAGGAGCGTGGCCATCTGCCTACCTGTCTGTCCAGAATGTGATCGACTGCGGTGATGCCGGCTCGTGCCACGGAGGAGACCACACTGGGGTTTGGGAATATGCTAACAATCACGGGATCCCAGATGAGACCTGTAATAACTACCAGGCTAAAGACCAGGGTAAGACTTTCACAGTGTACACAGTGACCAGAGTGATGATCATATGCTTCAACATCATATGTTTACTCAGTGCTAATCTAAGAGGCCCTGTTTTGGCTCAGGACACTCCTGCAAGATAGATGAATGCTGTTCTGATAACCTAGGGGAATATGATTATTGACGTTAAAAGCATTTTTACACAGTGTAGGCTAAAATGCACAGGATTTACTGTATTTCACCACATGTGCAAGAGTAGACAGACTCTTTCAAATATGCAACAACTAAGATTAGTAAATATATTTAACCTCCTAGGACCTGGCGTCCACATATGTGGACATCAAATTTTGGGTTATTTAGACCAAAATACTCAATTTTGCTCTACAAGGGCCTGATATCCACTTACGAGGACATTATGCTGCCACTGTTCTATCGAAATTTTAAACGAATATCCTCATATGTGGCTTTCATTTTTCTTAGAAACAAAAATTAGTTAAAAAAAGATCTGGTAATTCTTTGTTTTTACATTCATCAGGTCCCAATCGGCCCAAATATCAAAGAGAAATTAAAAATGCATGCCGTGAAAGAGTTTGGGTCTTAGGAGGTTAAAGGACTTCATCAGAATTTGTTAGAAGAAAATACATTTGTGTTTTTAAGGTCAAAATGTTCCCCTGGCTGGCTGCTGCATGTTCCTGTGAGGCTGAGCCATGTATGTTCTGTTTCTCTCTCTCTAAAGATTGCAATAAATTCAACCAATGTGGCACCTGCACCACTTTTGGAGTGTGCAATATTGTGAGTAACTACACTCTGTGGAAGGTGGGAGATTACGGATCCGTCAGTGGGAGAGAGAAGATGATGGCAGAGATTTACGCGCATGGGCCGATCAGGTTTGCAACTTTTTCATACGTTTATAAAATAGTCCATTCTGGTTGCTTTGTTTTACTTGATTATTCAATCTTAATAATAAAGCAGATATCCCAAACCAACATAGGACACTAGTTAGAATCCTGATTTCCACCCTAAACCTTTTCCTGTCATTCCATACTTATGTAGGGGAGAGCAGTGTGTCATGATTTATGAGAAAAATTGTCATCGATATACAAATTCTGTAAGCATGAAATCACTGATTTAATAATTAATTAGTTCTCTGGGCCAACTTTCATTTGTTTAAATGTGGTACAGGCTATAAATAAGTAGACCTGACAGTCAACACAAAAAGTACATGTTTGAGGTATAATTTTTTCAATTCCCAAAAATATATATATTTAAAACAATGAAGCGGGCTACATATTGAATGGATCATAACACACAAGTATTGATGTGATAGCAACACTAGCACCGGTATCTATAAAAATTAATATTTGGATTGATCCACCCGCAGATTTTTAAAAGAATCAAAAGTATGACCCATTTTGACTCTGTTTAGAAGGTGGTGGGTTGAGCAGCTTTTGTAGTTTCTTTGAATCATGTTTCTGTCTTGGAAATAAATGTTCATTAAATTAAATCTGCAGTCAAGAAGATCTGTGGTTTAAAGTAGCTTCTCTAGGCTTCATCATTTCAGCATCCGATCATCTGCTGCTGAAATGTTGTCAGTGCAGCAGAGCATTAAACTCATCAGTGACTGCTGCAACTTTTAAGCAGAAAGAGGAAGTAACCTGTGGTATTTAATGATTTTTAATTTCTTAGCTGCGGGATTATGGCCACAGATAAGCTGGATGCGTACACTGGAGGTCTCTACTCTGAGTACCAGGAGGAGGCCTTCATCAACCACATCGTGTCAGTGGCAGGATGGGGAGTGGAAGACGATGTCGAATACTGGATCGTACGCAACTCTTGGGGAGAGCCATGGGTGAGTCGATGCCAGATAGCTAATGAAATGTCCTCTCGTTGCTGTTTAATTTGCAGCTGGTTTTATCAAATCAAATGCATTTTCGCGGTCACAAATACAAGAATATTATTTCATTTGAGAAAGAAATCCTGTATCTGATTTCTTAAAAGAATGACTTTCTTATTTAAGTCTTGGCTTCTTTATTTTTGCCTTCAGGGTGAAAAGGGCTGGCTCAGGATCGTGACCAGTGCCTACAAGGGAGGAAGTGGCAGTAAGTACAACCTGGCAGTAGAGGAGGACTGCATGTACGGAGACCCAATCGTACCCAAGGACTACCTCTAGAGGAGCCCAGTGTCAGATTGTGGGCAGACACTCCGATGCCTTCCAAAGAAAAGCTTTTTGTGTTTTAATGTTAAGAAGGGAATAAGTTCAGGTTTTTCTTTTTTTAAACCTAAATCATTATCAGGGTCTTCCAGCTGAATATCAAACTGTTTATGCCGATTCAAACTGTCTGATTACCACAGAGAGGTGTGCAGGCTGTTTTACAGATTTAAACTTTTAAAGGGTTTTATCAGAAAGAAGAATGATGCAAGTTTTTGTGCTGCAGAAAAATTCAGGCCATGCAACAGTCATCACAGTAAATAAAGAGGGTTTTTTGTAACCTACAGTATTGAGACAGCATAGGAAAGCTTTTAGTTTTAATTTGTAAATTCACAGTGATTCAGCCAAAGAACACAACTATCACACTTTCTGCTGCACTGCTCTGATGCCGAATGTTTGCAGTGTGTGGCGTTACTGCTACTGACAATGTTGCACTACACAGGGATGAATGCAAAAACTGAAATAAACATACTTTGTGTGCCTTTGTGTGCAGTTTGAGTCAAATATAGATTCTTGTAATTTGCCATTTGTTTTATGATGAACACTTTGAACCCAAAATATTTCATTGTGACAATTTGTTTTCAAACTGTACCAATAAACACTTCATCTGTCCTTTGAGTTAGAATGTTTTATAGAAACCTCTCAGGCTTTTCTATTTTACCATCCACTGTCTTTACTTTAATACACATGTCATTAATTGACGTCAGTCAGGTGAAGATGAACTGAAAGTCAGTTTCATGGCGATCTTTTATTATTCCATAACAATACAATCACCTGATCTCACCCAGCAGAGCGTGCTTTTGACATAAGTTAGAAAGACACTCAAGAAAGCTGCAAATGAAGATGCTGGCAGAGCATCTCAGGTAGGAAACAGAATCTAGTGATGACCTTTGGCCCCGTTAGCTAACCAGACTATATTTATGCTACCCGATGATTTCCTCCAATACACAGTGATGATCTTTGGAAGATGCAGTTTGCCCAGTACATTTCAGAGGCTTCTGGAGTTTACCTCTTTAAAACATATTGTTTAGTTCTAGCTTTCTTTTATTCTTTTGTGTATGCTGACAGCCTTTCTGCACTCCTTACTGTCTTAAGAATTGTAAAAACGAATCTTATATGTTTAATTTCATCTTATCTTGTCACATTGCTTAATAATTCTTCTCTTGTAGTTTAGGATAGTTTTTCACTGTCATTACAACATTATTAAAACTGAGCTGCACAGACAGTGCGACACTAAGAGCATTCTCACACATGCCACAACATGACTTGTGATTTCCTTGTAAAGCACGTGGGCTTTCGTAGTTGGGGTCATGTGACTAGTATCGGCACCGGTTAATCTTTACTGCATGCATCCACCCAACTCACTCTCGGGTTATTTATGCAGCGGACTAAAACTCTAGAAGTGAGTATCTTCTGGTCCCGTAACTAAAGCACTGCTCGGTGTCAGAGATGGCTCTCAAAGCCGCGGTTCTTGTGCTGTTTTCGGCCGTGCTGTCTGAGGTGTCGGCTGGAGTATTTTTTAAGCAGAAGGAGCCGTGCTATGTCCCCTCACCGAAGAGAGGCGGCTTTGGACTGCGGTAAGTTCAACAAAAGCTTATGTCGCTTTTTTACATAAAGCATAGCAAGTAGTTTAAACTATAAAGAGAAGCGGGTTTAAGTATCTAAGTAACTAACCGAGGCTCGCGACAGCCGTCTGTTAGCTAAACTGGCTATTGTAAATAACCTTAACTAAGAAGTTATTTATTCTTTAATAGATTTATATGAATAAATAATTCAATATAAAAGAATTAAATAAGCCGTACACAGATGTACTGGAAGTCAAAATCAGACCGTTTAAATCCCTTGTTTTATTTGCTTTGTTTTTGGAATGTGTAACAAAAGAAAAAAACCTGTTTTCTCGGTCGGTACAAGTCACGGGATTTGGCGGATCCGTTTTTGCGGAAGTTCCCTGCAGCTCAACCATCAGCCCCCAAAGACTCATTTAGATTCAAAAACAGCTGCTAAACAGCCAGGAGTTCAGAAATAACAACGTGTCGTTCCCAAATCTCCGTCAGAACAAATATTAAATACAAGGCGTCTTTATGTGCAATCTGCGCTTCTATGTGAAATAAAAACAATAAAATTGAGAGCTATTTAGTTTGAACTTGAACTGATTTGTGCCATATTTCTGAAACCAGTGCAAAAATAGATATTCGGTATGTTAAAGAAGGATTTGCAGTGCTTTGCAAACTCTCAAACTTCCCCTCGTGTCTTTATATTTTGCTTCCAAGGAGCCAGACTTGCCTTGTAATTTTTTTAATGTGATCTTTAAAGTAGTTCTTCAGGCTCTCTGAAGGTCTTTCACGGTTTTTCTTTGGACATTGTCTGTTTTTTCTCTCCTTTTTAGTCTAGTCATTGTATCTGACCTGACCAAGGGATTAACCAGTGTTGTGTCTACAAAAAAAGAACCATTTTTCCTAGCATAAGTACAATTATTTGTTCCAATTTCTTCTGTTAAATCTATGAAACACACAGTGAGAGATATAAAATAGTATTTTTTTTTTCAACAAGCTGTGCTATTGGCTGGAAAGTTGGCATATGCATGTAGTGTAATGTGTCCTTAAAAATTAAGGAAACTGGAAAAATAGAGGAACAATGAAAATGTTGCAGGGCTTAAAAAACTCTCTGCAGCAGATAAACAATGTCCTTAAGAAATAGTGAAAAAAAGACCTGAGACACAAGACCCGAAAGATAAGTTAGAACTGTGCAAACCCTGTTTTTGCTTAATATACTGTATTTCAATAAAGTACTGCACCAATTTCCCATTTTCTGAGCAAAATCTAAAGAAATGAGGGGTGGCTCATTTTGTATGTTACCGGTATTACATTTGTGTAATACCAGTAATATGTGTAATCTATATGGTATGGACTGACAGAGCACACGATATCTGTGTATTCTTCTCAATACTGCAGCTGTAATGTGAGATTTTGCACATCAGACTAGTGAGAAGGACAATTCTTTTGCATCTTGTATCAAGACTTTAAAAGTTATTTTTTAAAGAGAGGAACTGAAACAGAAGAGCAAGAAGATTTTCAAACAGACTTTATATGTTGTAGCGGGGACATCAAACTTAAACATCAGACTGATCCAGTAACTGTGTGCAATGACACGTATGTTCACAGGACCGCACCTCGTCCTCACGAGTATTTGAACATTTCTGATCTGCCGAAGTCGTGGGACTGGAGGAACATCAATGGCACCAACTACGTCAGCACTACTCGCAACCAGCACATTCCCCAGTACTGTGGGTCCTGCTGGGCACATGGCAGCACCAGTGCGATGGCAGGTATGACTCAGCAAAGCTTAACTATGTCACATTGTACATGACTATGACACAGGTGTGCTTTCACTTCTTCTTTCCATAGAAGGGACATTGATGAACAGAAAGTAATGGCTGCTACTTATTTCTTATTTGCATTAAATCAGATCGAATCAACATTAAGCGGAAAGGAGCGTGGCCATCTGCCTACCTGTCTGTCCAGAATGTGATCGACTGCGGTAATGCCGGCTCGTGCCACGGAGGAGACCACACTGGGGTTTGGGAATATGCTAACAATCACGGGATCCCAGATGAGACCTGTAATAACTACCAGGCTAAAGACCAGGGTAAGACTTTCACAGTGTACACAGTGACCAGAGTGATGATCATATGCTTCAACATCATATGTTTACTCAGTGCTAATCTAAGAGGCCCTGTTTTGGCTCAGGACACTCCTGCAAGATAGATGAATGCTGTTCTGATAACCTAGGGGAATATGATTATTGACGTTAAAAGGTTTTTACACAGTGTAGGCTAAAATGCACAGGATTTACTGTATTTCACCACATGTGCAAGAGTAGACAGACTCTTTCAAATGTGCAACAACTAAGATTAGTAAATATATTTAAAGGACTTCATCAGAATTTGTTAGAAGAAAATACATTTGTGTTTTTAAGGTCAAAATGTTCCCCTGGCTGGCTGCTGCATGTTCCTGTGAGGCTGAGCCATGTATGTTCTGTTTCTCTCTCTCTAAAGATTGCAATAAATTCAACCAATGTGGCACCTGCACCACTTTTGGAGTGTGCAATATTGTGAGTAACTACACCCTGTGGAAGGTGGGAGATTACGGATCCGTCAGTGGGAGAGAGAAGATGATGGCAGAGATTTACGCGCATGGGCCGATCAGGTTTGCAGCTTTTTCATACGTTTATAAAATAGTCCATTCTGGTTGCTTTGTTTTACTTGATAATTCAATCTTAATAATAAAGCAGATATCCCAAACCAACATAGGACACTAGTTAGAATCCTGATTTCCACCCTAAACCTTTTCCTGTCATTCCATACTTTCCTTTCTAATAATTGCTAAAAAGGCAAAAAGAAATCTCTAAAAAATAATTTTGTTCTAGCAAAGTGAATTTTAAAATATTTATAACAATGTAGATTTGAAAAAAGCTATGCAGTACTACAAATTTTGGTATCTGTCCAATACCAAGTAACTAGAAGTGCAGTATTGCCACTACTGTTACCGATTCTTTCAAACTATAAAGGCAGCTTATGTAGGGGAGAGCAGTGTGTCATGATTTATGAGAAAAATTGTCATCGATATACAAATTCTGTAAACATGAAATCGCTGATTTAATAATTAATTTGTTCTTTGGGCCAACTTTCATTTGTTTAAATGTGGTACAGGCTATAAATAAATAGACGTGACAGTCGAGACAAAGTACATGTTTGAGGTATCATTTTTTCAATTCCCAAAAATATATATATTTAAAACAATGAAGCGGGCTACATATTGAATGGATCATAACACAAAAGTATTGATCTGATAGCAACACTAGCACCGGTATCTATAAAAATTAATATTTGGATCGATCCACCCGCAGATTTTTAAAAGAATCAAAAGTATGACTCATGTGACATTTCTCCCTTTCAAGGTTTGGTTCCATTATCCACTCAGTTTCCACTCAACAAAATGTACTCACATTTTGTTAAAAATACAGTATATGAATGTGATGACAATAAGCACATGATGCACGAGAGTTTGTAGTGTGATCGGGTACTAAATATGGTGCAGCTAGAATACTCCTACTTCCTCTTGTCTCGTTTCTGTTAGTTGAAATCTGAGGTGTGAAGCTGTTGGAGCTACATAAAGATTATACTGAAACCGTTTGTCTCTGGGTTGAGCTTCAGTAGGACAGAAGTGTAGTTTTATATACCGCCTTCAATTGCAGTGAAAGTGAATTGTCATTTGTGGCATTATAGGCACATGTCAAACTTAAACCTCAGAGGGCAAATCCTCATTATTTGCAGATTATAAAGTGATTGCAATGATAGATGAGAGTATTTGTAGTTCTTAGGTTTTAATAAGCATCCAATTTTATTGACATTTCCCAGTCATTGAGTTGTCATGTTGAGATTTTTGGAAATGTGTAAAAACCCAATGAAAGGCATAGTGTTTCGCTTTTACACAAGGATTTTTGTGAGCAAAGTATATATTTGTGCTTCACTTACTGAATTGTGTGATGGCAGCTAGTTGAGTTTTTGTTGAAGGTTTGATTGTAAGAGTGGGCCTTGTATTATTTATTACTAGCAAATGTACCAATATATCGTTAGCTTCATAGCATAAGTGCCTAAGTCATTGACTTAGGCACTTATGCTATGAAGCTAACGATATACGATTGTGGGAATCGCATAAAATAGTTGAATGCGAAATATAGATATAGTTTCATCAAGGTCGGTCTGCTCGTCTAGGGGGTGATGGGGAACGTACTGTACATACATAAGCTACAATCATTATAGTGTGATGTCAGTAAAGTGTATTTGTCTGTCCCTGGCAGTTTGACAACCCTGACCCATTTTGACTCTGTTTAGAAGGTGGTGGGTTGAGCAGCTTTTGTAGTTTCTTTGAATCATGTTTCTGTCTTGGAAATAAATGTTTATTAAATTCTATCTGCAGTCAAGAAGATCTGTGGTTTAAAGTAGCTTCTCTAGGCTTCATCATTTCAGCATCCAATCATCTGCTGCTGAAATGTTGTCAGTGCAGCAGAGCATTAAACTCATCAGTGACTGCTGCAACTTTTAAGCAGAAAGAGGAAGTAACCTGTGGTATTTAATGATTTTTAATTTCTTAGCTGCGGGATTATGGCCACAGATAAGCTGGATGCGTACACTGGAGGTCTCTACTCTGAGTACCAGGAGGAGGCCTTCATCAACCACATCGTGTCAGTGGCAGGATGGGGAGTGGAAGACGATGTCGAATACTGGATCGTACGCAACTCCTGGGGAGAGCCATGGGTGAGTCGATGCCAGATAGCTAATGAAATGTCCTCTCGTTGCTGTTTAATTTGCAGCCGGTTTTATCAAATCAAATGCATTTTCGCGGTCACAAATACAAGAATATTATTTCATTTGAGAAAGAAATCCTGTATCTGATTTCTTAAAAGAATGACTTTCTTATTTAAGTCTTGGCTTCTTTATTTTTGCCTTCAGGGTGAAAAGGGCTGGCTCAGGATCGTGACCAGTGCCTACAAGGGAGGAAGTGGCAGTAAGTACAACCTGGCAGTAGAGGAGGACTGCATGTACGGAGACCCAATCGTACCCAAGGACTACCTCTAGAGGAGCCCAGTGTCAGATTGTGGGCAGACACTCCGATGCCTTCCAAAGAAAAGCTTTTTGTGTTTTAATGTTAAGAAGGGAATAAGTTCAGGTTTTTCTTTTTTTTTTAAACCTAAATCATTATCAGGGTCTTCCAGCTGAATATCAAACTGTTTATGCCGATTCAAACTGTCTGATTACCACAGAGAGGTGTGCAGGCTGTTTTACAGATTTAAACTTTTAAAGGGTTTTATCAGAAAGAAGAATGATGCAAGTTTTTGTGCTGCAGAAAAATTCAGGCCATGCAACAGTCATCACAGTAAATAAAGAGGGTTTTTTGTAACCTACAGTATTGAGACAGCATAGGAAAGCTTTTAGTTTTAATTTGTAAATTCACAGTGATTCAGCCAAAGAACACAACTATCACACTTTCTGCTGCACTGCTCTGATGCCGAATGTTTGCAGTGTGTGGCGTTACTGCTACTGAAAATGTTGCACTACACAGGGATGAATGCAAAAACTGAAATAAACATACTTTGTGTGCCTTTGTGTGCAGTTTGAGTCAAATATAGATTCTTGTAATTTGTTTTATTTATTTTTTTTTAATTCATATTTTTATTAAGGTTTCAAAAGCAGGCATTCACAGTATGTACATCATGTAAGCATTCTTCATACTTAGGTTATCTGCCTTAAATACTGAAATAGTATTTTAATTTACATCCAAGTCATAAGGGAAGAATACTTACAACGATAGAAGTAATTGAAACCATCACATAATCCGAAAATCAAAAAACAAAAAACAAAACTAACAAACCTAAGAAAAGAGAAAAAAAAAAAAACAAAACAAAAAAAAGAAACAAAAAACAAAAAAAAACACGGATGTGTTGGTATGGGGTGATCCTATAAATATATATACACATACATCATAATTATTGGTTTGTAATAGTAAAATCTGGCCTATGAGGCGTGATATATTTAACCCAGTTTTCCCCAATATGATGTAAATTTCTCCAGCTTGTGGTTAACAGAAGCTGTTATCTTTTCCATGTTATAAATTTCCATTGTGATTTCCATCCATGTACTTATGTTTGGGCTCTCTGGGGATAACCATTTTCTGGTGATATTCTTTTTACAGGCCACCAATAAAATATTTATTAAATGTTTATCATATTTAGGCCATTCCTGAGGTATATATCCAAAGAACATAGTCTTACTCTCGAGAGATATTTCACATTTAAAGATATCCTGTAAGGCATTATGTATTTCTCTCCAATAATCCCTCAAGATTGAGCAGTCCCAGAAAATATGGTAATGATTTGCACTTTGATTTCCACAGTTCCTCCAACAAGCAGGGGGGTTATCATCATAATGAGACTTCTGAGAAGGTGTTATAAAGTATCTAATTAGGCACTTCCAGCCAAATTCCCTCCACTTTTGTGAGCTGGTACACATCCACTGATATCTCCATATTGCCGTCCATTCTTCCTCTAATATTTTTATCCCTCCTTCCTTCTCCCATTTTGTTCTTTTATAAAACCCTATACTCTGAAGCCCCGGGTGGGACTGAAGCTCAGATGGATAGCTTTCTGAACTCTCTAGACTTACCCACTCTAGATGAAGAACAAAATCAAGCAATGACAATGAATATAACTGAGGAAGAATTAAAAGCTGCAATTAATAGGCTTAAATTAAGTAAATCACCAGGACCAGATGGTTACACGGCAGAGTGGTATAAAGAATTTAAAAAGGAACTGATACCTGTCTTACTGCCTACATTGAATTGGGTTTTGAAAAAGGCACAAATGCCCCCCAGTTGGAAGGAGGCAATTATTTCAGTTATACCAAAAGAAGGCAAAGATAAAATGGAATGTGGATCTTTCAGGCCAATCTCTGTTCTTAACGTGGACTATAAACTTTTCACATCTATCATGGCCAAACGGCTAGAAGAGTTCCTACCAACACTGATATGTAATGATCAAACAGGTTTCATACATCAACGCCAAACACAGGACAATATACGAAAGACACTACACATTATGGACCATATACAAAAACACAAAATCAAAGCAATTGTGATGAGTGTAGACGCTGAAAAAGCCTTTGACTCTGTCAATTGGAAGTTCCTCTACAGGGTACTATATAAATTTAATTCCTTTCTTTAGTTTTAATTCAAGAATTGATTCTATTAAAATGAATGTATTGCCAAGATTTTTGTATCTATTTCAAACCCTACCAATAGAGATTAACCAAAGTCAATTTAATGAGTGGGATAAAATGTTATCTAGATATATATGGCAAGGTAAAAGACCAAGGGTTCGCCTTAAAACACTACAGCTGGCTAAGCAAAAGGGAGGATGGGGCCTCCCTGACCTCAGATATTATTATTTTGCAGCGCAGATGAGAGCAATAATATGCTGGTGTAACCAATCATACACTGCCCAATGGAAAACCATTGAGGAACAAATGCTGTCTATACCTATTCAGGCAACTCTAGCTGACAATAACTTACAAACCTATATAAAAAATACTGATAACATGTGGGTGAAAAGGACCCTTAAAACATGGAGAACTATTATAAAGGAATATAAACTCGAGACCAATATTACAGTTCTTAAATGGTGTGCTTACGACTCAGAGTTCAAACCTAATGAACTGGATTCTAGATTCAAGGACTGGACAGGTAAGGGCATAACAGCCCTGTGCAGTATAATGAAGGATGGAAAATTGTTCAGCTTTGACATGCTTAGAAAAACATTTTCATTAGAAAAAGAAGACCTCTATCGATATCTGCAGTTAAGGCACTATGCCGACACGAAGATGAGAAACGTAACAATGATAAACACACGCTTGATGGAACTGTTTATAAAAAGCTATAACTCAGAAACTATTGATAGAATTGTATCATGTCTCTATAAGGGTCTAATGGATTTGAAACCACATTCGACTTCATGTAATTTGTTTTATGATGAACACTTTGTACCCAAAATATTTCATTGTGACAATTTGTTTTCAAACTGTACCAATAAACACTTCATCTGTCCTTTGAGTTAGAATGTTTCATAGAAACCTCTCAGGCTTTTCTATTTTACCATCCACTGTCTTTACTTTAATACACACGTCATTAATTGATGTCAGTCAGGTGGAGATGATTTCCTCCAATACACAGTGATGATCTTTGGAAGATGCAGTTTGCCCAGTACATTTCAGAGGCTTCTGAAGTTTACTGAAAGAAGCTTTTTGCAAAATAAGTAGTCTTCATACCAGCAGATACACAAAAGGAGAAAAGGCACAGAAAGGTAAAAACAAGTTTTCTATTAGTTAATTCAAATCAGTTCCATTTTATTTGTATAGTATCGAATCACTGTCGCCTCACGGCCCTTTATACCATCACCTGATTGAGTTCTCTCGTTTACAGAGAAAGCCAAACAATCGGGTGATTCCTTATGAGGAAGCACGTGGCGACAGTGGGAAGGAAAAACTATCAGGTGGCTCGGCCTGGGTAAAGCTAGAGAGAGTGTAGGACCTGAGAGCAGAAATTAAAGTGAGTGGAAAATTCAGACTGAAAAGCAGATCTTGCATTTTCTATTAATGTGACAGACCTGCAAAGAATGAACTACATACCAACTGTAAATCAAGAGCCTGTGCAGGTGAAATGCACAGCCCGGTGATGGCCTTTATCAGGAAGTTGCAGTTTCCTTCAAGCCATCTGAAGAGCAACATTCTTACACACCAGCAGGGAAGATGTTGCTTCTCTTTGAACCCATGTTCATTTGTGAACACATTTTTAGTGATAAAGATTAACAGATACAGATCCTCTCTCAGTGGTGATTGCCTGTCTGCTGGTGTAGTCAGGTGTTTCAATACACCTGACTACACAGGTGCTGCTTCTCCTAAAGGAACACTTCCTCTACCATTTGTCATTGTTAGCCAATGGTAAGTATTTAGATAACTACAGAAGTGACATTTTTACAATTCTTAAGACAGTAAGGAGTGCAGAAAGGCTGTCAGCATACACAAAAGAAAGGTTGAACTAAACAATATGTTTTAAAGAGGTCTAATTTGCATCGTTAAACAGTCATTGGTTCACTAGGACTTAGCAGGGGACCACTGATGCTAATGACCCCTAGCTTTAAAAAGAGGGAGAGGTCACAATACACCGAATGGGAAAAATAAAACAATGTATTTAAATGTCTTACACAACCAGCTTCAAAGGCTTTGGTGATGTATTTTTGAGATTGTGAGTTCACTACCTCCAGTACTGTTTGCCTTGCAATTAGTATTTTAAATTTCTTAAATCTGCATCTGAGAAATATCTTGTATCATTAAAAGACGAAAGAAAACTATGAAAATTATAAGAACTAACCTGAAATCGTCAAAGTCAGCCTGGAAACAAACCGAAAACAAAAACTTCAAATAAAAGTGGCGTGTAATCACCTGCTTCAATTAAATATGCGGCTTTTGAGGTTTACAGATCTCCATATTAAAACAAACTCTCATGCAAATAAAATGCATGAGAGGGAGCCGATTATATTTACGCAGTCCGAGACTGTATGAAAAACAGAAACAGAAACAAGCAACATTTTAAAGTTTATTTTAAAAGAGCTCAGACCAACATAAAATATAGAAAATCAAATATACAGGTAAAAAAAGCAACGTTCAGCTGCATCGTCAGATAAATCTGGGTCATTACTTTCACACCACTCAGCCAGCTCAGCGACAGTCACATCTGCTTTCATGTGTCCTTAACAGAAACTAATTTCCACTTCACTTTGCCAAAATGAAAAATCCACCTCCAAGCTATGTGCTTCAGCCACAAGCACCTGCTTATCAGATAACAGATCTTCCACCTCCTTTACGTCTCCCTTTTTGGGTGTCAATTCCACATCAGTTGATCATGATGAAGTTTGACTTGCAGTGGGCTGAAAAACAATCACCCACATGTTAGTGCTTCAGACGGATGAGAGCCCAAAGACTTCCTTTTATTTATTAAAGGAATAATAGACTTTCTATAAACTTTCCTTTCTCGCCACTTACCGATAAACTCAGCAACAGCGTCGTGTTCTCCATCTGTGCGGATCGTTCCTGCGATGCTGTCGTTCTCAAGGATCGGCAAGAAGAGTTGAACAAAGTCCGACGTATAGGGAGGAGCGATCACATCCAGCACCTTTAAGAGAAATATCTCACACTGAGCTCTGTTCACAAAGGTCTGATGTACTGAAACAGTGTCTTATTTCCACATTTACCAATTATAGAGCATCAACTTCAGGTGTTTTATGAAGATTCTAGATCAAATATACCAACTACTCGGGTAAAGACGTCACTATCCAATAACAGGAATGGAAACGGTGAACATTAATCTGTGCAAAGCTGAAATTGAACAAACAACAGGAGAACAGACCTGACAGGAAAGAGTGCACACATAAACCAGATTTCCATAAGCAGCTGTTACCTCAGTGACAAAATATCTAATGAGGGAGATATCTGTGTTGAGTTTCTCCAGACATTTGCGGATGTAGCTGACGACGGGCAGCACGTAGCCACGACTCAGCAGGTGAACCATTCGGTCCAGCAGAGTCTTCTTCAACTCCAACTGGAGGGGGAAATAAAACAAACATGCTGTCAGCTCAGAGCTACAACACACAGGCGTCTGTTAACAAGCTGGAATTAAAAGCATGCGAGGCACACAACGCCCACCTGCTCCATGACGTCCAGCTGAGAGTGCTCGGTCTCAAAGAGCTTGATGAGCAGCTGGAGGACCTGCGGGTGCAGCAGCTGGTGACATGTACAGATCTGTGCAGAGAAAATTTTAATGTTTGAACTTTAAGCTCCGCAAATTAAACACAATTTAATCTTTCATCTTGCAGCAGTGTCGCACCTCATCCAGTAAAGCTAAATGGACGGGGGTGTGGTCTGTTTGCAGCTGGAAGTACCGCGGCTCGGACACCGTCCAGTCCACCCACTTCAGAACTCCCATAGCAACCACTGGAAACCTGAACACACAGACAGTCAGTCAGTGTGGAAGTCTGGCTCTCAAACTCCGGTTTTACTTTAAGTACCAATATTTGAACCCTTCTGTACCGTATATACACACAATAGATTCTAATGGTATAAAACTAAATAATCATACATGTAAATAGATTTTTCATTTGCACATTTCTTCTGGTAAATCTTGGAAGCCCATCAGCTCGAGCTCGGCTGTATTCAGGCTTTGAATGATTAACTGAAGATCAACATATTAAAAATGCTGTTGCTTCAAGTTTCCCCTTTGTTTCTTCTTTAACACAATATACTTCCTACTCTTACTACAGACCTTACTCTACAACAATGAAAACATTATGACACACAAATCCGACTGTACGGGTTCTGCTTCAAAATATTGAACTGTTTTCAGTGCCTATGAAAATATCAAAATTAACTGCACAGTCTGGTAACATCACTAGATTTGTTGCTTCAGAAAGAAAAACAGAGGTGAAAGTAACTACGATGGTGCAGTGAGCACTGAAAGAGCTGTATTCTAATAAATAACCTTGTTCATTTTCACTGATTAAAAGTGCATCTTTTCCTGGTAAACGGTGCTTAACAACCATTGCAACATGTCTCAATAACCCTTACACTCCTTTACAAAGATTCACTGCATGATGGGGTTAAGATTAGTGTGTTAGATGATAGAAGAGTCGCATTAGATACGATGAAACCAACTAACCAATATTTCATATTTGAAAGCTCTTGTCAAACACTCACCTGATGCACTGGTACAAAGTGCCGAGCTCAGCAATCAGCTCTGTGGCTCCTTTGTTCTCATTGCAGCACAGGTTGTGCACGGTCTCAATAGCCTTAGAGGTTGACTTCAGCTCATCTTTATTAATGTTCACTCGCTTGTTCTGGAATTGGGATAAAATAAGCATATTTTCATTATTATATGATTTAAATTAACAATGCACACAGCATCATTGTTTTTTGTACCTTTTTCCAGGTCTCCACCACACTGGCAGCATAGGCTAAAATGTGGATGTATTTGTGTTTATGGTCTTGGTTGATCTTCGATCCAGGCTTGAAAAGCGACTGCATAAACAGGTCGAGAAAGGCTGGCACTCTGATCTAAAGACAAGACAGACAAGTGCTTAAATTCAGAGTGCTTTAGTTAGTAAACACTGGACATAAACAGCAGGAAGAATGTTCTGAACTCACCAGTTCGACAGGAGGAGGGTCCATGCTGCTAAACATCTTGAACAGAACTGTTATATCAGCAGGATTCAGGGCTCCTTTGGACAACATGGCGCCGAGAGCCTGGCAGGCTCGAGGGTAGGCTGCCGCTGTACCAAGCGCAAGGGTTATCTGACTGGCATCGTGACCTCTGCAATATAAACCACCTTTATTGCATCGTTTTTATTACTCAAGCTCATCCACAAAACTCTAATCTCACAGTTAATCACATTCGCTTGATCACTTTGACCACATCCGTTGACAACGTTACCTCTCATGTGCAGACTTTTGCACCTCCTGGCCGATCCTGCGGACAGCTGAACCTCCCTGTTCCTCCTGAGCAAGGATGGACATCATTGCCTGGGCAAAGAGGTAGGTGTGCTCGCCGTGACACACCATTTTCTGTTGGAAAGAGTCGGGCGCAGCTCATCAGAGACCATTACTTACAGCACTTTTAAAAAAGTGGCACATAGAGACAAAAAGATACATATTTTACAGATCTTTGATGGTTGACAGAACAGACACGCAAAGTAATCCTCACAGCAAATTCGGGCAGGTTCTTCTCCAGGTTTTCTTCTCCTCCGTCTAGCAGCGTGGCCAAAGATGTTCTCAACACCCGAGAGAAAACTTCCAGCTGTTGGCAGGCTGTGGACACGCTGGTGATCTCGCCCTGGTAACCTGCATCTGAAATGAGCTAAACAAACACAAACACAATACTGAAAAGAAGCAGTGACAGTCCAAGTCATCAAGCTGCAAAAATGTATCAAAAAAATAAGAAAAATGATTCTATTAAGGTGAATTTTCATAATCGTGTGAATTACAATTACAACAATACACTTACTGACCATGTTTTTATGTGCACCTGTTTAGCTGCACATTAACAAAAATAACTAATGAGTCAAACCCATGCAGAGCCAGACTGATTTACTGGCAGGCCTACATTACCTTTTCTGCTGATCTATTGGTATTGGCATTAACTGTTGCATAGTTTGTCCACCAGAGGGCCCTCTGCAACTTCCCTGCTGCCAATACTTACATGGGATCTCACTAAAACAAAATCTAACTGATCTAAGAAGAGTTGGACAGAGCATATACAAATAAATAAAAAAAACTACACATAAAAAATAAAACACAGATAAATCTGTCTGTGTTTCATGTGTCTGAAAAAAATTAGATGCAAATGTCTCTGAATATCTGATTCTTAAATCGGTCATACAAATCATATCAGTCACATGGCAGATCAGTGTGTGTAGACATGATCAAGGCAACCTGCTGAAGATTAAACGAGCATCAGAATGAGAAAGAAAGTTGATATAAGTGACTTTGAACGTTGCACAGGATCAATGTGGACCAAAATCTGAGGAATTTTCCCAGCATGAAGAATTAAGGCAGTTCTGCTCCAAGCAAAGTGTCCCTAATAATGTGTCCAATGAGTGTAAACCACAATGACAGAACATCAGAAACAAATTTAAAGTTAAAATCTTTAACTTGACTCTTTCTATTGGTTAGTTTGTGTTCATGTCCTAATCTTCAGCACCTGCTGCTCTTACTGTTTCCACAGCTACTACTATACCTTTACAGTGAAGTTGAGCATCAGGCAATCTGGGTGAGCCTCCGCCAGCTTATAGAAGAGATCTCTCCACGTTGTGTGCGCTATCATCTGCTCAAGCCAAGCAGGAGTCTAAAAGGGCAGGAGACTGGTTTCTCAAGGTTTCTCACCACTTTCATTTGTCATATATGTAATTACCCCGGGTGTTTAGAGATCTCACCTCTCCCTCAACGGTGAAGATGGAATCAGCTTTCTGGGGGTCAAAGTGTTTTATCAGAAGACTCTTGAGGTGATTTTCTACTCGTTCTTGGACCTGTGCAGGCTCCACACCTGAATAATTACATTACACATTAATGAAAAGCCATCAGTAAGACAAACTAAAAATAGCTTTCTGACACAACAACAGTAAGACGAGTAGTCTGACAGGTACCCATCTGGATGAGCCACTCAGCCAGCAGATTAACAGTCTGAGCCACGGCAGAGTAATTTTCAGAGAGAAGCTGGATGACATGTTCTGGAGAGCCACCTGCTTGAAAATACCTGCAGAAACAACATGGTTGTTAATCAATAAATGTCTTTTTAACAAAACTTATATTACATTTACATGAGAGTGCAGACACTTACGTTTTGAGGGTGCTGAAGATAGCAGGCTCCATGATGTAATCCCTGCTGGAGAATTTCTCCAGGCAAGCTTCCTGGATTTTCCCATCATTTTCTCCTTCACCGTAACCATCCTCCTGAAATACACAGTGATGCAGATGCTTCTAAAGTGATTCATCTATCTTGGGAATAATAAGTAATACTCTGGTTCTCATTTGCATATAGTGACATATTATGGTGTAGCTACAAGGTAGAGGAGAATCGACAGGTGCTATACAAGATGTTATTATTAGACTCTGAGCAGGTTTCCTAATAATCATCCAAGTTAAAAGACACGGATATGTAGACATCAGGTTTGTGCTTCAGTTCAGTAACTAAGCAGAAGTTTCGCTTAAAACACACAGCTCTAACAATTTGAGCTTATTTTCTTGTCTCTTCTAGTTGAATACAGGTCTATGTGACTATCACCTTATCCTGATTTACTACTGTTTGAAAAACATGCACACTAAAAACGGAACAAGGTGCCATATTGAAGGCAAACTTAACTTCTACAGTCATAGTTTATATATGAGGACATAATAAAAACCATCCGTTCCTAGAAGTGACAATCACCAGACACTGCACGATGCGTTATCACAATACTTCACTCACGATGTTGATTACACACACAGCTTCTTCTTCTTCAGGGTTTAATGGCAGCTGGCATCCTTGTACATGCAGTGCTACCATCTTCTATTTCAGTCCGTTATTACACTCTTAAATTCTACTACTTATTATTGCGTCTTTTGGGATCTTACAAAGCTTCAAACAAGCATCGACTATTAAATCAGCCGTCGACGATCTTGATAGTTGACGTAATCGTGACTAGTCGACCAATCGTGGCAGCCCTAACTGGCAGTTTGCTGCTCTGGAGCATTCAGGTGTCTCTGTTCCCCAGAGAACCCATCCCATCAAATTCACCTCAAAGTCAGAGCATGCCATGCTCAGAAAAACTGCAAAAACCCAAGAACTACATCTCAGACTCTACAGACTTCAGTTATCATGTTAAAGGTTAAAGTTCGTGGTGGAGGGCTGATGATTTGGACTCGTTTTGCAGCCACAGGACCTGAGCGTCTTGTAAACATTGAGTCAACTATGAGCTCCTCGGTATACCAAAGTGTTCTAGAGTCAAATGGTCCAACAGCTAAAGCTTGGCCCAAAGTGGGTCAATTTTTATCATGTCCTGATTTACAAAACCTTAGAATTGACACAGGTGCGATTTCTCCTTTGTAACCACGACTGTGTGAACACTATCAAAACAGTCGATTCTGTTTTCTGTTGTTCCAAATCAGAGATAAAATATGTTTTATCAATTTATTTTATCAGATATTTTAGTCAGAAATAAAACAAACTTGAACCTATAGCGAGTTGATCACCAGTTTGTAACATGAACATGAAGCAGCTGTGTCGTTAGTTAGCCTGCAGCTGGCTAACAAAGCCAGAGTTTAGACTATACAATGCATCTTTAGAGTACCGGAAGCACTTGTCTCAGCACATCAGCTCTTGTATTAAAGATAACGAGGGTCTGACAATTAATCATCAGCTGCTGTGACTCCAGCGATGCTAATGCTGGCTAGCTAACCGAGAGCCAAACAGCAACAAGTCGCGATCTCACCATGCTACCCTCCGTGCCTTCCCAGTCTCCGGAACCGCTGTAATATTCCTCGTCCATGGTCACGGGGAAAGCAGGGACGTTGGTAACCACTGCAATAACACACCTGTTGTATTTAAATCATGCACTGACTCGTTTAACTGCAGAAACCGGGCTGACAGTCAGCTTAGCCAGCAAGCTAACAACAACACAGGAGGAAAATGGCGAGGCTGTAGGCCACGCCCCATTCGTGGGATTTCTCCCTGAGTTTAGACTTTCAGGCTCAAACCGATTGGAGTTTCCTTTGTTTAGTACTTAAAATGGTAAACTTTTGCAAGGAAAACTGGAAAAGGGTGCAGTGATTTATTTAAACTTTAAAAACATAAATGGAAATAACAACATATAAGGGAAAAACTGGGTTTTTGCAATGCTAATGAACTCGAAAGCCACTATTTGGTACAATCACTGGAATCTCAGATGTCTTAGGCAAGCTTTCTCATAATTTTTTAAGTAGTCTTTAGGAATAGTTCTGCAGCCTTCTTGAAGTGCATGGTTCAGGGTTAAGTGGTTTAACAAACAAAAAAAACCCATTCCTTTGAAAATGGTCAGGTAAAAAGAAGACATTCAGAAAGCTTTGTGAAGTATTGCTCAAGAGCACTTAAAAGAAATAAAACAATAGAAACTCTGGCTTCTTGTAAACAAAATATAAAGAAATGAGGAGTGATTAAAATATTTGCATAGTACTGCATTGACCAATTTATCTTCAGGTAGACCTTTGTAAAAACCAGAGGAATGTTTACTATTTACTTCTTACTAATATAAACTAAGTAGTTCATATAATTAGCACAACTGTTTAAGGCATTTCTGAAGGCACTAAAAGTCCACATATTACATTGTGCACATTATAACCGACAGCAGGACTGTCGAGTAAAATAGCATTAGACCAACAAAAATGATCTCTTAGATTAGTGAAAATATGTTACAGAAGGTGCAGATGGTAAAGCTTTACAGGATGTGAAAATAGTTTCTTTAGATTTGCATGCATGCATTACAGAGGCCTAAACTATTTTAAGTGTGCACTAAGTGAGTCTGTCAAAACTGAGAGTATCCACGTCCTGCCTTGTCTACTTTAGAGAAGAACACAGACTGTCTGGGCTGAGTTACCAGAATTTCTTCTGTAATTTTACACATTTCTTAAAATTTAAGCCCAAAGTGTAGCACTGAAAGATTTCTTTCATTTCCTCCAGCAGAATTTCTATATCATGTGGAAAATGTAGGATATACTGTCAGAATAGTACTTCTTTTTCTTATATTAAACTATTTCAGGGGTTAAATGTGCAGGTAATCGTCTTTACAACAATAGAAAGGAGGGTTTCAGTGGTCTGGCCGGTTTAAGATCAAAGTGGGCTGTATGTGGCCCTTGATAAAAAAAAAACTAAACTAAAAAAAAAACGAGTTTAACATCCTTGTGAGGTCAGTTCCTTCATCCTAACTATGCAAATTCTCATGACCATTGATCAACAACCACTGATGAAAGGCCCACTGATGAAAGGCCATGAGTACCATTCACAGAGAGTTGGGAAATGGATGATGTAATTTATGCCTTTACTTTGACGCCCTCTATTGGTCATATACTACATTGCAGAAATTAGTACTTTGTTTTTAATTCTGAAAGATTGGTTCAGACTCTGCTGAAAACGTGCATAGATCACTCTTTTTATTATTATAATTCATTCAATAGAATTAATAAATCTGGTGGAGACTCCATCCACATAATGTTCAGTAAGACCACCCGTGATGTATACCTGTTGGCTCAGCCATCGGACTCATGCACAACTCCTCTCCTCTTTGGTCAGCAGCCTTCTTACCTGTATCTTGTGGCATACTGTTCCCTGTACGTTAGCGTTGACCACAAATTAGGGCTATATATAAATTTTTACAAAGTTAGTGTATCTAAACATATGAGCCACAGAGTACAGTATAGACTTTTAAATTACGAACTGTTCAAATAAACAGGATAGCCAACTAAACAACCCTTTATTGGGTTTTAAAAGAATAGTATGTCAAAAGTTGTGCTTGAGAAAGAACAAGTGAATTTCATTTTTGGCTTGCCAGCAGACACTGGAGCCTGTGATAGTGTGTGTATGCTGAGCTCTTTCTGCAGTTAATTGAATTTACATGTGAGGAATTATATTAGTGGCAATGAATACCTGTGTCTGTTAAACAATCACAAATAAATGCCCCCCCCCCACTCAAGTTTGTGTTTTCTATTGAATGAAGTATGCTACAAGCTCACAGTTATTAAGCAAAGGAGACGAAATAAATTCTGAAGTCTCCCCAACAGGTTGAAGTGACTCTGTTTCTGAAGCGATCAGTTTACCTGTGACCCGTGTTAATTTCCTGTCGACTTGAGGATCACTGAACATCTTTTCCTCTTCCAAAATGGATGGGGGGGAAAAAAAAGAAAAGAAAAGAAAAATACACACACACACACACACACACACACACACACACACACACTTTAAAAAACAAACAAAAAACAGCTGAAAATCCACAAACTAACTTTCATGGTATTCAACGCCGAGTACTGAGGAGTCCAGCCGTACAGGAACAAACGTTTTATTTTATAATGCAAACTGCAACATATGAATTATATTATTTACCCAAAGGAGCAGGAAAAAGGTCATATACCCGTGGCAAAATAAATCACACAGTCTGTGTTAAATCTAAGTCCAACACATATATCAGCCTCAGCCATAAAGGGAAAATCCACCCAAAAAACAACATGTACATTCCTTTGATGTCGGACAGTTCATTCTTACTTTGTGGCTTTAATTGAGTCTCACCCAACAGCAGGAATATGGGATCCAGGACTTTTACTTTCCTCTGCAGACATCACAGAAGGAAAACCTGACTTTATATCAAAGTCAGTGGTTTGTGAAAGGATCGTTGATCCATTTCGGTTTTGACGTGTACACAAATTTGAAGTGAACTGTGTATCATAGGGTCATAAAGTGAATTCTTCAGGGTTTTTGCTTTAGGAAGGCATTTTATCAAAGTTTTTCTACGCACAAATATAGCTCAGGTGAAAACTGAACCTTCAATTAATCTGTTCAGCTATTGCTTAGATAAATAATATTTAATCTACAAGAAAAAAAAAGATAAGTTTCACATTGTTCAGATGCATGTAAAAGAAAAACAAACTGTTCTAAAATGCCAAACTGACATTTTTTGGTTGAAAAATCCCTGCGCTGTTGGTTCTTGAAACACGTTACCACATCTGCATCGAGTCTTGGAAAGTTTCAGAAAGGATTAGTTGACTGGCTGAAAATCCAGCCATGTGACAAACAAAACAAAACAGTGACAGAAGTCTTTAGTAACTCTGGGGAAAAAGAAGTAGCACCATGTTCACTGAGGGCAAGCCAGAAGGTAAAGGGGAGAAGCCGCAGGACACACAGAGTTCAGGTGTGCACTTAAGTGCTGCAGCATCTGCAGTAAATCTGCTCATCCTTCAACATGACTTTTTGGTCTTTATTCTGCTCTGCTGTATTCTGGCTGTGTGCAGCTTATGCAAACATAATCCTCCTTCTCCGCACGCTCAGCAGACAGGCCGACGCAGATCTGGTGAAACCATTGATTGCAGTTGCCGTCACACTGGACCCAGTTTACCTAAAAATGACAAGACGAGATACAATAAATTTTCACTTTGTACACTTAAACTTCAGCTATACAGGCACATAAGTATTTACATAAGTTGGCGTAAATGCAGCAGACTAATGAAACTCACCTCATCACCCTCTGGCTCTCTGCACCACGGTGCAGCACACAGCGAGTAGTCCTCTTCTGAATCTGAAAGAGCAGGGTCAGATGACGTGTGCGTGGGCGAACCGCTTCTCTTCGATTCTTCGGTCCTTTCTTTGCTTCTCTTGGGCTTTTTCTTGCGACACTTCTTGGCCTTCTCGCTGTGCTGAGAATCGGAGCTGTCCTTACGTCGCTTGGTCCGCTTGCTCTGACTGTTCACGGCCTCCTTTTTCAGGCTCGACACGCCATTCTAAGCACAACATACGGAAAGTGGACTTAATAAACAAGAGCATTATGGCATAATGCATTTGGTGTGACACTTAGTAGGAGCTGTTACCTTGTGTTGAGGGCTCCCTTTTGGAGACTTCTGGTCCTGTTCTGTGCTGTTCCCACAGGGAGGGCTCTGTGAGGGCAGGGGGACCAGTTTGTAGAGTAGATATCTGTACAGCTGCTCCGTCTCAGGCAGAGTGACCTGCAGCAGGAATCCCTCCACCATCAGCTCCTCCAGCTCAGGACTAAGTCCTGTGAAAAATTAAAACAAAATGAGCATCAGAGTTGCTCTGAAAAGTGAAACTGCACAGAGTGCTTAAATGAAAAAGCTTTGACACTTACCGTGGAGCGGAACAGACTTGTGCTCTGTATAAAAAGCTGACCCATTTTTTTCCTGAGGCAAATGTGAAGACTCTCTAGGTCCAACTCTCACCTGAAACAATTAAAAACGCCATCAGTGACTGTAAATGCTCAGTGTCTAGTGTTTCCATGATGGTGTCTAGAAAACGGGACTCCTGATGGTGAATCACAATAATTCAGACCACAAACGCTTAACTTAAATCAACAACAATGTTTACAAAATAAAAGACACTGACCATCTTTGACACGTTCTCAAGTACTCCATCTGCGCAGGCTTGCTGGACTCTGTGCTGCCATCTCACAGTCCTCTCGATGAGGAACCGCAGAGCGTCGCCCTCTGGCAGGCGGACCCGAATCCTCTGAAGGGAGGCCAGCAGGGGCAGGACTTTGTCCAGAGGTGGTTTTCTCGACCGCTGGCACAGCGGGCACAGCCAGGCCTGACCGTACTCAAGTTCTGCGGTTGTTGTAACACACCCGCAGTGGAAAATGTCTCGACAGAGCTCGCACTGCATCATGGCTCCTGAGGGAGCCTTTTGGCAAACACAAACACTAAGTGCACAACAGCTTTCAGCAGGAAGGAGCTTTGACTCGTTTGAAGACCTCAGAGACAGTAAGATCTCCATCTCCCTCTGTCGGACCTCGGCGAGAGTGGTCATCTGTGAGGAGAGAAAATTAGATGAAATTAAAAACTAATCTGAAGCCTAATGCCAATGTCTCTATTAATATATGAACTTTCCCTGATGAGACTTCTAATAAAGGAAATCATATTTTTCCCCCCCATTCATTTTCTGAGGAACCCTCCACTCATCGTTACACAGATTTGTGCCTACTAAACCTCGTTTAATGCTAGGTTAACCTACTAAAGGTGACCAAGATAGAGTCAGAGTCACTGCTTCTAATACTAGGTTAAATGGTTGAAATGGCATTCATAGACAATATTTACTGACAGAGTAAAGAAGAACAAGTGAATAAATAAAAAGATCCGTTTTTATCTGTTTATAAGTTAAAAAGAAAACAAACAAACAAAAAAAAAAAACAGCACTTCTTAACAAAGAAGGATTCTGGAGTAAAGGAAACTATACAAGAGCTGGTTTTTAGTCCTAACTATACTGAAAAAGTTACCAGAGAAAAAGAAAATTTGATGCAGCCATACTTACAGCAGAGGCAGAGTCCTTACTCTCAGAGAGAGCTCTCTCTACATCACACAAAGAGTCCAGTTTTGTTAAAGTCTTTTTAATGATCTGTGGAGCTTCTTTCACTTTTTTAGATTTTGACTTCTGATGTGCAGATCCGATGTCACACCTTGGGCAGAGGACCTGAAAACATGATGACAAATTCTATTAGAGGCGCTTTTCAAGTTCAGGTAATTTGCCACACTTGTAGTTTTGTGATATCTGGCACTAAATTTTCATACTGATGCATAATGATTAAATTGGTCAGCCACATTTGCATACGCATTTACCTCTAGAAGTGAGAAAGGGGAGTTTTTCAATAGGAATGTCTTTGCGGCCGTCTCCTTCCAGCTCTTGACATCACTGACAAGGGCCTCCAGTCGACTGAGCGGGTCGAGCTTCACTGGGATGCCCTCTGCTCTGAGAACCAGCTCAGAGAGAATGTCGAGCACAGGAATACGTCCCCCAAGCTGTAAGCACAGACAAGATTAATAATTCAGTTTCACCCATTACTCAAACTAAAGTGCTGAAAGCATAAAGTATGATTTTTACCTGCAGTGTTTCAGCTTCATGGAGCCATTTTTTGGCCTTGGTGACGACATCCTTCAGCTGCAGACAGTTGGGCAGATAAGCAGGGATGTTTTCTACTTCCTGCAGAGCAGCTACAAGGGTTTCTATGCCCTGATATGGCCTGTGAAGAGGCGTCAGGGTTAGAAAACAGTGTAGATGTTTAGGTTTTATACAAGTGATAAAGAAATAAAATAGACATTTCTAAAAATGAAAGACCATAAGCTCATTTGTAGTATTTGGTTTATCTATTAATGGGTTAAGCCAGTGGTTCCCAAACTTTTTTTGCTAGGCCCCCCTTTGTTTTACAAGAAAAATGTTCGCCTGCCTGTCACAGCACCATAATCCACTTTTATCCACCACGACCCAGCTCTACAGATGTGGCACATTTCACTCCGTCTGAAGTTTTCAGCTGGTTTTACACTTTCACACAACACAAAATGTGAATTTTACTGCATTTTCATAGAGTTCATTAGTTGCAATAACCTTGGATTTTCTTCATTTCTGCCTTCTGTCATCATGATGTGAGCATGAAAGAAGATGTGAACCGTCATATCTCACCTGGCCTCCAGGAGACTGAGCACTCGCTCCTCCCACTGCTCTGACACTGTCAGCAACTCCTGCAGACGAGCCATGGCCCTCTCCACAGAGCTGTGAGGGGCCAGGCCCACACCCTGGTCTATCAGCCTCCTCATCGTGTCCAGACACAAGCTGTCCGGCCGACTGCTGGCTTGCTGAACGGTCTCCAACCATCGAGCCTGCTCCAGTCTCTCTCTGAGAAGGGGTAGCTGCGGCAGTTCCACGTCCAGGCCCAGACTCACATCCAGCAGGTCCTGCAGCTCCAGCGCGCTGGGTGACTCATCAGAAAGGAGGCATTCACTGCGCTGCTGGAAGTCATCCACCCGAGTCAAAAGATCCTGTAGATCACATCCAACAGGTATGATGTTGCAATATTACCTCGGCCACACCTTACAAATCTAAAGTCTAGAGATACTGCCAAACCTTGGACACATAAGGACTGAAGTTGAAGCAATTTTCTCAAGAGACTAATAGCTTGGAATAATTAAATTTATACAATTAAAAATTGTATTTACTTTTTAAATAAACAAACCTTCAGTAAAGGAGCCTGTCGGATGTTACATGGCAGGCTGTCCAGTTGTTTGACAAATGACCTCAGCTCCTCCACAGTTAACTCATTCTGGCTTTGGGACTTGCCTCCCCCAGAGCGGTACCTGAAACACAGATTAAAACTGATTTACACACCACTTAGCACTTTGACTGGCAAAAAAAAAAGAAGAAAAAAAATAAAGAAAACGGCCGAGCAGATAAGCTCAACAACAGCAATTTGCATAAATGTGAGTAAGCTCACACTAGCACAAATTGGAAATCTGTCCCACAAAACGGGTTGTTCCAGAAAATAACAAGAACATGACATAATTGTGTAATATCTTGTGTGACCTTATATGAAACTGAATCAACATGGCCGTTTCACAGAACTAAAGATGGAGCCACGAGCAGCGTGGAACATTTCAAATCAGATTTCAGTACCTCGTCTGCCTCTTCCCGTTGAGAAGCTGCTGTGCCGTCACAGAAACTTTATCGGCCTCTGAGGCAATTGTACGCAGCTGATCCAGGAGGCTGCTTTGAGGAAACGCCTTTGTTTCCGCTTGCTCTACCAGGATGTGAAGATCCTCCAACCCTAACCAGGAAAAACAAGAGTTCGTTAGAAGAGTCCAAACTACACGTTAACATTTGAGTAACTCGCTGAGATTACAGAAAGTGCATCACTGTGGTGGCACCTTTTTTCTTGGTTCCTTTGTTTTCCACAATGTCCTGGACATTAGACACCCAGTCTTTATATGAATTGGCACGCAGCTTCACAGATGCCATCAATGGGTACAACTCATCCAGTGTAAACTTGTAACTGGACGAAAAAAAGAAAAACAAAACTTGGTGAATAAACTGATAACTGCCATGTCAGTTTTCAGCAGAAAGTCATAATCGCCTCTGCCAAACATTGCAAGCTCCAAACCTTGTCTTTATAAAAAAGGCAGGCTGGCCTTGCACAGCTTAATATTTGTAGGTTGACTAGTAGTTGGTGAAAGTATAAGTTACTTTTTTTGTGAAACAGTGCTTAATTTTTTATGTTTTTGCTTTCAGGGAAAATTTGCTCCAACTTTTACTTCACGTAACATTTAAAGTAGGCCACACAGCTGTGACAGTACATGAGAAGAGAAATGAATATGAAAATGAGTATGCAGTGTTCCTCTGATTAATTACTTACTGAAGTGTGAGGTTGATAGGAGGACAAGAGCAGAGGTTCTGGGTGTGGTACAGGCAAACCATCTTGTCAGGACTGCAGGCACAGGTGATGCCAGACAGGTAACAGGTGGTCAGACACTTGAAACACTGCCGCGCCTCGTCTGGGAGCACCTCATAATCAACCTGTCGAGACTGCATCACACCCTGGGGATACAGATTCAGTCGTTAGAGCAGCACAAGAGACAGAGGAGCCAAATGTGACATATGTGTACCTAAAAAACAAGATCTCTCGAGTGGAAACTTATATTGTGACAAACATCTTTAAAAATTTTAAGTTCTCCCTTATTTCAGTCTGATAGATGAAATCTGTTATTTTGTGCTTCTTTTTTGATGGTTGTAATGTGCATGTTTAAAAACACTGGATACTGAGGATGAAGCTCCTCACCTTTTTAGTGATTTTCTCTCGTAGTTCCTTCTCCTGTTGGATCATGATAACCATATCCTCATGCAGAGTGGCGGCCAGGTTGACATCTATCGTGTCAGCTTTAATGGCCATGTTGCAAACCATCTCATCGTGGGAGAAGACGCAGTATCTGTTCAGCTGACGATAGTGAGCCACACAGCCACGGCCAAAGGGCATCTATCAGAAAACATGGAGATCAAGGGGTGTTCAAGAGGAATGAGTCAATCATGTGGCGCCAAAACAGTAATATTAGTAACAACAAGCTTCTGTTTAGGGTCTAATCCTGGATTAAGCTTAGTGAAACAAACTGAAAACTAAGTATAGTATTATGTGATACATAATAAAACATTTCTTACCCAGTCCATTGTGCAGAAGTTGACCGCTTCAGCAAAGTTGAAACCCTGGTTGAATCCACTGTGGTAAGCTCTGGGGAAAGTGATGACGAACTCACCTGCACACTGGTTGGTGCGATAAATCTACAGGTGAAAATACAAGAAAGAAATGTTCCATGAAGTCGTTTTAAAATGAATTCAATCTCAAAACAAATGAGTAAAACAGTTTAAACAATGTTGACATTTAAATCTTTTTAATTTGATTTCCATAATTGTGTGAGAAAATCATGTATGCGCAAATTTGTCTTCACTGTTTTTATTTACCGGGACGCCGTTGTTCATCAGCGTGTTGGGATTCATGATGGTGACCAGCTGATGAAGGAGGTCTGGCTGAGACTCAAACAGCTCAGGAGCTAGTTTCTTCATGACCGCTTCGAGGTGCTCTGCAGCATAACCAGGAGCCCCATACCACGTCTTAGGCTCACCCCTGCACATGTGGACAAACCTCTTAGTAACAAAAAAACCCCAATCACGGTAACCCCGCATGTAACACAGTTTTATGCATTATAAATAAGTTTCACAATGGAGTGACACGCTCCTGTCCGTTTGGTTTTTCCTTGATTTTGAAGTTCAGATGAGATGCGTTTCTAATGTACACACACACAAAACTGCTTTTAGAGTTTAAAAAAAAAAAAAAAAAAAAAATCCAAACTCCCAAATTAAAAATCATCATCATCATCACAGTTACACAATAGAGTTAAAAAGTCCACTGTACCAGTGAAGATAGTTTATGGAGTAGCTCCAGTGGTCCTCGATGTGCCAGCAGAAAGAGGAAAAACACATGCCCACGTACAGCCAGGGTAACTTCATGCCACAGATGTCGGCTGTAATGTGAGTCAGCACCGAGGCATCGAGGACTGGCATATTGTTCAAGTTCCAGCCGCTGGTCAGGTAATGCTGCGGGTAAGACACAGGTCTAAATACTCCACTCACTCAGATATAGCCCAGAAAACTTTTAATATGCGACTGCAAACATCAGTCACGCTTATTTTTACTGTTGCCTGCCAGAAATCTAACACCACTTTTGGTGATAATTCAGCTGTAAAAGTTACCATGCTTTGAGAAATTAAAAACATTAATATACATAAAAATATTAGTCTTATATAGACAACTATATATTTTTTTCTATTGTTTATTGATATTTAATGCTTTAAAGAAAACAAAAGGAGACAAAGCATTTTCACAGAGAGAAGGCACAATACATTCCCATGACAGACAATTTGTACCTCATCCTCAGGAGAAACTTCAAAATGGCCGTTTCTCACGGGAAAACCACTCCCAAACTCCTTGGAGGCGATGTCTGCTCCATACTCCACAGTCACATCCTCCTCGATGGTACTCACTAGACGCCAGAACTCCTTCTCCACCAGCTCAGTAGGCACCATCTTAATAGAATTAAGAAAAAAATAAATGAAGGATTTATATTAAAGCATTTATAATCATAATGGAATCCAGGGCCGTTTTCCTTGTTTTTTTTTAAAAAAACCAAAAAAAACTGGTTTATGATGAAAACGGCACTTTCGTGCACTGGAATACTTTCATTTTGTACATTGTTATGGTGTTGCGCACAGAGCAGTTAGTAAGAGCCAGTGCAGCCTCTGTTTTGATTGTGCAAGCTGTCACATTTGGAGGACATTCAATAGCATAAATAAATAAAGTTGTGGGAAAACTAGATTTACATCACTTCTGGTAAGAAATGTAAGAAATACTCAAAGTTGCTTACAACGTGGTTAAAAAAAAAAAAAAAAAAAAAAAGCAGCAAACTGGAGCATATTAAAGAATTTCTCAATTTGTTTTGTTTTCACTTCTGATTGTTGTTATTCTATTTCTATCATGGCCTGTATGTGTGTGTTTAAAATTTCTGAATAGTGAAATAAATTTAAATAAATTCCTTCCACTTCCCCAACTTATCATAATTGTACTTAGTAATAACTTAATCTAGTATGTGTTTCATATTAGTGCTCATATGTTTGAGCTGAAAAATATGATGAAATTCTCATTTATGTTGATCGTTGGTTAAAAGACATTATTATAGCATAAAGTCATTAGCCAATTCATTAGATAGGTCTGGTCAACTGCTTATTAATGCAGGTGTCTAATTAGCCAATCACATGGCAGCAGCTATCACAAATGAGTATCGCAAATGAGGAAGAAAGGTGATTTAAATGACACTGAACATGTGTGGTTGTAGGTGCCAGTCTGACTGGTTTGAGGATTTCATGTGCTGAAATCTTCCCCACAAAACCACCTCTGTTTATAGAGAATGGTTTGAAAAAGAGGAATTATTCAGAGAGTGTCCATTTAGCCCGTTTTTGTTGTATATAGAGAACCTTCACGCTTACATTTCTAAACTATTAAGCTGCTGACATCAATAAACAGAAACAAGAAACTGGAACTTAAAGACTTTACTTTTGACTAAAATGAACTGCAAGTATCAACAAAACAGACTAAAGGCTACTCAGTGTATGTGTGATGAAAACTCACATGAACTGGCATATTGAAATAATCAGACTTGAAGGAGTCAGCCATGTCTCCAAAAGTTTGGAGGGTGTAGCTCCTGCTGGCCTGCTCAAAGCCAAATGCAACAGCTGGTTTGCCACATTCCTGTCAAAACCAAAAGATTGTATATGAAGTTAAAACAAGTCACTTGGGATTATACTATAATTGTACATGTCAGATGGGAGACTACACTCCAGTTCACGGTGACTTGAGCTTCCTGAGGGGGCAGGAGGTATAGCTCACCTCAACCAGGCACCTGGGGCATCTCCAGTCGCCTCTGGGAACATCGTGGAGCGGAGGGATGAGACAGAAGATGTGATAGCTGTCATCGCAGCCGTCGCATAATAGCAGGCGGTCCTCAGCGCTTCCACTGCCACACACCAGACACATGTAGTGGTCCACCTGATGAGACAGAACACTTATGAGGATGTACTGTGTACAAAATAGATCCATTGAATCATGTAACAAAAAGTAGTTGGCCAATAAATTTAGTACATAGGGAAACATTTACTTTATTCACTGGAGGTTTGATAATTTTATCTAATACAGTTTCTTCATATTCAGTTGTATCCTTGTGATCAATGGGCTCCTTTTTCACCTCAGTGACTGCCATTCTCACTGAAAGACAAGGACGAAGATTGATTGGAGGCTTCAGGAGTCCCCAATAACACTCAGACCCATTACACAAACCAATTATTTCTATTTATAAATATATCAGTACAGGTCAGGTTTATTTTTCTTACCAGGTTCTGGCTTGGCAACAAATGTTCCCATCCTCCTCCTCAGGTTGGGACGAGTCTCACGAACTTCTCTGGGTTCACTTTTGACATAGCCCCTCTGCAGCAAGAGTCAGAAACAGAGTCAGCTGTACTTTCAAAACTAATGTGGGAATATAACTAGTAAAATGCTGTCATAATGATAAGACATAGAAACATCTTGTTTTAGAGCTGAAACAAAAGCCTGTCAAGACAAATGCACAACACTTTATTTTTAAAAAATTAATAATAAATTTAAAAAAAACCAAAAAAAACGCATGCAGCAGAGTCATTAAGAATGCTGCACACTGGAACAGTGCCCACTACTCATGCGTCAGCTAAGCCTTCCTGCAGTTCTTCTGCAGTCAACAGGGAGTTGTGTTTTGCCTAAATGCCCAGCAGACATGTGGTTTTCTGGTTCCTGCTGTTTTGCTGCAACTTTCACAGTTCCTTTATCCTCCATTACAGTCAGTGTAAACTACCTTTTTATAGCCTTTGCCTGCTTCAAAGGCATCAATTAGCTTCGCTGGAGATCAGATGGTTAAAGGAGGCCATCGTTGTTTAAAGTAACCACAAATCTGGAGAACGAACTCTACTGCCAGCAGCCAGTAACAATTATTGACCTGACCTTATAGGTGAAAATGAGTTAATCAAAGCCTAACAATTAAATAGAGTTTTAAGAATTTCAGAGTAAAATCCATAACACAAAGAAGTTATGATTCAGAGGGAAATGTCAAAGATGACAGACTCACCTCAGATCTCATTCGTTTGGCTCGGCGAGCAATGCTGCAGGTCTCCTGGGGCTGGACAGATTGGCGCTGCGGCAGGTCGTGAGGGGTGTACTCCTTATCTTTAGTGTCATTGGTCAAGGTGGCTGCCTGTAGGAAGAAGTGAATGACACCAAATTAAACACACAGAACCCCCTGCCCCCCCCAAAAAAAGATTAAAAACTGGCAACGATTTAATTATCAAATATCTGAGGATCTCTACATTCAAACATGGTTGTCAACATTTGAAAGTACCAGAATTGAGTATATGAGTTTCAAAAAGTCAAAAGTTTTACCGCTGTGATGCTTCTATTTAAAGACATCAAAAAAGAAATGTCAGTCAGAGTGTAGATCTGTCAACAGATCTCAAAGTTTAAGTCAAACTTGCAAGATACCTGCAACTAAATTTGTTCCCAGTGAATTTTTACTGTCAGTTTTAACTTTTAGGAATTTGTGTTGGATAAAATCAGTCTTTCTTACACTGGAAAAGTCACTCTGACAACACCTTATTTTGGTGTGTGCATAATGGAAGGTCATACAACACTTGAATTTACATGGTGGAAACTTTTACAATAAAAGCACATCAAGTGCAAATAAAATTCCTTCATACTCATTTGCTTTCAAGACACTGTCAAGAGACTGAACTGCACCGTTTTTGGTGTGTACTGGATGAAGGTTAAGCAACAGTACTACATGCTTTGTAGTCCTGAGGTCTGTACTACAAGGCCAATTTAACATAACCAGGATGTCCTGTCTGTTATCTGGTTTCACTTACCCTAAGATCAACAATCAGGTTACGTGGTCACATGAAGCTGAGCGCATAACTCAGTAAGTATAACCCAGGGTTTCCCCAATCTAGCTACCAGCACATTAACATGAAAGAGGTGACATTAATGGCATCTGACCAGTAACAAACATGGACAGGTCCACTGGCTGAATGGCTGGCTTTACAAAGAAAGCTAAATCTATTAGAAAAATATGGAGAATTAACACATAAAACAAGCTTAAAGTATATTACAAATAAGTGGTACGAATGTCTGTAACAGGATAAGCACCGAAAAGCTCTTTGGCCAGTGAGACTGGAAAAGGTCTACTACATTAATAAAGTTTAGCCTATTTAAAACCAGGAAGGAAAGCTGGCAAAAATGCTGACACTGCAAGTTAACAACCTTCTTAGTATCACAGCTGTATTATTAAGATGTGGGAGTGTCTGACAGTTAATATAATTGTTGTTCCATTAAATTAATGTTTAGATGTGCTTATGATAGTTTTCCTTTTCAATCCATCAGCTGCAGTGGTATTTGACAATATGAGTGTAAGGATTAAATATAGAGACATCGTTCACATGTAGAATTACTCTACTTGCAAATTTTATATAAGGTCAACAAGCACAAATAGGTGCCCTGTTCTTTAGACCATCCACACTGATTCCGTGTGGAATCTTCTGGGAATTGTGACGCCATTTTCCAGAGATTTGATCAGTCACTAAGTGTAGATTTCACACCTGCTGACCTCTAAACTAGAACATAGCTTACTCAGGAGGCAGTTAGGTCTGCAGTATAAGTTACCATGGAGATGTACTCCAGCAAGAATTGAACTGCTATTGCAATTTTGAAAACCCAGGGTTAACCCTGGAGTTACTTTCACATGCCTGCTTTGTACTACAGGCTTCTGGTTGATCTAACCTCTGAAGCACAAAATAAATTAATTAATTAAAAAAAATTTAAAAAAAATTAAAAAAAAAAAAAAAAAAAAAAAAAAAAAAAAAATATCACAAAATAAACCCCCCGTTACTCTTTGATAACTGTGCACAGTATCACTGTGGGTGAGAAGACTCAATAAGACACTAAAGTGCTTAAGACCAGGCTGTTGTTTCCATCATATTCCACATTTATTCCATTAAAATAATTATTTTTCTGTCATTATAATCCAACCAATAATTTCATGTGCATTTAGCCTGCAAACAAGCAGTCCCCGGTCATTGCTCCTGAGTTCATCTCCTGTGTACATCTTGGAAGAAACTAATGGATTGCAGAGTCTTCCAATAAACATCCAGCCAGCTGTGAACCAGACTGCCTACTGTTACTCTGTAAAAAGAAAACAGGTGAGAGTACGTACAGGGAGATTGGCTCCAGTCTGGAAAAGGTTATATGGGTAGAGGATTCGCTCATAGTGTGCCCGCAGATGGGAGCCAATAGCCTTTCCTGGAGCAAAGCCCATCTTGACGGAAATCTTAGTCCAGCGGCGTTCTCTGCAGACTGCATCAAAACCACCCTCTTCATTCACCAACTTGCGTGAAATAAGTGAAATAATAAATTAAATATCAAGTAAGGCAAGTTCACTGGTGTAGAAAGTTGTTGTACTGACAAGTGACAAATTAAAAAAAATAAAAAAATAAATAATGGAGATGAATTGTCTTAGTAGGAAAATCATTTTCCAAGTCTCTGCTCCCAGCTGGGGTGCAGGTTTTTCCCAGCTCAGATTGGCGTCTAAGCCACTATTGAGGGTGTTACTTTCACCAGGACAAGTGAAACCAAACAATCTTAGTTAAATCAGATTAACTAAGCACCCTTATAGGGGTGTAAAAAAATTTTAAGAACCCCTTTAAAATCCTCATGCTGATAAAACTCTGGGTGCTTTGTGATGAGATGCCGCTTTAGGTTGGCTGGCTTCATTTACTAACACTCGAAGACAAACAACACATTTTGGTCTTCCATTGCCATTCTCGATAAAGCCAAGATCGAGGTAAATGTTGTCATACTTTCTAATTTTAGCTGGTTTGGCTTTTGTATTACTTAGTAATGTGAACTGACTTAAATATTTTTCCATTGTGCTAATTAGCTCAACCGCAGATGATGCATTTACGTGCCACTACATGCCAGGTACCATAACGTGTTAATGTAATTACCCAATCTGTGGCTCACAAACCCTAGTTTGAGGCCACTGAGCTAAATGATCCCCCCCTCCTCTTATACTTAGCCTCACAGCTCCTCACTGTAGTACTTAAATGTTCAGGTTTTTCCTTTAATTTGTCACCCATCTGCTGATTCACAAGTCATAAAAATCAATTGTAATTCAGTTGTAACGTATTCATGATCACCCTCTTAGATTCATAACTGTAGCACTAGTGGGGATTTTCACACCTTATTCAGTTGGTACAGATCCAGAATCTTTCTTTCCACTTGAGGAATTTTCAGTTTGCATCCTTGTAGCTCCCAGAATTTTGCTATTTGATCCAGGAAGTTGAGTTTAACTCTGGTCTGAGCCTTAAGGAAAAAAGAAAAATTGTTTAGCTCCTCAAACAATAAGCATTGGAGTTGTAAGAAAATAACCTGAGAAGTACTAAGTGCTCCAAAAAGAAGAGTACAAAAAATAAAGAAACAAAATGACTGAGTTACTATCTTTTTGATTCTCTCCTACTAGTATTAACATTTTTTAAAAGAGGGAAATATGTCTGCAGTCTTTTCACGGCTCACCATGACATGATAGTGAATCAGATATTTTGACGATGCTGCCATTTTTTTTTTTTTTGAAGGACAATGAACAAAAGCACAGCGAGTGAGGCAATACCTGAATACAAGAGATGAGCAAAACTGGATTTTGTAAATATATAAAGATGACAAATGTACCTCAAGCTCATTGAGCCGTTGTATTCGCGGTGTGAATTTAAGTCTGTCGACATCACAAGCAAACGGTGGCTGCCAATCCTGAAATGAGTAAAGGAAAAACAAAAAACAAAATAAAAAGACAGACCATTTTAAGCAAGATTAGACTAAAGCTGTGACGATTAGACTCACTGAAACATGCTTTTGTTTGCACATTTTTCAGTTTCAGCGGTATCATCATATACAGCAAGATTCCAAGTCTACTTGCAGTAATCATCATCATTACACTCAAATGAACCAACATAGAGGAAAAAGCTGATGTTACCAAATTAATTAAGCTTTAGTCTTTCAGGCTTTATACCCATCTGAGCTCCATGCAAATACTTCAATTTCAATACCTGAAAATAAGATGCGAGTACTGCAGCTTGGCACATAAGAATGAGGCAAAGACAATTGCATAATGAGAAACAGTAAGCCATTGTTTCAGAAAAGTCAACATTTTAATGCTATTAAATATAATGAGTGTAAATATGACAAAAAGGTAGTAAATTTGTCAAACATAGGTTCTCTTTATTTCTGCTAATTAGCTATTATTTAACAGAACCTGTCCCCACTTTCACTTAAAAACACAAACTTCACTTCGATGTCTAACCGCATGCGAAGCAACTGAGCAAAACAACTGTCTTACAAACTAAAACACTAACCATGCTATACTGCACAACTTCCTGTACGACTAGTTGTAAGTGCAAGTTCAAGATTCAGGAAAATGATCTCAATTTTGTACAGTTCAATGTGTGATACAAAACAGTGTTATTATAACTGTGTTATTCTCACATATTATCAAACCGATAATGGTAAATGCTGTCATACAGTTAAAGGACAGTCTCAACTGCTTCCTAAGAACAAAGAACAGTAAACAAAAAAAAAAGAAAAAAAAAGAAAAAAAAAGTTTATTGTGGAGATAAGCTTTTCAGGTTTCACATTTGTTCTTCTATAGCGTAACAAGCACTCATAAAAACAACTATACAGAAACCTCCCAATAAATCTGCAGCCACAGCTTCTCTCAGTTATTTGTTGTTGCATTGTGCCTTTTATTATTGACTAATGTTTAGTCGATAGAGTTTCCACATTGTGAACATGTATCCATTAAACTTTCTGTGCCTAAAGTGACGTCTTCCAATGTACTGTTTTGTCTATTCTGGAGTCAAAAAGGCCAAAATGTTCAGTCTGTGGGATTCTTAGAGTCAGAACATGAAGCATTCGGGTAGAAAATTATCATTGTTATTCAAAACTAAACAAAACATGCAGGTTACATTTTCTTTAATGTTTCAATGGCATTGTTAGCATTTTTTGAATCGTCTAAATATTATTAATACTGATGGAAAATAGATGAACAGATGCTGTAAACAGCAATGTTTGCACTGTAGGATCTAATATCAATAGATTATGATTTTGTAACTTTTAGTCATTTGTGATAACATCCTAACCTGTGATAAGTATACAAAAAGGGGAGCCATTTTTACTTAAAAAACAAAAAACAAAACAGGTCTGTTTTCTCTTTTAAGACGACTACATTTACATGCCAAACCAACTGAAACAGTACTGTAATGAGAAGGAAATGTGGCAAATTTACATATACAGGCTGATAATGAGACCTGCAAATTAGTCTAACGCTCCTGATGTGTTTCAATCTTCAACTATTGCAACATTTCTTAAAAATGAACACAAACATTTACTGTTAAGGCTGACTGCCTACTGTGTGCAGCGTTACCAGAGGCTCTTTAAAATGTCACAGTTAAGATTTACTGGGCCTGGACAATGAGTGAAATGCTGAAATGAAATGCTGGCCAGAGAAGAGATAACAACAGCTGCATTAACACCACCTTATTGTTGGATTAGTCTAACAAATGTTGTGGGACCAAAGCAAAACAATCATTTTTGAAAACAAATAGAAATGTGCTCTGTTTTACTGACCATCCTCCACAAGTCTGACCATGGTAGTTAAGACTGCAAGCACAAATTCTGGTCTCTACATGACTCAGGCCCTCCAATCTCAATCCAAAATGACAAATACAATTGTGAGAAATTAACCACAAACAGGCCTGGCAATGTCCCCGAAAATCATCTGCATGTGCGCTAACCTCTATAGTCAAAATGTGATCCATGTAAAACCCTGAAGGAAACTCTACCTGTATACCGTGCACCAAATAAAAATCACTGATCGAAAACAGGTTGTGGTGCAGTGTTTACTTCCTTTTTCAAACATTGTCTGAACCGTTTGTACATGGGAAAGGGTTAAAAGAGAATAATGAAACAAAGAAACAGGGCTCTCAAATAAGAGCCAATCTATAATCTCTGGATTGTATACACCATTTGCACACACAATTTGCAGACAAAAAATAAAACTCCAGGATCTCTCTCTTCACAAATAGACATTAATAACAGTTTAAAAAAAAAAAAAAAAAAAAAAAAAAAAAAACACATTAAAATTACAAACTTATAAATTTGTCCTGGTAGAAAACCCAGCTCAAGAGCCCAGTTTCCATCACTTCAAGGATTTAAGATTATTTATTGGTCTGCCTGAGCCACATTTTGATCAAAACATTCCAGAATAAACTGCTGGTGCTGACTTATAATTGTGAAATGTAAATCATAGTTTAGACAGCACAAATAGATCTCGAATATCAATCCAACTACTATCAGCAGCTAATCTTTGCTCACATTTATCCCACTGGCTTCTTTTGTTTACATGAGCTGTGCATTTCAGCCATTTACCCAGCAAACACTGAAAGCAGTCACCCCACCCATCCGCTTTTGATGACAATTCAATCCCTTGTACTCATACCCAACGGGTTAAAGTGTGCAAAATAAGCTTTTTTTTTTCTCCTTTTTTTCATGCTTCCTGATTTCTGCTTTAGATGCATGCACACATGTTAAAACATTTCCACCCATGTCAAGGACCTTGCAAAAAATAAATATATATTTTATCTTTTTAAGTTGACATAGAGAATACCTGGAAAAAATTACGTCAGGCATATTTAAAAAAGAAAGAAAGAAAAAAAATCAGTTCAATCTACCCTTTTAACGCATGGACACACCCTTGAATAAAATATATGCCCACTACTGTCACATGTCTCAGAAATAAGGTCAATGGGACATTATTTTTGCATTATGTTAGCTCTAAGATATTTAAGGGGGGGGGGGGGGGAAGCCATTTTATTGTCAGTATTTCCTTACAGACTTTGATATTTGACCCCTGAGACGTTAGAGAGGTGTAGATTACGCCAGGCTAATCGTCCAATTAGAATTATTATTAAAAAATAGCCCCGGATTTGCTTCCATAATAGCGAAATAAAGATTAGCCAGCAAGTATAAAACTATCTGGTTAATAAACTAACGCTAGTAGCAGTCGAGAATAACCGTAATTTGAGTGGATAAAGTTGATAAAACTACGATGAAAGAGAGAAACAGTGTCCCCCACTGAGTGCCGTGTTTCTACGACCCTTTTCTCCATAAACAGTTGGCCACCGAGCACGTACGTTAGCCAGCGTGAGATGTCAGAAAACTGCGGCTTTAAACGGGCCCCGACTGATGCTAGTCAGGTTAATTCACCCTGTCTAAATCCGTCAAATCCTGCTCAGATACTTGGACTTTACATTTAACCAAGTGCGCAGAAATGGTTGTTAAATTATTAGTAGGTCAAGTCTAGGCGAGCCATTTCCGTGCGCAGACTCCAGGAAGCACTTCATTCTGCGCTAACGTAAACAATTTGCATCATATTTTGCGTACAGGCAAACTTTTGCGTTTGAATTATTTTTTTATAGCGCTCTTTAAGTTGGGCGACCCTCTATCATGAATCCAGGCTGGTTTGTTTTTACGACTAAGCCCGACCAGGACACAGGTTTCCTCTTGAATGGCATGTGTCTGAGAGCTTCCCATTGCCGTTACAAACACAACACAGTCCAGCTCGGGCTAGCTCACTATTCTTACTCGCAGGCGCAATCCGCCATGTTGAAACCTGTCTTAAAAACACAACTTTGCCTTCTAAATTAGCCACAGCGGCAGAGGCCAGCACACCGTGCAAACACCACGAATAATTGTAAAAAATAAAAGAATTACTCACCGGCGGTGGTCGGATCTTGCAGATACCAGTTTTCTCTGCAATTGGTCGTATTTTGTTGATGTACGCAAAAGGGTCGGCAAATTCCTCCCAGCTGGGCTCAAAAACAGGGCACTCGGGAGGAGGAATGAACTCATTCACCTGCGGCTGAGTCATCGTTGCATCTTCGTTATGACTCCAGCTGAAATATTTTTTTAAAAAAGGGGGGTTCCAAGCCGTCTGTGCTTGCTTTGATGTCCAGTCTTTCAGTTCATGTCCACTCTCCACTCATTGAACTCAAAGACGAATTATCTAGTTGGAGACGAGCTCTGACAGCGAGGGGAAGTACACGTCCGCTTCGACAAATAGACACCCACGAATTATTTAGGCTAACGTCATTTTTGCGCCGTTTTCGTGCGCAAACATGCACTTTTGCTACCGAGATAGAAGTAAAAAACGGACTGTGTCTAAACTGACATTTTATTACACCAATTTAAGGTGTGCTTTCGTAACACAAAGGACTTACATGGCTGCAAATCTGTGGTAAGATGGAGTAACTTTATTTCAGTTTTCACAGCGTTTTTAAAAATACACTGTAGTTAATACTTTAGTAGCGAACAGTTTAGGACTATATAGCTTATTGGCTCAGTGGTTTCCTCACAGATGATTGCTCCCTTGTTTGGTGCGTTTGGTTATCTCACCCTGTGGTGAGACAATGCTCCTGTTCTCCCCTTCTCAAATAAAGATAGAAGCCTCACTCCGCCCGGCTAAGGCGAAAGACTAGCAGACATTACCCGGTGCTTACTAATCGAACTCACCTTGAAGATCTTTGCGCGCTGACCGGCACTTTGTTTTTAAATGGTCTAGAGAAGCTCGTTGATTGGCAGAGAGGAGTCATATGTTGATAGTTCAGCCGTTTGTGTTTTTAAAATAAACATTTTCATTTGTTTGACGCCAAATTTATAATAACAATAATAATTATACGATATATTATTTTTATGCTATCGATAGCTTGTTGGGTGTGCTACAATTGCTTTAAACATCTAACTTCACAAAGAGTAGCCTTTGGCTCTGAAAGGCTACTCTTTGTGCCAAAAACTGACCACCACCACCCAAAAAACAATAACAAAGTTTTTTTTTTTCTTCAGTTTTTGGCATATTTGTCACACTTGCATGCTTCAGATCAACAAAAACAAATCTTAGTGATAGTCAAAGATAACCTGTGTAAATACAAAATGTAGTTTTTAAATGATTGTTTCATTTATTAAGAGAGAAAGGCTATCTTAACTTGGGGGACTATGTGGAAAAGTAATTGCTCTCTAAACCCAATAATTGGGTTTGGCAATAATCTTTCATTTTGTCTCACTCTTCTTTTCAGCCACATTGGAAGGTTTTCCAGGATTAAAAAAATATGAACAAATAATTTTTTCATTGTATTTTTGTGATCATTATTGACCTAAAGCATAGGTGTCAAACTCTGGCCTGCGGGCCAAATTTGGCCCGCAGCCTAATTACATTTGGCCCGCGAAGCCATACCAAATGACTATTAGAGCTGGCCTACTGGTATTATACAGCTAATATATATATTGTTTAGTATAAAGCTTTGCTTGTTCCATATTCAGTTTTTCAGCAAAACGTGTTCGAGTCCATCAGAAGAGATTCATTCTCATATCTGGAGGAAGATTTTTTTTTTCAATAAATATTAATGTTAGCCTGCGACTTTGTTCCAGATTTGAATTTTGGCCCACTGTGTATTTGAGTTTGACAACCCTGACCTAAAGGAATAGAAAATATGAACAAATAATTTTTTCATTGTATTTTTCTTGGTGAGGCAGTCAAAAGGGTTAAGCTCTGTACCCAAAGGAGAATGTCAAGCCCTGAAACTCGAACTAACTCAAGTTACTCAACAGGACAATCATCCGAAACACACCAGCGAGTCCACCTCTGAATTGGACCTCTTTGACTACCCCCCCCCAAAAAAAAAGGTTTTGGGGTAGTTAAAGAGGTCTTGAAGCCGATTGAAATGCTTTGTCATGATCTTAAACAGGCCGTTAAGTCACGGTACCACCACCATGTTTGACTGTTGTTATGAAATGCTATGTTAGTTTTACACCAGATGTAACAGGACTCAAACCATCAGTCCACAGAATATTATCCCAAAAGTCTTGGTATTTTGGCAAATATGAGACAAGACTTTGTCCTGTTTATTTTCAGCAGTGTTTGAAAAAGGAAAAAAAAAAAAAAAATGGAGGATGCCATTTTTGACCAGTCTCTTTCTTATTGTTGAATCATGAACTCTGACCAAAGCTGAGGGAAGTGAAGCCTGCAGTTCTTTAAATGTTGTTCTGGGTTCTCTTGTGACTTCCTGGAGAAGTCATTAATGCGCTCTTGGAGTAATTTTGGTAGGCCGGTCACCCCTGGAAAGGTTCAACAGTGTCCCAAGTTTTCTTCTGTTTGTGGATAATGGCTTTCATTGTAGTTCACTGGAGTTCCAAAGCCTTAGGAAATTGCTTTATAACCCTTTCCAGACTGAGATGTCACTGACTTAGTTTCTCAGTTGCTTCTTTAGATCGTGGAATGATTCGTTGCTGTTTGAGATAATTTAGCCTACTTCACTCTGTCAGACAGGTTCTATTTAAGCGATTTCAGGGAGTAGTCAGGCATGGGTGAGGCTAGTGAAAATGAACTGTTTTCTAAAAATTGTGGTTATTAACTGTTAATTCATGATTTAACAAGAGGGGCAGTTCCTTTTCCACACAGGACCAGGCATGTTTGAATAGCTTTTCCCCCTTAATGAATAAAATATTTTAAAAACTGGACTTTGCCTTTATTTCGGTTATTTTTCTCTCATATTAAAATCTGTTTGATGATCTGAAACATGTGTGACAAATACGCAAAAAAGAATAAGAACTCAGGAAGCAGGCAAATACTGTTTTTCTCAGCACTGTATAGAGCTGATTTGAATGTCCCTGTTTTCTGTTTCGCCTAAACTTCCTGTTGGACGGTAAACTGGCAGGTGTTTTTTAATGTATGCTCACTCTTAATAAAAACTGCTGTTAGCACTGGATATTTTCTTCCCTTCTGTCCCAAGCAAGTGAAGAACTTTACGTCATTCTGGTACCTTTGAACTCATAATGACATAGTAATACATAATTTATACAGCGGTAGTCTTCAGAACACAAATCTTTTCATTCTTCACAAACCCACATCCACCACACAAGCTATTTCAACTAATACCACCCCTGAAACTCACATGGTGGGACTCATCTTACTAGGTGTGAGCATCTGGAACCACATCACAAAGAAAATGTGCTGGCAGCTATAAAATCAGGACCCTTAGTGATGAACAGTAGACCTCTCATAGCGTGAACCACAGAACATAAATTATTACAGAGAAACTGGAGACAGTTGGGTTGAACAAAATTATATTCAGAACTATAAAATCTACAACTTAAAACTTTGCTTTGCAAGGAGGATCAGACTGGATGCAAATGTAATAAATGCTTCCAACACCATATCGATAATGCAGACTTGCTCACATATTAACACCTCGTTTGTGGATTTAAATGAATAATGTACAAAACTGAATTTCAGATGGCAAGTAACTTAGCATTTCCAGTTTTACTTGTTTTTGGGACCAGAAGTCCAAAACTGTGAAATACACTAAAACCTACATGCAGTCATGTGATGGAAAAAATGTATTTGCAGCACTTTGTGTTGACTTATGAAAAGCAAAGTACACTCTTACAGTTTCCAGATGTATTAACCCTAGAACACTATCGCTAAAAATAGTAACACCATCACTAACGCCGGGTGATTTTTACCCAATATAATATACCCAACAAAAAGTACTTGTCATCAAAATATATAAAATATATGACAACACATGACAAATTAGAGGGGTTTTCTTTTATTTTCAGCTGTGCCATATCTAACAAAATGGGAAAAAAAAGTTTCATGGGGGGACCCTAAAAAATGCTCCAAAATTTCTGGAAAATTAGCAGTTGGAGAACAAAACAAATCCTAAACAAAAATATAATGATGCTGGAAACTTGGTCTTTGGTCCACCCATTCCTGGGATATTTGAGTCTTCCCTGGTGAAGGCACAGTCTCCTTGACACGTGAACAGCTGCAGGAGAGAGAAACAAAAAATGGCATTTTTTGAGTGGGTAAAAATGACCAGTTGACTAAAATATTTGTTTTTACCATATGAATTCCCTTGGAAATCACCACTTGTTGATATTTATTCATAACCACTGCACTAAATAAGGATAACATGCAAATTCCAGGACCACTCTTACTTACCTATTCCTTACATGCAGTCAGTACACACAGGGTAGTAATGGCGTGGACACACCGGTCGACGGCAGACATGGCACCTGTATCGCGTCTTCCTGTCCAAGCCTGTGGGGCACACCTCACTAAGGGACCACTGCTTTCTGCTGCCACTGGTCGTGCCTCACCTTCAAGAGTGCCAGGGGTAGGGATGTCGAGCACGCTACAGATCAGGACTCTGAGTTGACGTGACAGATTTGAAGAGGGGAGCCTCTGCTCTGCCCATGGTTTGATGAGTGCCAATGCCAAAGCCTGCATATAAGGCCTCCTCTGCATTTGGTTTTCATTGCATTCTCATTGTGAATGATCCATGAGTTTATCACATCAGCATTGATCATGCCATAGAACACGCAAAGGGGCCATCTCTTGGTTTTTCTTCCACAACCATAGTGAGCGCACATCTGGTCAAAAGTATCGACACCTCCCTTTGTTTTGTTGTCAAATTCAATCACTTCGGGCCTACGAGTGGGTCCTATGCTTGGTTGTGTATGCATGGATGACAGGAGCAGTACAACCTTCTTTTTTGAAGCTTTGTCAGGGAGGAAGGACACCAAGGTTAGTTCTTTGGTAAAGGGAAATGCACTGGAGCCTGGCGCGTGATTTTCTTTAACTTTCATCACTTGTGGGATCTGCCTTTTGTTTGCTTTTATTGTTCCCACTAAGGTCATGCCACAGCTAGCTACATAACATAGCTTTTAGATTAAAAAAAAGAAAAGAAAAAGAAATCTAATCAGCTAACAATTGCCAAGTTAAACAAACCTTACCTCTGTGTTACTCACTAGCTGAGATGCCAAAGACACTAAACCTGCAACAGGGTGACAGCTGTAGTTGAAGAGGGACAGTAAATATGGTGAGCCTGAATGTTGTCACCCTTGAAATGCGGCAAGATCACCTGATTTTATACACTAACACTATCACCGGGTGAAATCCACCCAAAACCTACTTTACCCTCTATCACTATTGCCGGGTGAAATTCACCCGAACACATGCCTGTAGGAAAAAGCGGGATTTGGGGTAGGGAAACACCCACGCCTTCAAAGACGTCAAAGACAATGCTGAAGCTACCCAGAGACCCACCACACTCAGACAAACGCAACATATTGAAAATTATGTAAATACATTTGCTCGGGTGAAAATCACCCGGCGATAGTGTTCTAGGGTTAAGAGAGTAAATATTTGTCAGGTGCTGCCAAATAAATGTGTGTGCACTTATTTAAAAGCAGAAGTTTTGGCAGTTTGCTATTCTGGAGCATTCAGTCAAGACTGAGAAACTAAAATTCCAAAAGCTACATCTCAGACATTACAGGCCTCAGTTATCATGTTAAATGTTAAGGTTCATGATAGTACAATTAGAAAAAGCCTGAGCAAGTGTGGCTTGTTTGAAAGGCCTTCCATGTGAGAGCCTATTCTCTCTACAAAAACATGGCAGCACAGCTTAGGTTCGCAAAGTTTCATCTGAGCAAATCATAAGAATTTGTGAACAATGTCCTTTAGACAGACAAGACCAAAGTGGAGATATTTGACCATAATGACCAGCACCACATCTGGAGAAAACAAAAGCACAGCCTATCAGCACAAGTAGCTCATATCAACTGTTAGACATGGTGGTGGAAGGATCATGATTTGGGCTTGATTTGTAACCACAGGACTCCGGCATCTTGTAGTCGACCATGAACTCCTTTGTATACCAAAGTATTCTCAAGCTTGGCCGACACTGGGGCAACACGACAATGAGCAATAGCACAACAGCAAATTTACAGCAGAATGGCTGAAAAAGAAAAGAAAAGAATCAAGGTATTGTGATTGTCCAGTCAGTCCAGAACTCAACCTGATTAAATGCTGTGATGGGAACTGTGAGAGCTGTGCATGAATGAATGCCTGTAAACCACAATGAACTGAATTAACACTATAAAGAAGATTGGGACAAAATTCCTCGATGTGAGACACTGACAAAGTCAGACCGAAAAAGATTCCTTAAAGTTGTTGCTGCTAAAGGTGCTTCTACAAGCTACTGAATCATCAGTGTACTTTTCCCAGGACTGTCATAGGATAAACTGAGTGATTACCTGCATTTTTGTGCTCCATAATGTTTCAGTGTTCAACTGGCATCTTTTAACTGATTATAAAAGAATATGCTAAAATAAAGGATGAAACCAAATTTTCTTTCAGGAGGAAGCTGCAAAAGACTGCATTCAACATCAATTTCCTAAAAACCTTTTTTATTAGAACAAGATGGTGAAACTTGTCAACATGAAACATGAGAATGAACACAACACAGTCCTGTCACCGTTAAAGACATACACACCAGTATCTGTAAGCATGTGTGGTGGATGAAGTTGGGGTCACCTCTGGGAGTAAATCCATGAACCGATGCTCTGCCTGCCAACACATGATTTTCAAGTTCTCGTGCACTCACTTACATATGCACTCAAACTATGCGTGGTTCACCCTGTCCAAAGCAATGTAGAAACTTTTCTTGTCATCCAAACAGTGCCAGCCGATTGGTCCAATCTCGCAGTCTGCACAGATGAGGTACTTGATCCTCCCCACGTCGTTAGTGAAGCCTACATTCTCAAAAGTGTACATGTCATCCACGAACCAGTGGGCAGTCAGTGTGTCACCGTCCACTGAGGCCTCTGTGCTGCTGAGGCCACTCTTTTTCCGCATGGATGGCAGGAACAGCTGGTGGCAGAAAACACAGGAACAGATGATTTAAAAAACAAAACAAAAAAACTTGTGAAACAGCACAAAATTAGGAGTGAAACAGGGTAAGCATGAAGGGGTTTGTGTCAGCCTCCAGCTCAGATTTAAGTTTCTCTCATCTGTTGAGCACAAATACAGCTCATCTTGAAGAAACAGAGTTAAATCCCTTATTTTCTACTTTGCATTTCAGCGTAAATAGGATGTTTTTCTTTGCATAGAATTAGCCGAGTATGAAAATTTTTTAATAAAAACCTCCAGCACCTGCAGTTGTATTCTGCTCTTCAAAGAGTCAGCATATCCTAAATATCCATGTGCCTTTTGCTCACACATCTGCAGAGCCAAGTCTGTCTTTAGTAACTAAGGCCTAAAGAATACATCTGTTTCCTTTCTTAATTCAGTAGCAGCACCTGCAGTATATTTACTGAAAAGCACCCTGAAGAATCAGTAATTTCATTAATTTATTTATTTATAAAGCACGTTTAATAACAACAGGGAGCTGACCAAAGTGCTGTACAGAGTAACAGGTAAACAATGACATTGACAACAACGACAGGTAAGAAAATTAAAGGAAAATTAAGATAAAAGAATTGGTAACTCTCATGCAGTTTCGAAAGTCAGAGTAAAAAAATATGTTTTAAGATGCGATTTAAAAAGTAACAGTTGGGGCCTTTATAATGTGGAGAGGTAGATCATTCCACATTTTCGGTGCCACAACCGCAAATACCCGATCTCCTCTATGAACCATCCTAGACTTATGTAAGGTAAGGAGCAGGTGATCGCTTGATCGAAGGGCTCTAGAGGGCGTATAAAGCTGCAATAGGTCAGACAAATAGTCTGGTGCCTGGCCAATTAGCACTTTATAAGTCAAAAGTAAGATTTTGAATTTAATTCTAAAACGCACTGGAAGCCAATGAAGGGAAGCAAGCACCGGAGTAATATGTTGGTGTTTCTTCACACGAGTCAAAAGGCGAGCTGCAGCATTCTGTACAAGTTGGAGCCGGGCCAAGCTGGACTGACTGACACCCACATATAGTGAATTGCAGTAATCCAGTTGAGATAAAACAAACGCATGAATTGCTCGTTCCAAATTTCTAAAAGATAAAAAAAGATCTCACTTTGGATAGGAGCCTTAATTTAAAAAAGGACCGCTGGACAACTGAATTAATTTGTTTCTCAAATGTAAGTTTGCTATCCAAGAAAACCCCCAGGGTTTTTACATGCGTTTTAACAGCACATGTTAGGTTGCATAAGTCCAGATCTGGGGCATTAAAATAACAGCTCGGTCCAAAAATAATTACCTCAGTTTCATCCTCATTGAAGGTAAGAAAATTTGAGGCTATCCAGGTTTTAACTTCGTCAAGACATTTGACTAGCGATTCCATGGGCGTGGAGGTGTTTCTATTAAACCGAAGATAAATCTGGGTGTCGTCGGCATATGAGTGAAAGCAAATGTTATGCTTCCTAAAGATTAGGCCTATGGGCAACATGTAGATTGAAAAAAAGAATTGGGCCTAATACGGAACCCTGCGGGACACCACAAGTAAAAGGAGCTGGAGAAGAAATAAAATCATCAAGGCTCACGGAAAAAGTCCTCTCGGAGAGGTACGGCCTAAACCATTCCAAGGGGATACCTTTGATACCACATTGCTCCAAACGGGAGTTCAGAATGATGTGGTCAACAGTATCAAAGGCTGCAGTTAAGTCTAGGAGCAGGAGCACAGCTGGGTCTCCTGAGTCAGTGATTAATAAAATATCATTAAGTATTTTTAGGAGGGCAGTTTCTGTGCTGTGGTGGGTTTTGAAGCCCGACTGGAACTTCTCAAAAATATTATGACTATTTAGAAAGGTTTGTAGCTGCTCAAATACAATCCTTTCTAAAAATTTTGACAGAAACGGAAGCTTGGAAACAGGTCTAAAATTAGCAAGAACTACAGTACCGTAATGACTTTGGTGTTTACAATCATTGGTCATTTTTTATTAGGTACATCTGTTCAATCGCTCATTAATACAAATAGCTAATCAACCAATCACATGTACCTGGCAGCAGACAACCTGCTGAAGTTTAAACTGAGCATAAGAATGCAGAAGAGAATCTGAACGCACAACACCTACCGATCTTCTGATTGTGGCTTACAGCAGGATAACACTCAATGTAACAGCTCAAATGAACTCAAACTGATTTCTTAAACATAAAAATGAATTTGCTGTACTCAAATCATCTCCACTGTCATTGGATCTCCCAAAAAGCACCTTTGGGATGTGGTGGAACAGGAGTCACATCATGGATCTGCAGCCAACAAATCTGCAGCAACTGTGTGATGTTTTCATGTCAATATGGACCCAAATCTCATGAGGAATTTTTCCACCTTGTTGAATCTCTGCCACAAAGAATTAATGCAGTCCTAAAGACAAAAACTGGTCGAACCTGGTCCTAGCAAGTTGTACCTAATAAAATGACCAGTGAGTGCATATCTGCCTCTGATTGGTTTGTTTCAGCAGCACTTTGGTTTGGCGTTATTATCCTTTGAAGCACACAGGAACTCACTGATATTAAAACGATCAATGTCAAAAGAGACTGAATGCATGCGCCATACCTCCTTCTCCGCTAACACGGCCGTACCGGGGCAGAGCACCTTGGACCCGCAGCGTTGACACAGCACAGACTTGCTGTTTTTGCCGTCATCAGAAACCAGGCTGGATCGGTCCGTGCTTTCTTTCGATTCCTGATCCATGTCGATCCCCAAAGAAGAGCAGGTTTACTCGGACGAACGAGCACAAAGAGGCTCAGGGGAGACTTCCACCAAGAAAACCAGGCTGGTCCAAGAGATCTCCGTTAACTGTAACGGTTAAGGAGATGATGTTAACTAAAGTGCGATCTTAAACAAAAAAAAAAAAAAAGAATAAAGGGAGGGAACGAACAGAAAGGGTGCACCGGAATTACGAGCCGTGCGGAAGTCCCTAATCCTAATTCATTTTTCTTTACGTTCCAAATACAGGTCACACATATTCCTAAACCACAGCTTAAAAAATACATTTAAAAAGATAATTTTAACCTAATGCAGTCCAACGGGATGACCTGTATCTTCATGTGCGCTAACTCCGGATCTGACACTGACAGACATAAAGCTACAGAGCAGAGACATATGTTTTAGACACATGCATTTTAAATTAAGTCAAATAACGCGTACCTATATGCTGCAGAAGATGCTCTGAACAAAACTGCATGAGACAAGCAAGCTAGCCCAAGCTAGGCAAACAATCTGGGTCTCTGTGTGCCAACCAGTAAATGCTCCCGTGTTGAAACACGGAGCTGTGACTTGGTTCCCAGTTAGATTTTATTTTATGTTGTTTTTTTCTTCACTGTTTACCTAACCAACCAACCAAACAAACAAACAAACAAAATCAGCTTAGTTTAGGTTACTTTCCGTACGAAGAAGTATTAGGACCACATTAAAAAATAGTGTCCATTTTAAATATTAAAGTCAAGATTTTGAGATTAAACTCGAAATAGCAAACAAACAAACACGAACTGTAGAGATTCCATTTGTCATTTTAAGCCAAACAGCTGCCACGGCTCCTATGCCCTCTACAAAACGTGTAGATGAGTTAGTGAAACAAAATGATCAGTTGTCTTATCGTGTCCTGTGTTACAACATACAGGACGTGATCATCGAGTCCAAAGCGGGTGGATTATGGCTATCCTTGCATCTGACCATTGCCAGCCATTTCATTTTCTATAAATCCGGCCACCAGATGCAGCTTTCTGCTTTCTCTCTTCAGTTTCTTTATACTTACCGCCACAATTTCCTTGTAACTAAAACCGAATCCGAAGTAAGATTTCACTATCCCATCTACACAAGGCATTTTGTAGAGGGTATAACAGCCGTGGCAGTTTGTCTTAAAACAAAAACTGTAATCTCCACATTTTGACTTTATTTTCAAAATGATACTCCTTCATATGTATACCAGAGCCTACTTGAGTATTGAATATTAGGAAAATCAGTACAGGTATTATAATAAAGCCTCATCAGTTATCATAACAAATTAACAAGTATCTGCTTGCCCAAGTTAGTTTTCCCCAAAAGTTCCCCAAATCATTTCACTTAGTTTTTATTTTAGTTAACTATAATAACCTTGTTTCCAATGTGTGGGCCGCGATCTTGCAAGTGAGCCGTCAGAGGTAATTTCCTGTATAAATAATTCAATTGCCTGAAATCCCTCTCACCATGTGTGTTGCCCTGTGGTAGGACAAACAGACTGAGATGGAGCTACTTTACGAATACCTTAACACTGAACCTCAATAGACACTGACTTCAACCACCTCCACCTTCTCTTTCTGCAATCATTTCTCTGGTGTATAATATCACAGCTAATGATCAATATCTTCAAATGATTTGAATTCTCTTTGCAATATTGCCTATTTTTAGCTAAGTCACGATGATGTACATGCAGTTTCATGCTGCTCCTTAACATGAATGCTTTTTGTTACCACATTATTACCATCTCATGTAGTACTTTTGTAGATCTTATGTAGTACTTAGTACTATAACTTTAAAAAAAAAAAACTATGGGATAAGATGCACTCATATATGCTGAATCAAATGACAATCCTTATGAAATAAATTTTATAAGATCAGATGAGGATAAAATCCTTTGGCTCTCAAATTTACCTTAGGAATCCCAATGGAGTTTTGACTTGTGTTTTGAAATGCAGTTTAAAATTGTCATGAAATGTTAACATTGTAAAAAGAAACTGAACTAGTCAAGCCACAGGGTTTAAAAAATACAATCAGAACACAAAAATAATATTCTGTTATTACAGGTGTATTTTTCTTTGAGTCAGTGCTGCAGTATAATTATAGCTAGCAAATGATGGATAAAATAAAAAAGAGGGTTACATATAAAATATTTGTAGGAGTACTATAAAGTAAACAAATTACATCTACTAAGTATCCCTGCTGACATGCAGCTGACCTGAGAAAAAGAACTAATATTTTAGGCTCCTGCGTAGTACAATATCGCACCCGCACCCCCCCCCAAAAAAAACAAAACATGTCAAACTGCATATACTTTATAGCTAAACATTTATCACCTTCAGTAAGTTTGAGGCTTCATTTGTGAATTAAAAATATTAAGTGTGTTCAGGAGTGCAGTTTTGCTAACACAGCAGTTTACATTTAATTTGTACCACTGACGACATGATACAATCAAATTATGTTTGAACAAACATCAAACCACAAAGGAAAGCACTGAAACATGGTACAGATTATATTCTCGACATAACTGAGAAGAAGTAGACCATGAATGCGTTTGTCTTCATTTTTTAAACTGGTGATGTGTCATTTGAATTTTCAAGTCATACATTCCTGTGACTGATGCTGAACCTGCTGAATGTATGTTAATGTAATCAGCTGCTTGTAGTCCCTGAACCTTTAAAATGTACACTGGAGAAAACTGGACACCACATTTTCACGTGTGGAAAAGAATTTATTACAATAATTTTCCAAGATTACCATTAATAAATATTTAGGTTTACATTTCTGTGAAATGTATGATTTATCACTTTCTACACAGGACATTACACAAAGTCAAGAATACACATTGTTTTAGTCTTTGTAATAAAGCTTGAATAAGTTCATCTAGAAAAAGGAGTCTTAAATTGAAGTTCATACAACCTATCAATGGAAGTGTAAGTGTAATGCAAATCCAGTAATGATTCGATTGGGAGAAGAAGAAAAACAAAAATTATTTTTTTTATTCATATATATATATATATATATATATATATATATATATATATATATATATGGCAAGGAAAAACAAGAAAAATCAACATCTGGAAATCCTTGATACTCCCTTGACTCTTAAGATAGGCCATTTTATTTAAAAACATTTCCATTGGCCTAAGGCACAGGAATACTAAAACTTTATACAGAGCATGTTTCCTCATATGGATTCTAAGTTTTTTAATTTAATAATGTACGCTAAGGTGTATTTGATATTTATACCTCTCATTTCATTTGAGATCTAGCACAAAAGAAAAACCTCTGACAAAAACGCAATTGAACCAATCCATATCTGTACATTGTGCGTAGCCCAGGAACTAACTCTAGAAATTAATCCATGAAGTGCTGGGTGACTGATAAATAATGACTGGGTAGTTCTTGTCACCTCAATGTTTCAAGCATCTTAGTTTAACCTGAACTAAGCTGATTTATTTTTATACAGCAGCTACAAACTCTTAGGGCTTTTCTGTGCCATTAAATGATTTGAAAATGATCCATTTGGGATTTTTCTTGATTTAAACGACGCAACAGAAGCAGAAAAGAAACATCCAACCCTGTGTGGATCTGATTAGCTTTAATCCATGTGTTATTCAGACACTTACTGTGCGTAGCTCTTATTTATGGGGCCTAAGCTCTAAGCTTTATTCAAAAATTATTTATCCGTTTGCTGAGCAGGGAGTCTCCACATGAACAAATGAGCTGTGGATGAGCTGGAGTTAGCCAAGAGGCAGTTTTCCTCCTCCAGGCATATGGTTCAAAGTCACCCTAAAACCACACAAGAACGTAACACTTAAGCTTTGACCGGGCTTTCAGATAAACTTGTGGTTTATTGCTGAGTGGGCTTATGTAACAGATAAATGAATATGTGCCGGTACACACACCAAAACAGACAAACAAAAACAAAAAACAAGTGCTGACAACCATGCCGAAAACTAGATGCTCCCAACCAGCTAAGCTGTCTTCAGTTGCTCTACACCAAACTCTTGCTGGACAGCACATTCATCTACTAGCTTCCATGGAAAATAGGAAAGGAATGGTTTACAGTATGTGCCTTCTTCTACAGCACAAATTGGTGATAAATGACAAAGTGGCTGGGGTACTAGTAAGCTGCAGTTTCAGGAATACATGACTTTTTTTGGGCTAAAATCCCACCTTTATCTTAGCTGAAAATGCAGATTTTAAGCTTAATAACAATTTTATTAACAAGTAGCGCCTGTTTCCACCATGGTACATTGGCTAGTTAATGCTACTTTATTGAAGCAAAAAGGAGCCAAAGCAGAAAGATCACAAAAAACCCAAACAAGATGTTAAAAAACATCAGAAGTATAGAAGGAGGAATAAGTGACTGTTTTGAATTCCAGCAGCATTTTGTGTTTGTGTGTGTGTGTGAGAGAGAGAAAGAGGGGGCTATAGAGAAAAGTTTAAGTCACAGTCAAGCCTCTCAGAGCAGAGAGTCATCTGTGCATCCTCCCTCGAGGCCGTATCGGAACTCCTGCAGGTTGGAAACGCCATAGAAATGGATGAACGCTGCTGCCACGACCAGAACATGAAAAATCTGATGAGAATGGAACTGACAGAAAGAAAGATGTGCATATTAGCAGCATTTATTATCATTTGCTTGGTATTTAAACAAACTACCAAAGATACATCCAGAGGCTACTGCTGAGTATAACTGTTCCTTTAGTCACTCACTCCCTTCTAAACCTACAATAGACTGTAAATACTGAGCTTTGAACTTGCTCAGACCACTACTGACTGCGTGCATGTTTGAGGGAGGAAAAACTTACCCAGATGTCGCACTTGCCAGGGAAAAAGCGTTCAGGGATCCTGGCTGCGTACAGACCAGCGCCAGTGATATACATGGCCCCCATCAGGTAGAACCAACCCATCTGGCCGACTGTGGTTGCCTTAACAAAGCCCTCCTCAATGGTGAAGTGCATGGTGGGAACAATGCCACTTAGTCCGAGACCCATGAAGACGCCTAGAAACATGGATTGCAGTTACGTGTTATTAGTTTCCTGAAAATATCCCCACTGCTCAGAAGAGGAATAAATGGAGGTGTGATAAAACTGCAACCAAAACAAACTGCTGCAAGTGTAAACAGTGTGTATGTTCTTTTACTGGCGCCCACCTGCTCTTGTAGGTCTGTGCCGAGGTGTAGAGAATCGGTCCCACTGGGCGACAATGATGGCGGCAATGCCGAGGATACATACAATGGTGAGGTAGATAAGGCGAGGCTGAGGGGAACAATAGAATGAGTAGTACAGCCAGGGCACGAAGGAGCCCATGATTAGGAGGGCGATCCCCGAGTAGTCAAGCCTGAGGAGAGAAAATGAGTGTTTGTATAGAAGACCTACAACAGAAATATCAAACTCATTTTACACTGCCGACCACATACAGCCCACTTTGATCTTAAGTGGAACGCACCAGTTTCACTCCTCTTTCTGTCGGTTTAGAAAGTTTTGAAATATTTTAATATTAAAAAAAAGTGCAAGTTCAGAAATGCCTCTAAGTTTTTCTAGATGAGAACGAAATGCTGCTTTGGTCTTAAATTGTAACAAATAAATCTGTAAAATTACAGAAAAAGTTCTGTTAGCTCACTGTGCAGACTGTCCTGCAATAATAAAACAGATAATTTTTGTTAACTGAGAGAATGTCCTCTTTTTTTCCTTTTACGGTGAACCCAATGTAAAAAAACAAAAAACAAAAAATCCCCAAACAAATCCTCAAACAAAATCATACATTTTGTTAGTAGACAGTGAAAAAACAGGAACTTTCTGTCATTTAATTGTTTATCTATTACTTAGTTACTTTGGTGTAGTATGAATGGATATAGTGGAGGTCTTTATCAGTAGGAAAGGATGTAAAACCTGTGAAAATACAGTTAAAAGTCTAAAATGCATTCTGTGCTTCACATTTTTCAAAGCCATCAGGTGGGCTAGATTGGGGTCTTTTGCGGACTGATTCTGGGCCCCAGGCCTTAAGCTGCAACACCCATAATCTAGAAGAAGCAAAAACTAAAAACTTTTTCATGTTTCTGAAAAAGGAAAACAACAGAACTTTGTTTCCAGGTCTATTCAAAACATATTGTTGAAATATGATAACTGCCATGTAAACATGAGCTGTGGGTATATTAAGTATAGTGATGCTTCAAGTCTGCCACAATAAATACTCTGCATCTTTAACCACAGATCAATAAAAGCACTGACAAACTCTGGGGTCAGGTTCTTGTTAAATGACCCTTGGAACATGGACAAAAAGGGTTGGCATCAAATAACTAGCTCCCCCTGTTCTTACAGTAATATGTGTGTGTGTGTGTGTGTGTGTGTGTGTGTGTGTGTGTGTGTGTGTGTGTGTGTGTATATATCAGTTAAACATCCAAACAGAAACATGTTTTAAAATAAATACTAAAGTCACTTGATGATTAAACAAAAACTATAGAGGATTTAGCATAGCGTTATAAATATTTAATCAATATTACACAACACTCAAGGCGACAAGTACGAGTTGCATGTGTGATTTGAAGATGCGACTGAACTTTAACAGCCTCCATAAACAAATGAAATTTTATTTAGTCTGACAGAAATTAATCGTTCATGATGTGCAAAGCACCATTTGACAGTGTGAGGCCTTACTTGGAGAATGTGCGAGACACTTTCTCAGAGTGGCAGTAGACCGTATGAAAAAGCCAGGAGAAGCTGAGGCAAAGCACAGCACCCAGGAAGAACATCCCAAACACAACCTTCTCTTGCAGTGGGGCCATAAAATACATGTTGGGCCGCAGCATGGTTAATGTGCCCAGACATAGGAATAAGATCAGCCCTGAGAAAGACAAAACAGGCGGGAAATATGCAGAATGACTCAGATGAAAATATTTTTGACCATAATGAAAATTTTTATCTGCTGCTAATCAGTTTGTAACGCTCACCTAACAGGTGAGTCCAGATGTTTCCTGTTTCAGTGTGAATTCTGAAGATGCTTCCGAAACAGGCCCGGAAGGATGGCATGGGTGGTCGATGTCCGTGCAGGAGGTAATCATTGTCCTTCAGCCACTCTGGCAGGACATGAAAAGGGATTACTCTCCAGCGCCCCTCCCAGACCTGAGAAACAAGAATAACTTTTGCTCAGAGAGGGATAAATTCTGAGTTTATTGTGAGGGTCTTCAAATAAAACACACAGAAAAATGAAAAACAATACAGGAGTTATATTCAGCATGTTAAAGATTGTGTATGAATTAAAAACAAAAAACCAAAAACCAAATATGGAAACATGTCTGAGAGTTTGAAGGCAAAATTAAACAGACCAATATTATAAAAAAAAACAAACAAAAAAAAAACTCTGTAAATGTGTTGTTACAGAACTGTGACCTAGATATGAAAGACATTTTTCAGTACAAAAAAAGAAGTGCTCATCATTGCTCTTGTGTGGACTACTTACTTAATGAACACAGTTTCTTGTGATTTATTAAGAACACTGACATATTCTTAATAAGCCAATTCATTAGTCTTTTTCCCTCAACGAGTTCTGTTTAAGCATTAAAAGACAATTTTGGTTTTTTTGTTTTACCTTATGTACAAACTCCTCCATCTTCTCCATAGCATGGTGAGCCTGTAGCGGTAAGGTCAGAACCTCACCCACCTCATCATCCTCCTCTTCCTCATCAGCAAGCATTGCGGCTCCCTTTAAAGAGGTTATGACACTACTGAAGTTACAGAGAAATAACAGCTTCTTTCTTTGTTGCTTATTCTGAAACAGTCCTACCTCAGAATGGACACTTTTGGATACTCCCTGCCGCGCCCCTCCCTCTTCCAGCAATGGCCCCAGCTCCATCAGCTCAACATCTGGGACCTGGCAGTCCTCAGAGATCCGGCAGTCTGCATCACTGGCAGACCCGTTTCGGCCTGACATAGGGAGACTGCCTGATGATCCACTCACAGTCGATGTATTCTGCTTCAGATGGTATACTTGAATTTCCTCCTGGGGGGCACCAGAATTGCAATCAGCTTTACAATCTAAGTATGTCAACACCTTCATGTAGTCTGACTCCAGTTCTCTTCAGTCCTCGAAACACTCAGTGATTAAAACTACACAACTAAAGACTGCAACAAAAATAATAAACTAATAAAAGTAAAAACAACCACAATTAAATAACGAATATCTATGATAAGACTGATATTAAGTTATCTACAGACAAAAATGCCTCACAATGCAAATGAGCTAGAATTAATTATGAGATGATAACTGTGGAGGCAAGAGGCCAACAGTATTATTGGCTGATATCTCTGTTGTACAGGATGAAAGACTCATTTCGAAGCACCCAGAGCACAACCGGAAGAAATAAAAATGAACTGCTTTGTCCACGACTTGAATTCGGAATATTTAAAAGAACTAAACAAAGAAAATCAGGATATGTTGTGTTTTGTATTTAGAACCTGACAAGTATGTCAACTAATATGGAGCTCTAGACCACGGATGTCACCTAAAACCTGGTCTGAAAGGGGATCAGCTTTAAGTAACTGAGAACACAAAAGCAGAGCCTGCCAGTAAGGAGAAAAGAGGTGACTGACTTTAACCTACATATTTAAATAAGCAGGATTTGAATGTAACATGTTAAGTTTACATTTATCAAATGAAGGGTATATCCTATGAACGCTGACGCTGATGTTAAACACTTTTCTTTTTTTGTGTGCCTGCAGTAAAATAAAGCCATCAGTCCAATTTGCTTCAATTGACCTCATTTGTAAGTGAAGTTTCTCTTTCCATGTTACTGTGTCACTATTAGTAAGTTTTTATATTATATTACTATAAAACATTTAGTATAAATAGTCTGCATTGCCTTGCTTCAGGTTTATGCCTAACTGAGAATAAGCCTTTGTAGAAAAACAAAGTGAACAATGAACGCAATCTGTCTGTGATGCCTTGTTTTTTGATTAAAGTTTAACGGTTATTTCTGCACTTCTGATAAACAAAATGTCCTGTGCTTCAGGAAATGAGCCCCGCTTAACAAAACTGGTTAGAAAAAAATCACTTTATTACAGATAAATGCTGCTGATTTCCTACTTTCACTCTAAATGAAACCTCTTAAGAGGTTCTCAATAACTCATCTATGCCATAAACCCATCTACTTGTCATTTCATAGGGCTTCAACAGCTCAATAATTAGCACTCACGAAGAAATTAATACGTCTAGTACTTCTAAGAAAACAAAGGACATTAATGTGAGCTTCGCATGAAACCCCTGTGTTACTGACCAAAAAAATAACAACAAGGAAACAAAAGAAGTAGCTAAACTTGTTTAGCTGTACGTCTCCGGACAAGTACAGCACGACGGCAATTCTTATTTCAGACAGGATAACGATTTATGTAACCCTAATACTGACTGCATACATAACACATTTAACCATTTTACTGTTTAGCCCAGGCTCCCAGACGGATGTTGATTAACGTTAGCACAGCGTCAGACGAAACAGGGACAACAAAATGTAAACAACACCAAAATACAGAGGATTTGATACAAATTCTCAGTATCAGTACGCTTTCTTACACTTTTTAAAGAGTAAAGCATTAATTGTAACCTTCTCCGACAACGCTTATAATGAGCTGGTCTGAGGTGCTATAATATCAGGTTGCTAACGTTTCCTTTATGCTAGCGCCGAGCTGTCGCTGAGGAGGGGACAATTTTCAGAGAATTAACTTAATAATAAAAGTATTTACGAATTCATCAGTCTGAAGTATTATTTAGAAGCTTTACTGTCCCAAGATTCTTTATGACAAGTTCATTTAAAGCAGAAAAGTTACCTGGCAGGGTAGCCTTCAAACCAGGAAGGTGAATTATTTACCGACGAGAAACACAATTCTTTCCGGAAGTTGAAATCTCTTTTGTAAGCCGAATCCAGTTCTCCTTCCAAAATAAAAGCATCCATTCGAATGTCGAGAACAAGTCAGACGTCTTCATGAAGTCAGAAAAGGTTTTTAAATTATTAATTTTAGTCAGTGCAATTCCAAAATGACTTAAACAATGTAAAAATATTGTTTTTAAATGTAAATGTTTACAAATGTAAAACAGACAATAGTGCAGACCCCCAGCCCATTACACAATAACTGGTAGGACTGATATGATACATAGGCGAATGCGTAGTGTTGGAATCTTTGCATTGGCGATTTACATTTCTGTAGATGTCTTGGGCATTTACCCAATATATCTGTAAATGATGTTCATCGACTTGTCGATATTTTTGCACAAAATAAGTCCCGATGTCCTGATGCGGTCTGCTGCCATAACAGTCAAGAAAATGTTTTTATATGCTCCTGTTGTTGCATATAGCTCTTTTATTGCAATTTTTTATACTTGTCTTTTTTAAAATCTAATTTTATCCCACGTCGTCCGTTGACAGTCACCAAACGTGATTTTGTTGCATTTTTTAAAAATTACAAATAAATAATCTTAATCTTAAATCTAAATGATATCAAAATTAATTTACTATCGTGTATAACTATTACACTTTCGTTTCTTCTAATTAGCTTTTGTTTTGAGTTTAGCCATTTATTCGTTTCAGCAATAATTTAACTCTTTATAATTATTCCACTTTGGAAGGATTTTATTATTGTTTGTACAACACTTTTTGAAGTGTTGTGTCAAACACTAAATATAAGGACATTTCTGTATAATTTGTGTGTACAATATTGGTCAGTATCTATTTTTATTTCAATTAACCAAAATTGTAATTTTCAGTTATTGCATCTACAGTAGCAATTTAAAAATCCTAACGTTGCCTCGTTTACCAGTTATCATGTCCACAAATGTGGGTGTCCACGCCGCCTGCCAGGCGGTGATGATAATAACCCATCAGCCTTTTATGACAGAGGGATTAAAAGTAGACTTGTGCAGCTTTTTGGAAACACTAAGAATATACATGGTAATATTTTTTTTTTTACCATCTCAGATATAAAACACCTGCTGTTATGGGTAATGTCTCAAATATTAATGCAAAATTTTCTATTTACAGTTTATCAAATTGGGTTTCTCCCTTCAATGTTAATAATAATTAATGTTAATAGTAATTAATAGTAACTGGTATTCAGATCAATGCTTAACCTGTAAATATTAAAGTGTCCAAAAAACAAAGAAAAACAAAAACATTCCACTCACATTAATGAGGATGTCTTTAATCATAAATGACTAAGTAGTGTGTTACTTCATCTCACATCGTTTTCTGTATTTGTGAAGTTTATATAAAAATTCTAGCATCAGCACATTTACTCTAAATGTAAAACCAAAACACTTAACTTCATAATTAATATTTTGTTAGCTCCTCTTCTTATTTCTCAGTCATATTTTGTATGATCGTATGCCATCCTTGCTCTTTCAAAGGTAAATGGCACAAAAGGCACATGATCAGTTGTGTCCGAGGACGACCAGAGAGTGTGATAGTGAGCCAGCATCTTGAAAATTAATAATTCAAGCAACGATATGGCCATAATTGCGTACATTTACATCAATTTTTTTCTACCTTGACATGTCAGAATGTCTTCAGGAAGTATTTGTATTACAAAGATTCCGTCACAACACACAATATAAGCTAATTAAACTCAACAATACTCAAACAATAATCTTTATTTATCTCCACAGGGAAAACACTTTCACAGATTTCTTTTTAAAACAGCAACATAACACAATAACTCCACTTAAACTACTGTAAATGATAAATAAAAAAGACAGTAAAAAAAGAGACACAAAGGGTAACATGATTGTGGTCTGTTTTTCTTTTTGTAAACTAGACACCTGATTCGTTTTGCAAACTCTGGTCCATATTTTATTTAATTTCAAGTCTGACTTTTCACAGGTCCAGTGGTGCAAATCACAATAAATTAAGATAAATAGATTACTGTGAGAGACCAGTCAGTGTGTATCTGTAGCTGAATTCGCTCTACATGACTCGGATTCTCAAATATCTATTATTTGAAGTTTGTTTGGTTGAGAGTGGTGGGCTTGGAGTGTTTGTGTCTACCTCAGTGTCAAACTATTACTGCTGCTAACAGAAAGGTTAGTGAGCTGCTCTCTCAGACGCAGGTAAAGGCACGGATAAGTTCAAAACATTACAATTTGGCACACTAATAGCTGCCAAGCCTCAAGCCTCTGCTCAATTTGCCACCATCCCACATGGATGAGTTAGTGTCTAGTTTCAACTAGCTGATTAAGTCTGTTAATTCAAGTCAAATGTTTCTGTAGCTGTGCCAGTTGTAACAAGTATAACACTGAGACAAATTTGCCTGCATAAGTATGTGATAAAGAGGTCAAACCTGGGATCTTGAAATAAAGCAGCACAAGTTCAGTAAAACTGTGACTTCATTAATCTCAGGCATCATGATAAAAAAAAAAGCAACAACAACCCAAACACACAATTAAAGGATGTGTTGCTAATTTACATTATTTTGACGGTAGACTCCTTTCCTTCATACAGGTAGAATGAAAATGAGTATATTAGTTTTCCAACTAGCAAACAGCAGAAACTTAGTTTCTCTGTCTGGGGGTACATTTCTCAAAATGATTAATTATTTGGTTTGTTTTAAGCTAGAGATAACCACATCTATGTTACATTAAGGCCGTGCTAACACGTGTATTTTCTTGTTTTAAATACATTTATACATCATGTCCACATTACTGCATTTAAGGCACCATAAAGCATTATTTTTTTAACCCTGTTTAATTCTGCATGTTATAGATGCAGGACGCACATCCATTGTGTTTTAAAACAAAAACATGTTAGTGTGGATCTAAAGTACCTAAGGTAGTTCAATACCAATCTGGCATTATCAATTCATCCCAGATTCATTTCTAATACAACTTTACATCTGACTACACTATGCACATTTTGGTAGCTGATTCTTTGTAGGATCTCATGTCATCTCTTCCTCCATTTTTCATTTTGTTCGATTGCTTCAGATGTGAAGGAATGATAAGAAACCTGCAAGGTTTAATCAATGGATTGACCTAAATTTAGCTGGCTGCTTCATTAATAGTGATTCACTGGCATTCAGATCAATGCTTAACCTATAAATATTAAAATGGCCAAAAAACAAAGAAAATCAAACAAACACTGCACTCACATTTCTGAGGATGTCTGATTTATGGTAACCTGGAAACTATAGTTAGTGCTGTGCCATGTAACATTGTTTTGTAAGACGCTCCAATTTTTTACTCCAGGATAACAAAAACTTTCATGAGAAGTCCTTTTAGAAATAAAAAATTCCTCTATATCAATTTTCTATCTCACTTTGGTATAATGGGAAAATATGCTGCCTTTACATTAACAGAGTTAAGTTTGGCATCCAAGTTTCTTCTCTTTATACTTGGCTGTAAAAGTGAGAGGCGTCCTCTCCAAACCAGCGGCCTTGAGCACCCTCTACAGCTCTGTGGAGAGTTCCTCTCTGAATAACCTGGAAATGATCAACAGAAAGAAAAGATGAACATGTTGAGACGTACGTACAGCAGTGAAAAGCAGCGTATTCTCCCTGTCGCAGCAACACAAAGTAATTGTTCACTTTCACTTCAAACAGCTGCCAGCATTTAAAAACTGAGACAGGTGAACAGTGTTACTGTGTCAGATCATCACAATGCAAACATTTTGTCTGTATCATATCAGCATTTACGTATTGTTCAATTTCTCACCTACTTATGACTCTATTAAAGAAAGCAGAATGAAATGCTTTGAAAACAAGAATAAGCTTAGCTCATTTACCTGCTCATGGTACTGCTGAGTTTGGTAGCAGGGCGACTCTCCGACAAACACGTTTTTCATCCGCACTGCTCCCTGTCTGTCAAGGGAACGAGACCTGGGCGCTCTTTGCTGACTGCGTCTGTGCCACGACTTTAGCTGTTCGTTCACTGCTTGTCGTGGGAGACCATTAGCGTGGCAGTGTGGATGGTCCCAATTTGCTGGCGGGGTGATTCTAATATCAGGAGCAAAAGGCCTCTGTACTCGCTGGTGAGGTACTGCAGTGTCTTTATATCTATAATCATATCTATTCGAGGAACAAGGAGCTTGCTGGGGGAAATAGCTCCGTGGTATATCCATCTCATTGTAGATCAGTTCTTCATTGTAATAGGCTTTTGGAATACCAGGACTGGGCTGCTGCCGGGGATTACGGTAAAAGCCAGCATGCGGGAAAGCTTGAGGTCCATAGCTGCCAACTGGGCTGGGGAGCAGGAATGCAGATGGAAATTGTTTGGGCAAATCACCGGTCAATTCCCGACACGGGGAGCTATTGTAAGAAGGAAACGAGTTTTCAGAGTTGCTGTCCTCAGAGCTAGCATGGCTTCTGTAGTTCAGTGTAGGAGATGGAGTCTCTGGTAAAGTTATTGAGTATTCGGTCAGTCGCCTCCTCGGGCCTCGGGGGCGACCGCGCTCCTTTTCAAATGCAGAGTCAGGAGAGGACAGCCTGTGCAAACCACAATAATTATAACAAACACAATAACAAAGCTACTTTGCAAAGAAACTGCGTGAGGCTTAAATAACTTTAACTATATTCTTAAATAATCCATTCTGTAAAGGAGCACCACACAGGGTGCAATTTCAACATGCAGATGTGTGTGAGGTATAGCTACCTGAGGGAGAGCTGTCTGTGCACTCGCATCTCTGGGGTGGAGGGTGTACTGTTTGACTGGGTGCGACTCAGCTTTAGATGGGAAAGTTGAACAGGCAGAGCCAACTGTGCTAAACAAGCTTCCAAGGGTGGCAAAGACTCAGGTTTGGCTGGGCTGCTGAACACACAACATAGGAGAGTAATTAATTAATATAACAATATATCTTATGAATGGTTAATGTGGGTACTACATGAAGGGTGGACAGTGTGGACATATACACGCACACACACTTTGATAAATGCATTTTGACATGTCAAACATTGAGTGATTTAATACTGTGGCAAACAGCAATTGTTCCTTTTAGAAATGAAAACAAATAGAAGAATACACATTATCAGGGGCAGGAGTTTCTATATATAATTATGTAAAGAGTTACAGTTGGCTCTGCACACTGACTGCTGCAAAAACAAATGGCAGTATTGACATGTTCTATTTAATTCAGAGCATTAATGGTTGTAGTGAAAACAAGGTTACTTTTTAAAAATGGCTTCTCTAAAGTAGATGAAGATGACCTGTTTTGAAGTAAAGGAATTTCTTACACTGTTAACGTGTTAATTAACAGTTTCCTTTTAGATTTTAGAAGTGAAAGGATGTTTTTTTGTTTTTTTAAATCTCATTTGGTCGTCGGGTTCTTTGGAAAAAATCCAACTGGATTCCTTCCAAAGAATCCAACGTTCGTTTACATAACATCACAAATCATAATTTGTGTTTCCAATTCCAATCCTCACAACTTGATAAACAGGAAAGGAGTTATAATGGATAGCCTGGGTTACCTCATCTTGACGGACGAGTGCGACTTCTTGCTCTTCTGGTAGGGCTGGTCAAGACTTGACTCGGTCCATGGGGAGTGCTCGATGGGAGGAAGGTCATACGCTGGCCTCGAGGTAAAGCTCAAGTCAACGCTTGGATGGGGAGAGTGACTCAGGTTCAGCTGCAGGGACTGCGGAGTCACACATGGAGAAATGTAGGCGCCATCCACGCAAGACTGCGTGGACAGAGGGAGCAGCTGGGGAGGATCCGTCTCTGCTGGATAAGGGAGTCCTGAAGAAGGCTGTGAAGACTGACTTGTGACTTCTAGGAAAAAACAGAACAAACCCCCCCCACAAATGATGCGCATGGTAAAGAATTTTGCATGGATAACATTTATTGTCACCACAGACTCTCTACCTTTGTGAATGACACTATTTAGGAAACATTTGAATTCTCGTGAAGTTTCTGTGGTTAACTAGTCATCTAATAAACTCTGTGAGGGTTTTAAACCAAAGAAAATGAAAGAAGGAAAAAAGTGCTTTCAAAGAAATAAGCAAAAACCTTACCTTCATCTTGCACAACAGAATCAGATAGAGAGCTGTCATCAGATGTGCCAAGATCTAAAAAAAACAAAACCGAAAGACACTCAGTATTAAAATTAAACATTTCTATGAAGAGCCGTTATGATTTGAATTGTCACCTTACCTTGTTGCGTAACACTGAGGGCAGGGAGTGGTGATGATCGGCCATGCTCCAGTCGAAGGCTGAAGGCCGTCTCTTGTAGATGCTCGAGTTTCTTCTCCTCTCTTTTGCACTGCTGCAGGCGGCTCTTCCTCACAGACTTGCTCAAGTTTTCCTCTTCACAGAGCTTCCGTGCAGCTTCATATATCTTCATCTGAAGCGCTAGAGAAGCGTCGACTGAACTCAATTTTGAATCCTGCAAAGGTTACGGCAGTTTAGCAGAGAGACAGACAACAACAAGAGGACACTATTCCATTGTGCAGTCTCCAAATTTGGCTTATACCTCTGCTCCTCGAGGGATTTTGAGTTCGTCAAGTTTAAACGCAGCTCCAACGCGGCGGTGAACCTGCGGGGCCTTCTCTCCTGGCTGCAGAGGATAATCTTCTGACAGCCGGCCCGTCAGCTCCTAAACAATATGTAACTAATTAAAATCCAAATGTCCCTAAAGCAACATCTCAGCATGAATGAAAGTTTATTTTTATAAGGATACACAGAAGCTTGGTTAAATGGTCAATCAAAACAAGGCTTCTTTTAAAAATCAACACCAATAAATCTCTTCAGTTTTGTTCCTGGCAGTTTTTTTTCCCCATTCAGTTTACTCAACCATCTCCATGTTGTAGTTCTGAAATGGTGAACAAGTATCTACCTCTTATCTCTTTACATGTTCAGACTTATAGGTGCAGAGACGTGGTTGCACAATTTTGCATTTGCAGAGATTTTCTTTCACAACACATTCTTTGGGTTTCACTTTCCCACTGTATTAAGTACCCGTGTCTTCACTGAACCCAGAGAAAAGCAAAGCACTGTTTCCGATTTCATTAAAGATCAGACAAAAGAGGCTCGTACTTTGAGTTACTCAAAGTCAACCGCCTTTACAGACAGACAAAATCTCACGTGTAGCCAATGAGCTTACTTATTCTTTTGTCACCGAGTTCTGGGAGAGGTATCATGACTCTCATTAGTTCGCCTAGAGCATGTCCCAACAGGACTGCCTTGCCCAAGTGTCAGCAGGAAAGAATGATCTGGCCTGGGATTTTACCCCGGAGCACCCATGCACGTCATGAACATGCCTGAATCTGTGTGTCCAGTTGGGAAATTTCTAGATTTCATTTCATAGAAAAGAGAAAAGACTTAACATGAAAAATAACGACGTGAAAAAATAACGACGTGAAAAAAAGTCTCATGCTGGATCCAAACTGAGGCTGAAACTGCTTAAAAGTCTTTAACAGCTATAATGCATTCATACACTACAGCCACATTACATGGACTGATTTCTCTCCACGGTCTATCTGAAAGGAAATGGGATAACAGAACAGGTACGATGGATAACGGAGATAACCTTGAAAATGCATTAGTTAGAATTGGTGTTGGCCTTATTCCTTTTAAATGGCCTAAAAGGAAAAGAGAGAATAGCTGAGATGACGTCTCAGTCTCACTGCGGCACTGAACTATTTTGAATGACTCACTTTTGAAATCGGCTAAAATTTCATATCTTTTCCTGTGATTTGAAAATTCTCTGTGATGGACTGGAGACCTGACCAGAGTGTACCAGATCTTGTTTACTTCAACTCACAAAAAAACAAAAACAAAATCAAACCTTTACTGTCATTCAATCTCCTGGAACTTTTAGTTCACACTTTAATATTCTCCTGCCTTGATTATTGCAATTCACTTTTCAATTTTGCATCTCTCAGTCCTTCATAGATTATTTCCAACTGGTGCAAAATATAGCAGCTAGGCTGCTAACAAAAACTAGCTGTGATCCTCTAACCAGGGTCTCCTAACTGCCCGTCGCTCTGGTTTTAAAACCAGAGGTGACTGTTGATCAGTTCCAGCTCATCTGCAACCATGTATTAGATAAGTGATTAAAAAGGATGGAAGGGTTGATTTGGAAATGGAGCATGTAAAAACTGCAACCTATGACTGTCCTGTGATTTCGCATTAGCGTCCCATCCTCAGTCACTTTGCATTCATACATATTTGTGCATCCACTTGTGCTACCAATATTGTCATTAAACAAACACGAAATGTCCCTCCTGCAGGTCACTTAACACGAAAACATAACAAGAAAACTGCCCCACCACTTTAATCCTTCATAAACGGAGGCTGAATCATCTGCAGTGTGCTTCCAGTGTGAGCAAAAGCTGTACTTGTGACAGCTTGCTTAATTTCCTAACAATTGTCTTTACTTTGTGTAGATCTACTTAAACCATTAAGACTTTAATGAAGAGATGAATTAGATGTGACTCATTTGTTCTGTGACATGTTTCATTGTGATATGCAGCCTCGCCAGGTTTTAAACGGTTGATCTGTGGATGACCAGTGGAGTAAGCGTTACTTACAGCTTCTCGGATGCACAGTTTCCTCAGCTCATGTATGCACATCTCTAACTTCTCTTGGAGCTCCTGGTGTTTGATCTTTATGGCCCGTGTGTGTGTGGTCACATCCTTTGTGTGGGTTGTTGGGCTGTCAGACCCTGCAATAGCAAAGGAGCATATGAACAAATCTGAGATGATGTGACATTCATGTATTTCTTTATTTAAATACATAATAAATACAAAATATATTATATTTGATGCATGTGTTTTTGGGACCTCAGCATCATCGATGTGATTTTTTCCCCCCAGAAAAATCTGAGATATATTTAATTTCTTTTTTTTTTTTTTTTAGAAAAATGTGTTAAAAGGTTCAATAAACACTCCACTTTCAAAGAAAAATAATTTTCTGTCAGTTACTTGATGGTTAAGACTTTACAAGGTAAAGCAAAAGCTTAAATCTCCAATGACACTTAAATCCAAAAGAAAAAAAAGTAATTAAAAGCACCTGTGACAACTGTAACTTAAGCAGAAACTCAGTGATGATTGTCATTGTGTATCAGCAAGATGACAGAAACACTACCAAGAACACCCGAGAAAAATGAGATTTGAAATCTTAGACCGAGATTTGAAATCTTAACAGCGGTTACACAACATGTACAATAATTACACACATATGCAGGGAGAGGAATAGTAAACTTCAGAGCTAAAGAAACATCTAAGCATGCTACTGTCCAACTCCAATGGAGGTCAAACAGGGACAGCCATAAGATTCACAGCCTGATGAGTCAGCCTCCAACTTTTAAAACATCTTGAATTTAATTTCATAAAATGTGGTGGGCCTGTGACCCCAAAACGGAATAACAGCAGAAAATGAATGGATGGATGGATGGATGGCTAAAGAACTCAAATAAACCTGTCCAAATAAACTAAAGGAAAATAGATGAAAAGCAGTGAATCGTCTAAAACACACAATATTTAATTATTTTCACCTGATATTTGACATCACTCATAAAGGTAAATACAAAAAACAGTCAGCTCTTCTTAAAGATACCAAAGCACATACACGTTGCTGGTTCATTGGCTGAACCAAGACAAATTTGATTCGATTCCAAAGAAGAGTCCTGCAACAACTCCCGCCTTTGTGAAGCTTAACATGCTCAGTTTCTGTTGACATTGTGTTGCAGATGTGTGGTTTCAGCACCATCCTCATTTTGCTTCTGAAATGTGTTGTGCTAAAGTGACAACTCTGTGTGCACAAAAATGCCTGGATCTTAAAAGAAATTCACCACAAAAACAAGAAACTGATTAAAGACACTAAAAATCATTCAATGTCATACTTACAGAGAAGTCAGACTACTATGGAGATACAAATTCAATTGTACTCACATATTTTATCTGTACTGTGCCGTTTAAATCTAGTTTTTTTCCTGGTGTGTATATAAAAGGGTTGTTTATGATGTATACTTTTATGTCTGTAAATCTATTCAGTCATATCATTGAAGCAGATTAACAATGGAGGCCACTGAAACTAAAAGCAACAATAACAGTGGACAGAAGAACGAATCCTTTGTTTTATCTGCTGTTTTAATTAGTAACACTGAAGAAAAATAACCGTCAGCTTCTCTGTAACTATAAACAACGCGAGCGTTCGACTGGTGCTGTCTGTAGCCTTGGTGACTAATGCCATTAGGTCTCCGGCTTATGGGAGTGGTTTCAGGCATCATCCATTAAGCACCACATACCTTCAGAGATTATTAACAGAATCCCTGCAGGTACTGACAAACATATGAGGCGCGACAGGAGAAAAAAGAAAAGAAAAAAAGAGTGACAGCACTACAATAGGCTGAGAAATTCCTCTTCCTCACAGTCATAATCACCCTTTTCTTTCTGGTGTGACATTTTTTCATTGTATAGAACAAAGATCATGCGGCTCAATTAGGGCGTGAGGAATTTCAGAGGGGCCACAGCAAATCAGCAGAAACTAATGTGTGTGCAAAAACAAAACAGCTAATGTTTGCCGTTAATTATATGATACTGTGAGGAAGATAACCAAAGTGGAGAGGCAACTTTACTGACACCCTGAAGTAAACTGTGGCAATCCTTCCCCCAAAAATGACAGAATACAAAGACCCGCATGTTTACCAGGGCTGAACTTAAAATGCCCAGTTGCGCCTTTGGGCAGGCAAATTGTTTAACCTCTTCCACCCTGCATTTGTGACCAACAAGCAACTCGCCCTGCTCTGCTATGATCAGTATGTGCGCTGCATTGTTGGACTTCATTCCTACTGCACCAAATTCATGAAAGCTGTAGCTGGATATTTATTAAAGTTGTTCAATAACAAAAATGTCTATTTACTCACTGTTACAAGATATTATTAGATCTTGACAAGTGAAAATGTTTTTACATCTCATTATGTCCTCCTAAGGGGCATTACTTATATTTCAAAACTCACAAAGTTGTTTGAATTGACCCTAAAGTTATGGAACTGTAACAACTGAAATAAGATGCTTTCATGTGTAAATAAAACAAAAAAGTGGTTATAGAGTTAGGCAGACATAACCTCTTTTAGCTATTCCTCATCTCTGTTTACATCTCTGAATACAATGGCTACTACAAGCATACCGTCCAAATTTCTGACCCAAGTGTCAGCAGCAGTTGCATTGTGTAGGTTGTAGGCAGCAAAAGGTTTCCATGAATGGGAAGAATGAAAACTATGGTCTCTGCTGCACTGATTTCATCCTGTTGTTTGTTTAACTTGGTAGATAACATCTACCTGACCTTGAATGGGAAGGAATGACTTCTTAAAAGTGAAAAGTTAGTGGAGATTATTTTATCGAGAACATAACTGATTTTTCTGCTACCAGGGTATAAGTCCATGTTTGGATGAATTCTGTTATTTTCTAAAAGGATACTGTTTTGCTAAGTTAGCAGTGATCTCAAGAAATCATCGACACTGTTGCTTAAAAATACAATATACTTTAGGTTTTACTAAGAGGGACTTGAAAGCATGTGCTGTGATAAATTTATCTGGTTTGATGTGTTTGCTCAGTTTCAGCACTCGTTTACGGCAAAAGCAAGGCTTTACTGGGAAAAATGACTTTATGCTTTACAGGTCAGATGTGGGTTTCAATGCCTGTTTCAAATCGAAATAGTCTATTACCATTTTGATAATTGACACACTGCATGGGAAAAACCAAGCAAAGACGCAGATGAGAATCATTGCAATGATGCAATCAAGAACAACCGTACTTTCCAGTAGTTACAGTGTTGATCTTATTTTAACTGTCTGCAATACAGGGTGTATCAAAAGAATCTTCCAAAGTGCTTTAATTCTGCATCCGTTCACTGGTAATGATCGAAACACACCGTTAAAAAGAGGGGATTCATGGAGTTTGCATGGACATAGATTGACATAGATCCTGACCTTGTATGTCAAACAAAGTTTACTCCATCTTACTGCAAAGGTCCATTACCTTTGAAATCAGATGATTCTTTTTGCATTTCTCAATTACCCCCCCCCCCCACAAAAAAAAGTAGTTTACTGCCGTATAAATTGCAAACGAAGCACTCTTGTGTTACAGGTCCTCGCCCAGCAAACTGGACATGAGGGGAACATCAGTGCTCAGTGTAGTCACACACATGTAGGAGTACGACCTGACTAGTTCATAGGTGTCAAACTCTGGCCCGCGGGCCAAATTTGGCCCGCAGCCTAATTACATTTGGCCCGCGAAGCCAAACCAAATTACTATTAGAGCTGGCCTACTGGTATTATACAGCTAATATATATATTGTTTAGTATTAAGCTTTGCTTGTTCCATATTCAGTTTTTCAGCAAAACGTGTTCGAGTCCATAAGAAAAGATTCATTCTTATATCTGGAGGAATAAATATATTTCAATAAATATTAACGTTAGCCCGCGACTTTGTTCCAGTTTTGAGTTTTGGCCCACTGTGTATTTGAGTTTGACACCCCTGGACTAGTTAGTCAGTTAGTGAGGCCGATGACTTTTCAGTCTTCAGCCTGTGGAAATAAAGCTGTGTGGATTGTAATTGACTGACAGTTTTGTATAGTTTTAAGTATTCGCATTGTTACTAAACCACAATATTTCAAAGAATGGACACGGTTTGACATCTTCAAGTAAAAAAAAACAAAAAAACAAGTGAAAAACTAAAAGACAGAACAACAAAGAGTCATTACTGAAATTAGTTTCTTTGTATGTTAGTTGTTTTGAAATGCGAGGAAACAAAAAAAAAGGTGAAGAAATTAAAAGTGGTCTTTCACATGGCTTTTTCATGCTGAGTTACAACTGTCATCTCTGTCTAGCACTTAACTCTACTTCCTACTTTCACATTAATGAAAGCATCTGAGGTTGTTAAAGTTGCCCAGTTTGTTCCTCCTGCCTGTAGCTGTTCTATACTGACACAGACTCAGGGGAACAGTTTGAAATCTCAACTCTATATCAAATGTAATGATCATATTGCAATGTGCAATGATTAGAGTGCATAGTTTTTTTTACTAAGCGTGCTATGACATTTAAAAATAAATAAATGCTGAAACACTGATTTTTTGTTTGTTTTTACCTGAATGAAGAATGATGCCGCTGTCAGTGTCGCTGATCTCCCCGTTCCCCTCCATGTCAGTAGATGGTCTTCCTGTTCCTGTTCTTCAGTGGAGGCAAAAGATAATGTCACATACCATGTCCTTCTGTTACGTAAGTAAGAATTTCATTTTCATTTAATTTAAAGTGACAGCCTCTTTTTTTCCTTTTTCTTTTTAGTGTCATAGCCCTGAATTGGACAAAGCAAGTGTTGGCAAATTTGATACAGAATTTGGGAGTTTATTCACAAAGCCTGCGACCTAAGATAATCCAACAGCAAGGAGAAAAAACTGAGAATAATCCTAAATAACTAGACATTATGCTTCAAATAAAACCAATAGCGTAATTAAAAACAAACAAAAAACCTAAAACCAAGGAAAACATCATTAACACACAAGCTTCGCAAAGACCGCCCATTACGTAATCTGTGACCTGTTACTTAAGTGATTCAGGTGTGACTTGCCTCTTTGAACTCTTAGACAGGTGTAGTCACAGTCTTCCACAGCACACGTTTGTGTAGCATGAGTACACATATGTGTTGTCAAGTCTAGGGTGTTTCCTGTGACGGCCTGTTTGTTAAGCTCTGATGTCATGATTGCCACTAACTCACTCCGTGTCATAGCTGGCTCACAATGCATGAGTTATAAATCCATCTGGTGGCAAATAAAAACTGGGAAGTTTAATAATTAACTGAGTGAACAGAGGAATGCCACTGTGGTTGCATTCCAGCACAGAGGCTTGGTTAACTTCAGCTAAGACTAGAAAGCAAAGGAACAACTACCCAAGGTAAAGTCAGCTATGTCATACAAGAACCAGTTTAATGTTAGTCGATCTATTGGGTAAACACCAGGAAGCATGCAGAGATCTTCAAAAATAATTAAATAAAAATAAAAGTATCCCATTATCTTATCCTATTCTAAAAATGACATAACCATGACATACATCCACAAACCTGTGACTGTTACCTCCACACCTCTGAATCACAGATAACTGCCAGGTGTTTTTGCACAGTTACAGCAAAACAGTAAAAAGCCACCTCATCACTGAGCACTGACATCTCAAACCAAGCAATTAAAATAAATAAATAAATAGACGCAGCCACACATCTTTGGCAGATACACCGACACAATCTTTAAAATCCATAGGTCAGGAGTGCCACCAAATTTCATGCGACTGTCTGGACCAACATAATCATACACAGTACACAACAGTTTTTTGTTTTTAACTACACTTGCATACTGTTAAAGTACATGCAAGTCAAAATGATAAATAAACCCACTTCTAATTGGGCCTCAAAACAGACCCCTTACTGGGAAGAAGATTTGCCAAGGATATCTCCATAATCCTAACACTGATTTAGCTGTTTGACTAATAAACAACGCTGCACAGCAGCAGGAACAGCTCGTTACAACCCTGAGAGAAGTGAACGAGACTAAAGCGATGTGTCACAATCTTATCAGTTTCTAGCCCAGAGATAACCAAGGAGGGAGCAACGAACACAGCATTCTCATTTTATACACATTAATGGTCCAAATCTGTGGAAATGGACTTAAATGATGCAGCAAAACTTTAAGATTTATAGCAAAGTATGCCAAAGACGCCCCTTTCAGAACCACTGGACTGATCAATCAATGTTCTTTCAATGAAGCCTTAACAGCCACCACTAATTCTATTAGCCCAAATAATGTCAGTACAAACAATTCAGTTACTGAAACAATTAGTCTGCTTTATTCTGAGACATTTTAATCAACGGTATGATTATTCAACGTTGATTTTCATTTCCAACAATACACCAAAGCATATCCTTTACATTAAAATCTGGGGAGTCCAGTTATATGCCTTGGAGCATTTTTGAGTTTTCCGTTTCCCACTTGGCAAGTTGAAGTCAAGTTAAAATCCCCAGGAAATAATCTGCACTCATCTATCCTCCACGCATGGATGAAGTTGCATTCTCAGTTGCAAGCGAACTGAAACTTGTCAAGTGTTTACAGGTAGGCATTTGGTTTGGTGTGATTTACCTGCCGGTAAAACATATTTTTCTTGTTTGTAATATTTTTTGAACAACTTTACATCCTTGAGGACAACTAATTAACAGTTTCAGTAAAAGAATTTCATTGTGTATAAGCATTCACATTAATAGTACAATTACAGATATTCTACATTAATCCAAGTTAACGCACATGGACGTTTGTAGGTTTTATGAAGAATGTCATTAGGACAAAAAAACAAAAAACAAACAAACTTACTTTACTTCATGGAAAACTCAAAAATCCAACCAGTGAAAAGTGTCCAACAGAATTCCCAACTTGAACGGCGATACACAAAACCTGAGCCGCACAGAATCTGGGCAGGAGCGAGAGACTCACCGCTAAGAAAGCGCTGCTTGCTGAAGAGGTGTGGCCTCGGACAGCGAGGGCTGAACACTTGAGATGGTATCACATAACTCGACTCCTGTGTGAGCTTGAAACTGTGTCAACAACAATGACCAACACACCGAGAAATTACAAGTCACTTCATGCTCTTATCAGTCCACTTACAGATGGGTGGGGCCATCTTTGACTGAAACGTGCGTCTCATGACAAATGCAATATCGATTGGCCCCCTGACAATAACACTTTAATTCATTGATAAACAAATTGTAAAAAAAAAAAAAAAAAAAAAAAATAGACGGTAGACTGTTATTAGCCAAAACAAAAAAGCAAAAAAATACTATTTTCATGCTCAAAAGATTGCAAATTTCTGTTCTCACATTTTATAGACCAAAAGATTAATTAGCACCAAAGTCATTGAAGAGATTAATCATGAGCTCATTATTTATTAGTAAGTTTATCCTTATCAGCAGCTGGATTGCAGCAGTCAAAGATCCTGGTTCACTGTGATTTGTTTAAGGGCTGGAAATTTGTTTGTGGGACAGAGCTCATATCTGGTTTAAATGACTCTATGACTTCATAACTGCATTTAAATGACTCGCTCACAGAGTTGGGCTTCTATTTTCTCACTATGATCATTATAAACTATTCCTAATAACTGTGAGAGTTTGAGGTAGTACAGACCAAAGATGAGAACACCAGAGTCAGTGCATGTTTACTGCCATCTCCTGGTTGATTAAAAGCAGAGAAAAACAACAACAACACGCAATCATGAATTTAAAACTTTACTAGCATAGATTTTCGTGTGTCCCCTTAAACTTCCCCCACCTGTCTACCTACTTCCGGTCTACCCATACAGAGGCTTTTTTGCATCCACCTCTTTCCTCCTGCACTGAAAAGAGGGAAACAAATGGTACTGGCATAGTTCACGTGATTTACAGAGCACCTGCTTTGCATGGTTCACATTCATTCTGAATCTCAATATTCAGTTTGGCTTTCCAGGAATGTTGGTGCTCAGACACCCGCAAAAAGGTCCAGCAATTCCCAGACACTCGGGGATCAGATCTTAAATGACATGGCACCGAGAAAGCAGCAAGGTTTTGGTTCAGTGACTTCTACACTTAAGACTTCACACTGTGAGCACTACTCAACACATTTCACAGATACTAAGCCATGTCAGACTTTCAAGTTTGCCTTTGACTAGGTGGGTTTTTCTGCACTGAAGATTTCTGAGCACCTCAGACCCAGGAAAAATACCCTCCTCCCATTTAAATGCTTTTGCTCATTTAGGATTCATTTAATCAAGTATAATCTACATTTTTGTATATCAAATGATCAGAAATAACAGGAAAATGCATAGATTTCTGTTTAAGAAATAAGTGGTAATTATCCTTTCACGTGGAAAACTGCATACACAAACAGACGATATTTGGTGTCTCCTTCAAAAACAAAAGCTAAATGATTTTTAAAACACAATTCTTCTGCAGTATCAAAAGGTTTAAGCCTATTAGGTAATGCAGCCTAATAGACTTCAAATGTTTTCTAAATGGGAATTTCAGGAAATCTAGTTTCTCATGTGGCTCAACTGATCAGACAGGTCTTTCTGACAGTTTGCCCATCCCATTTATTTTAAGGCTAAATAAATATGAGTTCAACAGCCTTTTTTATGGTTTATTATAGCACTAGATGTATTAGTTGTATGACTATATTAAGCTATATTAGATGCATTAGTTTGACCTAATAATAATGCAAATAAAGGTTGTAGTTGGGAACAGTGCTTACCACCTACTTCAGTCAGCTGAGATTTTGTCTTTTTCAAAGCGCACTCATAAACAGTATTAAACATGGGCATAGCTTCCAGGTCTGCAAAGTAAAGGCAACATGGAATTCCCTTAAATATGTATTCATTTTAACTTCCACCAGTGACCTTGACTCCTATAGACATCTATGGGAAAACATCACCCCAACATCAGTAAACATATGAGTTTATGGGTTAAGTCACTAATTTCATGTCATACTGAATAAAGCACGAAGTTTAGTTTGGATAAATAATCCCCTGGCTATTTACTTACTGAGAAGCCAATAAGTGTGTGGTTTCTCATCGAATCAGCTTTCAAAACACCAAAATAGTGACATCATCATCTCGAGGCTTTAAAACAGGGCTTCAGAAACCACTGGTTGATGTCATAGAGGGTTAGCGTTTTCACAATACTAGAATTACAAACTCGATACCGATACACAGGAAAACACTCGACACTCAACAGCATTTTCAATATCACGACAAAGATTTTGTTCCCCTTAAGCAAAAACAGAAGGAATGAACTGATATTTAGAAAGTGTTCATTTTTTAATGTTTAATTATCCAAATTATAAGTTAGATTGAACAAAATTAGTATTTAAGATTACATTTTAAAATTGGAAAACTTCATTAGAGATCATGAAGTTAAATATATTTTAGAACCTACTTAGAAAAAAAAGGTACAGAAAACAACACAACACCTAACATTTAAAGTGTGGTGTTAGTTGTGTTATGTTCACTGTGAAAGACTGAACCACCGGCCACTGCCTGCATTTTAAAACTGACCTCACAGCTGGCTACAACAAAATAACAAACATTTTAATAAATTATTGTAAAGGAAAAAAAGTCAAAGTTAATCATCTTGTCCACATGTGCCTGCAGCCTGTCATCCACCGTTCACATTGCTCTGTCTCAGTCTGCATCTTTTTACATCCTCAGCTCCGCTCTTCAGGCATGAAACCTGTCTGATTCTGCTGTTCTGCTCTGGATTTCACTCTTTATTTCTACTTTGATTTCCTCGCTGCTCTGCACAGCAAGCAACCCTCCAGGTTCCCAATGACAACATGATGATAATGTCGCTATCGGGCAATTGCTAACAGTTAAATGGATAAAGTGTGCACAGGCCAGGTTAACATTTCTAATAACAGTTTAATACTTCACTGTTGTTGAAACAGAAGCTTTACTGATCACTGAAATTCCTGTGTCTGTCATCCAGCAGCAGTGAGGTGAAATTGTACAGCTGCAAATGGCGATCTTAATTGGATATTAATTTTAGTATCTATTAATATGAGGCTTTAGATTTTTTTTTTTTTGGTCAAACCTACAGTGGGTACGCCCATCTTTTACTTTATATGTGTGCACCTCATTTCTTTATAGAAATGGCTTTTTCCCTATTGCATGTTTAGTTAAGATTTACTCACTTAACTGAAAATACACAATATTTAAGGCTCAAGGAAAATCAAAGATCAGTTATAAAGTTAAATGAATGCATCCATAGTTAATGAGTAAATAATGCCATGAGAATAATGATCAAATTAGTAGTGATGAAGCATCCCTACCTATTACCAGCGCCTGTTAGTACAATACAGCAGCACATTATACAAAAACAAAACAACAACAAAACAGCATCAAATCATATACAAGAAATTAATTCATATTTTTTTAAGTACTCGTGTAAAACGCTACTGTTAAATTCTAGGATTCTCACAGGTTTTCCAAGACCGTCTGAGCCCATATAATACCCCGCACTGATCTGAGAAACTACAGTTAAGAGGAACTGAGAGAAAGCTGTAAATGAGAAATGTTTAGCCACATTTTAACAACTAGTCAAAGATGCAATTATAGTGTAACATTTCACAGTCAGAAGCGCATTAGTCACATCGCAGCTGTCCACCAACAGTGTGTTTAAGTCCATCATGCTTGATGTGATGACTAGTAAAACTGTTTCCCACAAAGATACCAAACACACAGCATCCAGAGTTATGGTAGCCAGTTGGTGGATGTCATCATGGGTAGTTTATATAAACCAGAAGTCCCAGAGAGACAGAGAGCAGGCTTTGTAAAGGAAACATAGCAGCTGGCAAAACAAATTCTTTAAATATTCTTGAGTCCTTTTTATAAGTGCATGGGCTAGACCGCCGCTGCCAATGCAGAATTATTAAGTGCCAGTCCTCAATACTTTAAAACTTAAGACAAATGTGTGCCAGTGAAACACTTTTTAAGCTGCACTAATAAACCACAAACCCTAAAAAAAAAAGAAAATCAAAAAAATAAAACGCACAGGAAGAGAATCCTGTTTCAAACCTTCACACTTCTCACTGCCTGCAGCCAACTTAAGCTTCATGTTGGTTCAAACTCCAACAAACTAACGTACATGTGAGAAACAAAAAAACAAAAAAAAAACCCTAAACAAAACACTACATGCACACTTTGGCAGAAGAAAAGTCCCTGATTTGATCACTGAACAATTTGTTTATCACATGCAAACCAAGCATTAAAATTGTGGCCGAGAGGGAACAAGCCTAACACATTAAAAACTACAATTAAAAAGATGAGTATACAGTTATGGTTAAAGAGGGAAAAACGTATACCCTTAGCAGGTAAAAACAACCAGCAACAAATGACATATTACACAGTGTCATTATTTATTTAACAAAAACCAAATCAAAATTGAGAAGCAATGTGTGGAAAAACGAAGTTCAACCCACGATTCAGTAGCTGGCAGAAGCACCTTTAGTAGCAGTAACCTGAAATTACTTTTAGTTTCTTTATGACTATCAGTCTCTCACATCGTTGCGGAGGAATTTTAGCCCACTTTTCTTTGCAATCTTTACAACGTGGCTTCCGTTCATTGAGTCCCCCCCCCCCCACACTTATGTACAGCTCTCCTCACTCCAGGTCCTGCTAGATTAATTAAATTGGTTTGAAGTCTGGACTTTGATTGGACCACTGCAAAACCTTGATTCTTTTCTTTTTCAAACATTCTAACATAGATTTGCTGCTGTGTTGCTGCAATGCTCACCATGCTTCAGCTGTCAGACAGGTGGGCTCATAATTTACTCTAGAATACTTTGGTATAGAGAGGAGTTCATGGTCAACTTGGTGACTGCTAGACGCCTTGATTATTTGGAGTTATTTGGCAAAACAAGCCCAAATCATCACCCCTCCGCCACTGTGCTTGACAGCTAATGTCTAGTGGAGGTGTTTGTGGAGGTGTTTGTGAAAGTCAAAGTCCAGACTTCAACTCAATTGAACCGCTGTGGCGGGATACAAGAGAGCTGTATATAAATGGATCATTGCTAACCTCAATGGTGCGAGTCATACAGAAACCTGAAGTTACTTCAAGTTATCACTATTAAAGGTGTTTCTTCTGGTAAAGGTGGTTTTACCATGACAGTATATTCTGTTTCAGTTTTCTTTATCTCTTAAATCCCAGTGTTATATTATATTTACACCAAATACCAAACACGTTTTTTATGGCCTCACACATTTAGTAAATTTTACACTCATTCTCTAACACTCAACTAGGGGTGACTGACACATCAGGAAACTTTAAGGTTTTATGTGGGTTTAAACAATGCTGGGCGGCACAGCATGAGTTTGTAATTACTGCTGCACTGGAGGGTCAGTGAAGTAGTAGGGGTTAAGCCACTTCTGTCTTTTGCCCTTGGGTCAATGCTGAGGAATGTGTGACTGCGGTAAAATTTCAATCAAGTGAAATGAGAAACTAACCAATGGGACGACTGCACAGGAGATAACCTTTGCATGGATCGGAGCATAATAGCATCAAACTTGGGAGTATGCCTAGTATTAACAATTCTGTAAACTGTGTGCACATTTCAAAAAGCTTGCAAAAGTACTTCATTAGGCTTGCATTTTATGATCAGACATGTTTACTCTTCCAGTCAAAGAGGATGTTGCAATCCGACAACTTCTGTGTACAGTCAGGGATCTGTAGACAGTTTATGGTTCACCTTCAAGCTTGACTTCTCGTTTGCAAACAATTGACACACCAATATTTTTTTAAACAGCTTTTTAAAGTAAATAAGTATCACATAAAAAATTAATTCACATTTTAAAAAAGAAGATAAACAGACTCCGTGATACTTAGTGTTTCAGGATCACTGGTTTATACACACACACACACACACACACACACTGAATACAAAAACAAATAAAAGTAAATCTAACTGAGAAAGGAGAGTGTGACTGTATCATCCACTCGCTCAGTCAGATGCACGGAGTTTGCTGGGCCTCATCTTTAGAGTTTCTCAAAGTTTAGGAACTTCTTCGCTTCAGTGGTCAGCTCTTCCCCAAAAATACTTTCACCCTCGGCTCACTGTTACCCAGCATTAAGTTAGGTTCAGCAGTTCTAAATAAACAACATGCTTCACAAAACTAGTTAAAGTAAGATAATAATTCTTAGCTTTCTTGCTCTTACCTTCGTAGCTAGTTAGCCTGCTAGCAGCATGCCTCATCTACATCCATACAATCTGCGCTCCATTGGCTCGCAGCCTCCCAGATTTGAGCTGGAAGTTTACTTTAGCTACAGTGAAAAAAAAAGGAGTGGAAGAAAACAGAATCGAGTCCCAGCGTTACGTCAGTGTAGTCTAGCCGCTTGAATTAACAGGAAAACAACCATTAAGCTGAAGCTGAGTTCTCAAACCGCTAACTTTGTTGGAAAGCATACACCGAGCGCTCACTGAGGCAAAGGAACGCCGAGCTGCCTTCAGGTACCGTCGGAAACAGTTAGCACACGAGCCAACAACAAGTAAATACCATGGTAACCGCGTTGTGCCAAAAAGTGATCATCTTCTAAAAACTGATTTCCAGTGTTTCCATTTGTGTTTTTTTTATATGCAATGTCTTTACTTATATTGGTAAATAGACTAAATAAACAGGATTTACTACGTGGCTTTTAAATAAAGGATATATTACAGTCACTTTGCCAAAAACTGATTTCGGCTTCTACCTTGCAACAGAAATGTTGTTTGTGGCTCAAGATGATTCGATATCATTCATGATGGATACGTTTAACATTTGTTTTACATATTATTGCCAAACAAGTTATTTATACCACTTTAAATACAGACAATGGCTTTTTGGCAAATACCGGAAATCATTGGTAATATGGTTACCAATGATTCACATACATTTACGTGTTGTTTTCGAGCCACGAACTACTCGTGGTTTCAGCCCTGCTGGTTTGGTGTTTCTTACATGAAACAATATAGCAAGAAAAAAAAGCCGCAGTGTTGAGCAATCCTTCACCAGCAGTTAATTAAGTCTGAGATGTCCAGCAACACTTCTGCAGTTTACATGACTCCTGCTGTGTTGTCACGGGGACATCCTGGGCTTCCTATTGATGCCAAATGTGTAGGGACTGGGCTAATATAGCACACAGAGTTTTTCAAAATGATGGAAATTACAGCTTCCATATTTTGTGGCTGCAAGGAAAGTTAAGTAACGCCTCCCCCCCCCCTCCCCCCCCAAAACAACAACAACAACAACAACAACAAAAATCAAATGAATGTAGTGTCATCTGGAAAGTGAGAACTCTCTCAAATATAATGAAACAAGGCTCACATATACGGATTCCCTTCACAGGTTAGTGTCCTGTGCGGCAGCTGAGAAACCAAATCTCACAACGCCAGAGCCCAAACTTATACGATACTAAAATAAAACATTCTTCTGCCTTTTTTCATCCAGTGATCAACCAAGACCTGATGTCCACTTAAAGGGACAGAAGATAAGAAATATATAATAAAAATTTTAAGATGATGCAAAATGTTTCTTTGAAACACAGTATTTACATGTTCTAAAATAAAATAAAAATAAAGGGCCTACACGCTGTGTCAGCCACTCGGATGTAAGAAATTCCGAATGTTAGATAGGATTGTGAAGGCAGCACCACTTACGGGTAGTGAGCTACAGATGACCAGTGCATGAGTCCTCATAAAGAATCATGTATTGGTCATCAAAATATTTTTTTTAAAGTCACAAACAAAGAAACAAAAGCAAAAAGCAAAAACCAAACAACAACAAAACTCTCACTGTGAATCTTTATTAGGATGACTAATAAGAGGTAGGATACACATACATTAGAATTCTATCGAAACGTCCACTAGAGGTCACCCGCACCTTACTCTGAGTTCCCTGTAAACAATGCAGTCCTGTGAAAAACTAAGTACGCTCTCATTTAAGAGAGTGTACTTACGATAGAACACTATCGCTGGGTGATTTTCACCCGAGCAAATGCATTTACATGATTTCTCTCTCCCACAGGTGTTAGCGTGTCAAAGAGACTGTGCCTTCACCAGGGAAGTCTCAAATATCCCCACTAATGGGTGGACCAAAGACCAGCTTTCCAGTGTCATTATTTTTTTTAGGAATTTTTTTTATTCTTGAATTCCTAATCTTTCTGTAATTTTGGAGCATTATTTTAGGGTCCACCCATGACACTTTTTTCATTTTGTTAGACATGGTACAGTTGAAAGTAAAAGAAGACAACTCTAACTTGTCATGTGTTGTCATATTTTGATATATTTTGATGACAAGTACTTTTTATTGGTCATATTATATCGGGTAAAAATCACCTGGCATTAGTGATTGTGTTACTATTTATAGCGATAGTGTTCTAGGGTTAAGAAGGTAAGTGGCCGCTGCTAATTAAATGCACTTCATTCATTGATCAACAGTAAGTGTGACCACCTCTATAACTGCAGAAGTTCTGTCAGTTTGCTGGCCTGAAGCATTCAGGCTTGTGTTAACGCAATGCCACAGTCTTTCCAGGAATAGATGTTGAGCAAATTCACTGGAAGATGACACCTTGAAATACTCAGAGAAATTGCAAAAACGCAAGAGTTATTTCTAAGACGCTGCAGGACTCAGCATGTTGATAAGAAAATGAGACTGAACAAATATGGTTTGTTTGGAAGAAAAAAAAAAACACAACCTGGCAGCATGTCTTACGTTTGCAAAGTTTCATCTGGATCCACAAACAAGCTGGAGATGTTTGGCCATAATGCAAAGTGGTACATTTGGGGAGAGCAAAAGCACATAAGCACAAACACCTCATACCAAGTGTCAAGCACGATGGTGGTGGGGTGATGATTTAGGCTTGTTTGCAACCACAGCACCTTGGCAGCTTGCAATCATTGAGTAAAGCGTGGACTTCTCTGCATACCAAAGTATTCTAGAATCCAATGTGAGCTGTGCAACAGCTACAGCTTTGTGCTACAAGCAAATCTACAACAGAATTGCGGAAAAGAAGATGTTGGAGTTGCCCATTCAAAGTCGAGACCTCAAGCCTGTTTAGATGCTGTGGGGTGTTAAGAGAGTTGTGCATAGAAAAATACCCACAAACCTCAAGGAACTGAAGCAACGTTCAAAGAATAGTGGAACAAAATTCCTTCACAATGATGTGAGAGACTGTTCAAGTCATACAGAAACTTCACGTTGCGTCAAGTTATTACTGTATGATAAGGCAACGTCGATTTTCACAGAGTCCTGTACTGTATAGACCGCATAGAGTCCTGTGAAAGCTTTCTTTTTCTTATCACTCTACATTACACTCATGACATATTTCCTCTTATGAGTCCCTCCGTGTAGGAGAAAATATTATGCCTGCGTAGCAGGTTTCAAAACTAACAAAGGCCAACAAATGAGGTTTATTTAAAAAAAGGAATGATTCGAAGAAGACAATTTTCCGGTAAGTCTAATAAATGTTACTGTCACGGCTGGGAAGGCGAGCCGTGTGGTGTGGAGGAAGGAGGACCCAAGATGCAAGCAGTGGATGAAAACGCTAGTGAAGTTTATTTACAAGGTGTAGTGGCAAACAAGCAGTGGGGGCATGACAAATAACTGAAAACATCTAAACTGGGAGAACTAAAATAACAGACCTGGGAGCATACGACAAAGGGATGAGAGGCAGAGAGGCAGAGAGGCAGAGAGGCAGAGAGGCAGAGAGGCAGAGAGGCAGAGAGGCAGAGAGGCAGAGAGGCAGAGAGGCAGAGAGGCAGAGAGGCAGAGAGGCAGAGAGGCAGAGAGGCAGAGAGGCAGACGTCGAGCAGGACACCGAGTAACACAGACTGACACCGAGTAACAGGCAGGAGAACACACAGGGCTTAAATACACACACCAGTAATCAGGGGATGAGAGACAGGAGGGCAACACAGCTGGGAGGAATCGGAGCTGACGGGACAGGGGAAACGTAAACTGAACACATTCACATCAGACAGAGACCTTCACAATAAAGCAGGAAACTCAAACACGGGGAACCAAACAAGACACAGAACTAAACAGACAGCTTCACAAATAGATGGGTTGACACCATAGACAGACAGAGACACAGACGCAGACTCAAAGGCAGACCGAATATAATACATAGAACTCAAACAATAATAATAATCATCATCATCATAAACTAGAAAATGATAATAAACTAAAAGCGCTGGGTCACCGACCCAGGACCATGACAGTTTAGGACAACCACAATAAAAATCTCCAGCTGAATATCCACTACATTTTAAATTCAGGGTCATCAGTGTCACAGATCAAGAGGCAGTACATGCTGGACAGGCCATCAGTCTATTGTCGGGTCATCGCACAGAAACACTCACACTTGTAGCCAGTTTAGAATCATCAGGTAAACTAACGTGTGTGTCTTTGTATTGTGAAGAAGCTGGAGTTTCAACAGAGCACCCACTCAGGCGTGGGAAGAACATGCAAACTACACAAGTGAGTGGTTTCAAAACCAGGACCTTCTTGCTTCGTGGTGACAGTGCTAACCACTGTGCTGCTAAATAACATAATTCTGAATATTAAATGATGTAACCAGTCGATTTTTTATAGTTTTTTTTAAAGTTTTTGTTCAGATTTTGCAGGTGGTTTTAATCCCAAACATCAAGCCATTATGTGCCCTGAACACTGAGTGACATAATCATAATAAAATCCTGAGTTGTAAGTCAGTGTAAAGCAGATGATGTTTTCATCTGGATGTGTTATTGAAAGAGGATATAGCCAGTTTTTAATAGTAAACAACGTCTGTCTGTCTTTTTTTTTCTTTTTTCCTCAGCACTTCCTTGCTTCTTGTAATCAACAACATGTAACCACATCAGTTGAGGTGTTGTTTCATTTTTCAGGTAGACAGAAAAAATCTGAAACATCTCTTTTCTTTTTTTATTCTAACAGCAGATATCTTTAAAAACATAGCATACACATTATTCAGAAACACAGTTCATGTAGAATTATTATGAAAACTTTCAGTATAAGCCAAATGATCTATTCCTGTTAGCAAAGGAAAGAAAGTTGCTAAATCTTAATCAGGGTTCCTTACAGGAAAGTCTCAAAGGCATATCTGTGCAGGTGCATGATTTTAAATCTTTCAGTGTTTATTTGAGACGCCTTGTTTATCAAATGTTGCTCATGCAGGCTTTGTTTATGAGATTATAAAAACCACAGCCAGTCGTCTCATCTGAGGCTTACAATGCTGGCATGATCTCATTGCAAATGTTGTATGTGTTTGTGGTCGAAAGGGGGTGTAAACATTTTTTAGCTGCTCACCGTTATTTTGCAGTACTGCTTGAAGTGGGGCAAAAACAAAAAAAGAAAGAAAAAAAAGTGATGGCTACTTTGACACTACTGTGCATGTACTTACGTTCATACTCATTTTATATTTGTTTTTGCAATTAGTAACATTAATATTTGAATGAAATGCATTTATTTGCCGTTTTTGCCTTGAAACCTCTTTCATTAAAACTCTTTAAAGAAACTATGATCCAAGCCAAAACAAGGGACAACTACAGGAAAAATAAAGTAAAAATAAAAACTAATATTAAGTGTAAATCCAGCATAATTGAAAGAATAAGTAGAAAGTTGTGTTGAGTAATCAATCAATCTGATACTTGCAGAAGTTACATAAATGGCCTTTTTGTGAAGACTGAAACATTAACCAAAAATATTTTGAAGATTACACTCACGGACCAACAGCCACAATGGTTCTAGTTAGCTTTGATGTCAGCATTAAAATACAACACCACTGTTTTATTATTATATTTTCTTTTCTTAAAATGACTTAACGGCTCAAGAATAAACTTACTTTTAATTTTAAAAACGAACAGAAACGTTCACACGGCATAGGGCACGACTGTTTTAGCCCATAGGGGTTTTGTAACAAGTGCAGGGGAAAGAACTGCAATAATGCTATGAGAACACTGCAAGTTCATAGTCACGCCAACACTAGAAAGAGAAACTGGCAGTTCAAACGTAAGAAAGGTTTGATAAAAACCAAGTGCCAAGGTCTCACCTTTCAATTTGCGTGTGCTTGACTGGCAGAATGACGACTAAGTCATTTCCTTACCCGAAGAGTTTGAGCTTTAACATTTGCATTTCTTCCATAGATTTTCTGCTGTGAATGTAGAAGTGTCAGAATTAAATCAGTTGGGGGTAGATATCAGGTAGCAGACATTGCCTGTAAAAGTTATTTTATGATTTTCTTTTATAGTTGTGTCATATAAAAGTGATACATTGCAAAATGTTCACAGCTTTTAACTGAAGCGTAGACAAAATAATCTGATAACATTTCGTATTTGAAATGTATTTTAGTTTTGGGTTAGAGATAAAATCTGGCTGTGTGAAAATAGCATTTAGTTAGCGTTGACCTCACAGGTTAAGTCCACGTGACTTTTAGCATTAACAACAACATGGGCTGCACTGAATTAATTGCATTTAAGAAAAAATTATTTGCAAATAAAGTTTAATCTTTGAAGAAAACATTTTTCCATCATTAGCATGCTTTAGCATTTGTATGCTGACTTCATAGGCGAAGTGTGAGAAGCATCTCCTGTTACCCACACGACCCATGCCATCTTTAAAAATAAGACAACAAAAAAGGGAATGAATCATTATATATTTTCAAGAACACATGTCATCTTTGTGAAACATTTCACATTTAGTCAGTTAAGAAAAATATTATGACTAAGTGTCCCAGAGCTGTTCGTTGAGCCCGAGAGCTGCAGCACTTGGCACCTCTGGTTCCCTCTTTGCACATCGTCTGTGATTATCTGCAAACATTTCATCAAAGCAACCTGTGCAATAAATGCAAAAACAAGTTTAACTGAAATGACTTTGGCAAACTGGTGCAACAAAAAAAAAAAAAAAAAACCCAAACCAAAAAACACAGAAATAACTGCATATTAACATAAAGGGTTTGGATTTTGACTGTTTTTAGATCGCAAACCACCTAAACATGATTCACTCACAGTATATATAGTAAAGACCATTATCTATATCAGGCAACATACATGTCCACTGTGTCTATATATTTTGAATAGAATAGACTAATGTTTCTCAAGTGTGTGCATGTGCGCTCCACACACAAGATACAGCTGTCTAACAGCTGGGATTTTTATATGCCAGAAACAGCAGGTAAAATATTTGTGCCAGCATTATAACCAAAGCTGGTAAGATATATCTAAAAGCAGGAAAGGGGAATTCGTGACTTCCCTATTCTCACAGCCAGCACTGAGTCTGTTTTTTCACATGATTCAAATCACTCATACAACTGAAAAACAAGTGGGCAAGCATGAACATTTGAACTTTCACACACCTGACGTCCCCTTTGCCATCATGCGAATGCATTTGACTTCTGAGAAACTGCATTTGGGGCACGTTATGTCTGAGTTGGGGTCAAAAGGGTGTGTGTGTGTGTGTGTGTGTGTGTGTGTGTGTGTGTGTGTGTGTGTGTGTGTGTGTGTGTGTGTGTGTGTGTGTGTGTGGGTGAGGGGCTACAATGCAAATGTAAATGTAAAAACGATTGTAATATGTAATATGCAACTTTTAAACATTTGTGTTACAGATAACCTGACCTCTCCACCACACATGAACATAAATAAGTAAAAGAAAATTTGAAAAAAATAAGAAAAAGGAAAAAGCAACCCCCACTCACTCAACAAAACCAAACTGTTGCTTCCTGTTGCAATTTTTCTGTGTTGGTTGACCTCGGGTTGCCAGCTCAGTGCCTCCTTATATGTGTCAGCGCACTTTTTTCTCATGTTCACCTTCTCATCTCTGTTCGGTTTCTGTTGCAGTTCACATGGAGATCACTGACCCTATACTTCATATTTTAGCGAGAATCCCACATCACTTCTGTTTTTTTAAAAATTTATTTTATATATTATCACCTATTTGGGCTCCATGAAAAAGAAGATATTGATTCATATCAGTACTAAAATGATAAAACTGTTTAGGTAGAGTTAAAAGACAAAGTATAACATAACAAGACAAGGAAGTTGGGTCCCTTGTAAGACCCTAAGCTTCACACCTAGCAGAACTATGCTGCTCTGCTGCAATTAGAGAAGTATTGTTTGTTCACATTTTAATGCAGTTGTGTAATTTCTTTGTGCCAAAATATGCGTTATCATTGTAGGTTAAAAAACCCCAAACCAAACCAAAGCCAGCTTTATTAATAAACGTGTGAGAAATAATGTGTGAAAACCCAACACACTTCCTCTGTAAGGACAAGACAAACTTTTACTCTACAGTGAACTCATCTCTCAGAACCTTCACAGACATCTCTTATTTATCTATTCTTCATTAGTGAACTGGCTCAACTGAAATTGTACCGCTGTGACTTATATTAGTTATTATTGTTATTTTTAGTGTTATGTAATTAACTGTGAAAATTAAATAAAACTCTGGGGAGAGTTTTTTTAATAAAAGTTTTCAGTGTGCAGCCTTTTATGTTGATGACAAATTTTTTGTTGAGTTTTAATTAAGTTACGAAATACATCTGCAGATCATTATATTTTAATTTAATTTTATTTTGGTTTAATTTTATATTTAAATTAAACCAAAATAATAAATTATGTCATTTAGCGCTATTAACCATAACTACTGTAACTACTGTAATTAAGTGTAACTGTAACTAAATTTAACTACTGTTTTTAGCAGATTTTTAGCCATAGTATCAATTCATCACAGAAATCTGAGGCTTTATTAAAGAGGATTCAGTTTTAAGTCCCACAACATTTTTGTTCAGATTTTATTAATTAACTGCAACCATATTATGCAAATATAGAAAATAATTATAATAGTTATAAAAATGATACACAGAAGACACAGAATATTTTTTGATTTTCATTTTCCACTTTTCCAAATGATCTGTTCAGCTACAAATGTTAAATGTTATTTACATTTCTAAATTAATGCAACTGTAGGATATTGTCTGTTAATGCAAAATATTTACAACATTAATACATTTCATACAAAGCAGATATTATGGGAAAATTGCAATTTAAGAAAAATCCATATCATACTTTTCCAAGTAATATATGCATGCTTGTTATGTTAAATACAATAAAAGGCCAAAAACAAATTTGAAAGTATAGTATCATAAAAATCAAAATACAAAACATATAATGATGCACAAACAAGATGTTAAATTGATCTTAAGGGTGGCAGTAACATTATTACTTTAACACCTCCAGAGTTCACCATATCAATCTTCCTCCTACTAAACCATTTGAGTTTGACTTTTCCCACCAGTTGTTCCATTGCTCTCTGAAGTGTAGCCGTTGGTGAATGAAGCTGAAGAGTTGAAGCTCTGCAGCATCTTTGACTTTCCCAAGCAGGTTTTGTACATCATCTCAGCACGTCGTCTGAAGTGATGGTCCAAGAAAAAGTAAATGGCTGGATTCACGCAGCTGTTGAGGAATGCCAGGCAGCAGGAGATGATGAGCCCGTTTTTAAGTTGTGAGTTAACTTCACAGCTGGTTTCAACGTCTGCGAGACGTAAAATAACTGTGATGGATTTAAAAACATTGTAGGGGAGCCAGGACACCACAAAGGCCACTATGATGCAGAGGACCATCTTCAGGGAGTGCTTGCGGCGCGCTTCAGCACGAGGATTTCCCGCAGCAGCACAGTGCTTGTTGAGGTGCATGATGATGGTGCCATAGCAGAGCATAATGATAAACACTGGGAAGATAAAGGTGAGTAAGGCCATGACCAGGCTTATTCCAAGAAAAAAAGGTGAACCTAGATCTTCTGTACAGAAATTGCCATCTTTCTCTACTTTCCGGTACACCAGAGATGGGATGCCAAGCACCAAGGAGCTTGCCCACACTGCAAGACAAGTGGCACGAATGCACAAACTACTCCTGAGGTACCTCGAATCCATCAGCTTCACAACAGCCAGGTAGCGATCAACACTCATGCAGGTAAGGAAGAAGATATTGGAGAAGCGGTTCACAGCAATCATGTAGCTGCTCATCTTGCAGAGAAAGTTGCTAAATTGCCCAAAGTTCCAGTAATTTTTCTTCATTGCAGAAATGGCCCACAGTGGCAGCGTCAGGACAAAGACGAGGTCAGCCAGGGCCAAGTTGACAACAAAGGTGTCCACGAGACGACCACCTCTCTTCTTGTTTCCCACCACTAGGATCACAAGGAGGTTGCCCACAAATCCTGTGAAAAATATCAGGAAATAAATTGTAGGCAAAAAATACTCTGAGCCATTAAGGGTTTGTTCACACTCTTCCTGGAGATCATAAAGCGAAAAATTGTCAGTGTAGTTCTCAGAAATGTACAAATAGTCTACAGGAGTTGTGTATCCGTCCATTCTGGAAGATCACACAGAGGCTCTGTAGTGCAGCCGTTGTATTGTGGCAGAGTGGTTAATCTAACCATGTCAGCATGCAGCTGCTTGATATTACAAGTGCTAACCACAGAGAATCCTATTTCAGCTCTCTTCCTCTCACTTTACTGTGCTGCGTCTCCGTCTCTCCGTCTCTCCGTCTGCCAAAAACAAACAAACAAAAAAACTTGACACACATTAATCAAACTTGCTATACAATAACGTGATGTTCCAATATTACAGTGCATTATTATGGGTACAGCAGATTGTATGAGTGCAAAACTTTTGCATTTAAAGTATAGAACTCCTACAAATGTTTTCCTTCTGAAAAACTTTGAAGTCTTATACATATTTATGCAACTTTCTACTCTAGATTGTTATACGATGGTGCCTATATTCATAAAAAAGGACAGATTTCACCTTTAAATTGCTTTACATGAGCGCATTTTCTTTTTCCTTTATCAAAGAAATTGTGTATTGATGTGCCACACCAGTAGGGGGCAGTTTGATACTGTATGTGGTGACCTCCCACTTAATGTCAGGGGCTGTGATTCCTGAGAAAATGCCACTGATCTACTTCAAAGCAGTAGAAACAGACAGGATATACACTGTTTGGTTCTTGTTTCTATGCTTTTTCCTGTCAGACTTGATATTTGAACTGCTGATCTCACCTCTGTTTTATTTTGTTTTATAGAGAAAGTAAGCTTTCCATTACTTAAAATTCAGCGGTGCATTCATCTTTGTTTGTGCAGATTTTTGCGGATTTTAACCTGCTTACACCTGCCTGCACGACTCTTACTATTTAAGTCCAAATCTTTCATTAAACAGTATAGTGATCATGATTTCAGTTATGCTGTGTTCAGACAATGTGACTGCATAAGTGCACACATTTGTAATTGTGTGACAGCATATTATACTGTTGAATTTTAGGAAGCAGCTGACCTACATGTCTGAACTTAGATATAGAAGTTCTTCATTGTACAACTGTAAACACATTTGTGTGAAACCCTCAGAGTGCCAAGGAAATGTATATGACCAAAACCTCAAAACCAAAAAAAAGAAGAAGAACAAAAACGAAAACATGTATCTCGCGAACCAGAGATATACTCGGTTACGCCTGAATACCAACAGAGTCAGCAGAGGATATTAGTCATAAAACCAAGCAGACACTAAAGAGATGTGTGTACATTGTGCACAGATGTTTCCACGCATAACCACAAAAAACGACCATGAGCAACACTGAAAATCACTTTTGTCAAATAAATGGACTTCAGAGTTTGATTTTGGAATTTGAGTGGACCCTTGTTACAGGAAAGGAAACTGTCATCACGACTACCTCGACCACGACAGGGCAGACCAAAGGTGAAACGAAGTCCCTGGTCTGGCTCGTTGCTGTTGTGTTAGAGCCAGAAAAAGTGAGGCTGGCCACATCTTATAGGAGCCTGGAGAATGTGTTATTGTTCTGCGGAGAGTTTCAGTTAAGAAAGCGCAGTGAGTGAATGACCTTCTTATGGGATCCCTGCTCCACTTTCTAGCATTGTACGTTATTCAAACACTCCTTCACTTTGTAGTGTCAAGGTGATGTGTGGATATACTCATCACGGCAGAAAATCCTGTCAGTGCTCATTGTTTGGTTCGACGTTGTTCTCCCTCACACTCAGCTGTACCTTTTCCATGGAAAAGTTTTAATTATTTCTCCTGCATTCTTGCTGCTCTGTCAGTGGAACGCTACATTCCTCTCCTCGAATAAGTGCTGTCTCACTCCAATTGAGCAGAGTAAATGTGAGAGCCAGTGAATGGAGCAGCCTCAATAGGAGAAAATAAACAATTGCATTGGTCCATGGGTGCAGCGGGGGAGAGCGGATGAGAGGAAGGGAAAAAGGCCTCCCTAACGTGCTAAGATTCCCATGGATACTCAGTCCTTTTTCTGTTTGGAGGAGGATCTCGTAAAGTACTTCAACAGTGGATGATTTCTCTTTTCCTTTTACTCTGTTTTTATTCGAGGAGAGAAAGGGTGGTATGTGTCAGGGTGATTGTTAGACATGGTGGTGGTGGTGGGGGGTCACATGCACACATGTGCGCTCTTGTACACACACACACACACACACACACACACACACACACACACACACACACACACACACACACAGATGTACAATTTGCTCCTCATTTGTCAAGTGTTACGTTTAAGAAGGGAGTCCATTGTTTGGGTGTGAAAGGTTCTTGTTTTAGCAGTTTAACTGAATCAAAAGTTCCCCCAACACAAAGGGTTGCGCAGCCCCAGTGCTCTATTTTACCTGATCCCTGATGTCTGAAATACTCCACAGTTTTAACCCACTTTTTGTCTCATTTACGTACAAAACCAAATGATGCAAAACGCAGAATAACATCTGAATGCTCACATATACGTGATTACGTAGATTTAAAGTGTGGGGGATAAATGAGTCAAAAACAACTAAAAGAGTCATTCCTGTGAAACTTGGGTTAAATGTCATGTAAGCACAATTCCCAGGTGTCTGACTCTCCTCTGTCATTGTTAAGAGTTCACGACCCAAGCAAAGAGTTGGCAATGTGAGTAACAGAAGACAACAGTAGATGTTTTTCCCCGGGCTGTCAAAGTGAGGCCTGCAGGCCCACAGCAGGTTAAGAATGCATTTTCTTTATCAGCAGTTCATGTCATATCGCGAGTAGTGCATTTCTCTCCCACTATTACAGCAGACTAGAGACTAGTCACACTCCCAAAGTTGGCTAAAGTTACTTTTAATAGTCACTTGATAATTGGAGCATTTAGAAATAATGTTTTATATTACAATGTCACCTACAGTGAGAGGTAGGTATTAGAGAAAATCAGTTTAGCTTGTACATGTTGGTTATTTTTTTCCCTGTGTAGCCAGCTGTAGCTACATTTACCTCTGAGCACACTGACCTCATTGCATACACGCTAGTAGAATTTCTTCCACCACATAAAAAAACGAGCAAAACGTGTTTTTCCCCTGAGCGACATCTTTAAACATCTAAAAGATAGCTGTGGTACCAGCATCATTCTCCTCTTCAACGCCCATGCTGTGTATCTGCTCTTAATGTGCACAAACTTCCTCAGATTTGAAGTGGAGCTGCTTGGTTGTAAAATAATGTGAATGTTTCCACAGTGCAATGACTGCCCTCTGTGCCAGCTTGCTAGGTGACCTTAACATACACTCTTACAAAGCCTACATCGTGAATGTGTTGGGGATTTCCTTTGGCCACAATAAAAGAACCATGCAGTTACATTTGCGATAGTTTGCTTGACAAAGTAGCAAACTGATTTGTAGAACTGCTAAATGAATGTTCAGCATTACTTGCTCCAACAAATAGTAATGCGAGAACTTGCCCTGCAAATGCCCTACTTTGAAATGTCTTCCCATCAACACAGATTGCTGAAAAAGATAAAAAAAAAAAAAAAAAGACAATTAGAGAAGAGAAACCATCATCATCTTAATAGAAACACTACTAACACTTACAAAATGTTTGGCCCTTAATCATTTTCTGGCTCCATAAATTCGGTCATGTAGGTGGTTAATTAGGTTTTTAATATAATATCCACATTTTACTCTAGTTTTTAGTTTGAAAGTATTAGTGGCGATGTAGTCTGGGGTGGTAAATATCTGAAGATACCCGGTTAGTGTGAGTGTGTCATTAGGTGAACACTGAAGCTGTGCCCACAGTCACTTATTCATTACCAACAAAGAAGTTGGTTCAAAGTAGTAGTGACAGGGAAATGTGGATGGGAATTTTCTCCTTTCTATAAACTGTGTAGAAAAAAGAATACATGTTAGAATAACAGTGTATTTGTATGTGTGAGTTATCACAATCATTAAAACATAATTACTGAAATCTGTCAAACCCCCCCCCCCCCCAAAACCTTGTTGCTATCTTGGTCACAGTATCTAAAGCAGTGAAAATGGTCATTATATGTAACATTCCAGAGAGGTTTTGGTATTTAATTTAATTTTAGCAAAGGCACCTTGCATGAGTAAATATTGGTTCATGTATGAGGGACTTTTTTGGTTTGTTTTTGAAGTTGTTGGTCATTAGTTTGATGGCACTGTATTGTGGCTGAATTTAATGTAATGACTAAACACCAATAAAAAGACCACAAGTGGAATACAACACTATTACTGCTATTCTTCATGATGATGCAATGGAAAGAAGACTGCCGTCTATTTGAATTTTTTTTTCATTCTTGATTTTGCAAGATCTGCTTTAACCTTTTTCATCATGCCATGCATGTCACTGTTTATTTTGATCAGTTCAAGGAACATGACTAATGACGCTAATCCACCTGCTTGTTTTTGCAAAACGGGAAATAAGCTACATGACTCAAGGTGACTTGATATGGACTGGAAGCTTAAATGTGTACAGGTTAGATTTTCATCCCCCAGCATTTAGCATACATGCTGCTGAATCACTCAGGGAGTCATGTTTCATCTGCTTTTGACATAAGAAGCAGGCACGAGAGAGGACGGAGCAAAGAACTCTTTCAGCCGGATCACATTTTTATTTCAGCAGTTTCATAATGTGCATACAACATCATGTCATGTTGTCATGATGAGCATATATTAAAAAATGTGCAAATAATGCAAAAGAAAATTAGCATTTGTGCATTTGTTTATTGATCTCTCGCTACAGTCTCACAGTGTTTTAATTATAAAACACATTTGGTCACAAAGTGCTCTACAGCAAAATAGACTAAAACAAATAAAAATCCCAGGAGGAATCCCAAAGAACATAATAGACAATTAAAGTATAGCTAGCATTTAAAAGTAACCTAAAAAAAGGGATTAAAGATTCAGTTATTAATGAATTCTAGACTGATTTAATTATTGTGCTATTCTAGTTAAGCCTTGGTTGAAGTCAGAAACACAAACATTTTATTGACTAAATTAATGTTATTGGTGTTAAGTTGTAACTTTTATTACTTTTCACTTAAGTTCTGCATGAAGTCCAGTTTATGAGTCCATTGGAGACATATTGCATATTCCCTAATCGGTTTGTTTTAGACACTTTATAATCTAGTCATTATGTTGTGTAAACTTCAATCAGCTTCAAGCAGATTGGTGATAATTAAGGGAATAAAAAGCAACAGATTTGCAATCTCATTCCTAATGATAATAGCAATGAGATTGTGGATGTTTGTTGGCTTACAGGTATAGTGCTCCTGCTGGTTTCGCCTCGTCTCCCAGGGGAAATTTTTAGGAGCAGATGGTTGCCTGAGTGGACGAGTGTTAGCTAACAGTAGATGATCTTCTCAGCAAGGGGCCATCATGCTATAGTTTGCCCTTGTAAAATGAAGAACAAGGTTTTATCTAAATGTAACAAAAGATGTGACAATGCTTTTGATTACTGACCAGCAAAACAGGCCACGATTGGTCGATGACATTTGTCACGAGACCTGTAACCCAATCTGATCCCAGGGTGATACGAGAACGATGAAAGCCTGAGCTGTGGTCATGATAATAGAGACAGAGCCAGCCAGAGGTGGCAAAAGTACAGACTTTCTTTACTTAAGTAGAAGTACTGATTCAACTTCTATACTAAAGTAAATGTGAAAGAGTACAAGCAATGAAATTGAATGAAAGAAAGTAAAAAGTAGCTCTTTGAAGGAAAATTTTACTAACCATTTTTGACCTGACATTTTTGCAGGTACCTTGAACCTTGCGCTATATTATTACAATAATAAAATAATATTCTAATTCTAATGAATCTGTTATGTAGGACACATACAGTGAAAGAGAATTTTAAACAATAACAATTTACCCACATTGAAGAGAATGGCTTTCCTCCACACCTAAACAAAAAAATGAGCTTCAGTAGATTTTCTCGGTGTACAGGCTGTGATCAGCTGACCTGCTGCTCTTTGTGGGTTCACAGAACTAATCTGAGCAAGATGTCAGCAGTTTCACAAGCTATCTTGACTGATGTTTATCCTCTACTCTGACAGTATAGAGTTTATACTGCCTTCATACTAGACAGTATATGGTTGGTATAAAGTTCGTTTCCAGTGAATTAATCTAAGCATTTGCATCTTAAATGCAAATTACATGCAAATTCATAAAATCTAAATCTAACCATAAGCACCAGAGACACTGTGCACCAACGCAGTGCTTTAATGCAAGCTAACCAGTTTATCCAGGGTAAAACTAACCAGAGTTTTCATGCAACATTTCAATAACACAAAGTTAGTATAGCTTAGTTTGTTTTGCAGGACGTTTCACAAAATGAAAATGCATAATTATATGTATGGACGTTTGCAGATATATGCGTATGTATATGTGTATATATATATGTATATGTAGTGTGTACGTGTGTGTGTACATGTCTATACTCATAGATACTTATAGATATCTATTATTTAGATATCTATAGTAATAGTAGTGATACAATAGTTAAATTTATTTCTTGCATATTTCCACAACCCTCTATCCATAATCACATACGGTGTATGCTACCGTTGTATGTAGTGTATTATCTTATTTATTTTGTATTTTTTTGTATTTTATTTGTATTTTTTGTATTTTCCTTCTGCTATCTGAACCTAAGCTGAGGTAATGCACACATTTCCCCACCATGGGATCAACAAAGTCTTATCTTATCTCTTATCTTAAGTTAACAAAACACATCATGGACAATATGATGTATGTATATCATATGTTTTTATAATTTTAATCAATATATGATTAAAAGTATGGCATTACATGTAAGCTTAAAAGCAGCAGTTTATCAAGTGTCACTGAGCAGTCCTTACCTTTAAATATAACCTCTCTTCTTCATCTGCTGTCTTGTCTGTCTTCCTACGTCTTTCTGTTTAAATTTCCCTCCTGGGAAATTCAGACCTTTAGCTACCAACACGCAGCCTGATAAACTGCACACAAACAGTCTCTGTGTTTGCTGATGTTTCTTCAGCTGATAGAAACACTAAATTTGAAGTTACCTGACACCTATAATTCTGTCACTATCTTCATGCTTCCTCCTCTTCTGTAATGCTAGCTATTCTGAAGTACTGCGACCACAACTTGCGGACACCTGCACTCGTCCGGCCTACTTTGACTCCAGAGTATAAACCCTATAAATGATGCCATCAAACCTAAAGTAATTAGTCTGTTTTGAAAATGTAAGAACAGATATTTGTTTAAAAGTTAAGAAAGTAAAAGTAAAAAGTTGTCAGAACAACAAATACTCAAGGAAAGTACAGATACCTGGAAATTCTACTTAAGTACAATAACAAAGTATTTGTACTTCGTTACTTCCCACCTCTGGAGCAAGCACTTTCCTTCTGAAATCAATGATAAGCGTTTTCCTTATCATTATTGTCAGTATGAGCACTTTTACCATCTGAGCTGGCAGAACTACCGGCCTCCCGGTGAGGCGATAATGTGTCTCACTTTCTATGAGCTGGGACCGTTCCCACTCTGTGTTTTGTCAGTAGAACAGATTTCATTCTCAGTTTTGTCATTAGCTGTTTAGACCTGTTCATTTCCAGAGTGTTTTAGGTCACAAGGTCAGAGGACAGGCTCCCCCAACACCTGGGGGACAGAGTTCATCACTCAGTGAGCCATTAAGAAACAGAAGTCTGAACAAGACCAAAGACAGACCTATCACTTGTATAGGGGGTGATCAGAGAGAACATGCATTTGTCTAGAGGCATGAATCAGGGGCGCCACCAAGTGGGGGCCAGGGGGGGCACTTGCCACGCCCCACAATTTGCTGCCCCCCCTCAGCAGGACTGATCTATGTTCGAAATAATGTGATAAGGCTGTAGAAAAGGTGGTGCCAATCCCAGGGCAGATCACTTGTGCATCTAAGGGCCAACACAGAGACAGGCAACAGTTCACACTCTTACATGATCTGATACTTACTCGTCTTTCCTGAACAAGTTTGCTCTTAAACTTAACTCTGGGAAAGTGAATGCTTCTGCTTCTGAATTTATTAAAGCAGTGGTTGGGACTTCCACTCAGCCAGTTAGAACAGATTATTATTTATGTCAACCTATTTTCAGTGATATCAACTTTAATAGCAGACAGTGAACTAGGCTTATAATTATTTTCTTTCTTTCTTTTTTTGCCATATTTTTTTTTGTTTTTAGTGTGCCGTGCCAGTATTTTTAGTGGCCCCCATATGAAAAAATTCTGGAGGCGCCCCTGGCATGAATGTGAGCAAATGTGTGCTTTTAGGTAGGAAGAGGGCGGGGACATGCACAAGCATGGATGCATTGTTGATTTTGCAGAAGAATTGTTTTCTGAAGAGAAAGGGGGTGGATTCATAGGTGGGGTTGATGAATGTGTTGATGGTGGCATTTTGATAGGGGTAATTTTGACCTGACAGGGCCCAGGCTCTCTCATGAATCAAAATGTGTCAGCCAGTCGCTGGAGATGGAGGGTCGCTCATTGTGGCTCTGACACCCGTGTGAGGGGCTGAGGCTGCTGGGGGTCAAGTGTGACACCTCATTAGGACGATGTTGATTTAGTGTGGCCACAGCGCAACAGACCTCCTCCCATGGGGTATGGAGAGGCGTGTGAGTGAGGGGGGTGGGGAGCACCTCACACTGGACAGAGAATGGGGGCCTACTGCTCTTCGTCCGCAAGGCCATCATCTGACAGCTTGCAAATCACGCACCTCGACCCCTCAATCCCCCCCCCCCATTTAATTTCCACCCTATCCGTAGTTTTAAACATGCATTTCATTGAATCACAAAAGAGCTGCGTCCAGTTTCTGAGGGATATAAAATGTGTTTTCTGTTTTCTTTGAAGGTTGAAGGTCTGGTCTGGTCAGTTTTTCACCTCAGTGAGCCTACCACCCCTGGCAGAGCAATTCTGGTCTTTCACCTTTGAACTTTCAATTTGAAGTTTTCCATGATGTCAAGATTGCTTCTGACAAGCTGCAGTTGCGCTCTCAGCTCAAGTGCAAACATGTCATTTTAAGGAATGAGTGTTTAAGGTTTACAAGCAGCCCCCCTGTCATGTGTTCTAAATTTGTACCTAACTGTTTTGAGTAGATGCTACTGACAGAAATGTTGGAAACAACAAAATGTTGTTTTACTGTGTGAACTCACAGCTTGAGTGTTTCTTTTTATGTCATGCTTAAAGTTCCGTTTTGTCTCAGCAGTTAATCCCCTTTAGGCCAACTTTTTTTATCAGCACGCTGTCAGACTATTAGTGGTTTATATGACACTGAGCACTGTGTCATATACAGAGATGAATGTTATATGTCACCATCAAACATCAATGTGATTTATGTAACTCTGACTGCGGCGAAGCTAAAAGTCATTTCCGAACTTTGATTTGAAATATATTTGAGTATTAAAGGTTGTTGCATAAGTAGAACTACACATTAAGTCACAATACTGATTCCTGCACGCCAACAGCAACCACTCCTCAATTTATTCTTAAGGTTTGTTACTAACAAGAACTTCATTTTCTTGTTAGTTACTTAGTTTTCATTTTCTTTCTTCATCTATCTATCTATCTATCTATCTATCTATCTATCTATCTATCTATCTATCTATCTATCTATCTATCTATCTATCTATCTATCTATCTATCTATCTATCTATCTATCTATCTATCTATCTATCTATCTATCTATCTATCTATCAATCAGAATAAAATAGATTGATAAAAATGCTTTAACCATTATGGTAGAGTAACAGTAAGATTAAGTAAGTATGAAGACTGATTGTGTTAAGTCTAAACTTTGACCTTTAGTTGTAGTGCCCCCCTCTGGTCAAGTTGTTATACTGCATTTAAAATCGTCCATGTGCAGCTTTTGCAACTAAAACTATTCCTGCTGGTTTATGCAACCTTTACAGGAACTGCACATATCAATTAAAAACCTTTACTTGACACGTATTTATTAACAACAAACGTGATCATTATCTGAAAGCCAACATTTAAATAAGATCATGCAAACTGGTGCGCACCATTATGAACCATCATCTCCATTCTTCTTTGATGCTTGACACATCCACTCCTGACAACAGACTGGTGATGCATCTCATTGGCACAGAATTCATTGAGAAAATTAACATCTGTCTTAATGTCTCTCCAACTGCTTGAATTTGATTACACCGGCTCAGAGGCATCCACCAAATGTCACGGCTTGTCACTGTGCGCTTTCCCCCACTTTCTGTGCTGCACAAACGATATTAAATGACCCTTTTTTGCATTAACTCATCATGCATACCTAAATCTAAAATGATGGAAAGCATTGAACTAAATTAGTGTATAATTGTATGCATGAATAATGGATGAATATATTTAACTCCATAGTTATCAGTCATTTATTCATTAATAAAAAAGTAAATCAATTAAGATTTTATGTTTTTTTTTTATTATGTTAAATAAACGCTGAATTATGCCCAAAAACGCATTCAAATGTAAAATAACATTGTCATGAATCACACCTTTTTCTATTCCTCAGTGTGTGAGTGATGTGGACACACACACACACACACACACACACACACACACACACACACACACACACACACACACACACACACACACACACACACACAAATGTGCAGTGGGCCATCTGTCTTTTCTGATGCTGCAGATCTGGGATAACAATGAAGGCTTCGTGACATTTCACAGATTTGCCTCTAAACGTTTCACACCACCACAACAGACATCTGCTTTTCTTGTCACCGCTGTCGGGTGTGATAATTAGAATTTTGTAAGTTGCAGAAAATTATATTTGTCACCCACTTATCAATAAATCGCTCTCGCTGAGAATGAATGATTTATGAATGCTGGTATAGCTGATGTCACAGTCCACTTTTGTTGCCTTTGAGATTTTACTCATTAGCCTGAATAATAACTGTCACTAATTCAAGCTGTTCTCGAATGGCTTTTTGAATAGAAGGAGAGGGAGAGAGTGCGAGCGAGAGAGAGGCAGCAATAGAGAGGAGAGATTAACTCCAGTGAGCTCACTCTGAGAGGCCCAGGAACGGCTGAATATTGTTCTAGTGGTGGGGAGAAGGGGCTGGTGGGGTGGTGGTGGGGTTTGAGGGAAGGAAAAAAAAATCCCTATGCAACCAGAGAAATGAACTTGATGATCTCAAGGGGGCGGGGGGAGGATCACCATTCCTTGCTCCTGACAATCAAAATTAGATTGGCCAGCACTGTGTCAACACTAGCCTCAGTTAAGGCATGACAGGGGGAGGGAGGGAGCACACCCCACTCACCCCCACCCCCCTGTGGGTGTTTGAGAGTTTGCCATGTGAACTATGGAGACCCCACAGTGCCTTTCACTGACTGCTCAAGCCCCAAAGAAATCCTCAAGCCTTTTTTATTGGTCGGCACTGTAACCGATGGCACCTCTTCCCCCGAGTTTCATATTTTGGCAGCTCATTAATGCTTCAGTTTGGTACTTGGCTTCATTACACCCCAAAACTTGAAGTTCTGGGATTTTAATCTTCAAGAAATAAACGTGGGGGCATTCCTTCACGTTTTTAACCTTTCACTCCTCCTCACTTCATCCCGTGTGAACTCTTAAGGTCGGCTGACCCGTGGCATTAAAGCTCAAATTCATCCAAACAGCCCTGCCCCTTTTGGTGTTCTCTATATATTAGTATATTAAAGGGATGTACTTTAAAACTGGCAAACAAACAAAACATGGAGATAAAAAGATATAGATAAGTACATGCGACTGTTTATCAGGCCGTTCACATTTTATCCTACATATTAACCAAAGGAGAATGCTACCCTTTAGAGCAAAAAACAAAACATCAGCAGAACACACTGCATAAAGCAAATGTGAAAAAAATAAAAACAAAAATGTTTAAGATGTTGTGATTATGAAGCAATCAGTTTAAGTTGTCAAGAGCCTGAAATGAGGCCTTTATTTTGTTTGTATTTCCCCCACATTAGCTATTGGTGTAAAAGGAGAGTTAAGAGGAAGTTGATTAAGGGTTGTGTTTTTGCAGGTTTGGTCAGTGACCTGGAATATTTGGTGTGTCCAGCCTTACCATTAGAGAGGGAGTGCAGCTGTGTCCTCATCTAACCCCCTTCTTTTTATTCCTGTTTTATCATCCCAGTGAAATTCATCTGAAGCAACTCAACAGAGGAACAACTTTTGTACGTTTTCTTGATTATAGAGACACGGCATCCTGGTGTTTTGGGTATTTTGTGTTATGTTATTGAATTTATTTGCTGCAGGATTCATTAATGGTATTACATAATATTTCTGAGATTCTTACTCCTGGGTTTTTGTCTCCTGTTGATCCACAGATTTAAGATATTGCAGTGATAGGATTAATACTCGTGGTACTGCAGGGACAAGAGTGTGGGGTTTTGTTTTTCACTCTTAAGCTGATTCCTGTTGTTGCCAAAAGAGAGATGTCCGACTGACTTTCAAGCAATCACACGCTGCTGTGAGGAGCATTCAAAATAAATGGAGCAAATGTGCTGATTGCTGTTTACTGGCAGAGGAGGATGTCATTAAGACGTCGTACCTGTGAGGACTAGAAAGAAAACTATCTGCTTTTTATGTGTTTTTCTTATAGATACACCTTCCTCTAAGCATTTGTCTCCATTTTGGCAAAAATCCTGTAACACATATTATGGTTAGGGGGATGAGGGGTGAAATGAGGACATGAGGAGAAAAGGAAAAACAGGGAATAAAATGAAAACAAACAACATCAGCAGGTAGTAATTTGTTAAGTATTTACTAGATAGTTAACCTACAATTTCTGTGTGAAATGTAAAATGATATTTCACATCGATGCACATGTAATTAATGCCTGCATTTTGTATTGTGTGCACTTAAAAACACTCCAGTTTATTTAAACAACTGATGAATAAAAATGCTCTCATGTCCTACATTGAGGTGAAGCAGCTTTCAGAAGAAAGCTCAAGTATTTTTTATGTAGAACATTTAAAACCGTGTGTGTATTGTTTTACAATACAATACACACATTGAAAAGTTTCACAGCTCCAGAGATCAGCAGTTTTCAAAAGCTTGAGAAAAACGTAAAAATAAACTTTTTAAAAAGCCACAGCTTGTCCGAGGTCACACCAAATAATTAACTCATAGTAAATTAATTACCTTCAATTTCCCAAGGTTTATAAGTAAAATGCATTTCACTCACTGACATTTCACTTGCTGAATTCAGGAGAATGAGAGGGTCTGACTGCAGAGGGTTTTCAGACTTATAATTGAAACATTTGTGACTTCCTTACGTGTGCCTTGTATTTAAACAAAGGAAATCCTTCAGGGTTGGGGTTGGTCATCTTGTCCCCAGGTATACTCTGTGGGTCTGTGAGACTGTACTGCGACATGCCCGAGCAAAGCTGCACTTCACCTCCACCATCTCACCATCAGGGCCAGCAATTGTCTGCTTTGAACCAGATGGTGTGCTGGGAGCACAAAAGAGTGACAGCTGTCATTCATGGGAATGAAAGAGTCTCTGTAGTGAGCTGTGAGTTAATGTGTGCAAGCTGCACCAGAGGAGAGAATAAAATAGATTAAATGAAGTTGGTAACTGTGTTTCCCTGCATCAAAATAGAAAGGTGGCAGGGTTAGGTTACGTGAAGCAGACTAAAATCGATGCAAAGGAACAAACTCAGGAGTTCGATGTATGACTAAGTGTGAGCTTTATATTAAAAGATGATAAATGTACAATAAAAGTGTTTCGGTTTTATTCTTTTCTCTGCATTTAGAGAGGTTAGGGGTGATTTACAGCTCATAAAAGTGAACCATATGACAAAATCTGAACCAAACCAAAAAGAAAAAAATATTTATGATCAGCTTGAAAAGTCAGGTTTATTGCAGTGTTGATAATTATAACATTTAATGAGGATTTTTCAGTGTGACCGTTCATTTTATTGTCACGTGAGACTCTGAGTGTGTGACCTTTCTTGAACAGGCCCCCTCTCTAAACAGCAGCCCATCTCCAAGCCAGACAAAAAGGTGTTACTGATAACTGTGTCCAGCAATTTAAGTTGTTGAGTGCTGCCCCCACTTCACCTTCTTTCTAAACTTTATGGCTATAATTGCCATAAAACTCCTCCTAAACCCTCCCAGCCCCCACCACCCTGAGATCTTTGTGACATGTTCAGCACTCCCATTGTACTGTACGTTTTCTTCTCCTTCCATAAGAGCCAGTATGGCATACTTTAGTTCTTATTTAATGAAGCTGGGTCAGAGTTCATCATGTTAGCGGGTTTAAGGCTCTAAGTGCAGCATTCAGCCCTTAACACTTCATGTCCAACTTGAACAACCCCTTCTTATGTGCCAAAACAATAAAAACATCCATCAATGTCCCTGTCTATGTAGGGCGCTTATGACTGATGATGTGTACGGTGCATTGACGCACTTGAGGGCCAGGGGACTGTGTGAATGTTTGTTTATGTCGAGTGAGGATTTGTCAAAAGGTTTATGTCATTGCTGGCATCGGGCTCCTCGAGCTTGTACTGGGTGGTCTTTGTCTGTTTGCATCCGTAAAAAGCTTCGTTCTCACTCTCGTTTGTCCCCTATTGATTCTCTAAATTAGGTTGATGAGAGGCCCTCCTATCAGGTGGCATATTAATTGGGTCAGGCTGGATTTTATATGAAATCCAAATAATGGCAAGTCGAACCCCAACACTAAACCTTTGTCCTGCAAGTGCTCTCTTTCACCAATTAGCCTCGCAGTGAATCTGCTTCCTGCCACCTCTGCGGCCTGTCACTATGAACCAAGAATTAGGATGCCACCAGCTGCTCAAGCAAGTGTGTGTGTGTGTGTGTGTGTGTGTGTGTGTGTGTGTGTGTGTGTGCATTAGAGGAAGACAGGAGTGTGTTTGCTTGTTACTACTGAGCAGGTCCTGTCCTCTGTATTTGTTTTATTTATATATTAGGTTTGCATAGCCCGTTTAAGAACTTCCATCCATCTATTTATCCTATTTAAATTTCTGCAAGTTTAAAGGTTCATTTTCAATTTGGTTACATTTAGTAGTTTTAGGACAACAATACGAAAAATAAATGTATCAGCATTTTCCCTCTTGACATCCGGGTGACAGTATTTATTACAATTATAGTTTTCATGTATAGTAAGTGCAACATAAACAAACCCAAAAAATATTACGATCTAATTTAAAATGGTCACCATTTTTTAAACAAGAACTAAATGGTAATCTTTGCTTTTACACTTAGCTTATCCAATTCCATTCAATTCAATTTACGTATATAACACCAAATCACAACAGCAGTCTCCTCAAGGCAATTTATACTGCTAGATAAACACCCTACAGTGTTAGAGAGAAAAACGCAAAAGCATTAGGTGATTTTGGGAAGGAAAAATATTGTTTTCACAGGAAAAAACTTGCAGGATCAGGCAGCGGCACACATCTACCACGTTTGGTCACGGGTGAGGAGAAAGATAAGAGAAAGAACAAGAGCAAATGTTTAGTCTACTCTGAACTGTTGAACATGTATAAAATTGGTTTCAATAGTAAAAGAACAACAACAACAACAACAACAACCCCCCCCTTAAAACAGATTTTGTAAAAGCTTTTGGGTGAACTCCAGGACTAACAAACATCATTAACTTCCTGAAAAAACACAAATTAAAAAAGCTATATAATGATGTGAAATAATGTTCAGGCTAACGTTGTTAGCATGTATTGTTTTAATGTTTATAATGTTAGAAAATAAGACATTTACTTTTATGGTTAATTTCATGTAATATTTCTCATTTCCTCTCTAATGGTGCGCTAACACCAGGGGTTCAGTTCTTCGCTTGAGTTCAGTTTGTTTGAGTGTGATGACGGTGTACCGGACATGCTATGCATAACTGCTGTAATTACATCTTAAGGCTTCCTCACTGAGAGCTGCCACAGTGAAAATCTCCTTGTTAGATAAACAGCAAATATCTGACAGGACAGTATGTCACAGCTTCCCCAAGTAAGCCACAAAATGCATAAAATCACGAACCACATTGTGCTTTGCGAAAGTGCTTTTCACGAATGCATAGTGAGAGAGCTAAGAGCAGGAAAGGAGCTGAGATGCTCTGACAAACAGAAGTGTACTTGGCTTGGATCTGTGAGAGCAGGACAGTTGGGGGTGGGGGGCTGGTGTGAGTACAGTCTGAAAAAGGTATTTGTCCAGTCAGTCTTGAGGTGGTTATAAATATTATGTAGCTATGAGCATAAAAAGCTCACATTGACTCATGATGAGAATTGAACATGAGCAAAATAAAGCAGGAAATTCAACACAAACGGATACAAGTTAGCTAGTTAACCCTAGTTAACCCTAAACTGTCTAACTTCCACCTGCAACTTCATTTAAGTGTTGGTAAATGTTGACTTTGACTGTACAGTAAGTAAGTAATGGTTGACACATTTGAAATGTGATCTAAAATGATCATTTTATTGATTTGAATACAGAATTTTCTCTTAAAGCTATTATAAACATAAAATTTAATGTTCTAAGACAAAGTGTTTGTTTAGGTTAGCATAATTTTACCCATTCTAGACAGCATGCTGCCAGAATAGAAAGGTAGAGCTCATCATGCTTGTGTAATGCACTTATACCTACAATTTTTTTTTCACATATATGTTGAATTTAGTCTATTATTTGGGCTCCTTCAAGTGTTAATTTGCATAATAGTCTGCAATAAATTCGTCCTCTTTTTTATTTTTAGTGTACTGCAGATATTAAGCAGCAATGAGTTTAAACATTAGAAGGTCTTCTAGTCTTAAATGTTTTAATGGTACAGTCTGATTTGGTAAATTGAAATATTTTATGTACATTTTAATCTTAAAGGTAGGACAGATGCACACGACAGGGGTGCCCTTTGTCACCTCTCCTTTTTGCCATTGCAATTGAACCGCTAGCTATTGCTCTGAGACACTGTGTTGAGGTTGAGGGAATACGTTGTGGGGATATCGAGCATAAAGTCTCTCTTTATGCCGACGACATGCTCTTGTTTATTTCCAACCCTTCAAATAGCCTCCCTAAACTTTTAGATGTACTCAAGGAATTCGGGACAATTTCCGGATATAAGGTGAATTTCGGGAAAAGCGAGGCAATGCCTTTAGGTACAATAACCGGGGAACTTTCGTCTATTTTAGCAGCTTTCAAGCTCAGCTATAACAAGTTCAAATACTTGGGCATTTGGATTACGCAGAACCATAGAGAGTTGTATAAAACTAATTATCTTCCTTTATTGTCTGAGCTAAAGGAGGATTTTGGAAAGTGGGAGTCCTTGCCTCTTTCGCTGGGTGGTAGATTAAATATCATTAAGATGACTATATTTCCTAAATTTCTATATCTTTTCCAGTGTCTTCCAATTTTTTTTAACTAAGTCATTTTTTAATAATCTAAATAGTCAAATCTCCTCCTTCATTTGGAACAAAAAACCACCTAGGCTGAAACAGAGTGTATTACAAAGACCGCGGAGCGCAGGAGGCTTAGCACTCCCAAATTTTTTGTTTTATTACTGGGCAGCTAATATAAGGGCATTATTGTACTGGATAAAAGTCACGGCACTGTTCAGATGAGAGAGGCAAAGTAAGCTCATAATCCTGTCTGAAAACAAATATGTCCAATTTTAAAATGTGGTGAAAAATGGGAAATAATGAACTTCATCTGTTTGCAGTTATCAGTCTTTACCATCATGGTAAAAATAAAGATTTTACATATACATTGTATATACATAACTACCAAACATGACATCTTACACCACATCATTATTTATTTTATTTTATTATTATTATTTTTTAACAAAAAGTACGCTAAAATGCAGAAGCAATGTGTGAAAATCAGTAGCTTGCAGCACCATCTTTAGCAGCAATAATGTGAAGTAATTGTTTTCTGTGGGACTCTATCAGTCCCTCACATTATTCTCTTCTGTACCAGGTTGCTTTTTTTCATTGAGAGTTGTAACCACTGATTTATCTGCAGCTCTCTCACAGCATCTCAATCAGGTTGAGGTCTGGACATTGGGCTGTTGCAGCACCTTGATTTGTTTCTTTTTCAGTCATTCTGTTATGGGTTTGCTGGTGTGTTTGGGATCATTGACCTGTTGCTTGACCTAATTTTGCCCAAGCTTTGCCTGTCGGACAGATGGCCTTTCAGACTTAATGACTCCAAGGTGCCCAGGTCCTGTGACTGCTAAACAAACCCAAATCGTCACCCCCTCCACCACCGTGCTTGACTGGTGATGTGATGTATTTGTGCTGATAGGCTGTGTTTGGTTTTCCCCAAATACAGCACTGTGCATCAAACACCTCGACTCTCTTGTCTGTCCAAAGGAGACTGTTCCAGAAGTTTGGTGGTTTGTTTAAATGCAAAACCTGAGCAGTGCTTTGAAAACCATGCTGACATGGTGTTTTTATAGTAAGGAGGCTTTCTTCTTTTCAAGTAAGCCATACTTGTTTAGTCTGTTTGAACTGTACTGTCATGAACTTTAATATTTAAGATGCTAACTGAGGCCTGTAGCTCTTGGATTTTTTGCAGTTTCCCTGAAACTGAATGTTTTCCACTTCTGAATTATCTTTCTTACTGTAGTGTATTTACATAATTGTAAGAGCTGCTAAGGGCTGGATCATTATTATGTCCTGATACATAAAAATGTAAAATTGAAAGACTGTGTTTTGTACATTTCTTTGCATTTATCTTTCTGTGATTCTATAGTAGTAAACAGTAATTTATTTCATTTTTGAAGAGAAAATAGAGTATTTAGGATGGCAGGTTGAGGTTCTTTTGAAAAAGAATAGCTAAAACATGCAGGTGGACTAATTCATTTTTAGTTTGTGAACTTGGTTCTGTATTTTAAAGCGTGGACTTTGATTGTGAACTAGTTCATTTTATTCTGCGTGGTCCGAAGTTTCCCATTTGCGCAGATGCAAACCTTAAGAACAACAAAAGCAGCATAAGCTAAATAAATGATTTATTGTACAAAAGAAAAATGACAGTAAATAAACAACAAAAGGCAAAAATAATTGAACAGTTACTCATATGCACAACCATAGAACTACAAACGTGGGGTGATTTTTCTTTTTCTTTAACTACACAAAGAACAGAGGGATGAAGAGGGAAAGAGAGAAAAACATTAGAAGCGGTGAACCTGTCCAAAACATCATAAATGTCAACATTTGGGTTGGTATTTACATTTCTTACTCTCATATAATTATATGGAAAAAAAAACCCTCTTACATATACCAGTATACAAAGACTAAAATTCAAAATGTAACTTCTCAACAGCGTTAACCATAGTTAATATTTTGACCACGCATTACCAGAACTGGTACCATCAGTCACTCTGTCAATAACTCAATCTGAACCTGAGAGCAAGGGGACCCTGTGGTTTTCATCTGTTTTTGGAAGGTTGGGGTGGGGGTGGGGATGTTCTTATGAGTAAAAGTTTCTGATAAACTGATAGCAAATTTTTAGGCTAACGTGAGGTAGACAGACTTTGAAATGCATTGTATTTAATATTAATAAATAAAAATGGACCAGCTTTTTCTTTTTTTTTTTAACCCAACCACTGCCCCTAAACCAACTTTTTTCCCTCCCTTTGAAATTTTCTAGCATATTCCTGCAATTATAAAAGTTACAGCACACAACATGTCATTCTCTACTTTGGCTAACAGTCCCTGGGTACTCCTCCCATTCTTACATGGGTGCTTTCACTTAAAACACACACAAAGGCAAAAGCAAACAAACAAAACCAAAAAATATAAAATCCCCCCCAAACTTCTACGTAAGACACTCGACTCATTTTTTTTTTACGTCAAAAGAATGAAGTCTCTCTAATGCGGTGACAGGTTAAAGTTGATGGGCGGGCCTTTTCCAGTTAAAGCATTCTACAGTCATTGATCCAGACACTTATTACGCACAAGACTTATCAGCCAAAGCGGGCGTGGAGGCCTTTCAGGCCGCTGCTACAGTACATCCAGGTTCAAGATTTGATAGAGATCTGTGAGTGTATGGACAGGCCCCCGCTTCAGACAAAGTCAGGAAAGTGTGATGGCATCCAAAAGAAGTGATAACCTCGCTAGTTTATGGTTCATCACCAGAAGCTTGAATAGTTTCTTTTTTTTTTTTTAACCTATACTGTACAAGCTCTCTTGTGCTTGGTAAAACACAACACTTACCTCCTCACGCCATGAACGTCCCATAGTGCAAAATTTATTGTTGGTAAGGTAGAGTGCCCCCAAAAAGGTTTTTGTACCCCTCTTTTTTTTTAATATATACATATATCATTTATATATAATGTCAGAAGGCTCTTCCTTTATCCAACAGCATAGTGCTTTCGTTTATAACAAAAGGATATCTTTGCTTTGATACCCAGGAGACAAAGACAAGCTTCAAGCATACTAATTCTACTCTGCGTTCAAGCACTAACAAATACTTTTTTTTCCCATTATGACAGCGATGATACAGTTGAGGTTGATGTGGATGGGGGCATTTCAAAATGCAGTCAAATATGTTTTCGAAGCTAAAATCAGTGGTTGAGTTAAATTATCTTTTTTTTGTTTGTTTTCTTTGCTGTAAATCATAAAAGCTAAAATGTCTTAGTACATTACTGCACTTTTGCATTTGTATTTTTATCCATTCTGAAACTAGCAAAAAAAAAAAAAGAAGAAGCATGAACTGGTGTGTCAGGAGTAATGCATCTACCACAAACACTGCACAAAAAGAAATGTAAACTTAAAGTGATAAAACTGTAATCGTGGTTTGTGTTAATTTCAGCTCAATTATTCACTTAGGACATAGTGAGCATTGAGTCTTTTATTTCAGGGTATGCATTTTGTTGTTTTGTTATTTTTTTTATTTTTATTACATATTCAGTCCCGAGCCTCTTCAAGTTATAAAACAGTGCATTTAACTCTCTGTTTTAAACATTTACTGCAAAAGCTGAACGAGATTTTCCTTTGTTGGATAAATTAAAAACAAAAAAAAAAAAAAAAAAAAAAAAAAAAAGGCAAAGCCTGCCCTCTTCCTTCTCCCCAAAACAGTACTGAATAACTTGGTGCATCTGGATTTCAGTTTTTCTTTAGACTTCAGTGTGCAAGGTAAACTCTTTTTTGCCAAATGGTTAACAGCAATACTGAGTTTATGTATCTGTTTTTAAATGTGGAGCTGAACTAGTAAAGTTAGGTCCATAGATTTTTGGACTAAGATGGTTTTTAGATTTTTGCCCCTTTACACCACTGCAATGGATTTTAAATAAAACAAGCAAGATGTGATTGAAGTTCAGGATATTAATTAATTGTTTAGGAATTCATTCATTTTTATCATAGTTCTCATACCCATAGTTTCCATAGCTTTCAAAGGCTCAAAAGTAATTGGACAATTTACGGACTGCAGGTTTTAGATGTGTCCTTGATCCAACTCAGCTGATTTAAATGGCTAAATTACCTCCTCAACATGTCTTGAAGTTCTCCAGATGCCTGGTAATGAACTGACCATTAGATTCAGGTGTGTTGACCCAGGGTGAGCCCTAAAACCTGTAGGACATCAGCTCTTGAGGCCTGGAGTTCCCCATCACTGCAGTAGAGCATGCATCTCAGAGGGTAGCTTTTACTGTAGACTGCATTTTAGTATTCAACTATTCAAACAATAGTTCAATTCAAAAATTCAACTATTAAAACAATTCTTATATTTAAACTATAATAATTTATGCAGTTAATTTTAAACCACTGAAAATGGGGAACTATATATGAAAATAGCTCCTAAACAGTTAATGCCATACTTTTGTTAAACCCCTTAAATTAAGGCTGAACTTGAATCACATCCTAAGGGTTTGATTTGAAAGCCTCTCTCATTACAGAGGCCAAATTACATATTACATAACATGTTATGGACCATCTGTATAACCCTTTCTTAATATTTAATTACAAAAATCTAAAAACAAACAAACAAACAAAACAAATCAAAGTTGCCGTGGAGAGATTTTGGAGATACTTGAAAATGTCAAACTCAGGTAATACACATTAAAAGAGGGTGCAGTTTTATTTTCTTTGTTTGTTTGTTTGTTTCTTTTTTTTTTGGATATCTCTAATACTCTTAGGAAGATTTTGGATTTCCTCTAATGGTACGTCCAGAAGTTAAACCTATTCACATCGTGTTTGTTTTTGTTTCTGAGCTTTTGTTAAAGTGATGGATTGCAAAATAATTTTGATAATGCCCCTTTGAGAACATTTTTATCACACTGGAAGTAAACGCATTTGTGGAATGAAGTATTTGCGAACTCACCTCAAAACTGGAATTGCTCTTAAAAGTGTAAATACTCCTGTCTCCTGTCATTTCAATCCACTAACCTGGATATTTCACAAAGATGTCATTAAAAAAATATTTTAAAAACCCACAAAACTAACATATGTCCTATAGCGCCTCATTTACCACTTTCGAAAGCTGCTCCACAAGTACAGCCTCTTTAAATCATTCATAATGTATGGTATTTCCATCACTCAGTTCTGTTTTGATTCTTATTTCATTTATAACTTTTTTGTACAGTTAGAATCAGTTTAATTACTGGACAAATGGAAACCCAGTGGAATGCTTTTGTGGCTGAGCAGAAGTGAAATCTGGTGCCGAGGAGTGGGTTCTGGTGCCAGGGGAGAGCTCAGAAAGGGTTTCAGGTGGTTTAATGTGGGCTTTACACAAATGTGCTTCCTCCAGCAACCTAAGAGCAGCCACATCGATCCACCACCATCCCTGGAATCTTGCCGTGAATGATCTGCTGCTTGTCATTGAAGTAGAGCATGTTAATGGGAGACATCTTGGTTGGGGTGCAGCAGGGCCCCGCGGAGCCTCGCGGGTTGGCGTGCTGCACCAGGTGGGTGTGCGGGTATTTCTGCATGAACATGTACTCGCACTGGCCAGAGCAGTAGTTCGCTTTGTAGCGTTTAGGGGCAATGATCCAATCCCAGCCGAACGCCTCAAAGTCCACAGTTAGAGGGTAGCGACAGCAGCGAGACTCAGTGGAGTGCTCATCGCAGTCCAGGCCGAGGTTTCTCCGAGAACGTTTGGTTGTCTCAAGAACCTTCACCTCCAGAAACGGCTGCTGGAATCAGGGGGAGGAGGGGCAGGACAAAAAGAAAGAGGTGGTTATAAGAGAACAACAGCAGAGACATGACAGCAAAGGAAAATACAATAAACTGACAATTGGCTAATGCAAACATTTAGATAACATCAGTTATTTTCAACATTTTGGTCTGAGAATTTAGTGTGTCTCGTATGTGTTTCTTTTAAACTCTTACATTTTGGTGGTATAATGAGTCAAGGAAATCAAATGTTCCAGTAACAGGGCATACTAACCACTAGACATGGGTAAAGCAGACTTGGATTTGTCAGATTTCAAGATGACAGATGGTTGATGATCTTTAAGGCCTTTCACATAGAATGCAAGAACCCTAGAAGCGATTCTTTTCTATGTCCTGTGCTGTGCAATGATGGTTTGTCACAGTGTTGAAAAAAGCAGAGCAGAATGTGCCAGCTGAGGTCAAGCTTCACCTTGTAATGTAGATTTGTGTAACCAATAGATATGCAGAATGACAAGGAGCGGGCCCATACTGACATTTCCGTGTGGTTTTCGCTGTTGCAAGTAAAAACCACATTGTCTTGTCAACCATGTTGAATATGTGATAATGTAGGGTAAAATGAATAGAGCACCAGTCAATCAGGACTAGAGAATCGTCCATGGAAACCACCAGTCATTGGTGTTGACAAAAGGTTCCCTGTGATTGCTTTGATAGCTAGCATATAGTTGCCATCATACTTTGAATGGAAGTGAAGGGCTTACAAAAACTGTCCAGCTACTGTACAAGTTCTTGTGAAATCGTAAAAAGTGTGACACTATCAGAAATAAAGAAGTTTTGCCTTCAAAGAAAAAGTTGCCTACATGATTGTGGCTTTAGCCATCAACTGCCAGCAACAATTCACAACTGGTTGGGGAATGCTCATTTTACCTGGCAACCACAATACCTGGTGGTTGCCAGGTACTGTAAAACCAACTCTTGCCCTGTGTGACTGGGGGTTAGTGCTATTAACTGTTTTAACTCATCTCAGTCAGTCTAGCTGGACAGCAACCAACTCTTTTAACCTATTACCATACAGCAATGATAACTGATATTTCGAATATACTTCTAAATGAATCATATCTATTTTATTTTATTTTATTTTATTTTTTTTCATGTGAATGGAGAATGTTTTTGCATTATATATGCTTCTCTTGGGCAGTATTGTTAGAAGATATAGCATACATTTTTAATGCTATGCAGATGACACCCAGCTTTATCTATACATGAAGGCAGATGACATACACCAATTAGTTAAACTACAGACATGTCTTAAAGACATATAGACCTGGATGACCTCTAATTTCCTGCTTTTACATTCTGATAAAAATTATAAAAAAAATTCTCCCTTAGTTCCACATAATGCACGGAGCATTTCTTCTACACTCTGAATTTAATAATGTAATCATTAGTAATAATTTCAAACTCCGGCTCTCTGTGTGTGTCTTTTGTCCTGTCTTTCTACCCACACCCCCAAACAGTTGCACCAGATGGCTCCCCCTCCCTGAGCCCGGCTTTGCTGGAGGTTTCGTCCTGTTAAAACCAAGTTTTTCTTTCTCACTGTTATCAAGTGTTTGCTCATAGGCAGTTATCTGATTGTTGGGATTTTCTATGTATTATAGGAATTGCACCATTCATCATCTGGATTCTTACAATCAACCAAATCTTTCTTTCTTCAGCTCTGATTAGAACATTTTATCCATCCACACGTCATTTTTGTGCAGTGCATATTCAACCACACAAAGAAAACCACACTTTGGGAAGTCGTTACGCCTGTCTGCTATTTGTGATGAAACAGTTTACTTCTGTTCTAGTTTATTTCCTCTATTTATTTGTGGGAATAAAAAACATAATTAAAGAACAAAGCAGTGTTTTAATCAGCATCCTTGGACATCTGTTTCTGGAATAAGCCTGACTAACTGTTTCTCCCTTCTTCCAATCTTTGCACTAGGCTAAACTGCAGCAGCTTCATATTCTCAATACTGTAAATATTATAATCAAACTTTGGTAATAAAAAATAACTTCTTTTCTAAAATCCTGAACTATTTCTTTATTATCTTGAACTGAGAACAAATAAAGAGTCTGACATAGACAGGCAGGGTGCTGCAGGCAGAGAATCGGCCCACCCTTACTTGCTTAATCTTCTGTTTCACTCTAAAAGGATTCATAATCTAAAACATCTATATTACAAATAAGATTTAAAGCCACTGACTGAGATCAGAATATCATCAATGCATTTTTCAACCTAAGGTGTCGCCTCCTGCTGCCCTTTAGAGAGAGTGCAGCTTCAGATTTGTAAGCTATGGCCAAGATTTTATACATGTCTGTAAATGTTGAATGAATATTATTATCTTTACCTGCACAATATATATGTCCAAAACCTTTGCAAACATCTCACCTCATGCAAGGGAGGGGGCAGTCAGTGCATTTTAAATAAAGACACCAATAATCACACCAACTCAATCCACCACAAAATGGATTCAGTGAGTTAAATACAAAAACCCACCAAAGTGACTTCAGAGTAGTTATTTGCAGAGGTGGCAAAAGTAAAGACATTTTGTACTTAAGTAGAAGCACAGACTATCAGTACTAAAATGAAAATGAGTAAGGAAGAGGTTAAAGTGTGATTCAGCATGTGGAGGAACCCTAAAATCAGTTCTAATGGCTCGCCATCGGGAAAGGGACTCATGACTCTCAATAATTTCTATTGAGAGCTCTATTGGATTTTCTTAATGTACAGGCTGTTTTCAGCTGATCTAGTCTGCTACTGCTCTGAGTGTTACTGCTTCTTGTGGATTTACACAACTGAATTGAACCAGATGTAAGCAGATGAGTTGTCCTGGCCTATTTTCATTCTCTACAATGACAGTCTTTATGTTTGTCTTTATGGGTCTTAACATCATCAGCTTAATTTCAAATTCATCTCTGCTACACTTGATGTAACCTAACGCTGACCATGAGCACCACAGCCACTGTGCACCAGTTACACACACTGTTCTTTACTTTGAACCCACCAGAGTACAGCAAACTAATCTGTTTATCCTGCAGTAAACTGCTGATTTTTTTTCATGCCACCTTTAAATGACACAGTTAGTCTCCCTCAGAGACCTGCATTGCAGCAGGTCTCACAATTTGAAAAAACATAATGACACAATACCTATTTTAAAAACACTAGGACTACCACTGAGCAGTCCTTACTTTTAAATATAACCTCTCTTTCTTCATCTCCGAGTGAAGTGAGCTCTCTTTTTTTTCTCTCCCTGCGAAATACAGCAGCTGTAAAAAACTGGACACAAACAGTTTAACCCCTGATTATAACACGTGGTTTTACCTCTTTTGTCTCTTTTTATGCGACATCCTCTAGTGATTAATAGACTAACAGGACTGCTTTTCATGTGTTGCTGTTAAGGCTCAGATTGGTTTGATGTTCTAGGGCTCGCAGTGACATGAAATAATAATTTCCCTCAAATCTGTCAAAACCATAAGTAATGAGTCTGTTTTGCAAATGTAAGGAGTAGAAAGTACAGATACTTGTTTGAAAATGTAGGGAGTACAGATACAGATACCCCAAAATTCTACTTAAGCACAGTAACGAAGTATTTGCACTTTGTTATAGCAACATGATGAGCATTAGAAGAGTTACAAATGTAGCCTAAAAATCACAGAAGAAATAACAGATATATCATAAAATCCTTGATAAAGATGAGTGCTGTATACATACAGTGATGACTTACTGTCAATTGTCATACTGTCTTACTGAGGCACTTTAATGATTGTTACTAGTAATATCTGTGCTAAAATAAGAAATTGATATCTGAAATAAAAGTCTAGTAATTGTACAAATAGCATGTCCCTGTACGACAGTTGCAGATTCTGTAAGCTTTGTGCCATGTCAGGTGCTCAATTCATCTAACAAACCATATGGGCTCTTGACTCTATCGTAAATGAAACATTTACAATGCTGTGACATACGGTTTATAACTCCATCATTAATATTCATGTGGTGATCTGGACATCTGTGTGCAAAGGATCTGATGGGAAAGTAGAAATCTCTGATACTAAATAATGTAAGAGCAAATATATTTTCTCTACAAAGACTTTGATCTACTTTAACGAAACAAAATGGATTTCATAGCACTTCGCTCACACGGCAAGCATTTCAGCCCCTAACTCTTTTTCTACTGAACTCTGAGTACAAAGAATACAAAGAAACCACACTTGTAAGTATAAAAAGAAAAGAAAAAGAATTAAATTGAATAGTCATTTCATAATTAACTAAAATGTATGAATTAATTTGTCAGCTTTGAATAGGAAACACAACTTTCCATTTGAGCACTGACTCCATGGGCTTTGAGAGAAACTGGTCTATTCAAACATCGATAGCTGACTCTGTACGCTTGGTTTGATTCATGACCCAAGAGGTCATCTGCAGGCTACCATAACCTTGACCTTTGGGCAGAGGCGAGCACATCAAATATTTTACTCCATCATGTTTGTTTTACAAAGCCTTCTTCTCCTCACAGTGATTCCAGCTGGGCTCGAGCACACTGAAAAGAGGAAATAAGCTGAAAGGCTGTTGGGGTGAGACCATGTCAGCCTGGCCTTTAGGGCTTTTGTTGTAGAAAAAAGACCCAGAGGATCAGGAAGAAGCAGAGTTTGACTTTCTTTCTTGTTGTGTTTTGTTTTATTTTTGTACACTTGCATGTCTTTTTGATCTTTTCCTTTTTCTTGGGTTACCAAGAATAATATAGCACACTGCTGTGTGCTCAGAAGGCAGCGATTTATTGGCCAAGACACCAGAGCTGACCCCTGATACGTGTTGTGAAGAGCTGACCCAAATAATCACTTGGTAAATATTTGGTGTTGCTTAACCAGGATAGATGGCCTACATAATCCAACAGGGATGTTGTAACTGTCAGTTGCAGTAACTCTGGGATTGCTAACTAGACTAATGGTTCATGAGTTTTCCTTTGAGGTTTAAGGTTGAAGCAGCTCCATCCATTACATCAGAGGTTTAGCATTGAAAAAAGTGAAGCATACTTGCAGTGTGGAAAAAAAATCCCAAGTATTCAAAGGAACACTGGGTAAAAATTAGTCTTAATTACTTAAAGTTTTCACATTTTCCCCAAGGTGAACCATTGCAAATAAACATGTTTTCGTCCTAGCAGGATCATTTTTAAATGGAGTAGTCCTTTAACTGGTGTTGTTATCTTTAAGAAAGTGAAAAAAAAAAAGATTTCTACCTAAAACTAAAGGAATAAAAATCAGATTTTCTGAAAAGTATTTTGCGCAGAAAGAACTTTTTGTATCATTAGACGTCATTAGACTTTGTTGATATCCATAATATGGTGGCCGATCTGAAACAGCTGCGTTCGAGTGGTCACGGCTGTTTTCAGAACCCAGATTTACCAGTATAGATATGATTTAAATACAGTTTGAAATCATACAGAAAATACGTAGGGGAACTCAGGAGTAAAGCATCAAAGGCCTTCAGCAGTTCACTGCGATGTTATGATTGCATGGCGAGGATTTTCTGTTTGATTTAAAATTAATGCAGATTCACAAAAAAACAACAACCAAAAACCGTTCTACCCGCTGCAGAGCGGTTGCAGATATTTCTTAATGTAAGGAGGTATATTCAAGGTCTGGTAGTTTTGTGTTGTTTTGGATTTTTTTTGGGCATTTTGGATTTATTTGTTTTTTACTGCTTAAAGTTTTTGCCGCATGTTTTGGTGTTTCTTTCATTAAAGTAATGCTGAGCTTTAGTTGTACTGTAATGTTTGAGCTCAGGTTGCTGTTTAGTTGTTCTAGAGTCTTAGAGCCTATTAAAATCAGGCTTTACTATTAATAAAGTTACAAAATATAATTACCTATCACTGTCTCACTGTCGTCAGCCCAGTTTTTCTAGATTTTAGCATTATACACTCCCCTTTTTGTGGACCTCCAATTTCGTCCGCTTAGACACCCCTGTGTTTTCTTCCTATCTCATTATTGTATATTTTAAAATATACTTGTCATTTTTTTGTCTCTGTGATACCACATGTTTTTATTTTATTTTATTTTATTTTACAGTCTGCTCAGGATGTTTATCCTGATGTTGTACTTGATGTTAATCTGATATTAGGAAACAATATTACAATATATGTAAAACTTGGAAGGGGATCATTAAAAAAACACGGTATAGCTGTAGTGGCTCCTCACTAGCGACTGGTATATTTTGTGTATAAATTTTACTCTACGTGCTTCAAAGAGTTTATTGTAGAAGTAAAAATATGTGGAGAGACAGAAATGATGCACAGGATTACTGCCTTCAAGCTTTTTCTTTCACTTTTTTGTTCGATTATTAACACCAACTTATCGACTAATAATATGATCTTCTAATTGCCTTCTTTGAATAAAATCTGAATTTGCATGTGCACAAAGTGATTTCCCTCCCCATCCCAGGGACAGGTCTGAGGGTCCTTACCAGTCCCTCCTCCCCAGGTCGCAGTGAGGTAACTGCCAGGTCATTGCCACTCTCGTCAAAGGCGTTGATGTCGATCCCCCAGTTAGTGTGGGGCTGTTTGAACCAGTTCTGCAGCACGTGCTTAAAGTCAATACTTTGCCAGTGGCCGACCCTGGAATTGAGCTCTATCTTCAGGGAGCGGATGCGTATGTGGCGGCTGCCCTGCTCTGTGACTGGCTTTAGTCGCAGGATCTGCAGGTAGACGGTGGAGGTCTGCTGCAGCGGTCGCAGATACACCCACAGCTGGGCCTTCAGCACCTTGGTGAACATCAGTTTGGGGCTGAACTTGAAGAAGCAGCAGCTGGGCTTTCCATTCACCTGCACCAGAGGCTCCGCTGTGAAACAGAGGAGAGTCAGATTTATTGAAGCACACGTGGACAGTCGTTTCACCAGCATTAAGAGTGTTTGCATTTTAATCTAAATGCAAAAAAGTACTCATATTTATTCTGGTTTTCCACCTCTAATCGCATGGTTTTTCGTTTTCATCATCATCTTTTCTAAAACAACAGACAAATAAATAAATAAAGTAGTAGCAATTTAATGGTCAGTGTTTTGGATGTACAAATGCAAAATCGCCATCATCATCAAAAGGACAAACCAGCACGCTCTGTTCATATGCTGCTAATAAACAAAAGGCATCCTTCCAACTGAGTCATGTGAGGTCTTTAGAAGATAACAAAGAATTAATTAATTAGGAGAATCTGCAGCATCACTCTGCAGCTTTCTTTCTCTACTGTTTCAGAACAGCTTTCATGAATACTCAGAGGAAAACAGAAGCTTCAGTAAAAGTGGGATTTTCTCCTCTCTAATATAAAAATAAACAGTGCATTGTGAAGGCATCAGAAAGCACATATGCACTACTTCATGCTTTGTAATGGATCATAAAGCCAACGACTGTGATAGGCCTGCATGGCACAAATAAACAGAAGCACTGAATTAGTTAAAAAGGGTTGCACTCTTGAAAGGATACTTCTTATTCTAGATGTAATAGTTTGTAGGTTCTTTGGGGAAAACTATAGTTACTATGTTAGATTGTAAACACCTGGAAAAGTGCCCATAATTTACAGAAACAGTGTGATCTAAACCGAGAGAGATACCTGGTGTTCATTTTACAGCATGACAATGTTAAAAAACAAAACAAACCCCCCCCTAACATTTATTTTAATAAAAGCAGCATGTCTGTAGTAAACTGACAGCCATCCTCAGCCTGTCTGCTTGAAGGCTGTCAGTTATCTATTCAGTTACATGTGTGATTACATTAAGGTTGGAAAACAGATACATTTGCATATAAAAACAAGAATCTGTAATGGTGGCCAGTGGACAGATGGTAACCTTAGATTCCCCTGGGTCACTCATAATGAAATGGCCCACCCCTGCATTTAACTAGCAAAACTAAAACATTTCAAGGTTTCTTTTTTTTCCGAGTGGGTCCCTTTCTTACTAATGTATTTGGGGTCTGGATTAAGGGTTATGTCACAGAACACAAGGCGTCCCCTTAAAGAGCCAGATTTATTCCTGTCATGATCTCGGGCGGGCTCTGGTGTTTTGGTGATTTGCACCACATGTCAGATCTGCACATGGTCATTTACATAGACCTCCATCTGATATAATGACACGTCCATCCATTGAATTCGTTCATTCATTTCCATGTAAAGCATTCATTTACTAAGGGAAATTTATTCTGTACTTATTTGGCATAATAATGTGCCGAGAGTACAATAGATTATTTAAACTGTCCATTATCTCCGAGCAAATCGGACAAATTAAAACTACAGATTCTGCACTTTTAGGAGTTGCGGTTGTCCATCTTTTTAAAAAAGAAAAAAAAACTGTATCAACTTGTCAATCATTGCTAAATCTGAGGTTGCTCGGGCAACCTGCTTCCTGGGTCAAAAGGTTATTTGGAACCTCAGCCTAGTTAAGAAATGGGATCAGGGGTCAAACCTGTCAGCCTCTTTACATCTCAGGGGTGCTGGGGAGGGGCAGCTCTAACAGCCAGATTGAGTTTGAAGGTCAAGGTCAACCCTTTGGCAATAGTAATATGTCTTTCTTCACGTCACGCCTTTTCACCAGAGAATCGTTGGAAACCTCAGGCGCACACATAACAACGCTGAATCACTTTGTTGTTGTTTTGATTAGGGTGGAGATTCTGCAGCCAATAGTGAATTGTTTATCAAACCAGGAGAGGACACTGCAATTTAATTATGGGCATGCATTGAGGGATAAGAATTCACTGAGGTACAAATGGACTGTCCATTAGAAGAGTCCAAGGCAAGCATTGAATAAGGGCCAAGTTAGGGACAGACGTGGTCCTTCAGCCTGTATTTCCAAGTCATTAGTGAGTGTAAATTATACAGTGTCTCACGCTGGACAAACAATGTTCCTTTTGGGGGGTTGCTGGGGTCACAGCAATTAACGTGGGTGGTGTTGTGTTTGCTCATCAGCACAAAACTGGTAATGAATTATTCTGCAAATTTGCTTGTGATTAATACTTTTTGTTGTTTTGAGTCACTGCAGATGAGGACGTGAATACACCAGCACTTCCTTTGCAAACACATTTCATCGCCTTTGTGAGAAAAATCCAACAAATGCTGAGGGGATGAAATGGTCAGTTTCTCAAGCAGAGTAATCCGAGAAGCAGGGCCTGCACGCCGTGATCCAGCGAGGTCCCCGGTTATTAAACACACATGCACAACATATGAGCTACGTCATGTTAAACAATGACTGCATTGATAGGTGAAATCAATTTGTGCCTTTATGGATCCTGTTAGTGCACAAGTCAGAGGAAAACCATGGAGGATGAATGCCTGCAGCTTAATTACATCCCACGCCTTGCCAGAGTGCTCCACGTGTGCAAAACGAGCAGGTCTAGCTTGTAAAGATCCAGAAAAAAAGCGGTGGGACATTTAATCCTTCCACCTGAAGTAACCGCTGTTGAAAAGCTTATAATTTTATGGAGAGACTGTTTTTATGGCTTAATTTCCTGCGCAATTTACACAGGTATAAGCTCTGTGTTTTAACACTGACTTCAATAATGAAGTCAAGATAAGAAGTCTGATTATGCGTCCAGCACCACCTACTGGAGCACAAACACCTCTCTCGTCAGCTAAACTGAAGATGAAAAGTAGAAACTAATTACTTTACAGTAAGAGCACTCATCTCATTTTATTCAAACTGAAATCCAAATTAAAGACGGAAAGAAAGAGACTGTGTTTTTGCAAAGGAAACCAGGTTTGTTTGATTTTCCTCCTCATGTTTCCTGCCTGCTTCATTATTATAGCGCTTTATTTCCCTGTGGTATAATTGCAGCATATGTAGCGCATGGATTTTACTGCCAACACGCAGCGGGCCTGCAGGTGAGCCTATCAAACATCTGGTGGACTCCCTGGGTACCTGTGTTCCATGGCTAGCCTCCTATACATGCATGTAAGAGGAGCCTTATAGAATATAAGGGTTTATTCAGCATGCCATCTGTCAGTTTTCATACAGTCCTCGCCCATTTAAATGCTTTTAATAAGTGAACACAGTGACGTTCCTGAGGGATGGATGAGAACTGAGCCGGGTAAGCTGTTGAAAACAGATGGAGAGGGAAAGTTAGGGTGTAGTTATACAATGAATAAGTAATATGAGACCGAGGAATGCACCTACAGTAGAAGGATAGATTTTATACATACATGTATTTATACATATATGTATATATGTCCGTATATATATATATATATATATATATATATATATATTACAAAGGTTTCTACTGTTTTGTTGTGGCAACCTGTCCACTCAGTCACATACACAGTATGCCTCAATGTGAACTTATCTGTTATATATCTTAAATTTATTTTTTAAATCAGTCAAAAATGTTCCTTGTCAAATAAAGCAAAGAAACAACTTTTTTAATAGTGAATAACCACATAGTTTGACCAAAGTTCATAAACTGTTTATATCCTTTCCTAACTTGCATTGGAAATTGCAATGACGCCTAGCTGTGCAGCAGATTACACCAATCAGGTGGAAGTACGCGGCTCAGATGTGGTGGTGAGAGAAATGGTCACCTATTGTTAATGTCCACATGGATAATGCATAATAGTATGACCCTAGATAGGAGTTTCATTTGCATATATATCTATATTTTCTTTTCTTAATGGGAAATGCAAATGTGCCATTTTGTAGTGAGTGTGTGTTTGGGAGCCTTCGTGTTGAATAAATGTGACTCTAGGGTATCCCTGCGCACCTCGGCATATTAATCATCGTGACACGTTCACGACCCTTCTAATAAGACAGGGGCCACAGTGCACCCCCTCAAACATCCCATCCCACCCCAGCCCCGCTCCCTCTTTGTTTCTCGGCCAGTCCCAGGGGAAAGGAGAGGGTGGTGGGGGAGGCCGAGCTCGAGCTGAGGATGGAGGATGTGTGTGCGTACTTGTGTGTGTGTATGTGTGTAAAGTTAGACCCCCTCATTCAGAAGCCCTTCCCGGGGACAACGGCAGGCACAAGACTCCTATTAGGACTGAGCACAGTAGCCCCCCAGGAGCAACAAAAGACACCTCCTAATGCACCCTGTTCTAGCTCAGTGAACACACACACATGGAAACATGCAGCCACACATAAATGCACAACATACACCAGCTCCAAACCAACTGCCCTCAGCAAACACAGTAAAACTCATTGTTTTTTTGGAGTTTCACATGTTTGTAGCGAAGGGGCACGGCTGCTGGGCAGAAGGATGGGGAGAGCGAGTGCGCATTGAGAACAGCAATAAGGTGGACAGCTGGACAGCACGGAGCACGCCCGGTTCTCACTGCTTGTGTTTGTGTGCAGCCACACATACATGCAGGACATTAAAGCCACAGGACAATGTTCTGCTTTGTTAAATGCAAAACTTTTCTCATGCGTTACACAAGCAAGTAGAGGGTTTTAATTGACTCAAAGGCATTTTTTAAAAATTGCTATCAGACTTAAGTGAGAATGAACACTAAAATATCAGATGATTATTTAGTTTAATAGACACAGAGCCATAAAATAATAAAAAATAAATGAATTTGCAGGTATTAAATTCCCCCAACTGTCATGCACAGTACTCATTTCTATACAACAACACATTTAACTTCCAAGGAAAGTCAGAGCAAATTTTCCTAGTTGAGCTAAAATGACCCAAAGAGCAAAAAACAAAACCAAACAAAAAACTTTTATGTGAAACTTTAGCCAACCTTTTAAAAAAAAAACAAAAAACTACCAATCAGAAGTACTCACACAGCGCTATTCTAGACCTTTAACTTCCTGTTTATTAATGTCTCACATTATTCACATAAAATGTTGAGAGTGTGCTTCAGCTCAAACTTTTCACTGCAGCTACCCCAAAAATATGTCAGTCAGGTGGATATTCATCAGGTTTACAGACATTATTATCTCAAAACAATCTGAAATTTCTTGTGTAAGATTACTGTTTAAGAGTTCTTCAGCAGGGATGTATCACTGAACTACACGATGGAACGGGGAAGGATAAAATCACCTGTGAACTACTTACAGATTTTATTTTATTTTATTTTATTTTTAGGATTTATTGTCTAAATCTCCCTGCTACAAGTGATACCACATGCTACAGCCATAGTATAACTACAGCCTAGCGTATTCTGGTTGTTGCTTCTCAATGAAATTAAGTGTAGCAATATTTTTCATTTTTTAAAACATTGCATGAAACTTTTCCAAATTGCCCCATATATCTGGATAGCTAGAAATAACCGTGACACAGAAAGTTGCTGGAAAGAAAAACAAAACAAAACAGAGAATGACACTAATGCAGATCCATGAAACCAGAGCTGGAACCAGGTACAGCTCTAAGCTTGGTTTGGCTTATCTAGACCAGACTACTTCATGTAATAGGTGGTGCTTTCTCTCTCTGACAAAAACAGGCATAAAACGAGAACCATACATTAGTAGGTTGTGCATTTGGTGTTAAACTCTTCACAGTTAGAGGGACTGTGTGTGTGTAGGCTGAGTTATTAGGGTTTAGTCCCTGCAGTGGAGTGATCTGTCTACTTTAGTGCTCTATATATTTCTTGACTAGGACAGGAAGGTGCACAGGTGGTCTAACACTTAGTGTTTGAGGTGAAAATTTTAAAAAGCCACTAAAAATGATCTTTTCATCTGACTGAGATTTTATTTTGGCACGTATAATGCTGTCATGCAGACTGTTTGCCAAATCTGCTCAAATTTGATTGGTCAACACTCTTTGGACTACAAGCAGACTACAAACAGACACCAGAAATCTTCCACTGCAAAGCCTGCAAAATACAGATATTAGCTCAGATATTAGAGATTATTTTTCTGATAGTACAAAAATACATTATTCGTAGTTATTGTCAATGTTACTCTTTTCATTCCAATGCACCTGACATGCTGTGAGAAAACGATACGTAGCAGCGGTTTGTGATGCACTTACAGCTCAGTTTGATGGGAAATTAAACCACTGCATCAAAATGTATGTTTATATTTGAAAAACCGCCCTCAGAAAATCTGGATTCTGAAAATGTTCACCTGAGCCACAGCTGATATTTAAAAGCAAAGCAAAACTGAAAACATGAGCACAAATGAAGACACACGCTTTGCCCCACTTGGTTAATAACGGAAAATATAATTTTTGCTGTTTAGAAAACAAATGATGCACATCTCTCAGTTTTTGTGCAATCATTTAATCTACAATCATTACATATTATTATTTAAAGATTATAGTGAAAAGGCAGAAAACATTTTAAATTTTTATAATTTGAACTACTGTAGGAGAAAGAAATACCTATGAACAATAATAATATTAGAATTAATTTTTAAAATAATATTAATGACTGATTTCTCAGAAACTTTCATACTTTCCAAAGGTGTCCAGTGGGGTGAACTGGACTCTTACATGCCAGTTCAAGCCCTGAGATCTACAGTATATCACTATTCACCAGTACATCCACCATTCAGACCCAACAACACCAGTTTTAATCTCCATTTACAATAATCTTAATCATTCATCCAAAACAAATTATGAAACATTTTGTGTTGCTTCCAATTTTTTTTTTTTTTGGTTGGTAATGTTAACAAAAGTAAAAATAAATAGCTACAAGTTACAATCTGTCAGCAGCTTCCCACCCTTCAACCAGCAACATGTAATTGTTGCTGGATTACATAACAAAGCCAGGGCTACTGCTGCAAGGAATCGAGGTGAGAATTCATCAAATTTTCAGCCACTGGCTCAGATTTATTATGTCACTTTAGATGCCTGCTGAAATAATGAAATCACGTTTCATAATTATGCAGACGACATCCTCATTTATCTTTCATCTTATGTGAATGCACAGACAAAGCCATTCAAACTTTTAGCAGATATTACACAAGCAAACTCTCACTGACCTCTTTTGAACTTCTACACTAAGTGTCTTGTGAATTTTTAAAAACTTCATGTTGAAACACTATGTGAAGTCTTTTAAAATTGAAATCAAATGTTTCATATAAATATGTTACACAATCAAACACGCACTGACCGATCAGCAGCTCCGGCAGCCTGAAATATGAATCTCCTTTGTTCTTAAAACTCATCCCTCCTTAGCTGCTACCCCTTACACATTCATGTCAACTGTTTAAACAAAATGCAAACACTTCTGCCTGCAAGTTCGAACTCACTAAGCTACTGAGAAAAATCCCTGAGGCCACCCAAATCTGTCAGAGCCTGAGCCAAGAGTTTTCTCTAAAAGGCAAAGTCAGTGTGGCCAGATTGTGCCAAACCTCCCTTGAGGAAGCTTTTTTCCCTCTTTTCCTCAGTTATAATCAACATAATATGGCCATAGTTCCCTTCATGAGCTTCTCTTTATCCAATTCTGCTGTACATTATATAAATCAAACTTGGCCCTCGTCCCTAAAGAAATTACTCAAACCATGCATTTTCACAACTTCCATAATGAATGTCCTCGGGTGATGTGGGTATGGTGAGGAGAAATACAACCACAGGTGATAAATACGGTACGAAGCTGCTCTCTTTTGCCGCAGAAAAGAGGCTGATTAAATTTTCATGCAGATAATAATGAGGTAATCCACTGTTAATTGTGCCTCTTTCCAACATACTGGCTCCCTCGTGGGATCCAACGTTGCGCCCACGCAGCATTTCGTTTGCTTAAATGCCTTAGATTTAATGGACTCTTCCATAAACTGATCCTCAGCACCTCCTCACACATCACCACACAGAGCCTGAACACATTCATCAACAATAATCCCCTCAATGAGCTCCGTTTTATCTTTTCACTCCCCTTTTCCTCCTCCTCCCTCGCGTCCCTATATAGGCCTTAATTACTGGTCCAAAGTAATTATTTCGTTTATTAGTGGAACGTAACATCTGTTTCAGGTCTTTTTAATTGTACCTATAAAACCCTTCCATTATTTCTGTCCCTTTAGGATAAGATTGGGCTGCTTGTTGCTCCCTGTGGACTTGCTCTCTTCTTCCCTCCGCCTCCCCACCAGAGCCATAGCATGAGCCACGGTGCACCTTTCTCCAGCTCCCTCTCTGAAACCCTTTAAAGAAGCAACAAGGAACTCAGCAGCGATACACACACCAGCTGAAAAAGCAGCAGGAGGAAATATGTATGTGCAGTAGTGTCTTCAAACATGGATTAATGCGGTCTTACATCCATTCTTCTTGTATTATTGATGAAGGTGGTATATTTCCAAATGCCAGGGGGGAAAAGCCAGCTGCAGGGACTGGTACACAGGAGCGTGGGAATAGAGGAAGGAGGGTGGAAGGAGTGAGATTCCTGAGGTCCTGGGGAAATTTTGTCCCCGTATTAATAGACTTTGGTCCCTTTGAAATTTTATTAGCCATAAAGTTGACGGTACGTTGTGCAATTTCTACAGTCGTACGGACGTGTCTTAAGTTTTTACTCCTTTTTAAACAAACCGCTCATGCCTCAGCGCCCAAACAATTCAAACACCAAAGTTTATCTTTCCCTGAACTGATGCCAGCAACTACACAAGGAGAACAGGTGTCATCGTCAAACTGAGACTATATCTATAAAAACCTCACATAGTCATCAACTTCCAGCAAACACTGACCAGTGAGTTGAAGACAGTCCGGCTGCTGGTGCTCTGTCCTTTTAGCGCTCTCCCTCTTAATTTTTATGGTTCCTGCACCTTCAGGAAATGACCCTTTTATAGGGTCAACACTATAAAAGACTTGTTTGTGTGTGTGTGTGTGTGTGTGTGTGTGTGTGTGTGTGTGTGTGTGTGTGTGTGTGTGTGTGTGTGTGGTGGGGGGATAAGTGTTCAAGTTACTACCGGTTCGTCTTTGCTGCCAAAGAAAGAGACCTGATGAGGTTAATAGTCTCCTCTTCCAATATATCACATAGCTGTGAACTCTGTGACCCTTTTTGTCAATAGGAGAACTTTTCTCTGGAGTGTGTGTGTGACTGTGTGAGTAGGTGTGTGTGGGCACCCTGTGTGTCTACACAAGCGTGCACATGTGGAAAATGGCACATGCATACCTCGACATGCGTGTGGATGTCTCTCTTTAATCGAGAGTTGTGTAAACCGATGCTCATGCTGGCTGAATGTGGTTCACCTGAATAGGATTACATAACAATGCCAGCATAAAATGGCATAATGTAGGCCTCTACTATTTACTGAACAAAACGTCGGGATAAAATAGTTTAAAAGTGAAAGTGCTATTTAAGGATGCATTCAATGTGGTGGTCTTGAGTTCTTCTAAACCTTAAGTGCTCGTCCCACTAATGGTTTAAGTGTTTTGCTGCAAACTGCCAGTCATTTCTCACATTTTGGACACACTAATATATCCATAAGCTGAAAAAAAGACTCTTTGCAGCAAAGAAAAGACATTCACTAAATCTAAAGAATGACCAGCAGTACAATAACTTTCTTGTGGCCTTTAAGTCTATTGCAGTAAATGAAGTGCAGTAACTGTCTGAGCAATTACTGTAATGCTTCTTCTGGTGTTTTCTACTGGCTGGCAGAAGTCATAAAGTGTGCCAAATTAGCATTAAGACATACAGAAGAAGAAAAGGGGAGAAAAAAAAGAAAGAGGAGGTTGCCGGTGGCAGAGGAAGGTCTGGACTGAAGGTTTTTTGGACAGGTGACAAATGAGAGACTAGTGGGGTCAAATCCTCACCCCACCTCGGGCAAAACAAACCAAGCCCCAAAATACACACAATTAGACACATAAATCAACAAATAGGAACACAAATAGAGCAGCTCACACGTAGATACACATGCATGCATTTGTTAATAAAGATTCTCTGACACGCTGATCAAAGCCGAGTCACTTTTTCTGTGAGGGAAACAAGCGGAGCGGTTTACCTAAACAGCACGCTGTACAGAGGGGAGATGTTTCAGTACATAAACTGCCGCACTATGATATAAATAGATGTACTTTTCCATGAAATTTCATAGTAATTACAGACCAGGAAGCATGGACCCTCTCAACCCCCACTGCGGCACCCACGTACCTTGAGTGAATACTAAGAAGCAACTCTGGCACAAGTCCAGTTCAGTATGTACTGTGTGAACCCCCGTGGCCCAATCAAAGGCAGTGTGCACGACTGTGAAAGGGTGATTGGGTTCGAGGTGCACAGGGAATAGTGTTTGAAGTCTTCCTTCTATCAGAGAGACAGAAAAGGGCACTTTTAATCCTGTGGGATCACTAAGGCGCCACAGGCAAAGGAGATGCGCTCATTCTCTCAATTCTTCCATGAGTACCGGGGGGGAAAAAAGAGGAAGGAGAGAGGGGGCTAACGGGGAAGAAGGTGGAGGCGGGTGTGAGGGGGAATACAGAGAGAGAGAGAGAGACTGAGCTGATGATAAAAAAACAGCGTAGAGGCAAACAGATGAGAGGGGAAGTGCTGCTCCCTAACATGACAGATTCAGCAGTAATGTCAATCAGCCACTGTGGGGCTGTCAGAAATGCGCAATAAGCTCACACAATGCCTTTTTCTGGCTTGATGAGATATCAAATCCCTTTGCACTGTGTGTGTGTGTGTGTGTGTGTGTGTGTGTGTGTGTGTGTGTGTGTGTGTGTGTGTGTGTGTGTGTGTGTGCATTAGAAACAGAATATGTATGCGTGTGAGGTAGTGCAGAGGATGGAAACCGGGGGTAAAAATATAATTTGAAGTCACTGTGTTTCCCAGAACGTACATTGAGTGTGTCAGCAATGCAGTCGAATGTGAGATTTCTTAATCAGCCAATCAGAGAGGTAACAATAACAAACCAAATACACTCTACATGTGTTTGTGAGCAGGTAACAAAAGGGGAAACAGGGACCGCACTCACGTATTTATGAACTGCTGCTTATATTAAGCAGTTTGAAATCAAATCAAATCTTTCACCTGCGGTAAGACATCATCTGTGCACTGATATCCTTTTTATGAGTTACAACAATCAACGCAAACAGAAAACTTGAAGGATGTCTGAGGTTCAAAATAATGTTAATAATGTGAGAACTAAACAGCACATATGGCCTCCTCTAACTTGCATTGAAATAGAGCAATTTAGAGGACATTTCAATAGCTGACATTTAAGTTAATGTTTTTTTGTTTTTATAATGACAAAGACAGGTGGTGCTTTCCATTACAGGTGAGTGGCAGTAAACACACACACACACACACACACACACACACACACACACACACACACACACACACACACACACACATATATATAGGTCTTTGTTCAACCAGGGAGTGAAAAAAAAGGATTATTTGCAGAGTGTTTCATCCGCCTTGTGCAGAATATATTACGTGTGTAAATGTTGTTGAACCCGGCGCTTCACCAGGAAAAGGTCACACACTCCCCTCGACCCTAAGTGATTCTCTGTCTTTGTGTACTCTTGGTGAAAAAAAAAGAAAACGAGCTGCGCCTATAAACTTCGCATTTAAAAGGCAAGTGCGGCCGAGGGGGGCCGCTGCATGAGGCGAACAATAGCAGCTTTTTGGACACACTTTTTCTCACTGCGATGAACAGCAGGGGAACCGGTAGAGCCTCCTATAAAAGAGCGATAGAGCACAGCTGCCAGGGTTCAAAAGTAATTTTATAAAATGTCTCAGAGGGGGCCTGCCTGTGGTTTATCTGTGGATTTATGGGAAACAATGGGAGGGCAAGCAAATTGTTAGAGGACAATAATCAGAGGGCCTCGAGATGTGATAACTCCAGAATTTAAGGTCTTTATGCAAAGGAAGACATTAAAGGATAAAGTGATGCAACTGCCAGCCAAATGCTGCATTATCATTAATAATGCACTTGACATTCAAACGGCTCTGCCATGCCTCGTGTTCTTAAAACGTTATGGGAGAAATGGAGAGTTTAAACGTGACAGCTAGGAGTCCAGCAGCTAAATATTAAACACTCTGCTTCATCATCATCATCGTCAAGAAGACAAAAGTCAATCAAGCCATATTGGCGCTGTCCGTTCAGAGTGATGAGGTTCTTTGTGCTACCAGTTATTGATTTATCAGTTTCACACATTATCCCCTCTTTTTGACAGCTGTCTAATTTTGCCAGTTAGTTTCCTTTAATCTCAATCACTAAGAGTAGGTTAGGTCACCGACTGTCCCCGCAGCAGGCCTGAGCCACTTGAACCTATACTGCTCCGCAATTACGCGCATGACGCATTTGGAGACAATATCATTGTTAGGTTGTAAACTATTACTCACGCTCAGAGGCCATAGTAATCACGGACTCCGTGGTGGCGTGGTACTCATCCTCCTCCATAAACTCATCCTGGGACGAAGCATCTCCCTGGAAGTCGTGATGGTCCAGAAGCTGCTGGAGCGGGGGCGCCTTGGGCAGCAGCTGATTGACCACCTCCCGGCTGATGTTGGGCGCCTGCTTCAGACGCAGTTTGCTCAGGATCTGGGACTTGATGGTCTCCAGTCTCAGCACTTTGCTCTGCTCCCTCCAAACACAAGCGGAACACTCGTGAGAACCGGCGTCCTCGTCCAGCAGAGATAGCCCGGCATCCGTGGGCGTCTCGCTGGCAGGAGGCAGCAGCAGATTGGGCTCATCGCTCCCCGACTGTCCCAAGGAGATGAGCACCATCAAGCACAGTAAGAAGTTGTACCTCGGCATGACGATGCGTGGACAACAGAAAGCGCAACTTTTCCTCCCCTTCCTTAGCTTGTTTTTTACGCACTTTATTCCGTTAGATCCCGTCTCTCGAATCTGCGCCGCTCCTCGTCTTAGCCTACAAACGGCAAAGAATAAGTGACATGCATCTAATCCAATACGATCACCCCGAAGTTTCTCTTTTTGTAATATTCTTTCTTTTTCTTTTTTTTTCTTTTAACAAAAAAAGTGCGCGCAGAGGGTGTCGGTACAAGCTCCTTTGATTGAAAGTTAAATGCCTGGTGAATGCATAGCCTGCTCACGTGCAGTATAAGCTAATTGTTGTTTTCTGTACAATTTTAGTCCACGGAGGTGTGAGTATGTGCAGAGGTGTCACTGAAAAATGTGCAAGTACGGTCAAAAAGGCGCTCTTTATATATCTCAGCTGCCCGATGTCGTAATCCGCCTCCATTGGCTAAGATTGCAACAAAAGGCTTTTAGGTCTGTCACCAAGTCAAGAGGGACAGAGGAAGGGAGGGTGTGCGCACCGTTAAGAGAGTATAAATGTTTTTACAGTGCACAAACAATGTCTCCCATTAGAGATAACCTATAGCCCAATTAGGTTATTAGGATGATGGCAAACTGCTCACTACGCATGTTTTTTTTTTTTGTGGTTTTTTTTTTTATAAAATAGGTTAAATGTTCAATGGTGCCAATTTAAAAAGAAAAATCAAAAAGAAAAAAGCTAAATGGATTTCTCGCAAATTTACCACAGCCAATCTTGAAGCGTGCACATAGCATTTATGGTGTAATTAAACTGGTAACTCGAAGATAAGAATTTATCATGTAACTAGACCAGATGGTATTATGCAGATTATTTAGATATATTCTTGTAAGGCTCTTCAAAATGAAAGTGAAAGTTTTCATTGAAACCAATAAGAAAGGACACACTCACGTTTTCCTTGAAAAATAATAGCTCCACATGTACAAGGGTGCATTCATAAAGGCTGATCATGATTTTGATAGATTATGTTTAATAACCCTACACCTCGGAGACTTTTGAGCCATTAAGCAGCAGCACGTCTGTAAGCTCTCAATTATAACGTAGATGGACTCATTAGTATACACAGACCCGTGTGAATGCCATTTGTACCAATCAGTATATGAACTAATGAGCAAGTGACGCATGCAATTATAGTGAGCTGTGGAATTTCAATCTTTCCTGAAACATCATCCAACGATATATAAACATGTGAGAATGTTATCTAAATGGTGCCCAAGAACCACGCTCATATACATATTTTCATATGTATATCATTGGAGGGGGGGTAAGTTAAATCTTTATTCTTCCAAAATAGGCTAAAAGTTTTGCAGCACCACCTCTTTGAGCGATGAGCAGCCTGTGCGACCACACCGACATCTGCTGGAGAAAAACATAGTTGCGACTGCAGGTCTCGTCTCAAAGCTGCGAGCCTCTCTGTTCATTGGAGGCTGTGTTTTGTAAAATTCACCTTCAGGAGCTGCACTCTAAAGCAGGAACTCTATTGGTTAGGTACATTTCATCCATTACTAAAGAACTGAGGATTCTCCATTGCACCTCCAATACAACGAATGAAATTCATTGCAATGAATGCATTACTTGGTCATCTCACAAATTTTTACAGTACCAAAGTATCAAAGCGTAATTTTACAACAGGCTTGGAGACATCAGACATGAAAGCATTGGTAATATGTCTGGTGGTATGTGCTCAACTCTTTTAGTTATTCTCTTCCTTTCAGAAAAATAATTTTTGCTCCGTTAAGATAAATCATTAGCAAACTGGATCAAAAGACAAAAACAAATGAGTCCTGAAGTGATGAGACACTCATGTTCATTCTACTGCAGTTGCCACTCATCCGTCCTCTGCACGTTTGCATGTTTTTCTGTTCACGTATGCAGATAAAGTGTGAATCATTTGCATGATCAGATTTGCTGATCTAACATCTACTCCGAGCCTTAACATACTAAACCCACATACAAACACTGAAGCTCAGAAAGGCTTTGTAAAACTTCATGTAAAATGATCAATGAGGTTTCTACATGATATATACACAGTGAAATAGATCCGGTTTCAGTAAACTTCATGGTCTTTGCATTGATGGGTGTAAAAAAAAAAGGGCCAGCCTTTTTTTGAATAACAGTTATATCTCACGCACACCAGAATAAACAGTCATTAATGAGGCAGTCATTGATTCAACAAAGTGTCACAGCACTGAGTCTACAGTAAGCAGTCCTCACTGTTGCTACGCAGTGACAAACTACAGTTCAGAGGAAAGCTCAAGGAAAAATTTAAACCTGGTTTGGAGTTTTTGCTCCAAACTGAGGGTCTGGTCCGCTGCATGAGAGCAATGTGCAGATTTTGTATTCAGTCAATCACCTTAAAGGTGAAGGAAGTTGTATGAACATTTCTATTTAACCAGTGCGTAGGCTGATATATTACTACATTTGCCTACAATTATAGAAACCCTGTATCAAGATATGAGACTATGTCATGATCATCTGTGTGCAATAAACACACATCTCTGGGATGAATAACAGTGTGTGATCATGTATAAGTTGTATAGTTTTAATGTTTTATTTGGGAACAGAATGGTGTGTATGTGTAAGTTTGGTGATGGAGTTTTTATTATGAATGAATGATGAATTTTTATGAATTATGTCTATTTTTATGCTTAAGGACAACAGATGGAAATTAGCCTTTGGCTATAATCTGGTATGTTTACATTCATGTAATTTTTTTTTTACATTTATGTTCATTAACATGCACTGTCCTAAATAAATAAATACAGCTTTTGAGTCATACACTGTGTAAATATCATTTTATATTTAGGGGGTTTGAACTGTTTCCTCATTTCCTGTTGCAGTTGTTCACTTTTTCTCCACTTCCTCTTTCACCCTTTGTTTAAATGATAAGTAACACATGTTAAACAACAACAACAACAATAAGACAAAACAAAAAAACTTTGCTTTGTCATGTATTGACTGCCATCTTAAGTTCTTCAGCTGTCAAATAGTTTGGTTTGTAAAGTTGTACAAACACTTCAGTTTCAGCATCCAGGTCTTGTGGAGGTTAACTTTGTCAGAAACCTGTGTTTTCACACCATGACAAGGCAAAAATCACTATATGCAAGTAGAGTGAAAAGACAAAGAAAAGGTTAAATTGACAGCTTAATCAATAAAAGTTGCTGTCAAGGTTGAGTAGTGCGGGAGTTGGCTTATCTCTGTAAAGAAGCATTGCTGTCTGTGTTCTCAGATTAGTTCCAGTTTATTGGAATAAAAGTATGTGGTTTTCAGAGTCTGTAAGTGGTAGAAATCCTTACTATTCTGAGCCAAATGACTTATGATTGACCAAGTTCATCATTTTCAATTCGTAATTAAATAAGAAAATAATAAGAATAAGAAAGCGTCTTCTCTCATAAATGAACATGGCAACACAGTTTATGTTTGCAAAGTTGCATCTGAACAAACCTCAAGACTTCTGAAACAATGTCCTTTGGATAGACAAGACCAAAGTGTAGGTTTTTGACCATAATTCACAGCATCACATTTGCAGAAAGCCAAACACAGCATATTTGCACAAACACCTCATACCAGCTGTCAAGCATTGTGGTGGAAGGGTAATGAGTTTGGCTTGTTTTGCAGCTAAAAGATATTTGCAGTCATTAACTATTCTTTATACCAAAGTATACTCAATTGTGAGGCCACATGTCTAACAGCTAAAAAGCTTGGCCCAATGTGGGTAATGCAACTGGACAATAATCCCAAGCACAGAAGCAGTAAATGGCTTTGGTGAGATCTTAAGAGACATTAAGATAAATGAAATGAACTGAAGCAACGCTGTAAAGAAGAATGGGTCATAAAGTCGTCCACAATGATGTGAGACTGATAAAATCATACAAAAAAATATTACTTCAAGTCACTGCTTCCAAAAGTTGCTCTATAAGCTACTGAATAAAAGGGATTTCTTATTTTCTCACAGGAAAAGTCCTGTTAAACCTCACTTTTCATTGTTCTGGTCACGTTTGTAAAAGTACCTATAACTTTACTAAAAAAACGGCAGGCTTTTTTCACTGATTAATTCCAGCCATGCACCAGAATGCTATCCCTTAACTTTACAACAAACCAAAAGTCATATTTGAACCCCCCCACAGCCACAAACGTGACCCATGTCTCCCTAAAAAGACGGATATTTGACTGTTCAGAGAGAGTGGGCGGAGCGAGGGCGGCGTTAAACACGGTTTGGTCCCTGCGGCTTTCCGTAGATCAGGGCCTGGGTGTAGCTCCCTGTAGCTGCGTAGGAAACACGTAAAAAACACCACTTCAGCCAGAGAGCCCGGAGGTGTCTCTTATATAAAGAAAAACGTAATATAACGCGTACAACATGCACTCGGTCACGCTGGACAGCAGTGGTTCACCGAAGAAGCGCTCGTTTTCTCGGGGAATGAGCGAGGACGAGTCTCTGCGCAGTATTATTAAAGAGGTGAGAGGACAAAAATCACGGCGTCGTTAACGTTAGTGTCAAACGTCACAGCTGTTTTAAATAACCGAATAAGTTTGGTGTTTTTAATTTGTTCAACACTTAAAATAAACAGACGGCTAGGGTAAACGGAGCAGTCGTCAGGCCCGTCGCTTCACTTCACTTCACTTCCTCGGCGTTACCGCTGTTAGCTGTTCGTTGTTTTGTTGTTGTGGCTCATGATGATGAGGTGATGATGATGATGATGATGATGGTGATGCTCAGACTCCGCCTGAGATGTGTTTTCGTCTTCTCATCAGACTGACAGCTCCTCCAGACGTGTGACAAGAAGCGACAGCAGAGCGAGCACCCTGAAGAGGAGGAGTGACAGCCAGGTAGTAGCTAGCATAAAAACTGACACTCGATGAGATGAACTCATTGTTGTCTCAGTGTTACAACATTATATATGTGATGGACACGCAGTGCTACCTAATACCTCTGGGATGAGACGCTTGCATAGGCCGAGAGTCTAAAGGTTTGTACTCAAAGGAGCTTGCAAAGAAAGGCGTCTGGACTTCTTTAAGTTACTTGAAGACGTTTCACCTCTCATCCGAGAAGCTTCTTCAATTCTAAGGTCAAATGGTGGAGAGTCCCAGATATAAACCTAGTGGGAGTGACCCCCCACAGAGGACAAAAGGACCCCCTGATGATCCTCTAATCGCCTGAGCCAAGGTGTGAAACTGGGTGTGGGTCCCAATCAGCCAGAGTTTCGGGTGTGTTCATTGTGAAACCTGGCCCCACCTTATCATGCGAATTCCTGAGGTCAGATGGCCCAGGATGTGAGTGGGCGTTAAGGCATCTGGGAAGGGATCTCAAAACTGGCTTATAGATGGCAGAGAGTTGGTGTCGTAAACCCCCGCCTCTGTTCAAAGATGGTCGCTCACAGTGGACATAGATGACTTCTTTCACTCCTCTTTCAAACCATCTGTCCTCTCTGTCCAAAACGTGAACATTGGCATCCTCGAAAGAGTGTCCTTTATCCTTAAGATGCAGATGGACTGCTGAGTCTTGTCCTGTGGAGGTGGCTCTTCTGTGTTGTGCCATGCGCTTGTGAAGTGGCTGTTTGGTCTCTCCAATGTAGAGGTCTGGGCATTCCTCGCTGCACTGTACAGCATACACCACATTGTTAAGTCTGTGTTTTGGCGTTTTTAGGTTTGTGCCTTGTGACACAGAGTGGTGTCTAGTTATGGTCAGTCGTGCCAAAAAGTGGATAGATGGATATCTACTTTATAGATCCACAAGAAAAATGATTATGTTACAGCAGCAAGATGAAGAATAAAAATAATGCAGCCTACAATATTTAACAAAGTTAAAGTGCTACAGGGGTCTAGTAAAGATCTTATACTATGATAGAATGGAAAAACTTTCTCTCATAATATAACAAGTACAAGTAAATATGAAGACAGTTTAAAATGGTAAGAGCAGGACTGGCATTGTGGAAGAGTAATGCAAACTGCATTAGTACATAATATGTATGCTATAAGTGCATGAAGGTAATAATAGAAATATGTGTGGAATCACATGTCGGACAGGTGTGACCACCTGTCATAGAACGAGGAGTTATTATACAGCTTTATAGAGAATGATGGGAATGATTTCCTGAGTTGTTATGGCAGTGAGAAGGAGCTCTGCTGGGTCAGAAGTGTGGAGCAAAGTGGGTATGATGAGTTGTCCATGACAGAGAGCAGTTTGATCACTGACTTACGGTCTCTAACTGACTCGAATGCCTCCAAATTCCGGCCAATGATGGGTCCAGGCTTGAGGATTAGTTTGTGGATCCTGCTGACATCTCTGGCACTGGATTTATAAAGTAAATGAAATTGTTTTTTAAACAGCTGTTGATATCTGTAAATATCTGGGTCTTTCTTTGTAGTTAGGAGAGAAATGTTTGAAATGAAAACCGTGTGACTGCCAGTAGTGACGGGAGCAGTAAAACCATGAAATTGTACTTTCCAAATTGCAGAAGATGGTTTGCTTCTGAACTTTTAGTACAGCAATAAATGGCGATATCTCGTGTTTTTATGGCTTCCTTATTTTTACTAGTTCAGTTAAACTTGTACTAAACAAACTCGTCTATCTGAAAGCTCCGAAAGCATGTTGTACAGCATGACTAACCCAGTTTTAAAAGATTATTATTAAAATAAAAAAGTCACAGGTTAACTAGATATTTTGTAAAAACCGAGATGGTTGTATTTCTACTCGGTAACTGACAGGGTGACTGCAAGGCTACACATTCCCAGGACCCAGAAACTGAAGCAGCTACATTGAGTTGAGTTATGATTTTAAATTTGTTTGTGTATGTTTTTCTTAATGGGATCCTTTTGGTCAGGAGATCAGTCTAATAACTCCCAACTAGAGCAGAGCTTTTGTCTGCGTCATCAATTATGTAAAAAGCCTATCAGTTATGGGAAAATGGCCACAATATTAAATGCGGAAACAGAAGTGCTTCTGGCAGAGATTTCTTCCTGTTAAGGAGGCATTTCCTTTCCTACTGCGGCCAAGAGCTTCCTAAAGGGAACATTTCTGTCTTCATTATGTAAGTTGTTGACCTGACTTTGTAAAGTGCCCCGAGATGACCGTGTTATGACTTGGCATGGTATGAATTGAAGGGAAAACATTTACAATGTTTATTTTCCATTCAGTATTAAGTCATTTACACGTGTTTGACAGCAGCTGTCGGCATTAATTGATTTATAAATATAAGTAACAAACTCCTGTAAGAGACACGTATGAATAAAGTGGACAAATAATCAAAGCTACCTTTTGTAAGATGCAGTAAAGTTTATTTTGATGCTTATAATAACTGAATTTGTGTAACTTTAAATTTTAAGGTCATCGTTCGTGTTTGAGTTAAAGGGGACCAACAGGAGAGGATCCAGTATGCCTCATTTAAACTGCTTTGTGCTGATTTTAACTCAAAATACTCAAATGTTTTTTATTAAAATTATTTGTTTTCCTTTCAGCAATCTGAGCAGGACCTCTTCATGGGACTACCAGAAATGGTAACGATTTCTCACCATTATCCTCCTTATTGTTGCTATAAATATAATGATGTTTACTGCTATTGAAGGCTGTGCTCACAGTAATAAATCACAGCAGTGAAGCATATTCCTTTACATAGGGAGGCATTGTCACGCTACCACAGGAGGCCTCCCACAGATTGTTGCCTCTGAGAGCTCAACGAGCACTCCCACTGACTGGCATGCATTCTCCTGAAGTTGCCTACACTGATCTGTTACCGTGTAACTTTGTGATATAGCTAGAGCTGCAGGCCAGCTATGAAGAGGCTGTGCAAGAGCTGCGTGGGCTGGAGGTCGAGCGAGAGGCTCTGTTGTTCCAGGTGGACGTCCTGCAGGACACGCTGGAGGGTGTAGAGGAGCTGCTGGCTGAAGCCCAGAGAGAAGCTGGACAGGCTAGTTTGGTAAGTCCAGGTCGAGCCAAAACACGAAGTAAAGTCTTAAAGTCTCTTAGAAATGTGTGTGTGTGTGTGTGTGTGTGTGTGTGTGTGTGTGTGTGTGTGTGTGTGTGTGTGTGTGTGTGTGTGTAAGTAAAGTTCGTTGTTTGTGATTACAACAGATTGTGACACTAACGAGCTGCTGCTGTCTCTTTACATTTGTAGGAGTTGGAGCGAGAGAGGGAGGCCAAAAGGAAACTGGAGAGCATGGTGCACTCTTTGATGCAAGAAGTGGAAAGATTAAAAGAGGTAAAGTGAGACCGTTTATGTAAGCTTGCAGAGGCTCCGAATTTGTTTATAAAGATGTAAAGGGAACCTATTGCGCAACAGTCTGTCAGGCGTGTGATCGCTCGTGAATATGAATGATGGCGATGCTATGTCGTTGTTTTGTTTTTTTCTGGGTGTGTAACCCGGAGACACGGCAGGCCTGGGCATACAAGATTTTCTGTGTGTTGTGGTTTAGTTTTGTCCTTAAGGGTTTTAGCAACTGAGTCTCGTCTTTCTGGGAAAAAAGCCCTGAAAACGAAATGAAGAAGTTAGAAAAGTACAGAAGTACTTAAGTATCCAAGCCACATTTGTTGAGACTGGCACAATCAATTGTTTCAATTACTGTTACTCATTTTCCACTCCTGAAACTTCCACGCCTCGTCCATTCTTGTGTTGTCCTTATAAAAACAATTTGTGGTGGTGCATAACACGTTTTGGAGTAATCTCTTCATTTTTCATGGTGAAAAGAGTCTGATCACTTGACCTCTAGCCTGGTACCCCACTTAATTATGCTGAGTGTCTAGTGTGAAGGACAATCAGGAGTCTGCACAGGTTATTCTACTTTAAACCTGGACTTGATGGTAATGCTCTTCTTCAAGAGTCTGACTTCTTGCTTTTCTTATCTTCTCTGTTTAGATAGTGTTAGCTGAGTGGAGAGTAGGAATAAAAATTCTTAAGATAGCTTTAAAATATACAATGTTGTGCAAAAGTCTTGGGGCCACTCCTCATTTATTTATATTTTGCTTCCAAGGAGACAGACATTTTTGATTTGTTTTTTGTTGTTGTTGTTAAGCAGTTTAATACTTACCTATGACTCATTCAAGCTTAAAAAAGACACCTAACTCAAGGGATTAACCAGTGCTGTGACTACACATAACAGACAACAATTTTAGTTCATTTTTAAACATTTGTTCTGATTTATTTAGTTAAAATGTACAGAAAAAGCCAAACGTGACACCTTTTGGGGGCATAAGACAATATTTTTGCACCAACAAGATGGTTCTCAAAGAGGCAAAAACAAAAGGCAGCCAAAATCCTTTTTGTTTGTGTCTTATATACTTTATTTGTATGTTTACACATTTCAATAAATTACTGCACATATTTCCTGTTTTCCTTCCAAAAAGAGATGATTGATGGCTCAAGATCATTAAAAAAACACTGTAATTATATTTTCTATGAATGAGCACTGCTTATGCTTTTCTTTTTTTACACCTTGCAGGAAGGGAATAACAAACTATCAGGACCAGGTGAGATGGCTAAAGCAACAATGCAGGGACACAAAATAAGAAATGATGCCAACAAAGTCGAGAGCTCCTCCTCTCACAGCAGCAAAGATGAATTGGGAGCTGCAGTGCAAAGAGGACAGAGTGAGGGCACAGAGGAGAAGCAATGGCGAATGGTAAATAAGCCCATGTGTCACCAGCCTTCTCTTGCACTGGGCAGCCTGGTCGCTGAGGATGGGGTCCACCAGAGACCTTATGAAAACGGGGCAGCAGATGGACAAGATCCCCTGCTGGATGAAAACGACTCGGACAGCATAAGTGCCTACAAGGATGCATTCGATGAGACTCCAGAGCAGGACAGGATCTTTCCAGGTGACGGAGACAGTTTGGAGCTGCCCCACGATGCAGAGAACACAAAGAAGAGCCTGCCTAATAATGGAGACGCCCTCAACAGTGAGGTCGAAGGCACCAAAAACAATGAAAGCTGCATTTTGTCTTAAATTTATGTTTCATCTACTACTGAGTAAGGTCAGAGATAAAATAGTTCATAACTTGATAAAATCCAGCAGCATTTTTATTTGAAGTTAGACATTTCTGTTCTTACAAAAATCAGTTGAGATTAGATGTATTAGATGTTGCTAGTCAATAGTTTGACATTTTATGAGAAAATGATTAGTAGAATAACTGTGGAAATAATTGGCAGCTTAATCTATAAGGAAAAGTTGAAAAGATTAGTTAGAGCCCTAGTTATGATACATTGTAGTAGAAGTTACATTTTTAAAAATAGTGCTGAACGATCTCAGGTTTAAAAGCTGAAATTTCGCTGACTACTTTATGTTATTTGCCAATCATTTAATTCAAGTCTGTCGTAAGTGTTTGGGTTTTTCCTTTTTTTAATGCACGTTGCAATACATGGAACATACTCCATGTTGCTTTGACTGTTTACCTTTTTGATTTTAAGAAGGATATTTTATACACAAGAAGCAGTCAAGACAAAAGTCACGATTTATCTGTCTCGGTAAGAATCTCCACAGCAGCTGTTTTAGCTTCAACCAGAAGAAGACATTACAAACACAGAGGTTTTTTTTCTGTGAAGTTATTGTTAACTTAAATTTGATCATAAGGATTTTGATCAGGCTGTGTTGCTGGTTTCTCTCATGTTTTTCTTGGACTTGGAAGTCTGGTGATTTCAAATAGGCAGTTCATTTATTCAAAGCCTCAAAGTCTTAAAATTTTTGTGTTTTTATTAAAAAAAAATAGAAAATGGATTTGGCTGCATTTGCACTTTTTAAAGTTCTTATATTGTGACATTTATTTGTCAGATTACATTAAAGCCAACATTCCCTTTTTTAACCAAATGTGTCAGCCAGACCTGACGAGCTGACCACTGCAGGCTGGATTTTTTTTTTGTCTGGCTGCAAGGACATGCTGCATGTTTGCACATTCGCAGTGGAACTTGCTGAACTTTGCCTCTTCAGATGTCTTTCATTGCTGTAAAACACTTTGTATGTAACATTTTTAATGCCTTTTTACTTTCTTTTTTTTTAAAAATTGTGCCAGAATCAAAAGTAGACTCCTCACTTCATCTATGATCCGTAGCCTGCACGAGCACCTATGAATGTATACTGATTTCCAAAATGCACACAAGTTTGTGTCATTTGAGTGTGTTTGCATGCAATACTATCAACTACATGTAATGAATAATATGTCTTATTTGCTGTTACAAATACTTTTTAAAAGGGATTTTCAGTGTCAGTTTATTTTGTAGACAATGTATCATTCTTTTATTCCCCAGTTTACAAAGTCGATTTAACAAAGTCGACAAATAATTAAAGTTTTGAACATATCAGGCTGGACTTTAATGATTAGAAAAGCATATATTGATAAATGGATCTCTTGTAGAAGACAGAAGCAGAACAATAAATCTGCACGGGTTATGTTGAAGTTGCTGCATTTAGCTGTGTATCATTTTTGGTTTTAATACAGGTTGTTGACTTTGTACTCTGAGGTACTTTTTTGCTAGTTCTTTATAACCTGTAGCATCGACTGTCAAATGTATGTAAGTTTAGGAGGTTACTGTTATTTTAGTGCTGTGTGGTGATACTGTGGTCACTTCTTGAGCAGTCAGGTGATGGCAAATGAATTATAACACCAACATCCATAGGTGCTGGACAGTTCATTTTCAGGTTTTCCCGGTGATACAAAAAAAGAAAAGGAAATGACCTTTGACATGTTGCTGTGCAGCCAAATTGGTTTGTTTTTTTCTTTGATTTCAAACAAAAGTACTGAAAATACATCCTTTTATGTATGATGCCTTTTTTCTGTTTGTAATATTTTCAGCTCTGTCATTGGCTTTGAAATAGATATTCAGATTTAAATGTTAATGCCATACATTTATATCATAATAAAATGAGTGAGTAATGCTTTGTGCCATTTCTGTTAACTTGCATTTAAAATATGGAGAAAGTGAATAAAAACAAATAATGACTTAATAAGCAGCTTGACATTCAAGCCTAATTATCAAGGAACGTGCTGACGCCTGCTCATCTTTCAAATCTCTGATGATCAGTTAAGCACCTCATTTTTAGGAGACTCATGACCGATCGTATAACTGATTGTATATTTAGTACACTAAAGGTAAAGGTCGCCTTTTCTTTTTCAGACTGATTTCTGGGAATCACATAAGATAACAATTTACAAATGAAAGCAGGAATGGAGAGATTTCTGTTTTCTTCACTTATTTTGAGCACATCGTGTTCCATCCTTATTTGCACAAAAGATGGAAAATCAGGTCATCTTTACTTTCATATTATGAGTAACTTCAAAGTAAGTGACACAAATGTTTGCAACTAAGTAAATCATTTTAATTACTTTCTTCTTTATAAATAGTTTTCAGTTTAGTTCTAAACCTATTAATCCTATTGGCCATTATGGGGATAAAAGAAAATGCACCATCTTCCATGTCTTAAGATTTTACATATTGGGACACAATAAAAAAAAATCAATCTAGAACATCAATCAAATTTCAATGAACTGAAGCAACGCATGTAAGGAAGATCGGGCCAAAATTCCTCCACAACAAGGAAAGTTATACAGAGTCATACAGAAAATGATTATCATTGTTGCTGAAAGTGTTTCTACAAGCTATTGAAACATGAACTTACTTTTTCACATTCTTACGTTTTATTAATTGAATAAATGACAGTGCAATGTTGTTTATCTGAGGTCTTATTTAAATCATTTATTTGAACCTGGTAAGAATCACATTTGTTAAAAAATGACATCCTGATAAATATCGTAATATAAGACGTGTGAGTTAACTGTTGCCTCCTACGGGGTTCGACTGCACAAACATGCAGAGGGGAACAGCCATTGTGGTTCATAGTTCAGTTAGGTTCATTGATTTTGACACAAGAGTTCCTAAATAGTGTTAACTCCATAAAGGCAGCACAGATTACAAAAATAAAGTTTTGAAAAAAAAAAGTAATTTGACTAAAATGTACAGAATGGACTCATGATTATAAATTTTTAAAGATTAGTAAGTGAAAAAACATGAAAAGCAAGAAAGATCATACAAAGAGACCCCAACAGCTGGCTTCTATCAGTAACTACTTATTTCAAATACTGAAAGAAATCTCAAAACATCCCTTTTTCTTTCTTCATTTTCAGCTGTTTCCACTGCGGCAAGCTCACAAACTCATCTTTGGTCATTCCAAAGACGGTGGTGAAGTCAGTGTCAGAGAGGTATTTCTGCAAATGAGGTGACAAAGTTTAGCGGGTGATGGCACACGTGTTATTTTTTAAGCTGCAGAGTTTTACTGGTGATGGTTGTAATCATCACTAAATTAATGAATAAGCAGATACACGTACAAATCTTGAACTTAAATGTGGAATTGATGGGAAATGGAAACATTGGGAATGCGCGTACATACCTCTTTCTGTTTCGGGTCAACACCTTCTGGCAGCTCGTTGGCAAGCTTGTTTTTCAAATCGTCAGGTGGGAAAGACTGAAAACTTTTCACACTGTTCCCTCCGTTCTGCTCCTAGAAAATCACATTAAAAGAACATTTTAGTTTATATTGTATTATTAATCTCAATCTTTGAGTATACAAATCACAGTACTTTATTAATGCAGGTTCTGGCCCTTATTTCTACCTTCATTATGAACTTTTGTTTGGCCTTTAGGATTCATATTCTTTATTTTGTTTGGTTTCTGATCATGTTTAGAGCATTTATATTTATTTACTTGTTTTAGTTCGTCACTGCCTCCTCAGTGTCCTTTTGCATATTGTTGTCAAGTCTTCTCCAGAATAGTTCTTGTTTTGTTTTGTGAGTCATTTTGCTCTTGTGCTTTGTCCTTATTTTTATTTTGTCTCACTGTCCTTGATTAGTTTCACCTGAGTCTTGTTGCTCTTATGTTTCCACTTTCGCTGATCTCTTGTGCCCATTTAAAGCTCCAGTTTGCTTGTTCTCTTTATTGTGTTGTTCACTTAGTTGTGTGTCTGTGGCAGTACACACCCAGTGCTCCCAGTTACTTACCTGGCTTTGCTCTTTGTGTTTGGATTCTTGGATTTTGATTCATCATCAATAAATATTTTGAACTTTTGCCTTCTGTTTCCTACACTTGAGGGTCTAATATAGCTACACTCCACACTGCAGATTATGATAGGAAAGGCCTATAAATTTTAAATCTTTTAAATTCAATAATTCACGAGCTAAAACTTCATGCTAACATAGAACTTTGTTGCAAGTTTTAACCTAAACAGAGTTTGAGAAATGAATAAAACTTTACATACTGCAACAGTAACATTAACAGGTGACGCTGTATCTCCAAACTCCTTCTTCAGCTCCTCATAGCTCTTTCCTGACTGAAAGAGAGAAATATTTGTAAGATTATTTTAATTATAAATGGAAATCCACATTTCAGCTCAAAAGCATAACACTCACACTCCATTTGGTGGGATCCCAGGCTGTAAACCACCCAGTGAAGGTGGGTGGCTCGAAGCCTTGCTTGATCAAGACAATGGGGGTGTGTGGATCTCTGTCACCCGGGTGGGTCTGCAGATACTCTTGGCTGGTTGTCAGTGCCTCTTTGCGCTCCTCCTCATTTGCGTCTTTACCGACCCAGATAAACACCTGGAGAAAAAGCAGGATGTGATTAAAGTGGTGGAGTTTATTTATTTCATTGTTATGTTCATATTAATAACCTGTCAAAAATCCTACCTGGTCCCATGTGTCCAGTAGCATGACATCATCCTCGCTGAGGTCATCCTGTATGAAGTGAGTCACCTCAGTCACAATGAAACGCCCTGTCTTATTGGAGCATTCAAACAGGCGTGGCTTATGGTCCAAAACTACCTGCTGCAATCTGCGGATGGCACATAACCAAGTGAAAGCAAACATATAGAAAAGTCACACTTGAAGCTGTTGGTTCACCTGTTCATACTATCCTCACCTCTTGTCATTTGCATAGGGAGCTTTCCCCCCAAGCAGTTCCCAGAATTCAATGGGCTCCTGACCCTCTGCAATAATCTCTTCAGAGCCTCGTGGTGAGTTCTGGCTGATTGCTGAGCTGACCTCTTTCGCCATGGCTCTCTCATCTCCACTTGATCCCTGGTTTACAAAAAGATGCCACCCCGACCCCAGAGCTCATCAATAGGCCTATATTTTGCTAAAAATGTTCATTTTATTTGATTTAATCTGGTTTTAGAAAATGAGGAAAATCTTGTGACATGTTTGTTATTCTTATGAAGGAAATTCATGAATGCTGAGTCAGCAGCTGGTAGAGATGAACTGTTTGACTCAGCAAAACCACAGCAAGGGCAGATGCTCACCGACAGACAGACCGAAAAGCCAATCAGTCCTAGTACTTTGATATATATATATTGATATATATATATATTTGATATATTTGATATATTTGATATATATATATATATATATATATGAATATAACTGGTTGGATGCATTTTTTGAGCATATAGTATATATATATATATATATATATATATATATATATATATATATATATATATATATGAATATAACTGGTTGGATGCATTTTTTGAGCATATAGTATATATATACATAGTATATATATATATATATATATATATATATATATATATATATATATATATATATATATATATATATATATATATATATATATATATATATACTATGTATATATATACTATATGCTCAAAAAATGCATCCAACCAGTTATATTCATTCATGGTTATTGACCATCAATTTGTTTCCTTAACAGCCTCCACTCTTCTAATGATGCCCTCTTTCCTTTGGTATTTGATTCTCTTCAGCCACAAGAGTCTTAGCTATGATAAGCCCTGATGAGAGATGCTAAGGTCTGACTTTCGGTTCCACCCAAAAAGTGCAGAGGCCTGTCTGGGCCTGCTGAGTTAGTCAGCTCGAAACTGTGAGAAACAATTTCTCTACAGTCCTTACAGCACACTTATATTAAAATCTTAATAAAAACCAAAAATTACTATCTGTACATTACTTTATTCTTTTTTTGGAGGAAGGACATCCACCATTAAACTCTTCTAAATCAAACATGTGGAGCTACCACTGTTGCAACCCCTTCAGACAAGGGAGCAGCTGCTTTTACTGTTTCTAATTCAGGGAAAATTTACATGCTTGTTATTCTTACTAACCTTAGGGTACCTAAACCTTAAATACTGTTCGTTCAGGTGCCTTTAAAAATCAGTTTGATAAGAATATTTTACTCATTAGCCCTTAAAGCTTCATCGTAAAGCCACATCGTTGAATTACTGCAAGAACCCATCATCTGTTCCTATTTTCTATGTAAAGGTGATAGACAGAAGGGGATTTTTATTAGTCTCTTTTCGGCAAAGGGACCTCACCTATGCACCCAAAACTCAGACGTTCAAAATGACTATTCTCTTAATTTAGAAAAATGATTTTTTTAAAATACTGTGTGAAATGTGACTCACCCCTCACTGTGAAGAAAGAAATCTCCCCAAATAGTTAGACATTTCTCTCCAGATATCTTTCATCATGAATTATATTACATTAAAGAAGAGACAAAAATGCTCTAAAGGGCCTGTCAGTTTCTCTGTCTAAAATAAAGTTGTATCTTTTACCTTTCCGCACCAGAGATACATTCCTGTTTGGCTCTTGAGCAAAAACACATCACTAGAGTTTAGAGAGGTGGCCAGGGCTGGGACCTCAATGGTTTTTGTGTTAAACTGGTCAGTCCCGTGAACCTGGAACAATCTCACTGGAGGCTCAGGTTCTGAAGATCCTTTTCTAGATGTGCCGCCCTAAAGGGAAGAACAAAAATATCCTGTACAGAGTAGCACTTTGTAATAGGGCAAGCAACAAACGGTGTGATTCCCATAGAATTTAATAGCATTTCAATGTATGTCATCTATAATCACAATGTAGTTTAACAATTAACAATTTAACATCAAGTTGGTAAAAGTTCAACTTTTTACAGATAAAAAAGGAAAGGAGACATTATACTGTCATTTTCCATAACTATATCTAATGCATAACTAATTTGAAGTATTGAGCAAGCAATGCTGATGAATGCATACTATTAGGTAATTTACTGGAAGAACAACTAAAATTTCTCCATCTTCAACTTTAAATGTTGTACTTTGCAGGGTTTTTTTGTGTAAAAATAACAAAAAGAAAGCAAATAAATTATTAAACTGTGCAAATGAAAAAGCATAAATATATGTATTTATATATCATATTCAATAATTTATTGTTGATTCTCTTGTGTCCAAGTCTGGGTTTGCGTGTAATTTTGCAGTAATTTTAACTGGAAATAAAAAATATGAATTAAGATTTGGCTCCATCAGTATAAAAGATCACATGGGCCTATGCTTGTTTTTTCTTATAAGTAGAAAAGGGAGAACGATTATTAGCACATTTTTATATGCAATGAAAGCCGTGTCCTTTCATATTTTATATGTAATATACAAGGACAGTTGAATTGTGAAACATCCATGATGCACACCAGAGTAAATGTACAATAAAAAAAATTAAACGCTCAAGTAAGACACCAGTAATTTAAATTACTTGCAGTATCATTTGTGACTCTTTTCATTAAACAATAACGTTGTAAAAACTGAATGATTCTCTTCTTATTCTAGAGTATCTAACAGTGAGAATTTATAGGTAAATATAATTTCATTGTAATGCATTGAAATTCCACTTAGTTTTAGGGAAATTCTACCTACCATATCACGTATCATAAAGTGTTACCCTGTACTGTTACAAAACCAGAAGTGGGGTGTTTATGTTTCAAATGAAATAAGGGTAAGTTGAGAGAAGAGTCTTACTTCAAAGATAACCAGTTTTCCTTTGAAAATTGCCATGAAGTGTCTCGGCTCCCTGCCCATAGTTACTCTCACTTGAACAGGCTCTCCGTTGTACTTTTGATCTAAGCTCACAGCCTGGAAAGCCGAGGCAGCCAGCTCGTCCTGTGTCGCATGACGCCCCTGAAATTTCAAGTGACACAAATCTCATACGGTACAGTGACACATACAAAGAGGTTTAGGTGTGTGATTGTGAATTGCTTTAACTGTGACCTCACCTGCCACATATAGAGCAGGTAGCACTTCTTGTTGTTAACCAAGTAAGTGTAGAGGATCAGGTAGCAGTCTCCTCCATAGAGGTATCCATACCACTGGGGGTCCATAGGGGCTAGCTCAAGGTTTTCAATTCTCCACACCTGGGCAGGTCAAAAGTAAATTAACATGGAATATCTGCACTTTCTCTGTGAAATCACCAACATGAATGTTTAATTTGAAGAGCTGAAAGCTTCAAACAGACCATAGAGCAGCATCAGCAGTACTTGATTTTCTCCTGATATAAAGTTTTAAAATCTGTAAGTATGTTAGTGACCCCGTGAGGCTACACCGGTAATTACACCAGAAGGAGGGGAAATAGGTGGTTGAAGGACAGAAAGCAGTCTTTCCTGTTCTTTAATTCTGATTAAAAAATAAATAAATAAACAAATAATAACTGAACTCTGTGTGGTTTAAAGAGGCCCACAGGTTTGAGACTGATTACAGCATAATCAAGTCATCATTGCTGGTTTTACAAAGTAGGCTGTCACACAGAATGAGGACTTTTTTTTAGATACTTAGCATGAGATTTTGATATTTTGTTTATTTATTTTTGGTGACATATCTGTGAAACCCTGTTCAAATGACACCATGAGATTATTATTTCGACTTCTAGCTAGGTTTTTAATGACTGATTGTTACATTTGATGGACTGTTTATGACGTGGGAGGAGTCTTTGATGCAGAGGACTGTTTGATGCAACTGCATTACTGATAAAAATGTTAAATTTAAAGTTAATTTATTCCTATACCTCTACTTGACCTGTGCCATCGTCCACCATCCTCTCTTGTGCAGCAACCTCTGGCTGGGCGTGCATCAATGAAGCATCAAATTTCTCCTGTGTGACACGAGCTAAAGAAAATATGATGATAAAGCAATGTTATAAAGATACTGTGATCAGAAGTAACTTGTATTTATGTTGGTTTTCTTTTAAAATCTGAAGACTTTTTTGTTATATGTGTGTGTGTTTCTTTCCCCTCCTCTGAATTCACAGCTACACGTACCGATCCTTCCTTTTGTGTTCACTTTTCCCAGACCTTGAGTCTGGTCTTTCACAGTCCACCTCTGGAACAGCTGCTTGAAGAGAGCTGACTCTGCCCCATCATTCTCTGTCTCCACATTTGTAGTGATCGGGTAGTTTTTCGCTTTAATGAAGTCCTACGACGGCAATTCAATTACAACAGAGGAAATAAATATGACACCTTTCATCAGTTAGGTAAAAGCTCTTAACAGTTCTTCTCACCAAAGCTCTGGTCATAGCGGCCTGTCGTTCTTCTTTGTTTGCTTTCTTCCCCTTCCACACAAAGATCTTTACCCCTCCCTGGTCCAGGATGTAGGAGTCCTAAAATAATAAGATTATTCGTAGTAATTTTACAAAACTAAGTCATTATATTTTAGTAAATATGGAGTTTTAGCTCTAGCTCATTGTTGTGGTTGAATATTAATGTGTATATTTGTTTTTGTTTAACGGCTCACATCATGGTTAAGAAGATCCTGAACTAGTGGTCTCGTAGCAACTTCTGTGACCCTCATCTGGCCGTCTGCATCTGAGATCCTGAAATGAAAGTCGTTAACAAATAAAATACTGCAAAATTGAATCTTAACATAGGTATGGTATCAGTTGTCGGTGAGCTTCCCACTGGTAAAGTGTGAGTTGTCCCTTCTGTTCTTGGTCAACTGCTTCATCAGGAGGTCCGTCCTTCAGCGCTACGGTTCTTTCTCCAAGCGTCTCTGTCATGAGCTCCATGGCCTGAGGAGAACTGCTTTCAGCTTCCCCCTCCACCACTCTGATCTCTGCCCGACCTCCTCTCTCTCTGTCCCGGATGTCTTGGGCCAGCAACATGCCCTGAGAAACAGCAAAGTAACAGTTTACTTCTACATACTGGACACTCAGTACCGTAATCTGCAGTAATATCTTATTTTCAAAAGTATTTTTAAAGTACAAGCTGTCGCAATGTCCAAGAGTTGGGAAGCTGGAATATAATTTGGTCAATTCCTCAGATAAACCTTGTTTTAAACATCCTATTAAACATGTAAAAACATGTGAGTTGGTTTTGTGAGCACTGCAGAAACAGACATCCTGGCAGAAATAAACTGTTAAACTGTTTGTGTGTGCTTCTTAGATCAGAATCCCCTTTAAAATAAGTCATATTCGAATTAACATTATGTACCTGTACTTCACTTCCAGCCTTGTACTTTGTCTTTTTTTTAACTGTGTTTTTAATGCGCACCTGTATTTCTTCACTTTTAAATCAGTGTTATTTGCTTTTCAGTTCAGACTTTCTGTGAGCATTTGTTTGAAACCTCTTTTATCGTGCTACGTTTGCTTGTCCGAACATGTGAGCTTACTATTTAATAAATATGACTGAATCACCTACAGAATAAAATTACAATATGCAAATATTCACTAGATAAAGGCTCTTTATGATTTAAAAGTTTAAGTCACTTTTGCAATGATATCATCTGTATCTTAGTTTCTTCCTGCAGAAACCCTTTAACCCTCTGCAGGAAGAAGGAAATCAGCTTTAACTGTGCACACCCACAACTCTTCATAGCAGATTTCATAATGATACTTAACTGGCAAAATAAGTAAAAGTATTAAATATTACATACATAAAGCACAGAGTATAGAGATTTTAATATGAGTAATTTAGATTAACTGAACCTGTAACTACACCATACCGGTACAGTTAAGGTAAGGGTAAAGGTTACTCATCACAAGCCCTTTTTGCACATGCTTTTCTTATTTCTTCTTAAATGTATATTCCAGTATGAGTATCCCATCCAACAGCACTGTTACACAAAAAATAAAATCTTACTTTGAGCCTTTCTTGTCTGTTACTCTTTGGTCCGTTCCACTGAATGATGTTCTTGCCCAAGTCCAGCAAAAACACATCTGAAAGGTTAAAACTCTTCCAGCTCATCTCCACCTGAAAGAATAAAGCATAAAGCAATCTTTCTGTCAGATATAATCTGTCCAGTAATGTTATATAACTGCTTTGAAGTATGGCTCACCTCCTTGGCAATCACCCTTTTCTTTCCTTTCACATGGAGCAGTCTCTTCACATCATATGTGTTGGTTTCAGTGTGTCTCATGCCTGATGCAACGCCGCCTTTCTTGTAGCTAAAAATATTGGCATGATAATTGTTGTGGTTTCTTTTACTTTATATTAATAACTACTGTGCTGGCATTCACTCACATTATTCCTTGTTTGAAGTAGCCCTTGAAAGTGTCAGATTCGTGGTCCTGGACCTCTCGGTACTGAACCGGGGAAGAGCCCAAAAATTCATCAAGCTGTACGGTGTAAATAGCAGCAGAACCCTGCTCATCCTGAGTGGACTGTGAGCCGATCCAGTAGTGGATGTTATAAGACAGAGAGTTGCCCACCTTCTGGGTCTGGAGAAGTGCACAATTGTGTCAAGACTGTAGTGTATAGCAGGAATCAGAGTATTTAGTTACCACTGACTACTCAAAGAACAAAACCAAATGGAAAAGTGTTGAAAACCAATAGCAGAATTAACTACATAATATGCAGTCCTTGAATCTAACAGTGTAATAGTGCATCAGTGGCCATCACAGACTTACAAACAGAAGCACGTAGCAGTCGCCTTCAAAAAAGCTTCCGTAAGATTTCTCAGGAACTTGAACCAGCTCCATTTTCTGTTGCACAACAACAAAAACATAGTGTCTTTATTTTCATGTTCACCAAACACATCTATACATCAGATTTAACAACTACTTCAATCATCACTGCTCATCACCTGCCAGGACAAACAGCTGAATTAGATTTTTGATTTTTGATTTTTTTTTAAACAGCTACAATATTATAATTGTCAATACTGCAGCAATTAAAATTACCTCAATTCTCCAGATTATAATCCCAGGGCTGCGGGTTACTGCTCGAAATGTTTGGTCCATGTTGCCTGGATGCACTCAGTTTCAGCGGCACTTTGGAAGCTTAGTTTTCCTTTTCTGGAAGACTAAACTGATATTTTAGTGCACTGAAGATAATTTCCTTCTTTACAAACGTATTTACAAACTACAAACCAATTCAAAATCATGTGAAATACTGTTTAAATCTCATAATGCAAGAATTATCCAGCCATACATACCCAGTATCCTTGTCTGTAGAGGTTCCTCTAAGCTTATATGATCTCCCAACAGCTGATTTTCCGACTGATAGCCAGAGACCCTCAGTTCTCATCCTGATAGTGCTCCGAAAAGATTTGCATCACTTTGCATGTTTCAGGAGGTTACAGAGCATTCTGCCCAATCATTGAGGAAGAAGCGAAATCCTGTAGGCAAATGTGCTGAGAAAAAATGAAAAAAAGGATTGGCTCATATTCAAATAGACACACAGTAACACTGACCAACACGTCTATTAGTTTCCCAGCCCAAGACTGCCACATTAGCACCATATATGGATACCTGTGAGTACATAAACTGTGTGTTAGTAAAACACGTGATAATGAGCTTACAGGAGGAAAAGTATGATATTCTGTAACTGTGCAGCGGACAGAATAATATTGTAGTACTACAAATTGTGTTGTAGTATCTGATAATGATATGTTACTGCTAATTACTGCTACTGGTAATAATAATAATTAGCTTTCTATATCATATCATTATATAATAATGTATAGTTTCTATCTTGTACAAAAATACTGTAGAATAACATTACAAATGAAAAATAAATATATACAGTGCAGCTGATAAAACAAGTTTTAACTTTTAATAGCAGATTTATGACAATTTTATTCACAGTGATGAGTTCACACTGGGATGACATCAGTGGGGAAACTTGGATCACACAGTGCAACAAAGAAGTTTACAAAACTTCAGATTGTAAAGGACTTGCTGTAGTTGCTCATAACCTTAACATCAATTATTTATTTATATTATTAGCAGTAATAGCTACAATAGGAATTGTAACTTAAATACTCACAAATAAATATGATTATTGTAACTTTATTTTCTGTGCTTTGTTTCAGGAGGTCATGACTGCTGTTTGGTACTGTGGACCCATCCTCCTGAGTTAGTTGGGACCTGCCAACATCAGGACTTTTTCTTTTAACTAAACTGTCCTCTGAGAGTCTGATGGTGTTCAGAGAATTAAATATTTAAATATTTAAGAGACTGCATGCTGCCATCCGAAATCCAGCCTTCCTCGGCGCTAACGCTGTACATGTTATTCAGCAGCACCACATTTAGTCTGCTTGATCTACATTGTTTCCAAAAGACATGTGAGAGTGTGATTGCCAGTATAGACACACCTACCATTGCTGGTTCATGTAAAGTGGTTTTCCTTTGTGTGATACCAGCAGTTCTGCAGAAGCAGGAGTGGCTCATTAAAAGTCACTTTTTTCACTTTAGTGTCCCTCATGTCATTAATGGTAGAAGATACCCACCAAATTTGGCTCTGATCATGTAACAGGGACAGAAAGAGAATCGAATTCATGTGAAATCACAGGATAAGAATGAAAAGTAGTGAAAAAAGCGAATGCTTCTTGCTTGAATTTCAGTGATGAGCATTCATGAGCCCGCCCACTTTTCCTCATTTAACACGAAGGACTACAGGGAAACATTTTCATATCAGCACAAGCACAGGTACACGTGCCGCTTTTTCACAAACTCACAACACCACATCATTTAATAATGATATACCCCTAACCTTTTTCATAGACATATCTCCACTGATTGTTCTGACTTGAATGTCCTGTTCTGTTTTGTCAGTCATAAAAAAAGACTCAAATAAATCAACCCGCACAAACAAACCTCAACCGGTAACAGTGCAAAGTGGAGCAAAGCAAAGTCATAAACAAGCCTTGAGCACTGTAAACACAACAGACCTTTAGTTGTAGTCATGCAGAGCGGCAGCTGAAGCATTAGTGGTGTGACCTGAATCATATACATAATTCTGCATTTGGATGTGAAAGCCTAAGAGTCCAACCCTGCACAACAGAGTGGCAGCAGCAGGAGCAAATTGTTTACAAAATGAAGTAGTTTGATGAGCGTGCTACCAGCAGATTTTACCTGTTCAGATACAGGAAAGGAAAAATCTTTGGATTTAAACAGGTCACAGAGGAAGTTTCCACACAGCCTGCTCAGTTCTTAGTACACCCACATACATCGCCTTTGCAGGGTAACATGATTTGTTAAAAGTAAAGTTTGATGTGCAGAATTTAAACACATTTAAATGAAAGCCATACATGTAGAGTATATATTTTATTTATCTGTATGTATGAAAACCCTGAGCTGCCTAACCATTACAGTGGGGAGATCCAGTGACATTTTGCTGCCATGGTTTGTGTCCACTTGCCCCCTCAGAAAGGGATTCTCAATCCAAATGATCCAAATGAGATCCTGATGGGATCAATGTTACGCCTTCACTATCATCAGTAGATGATATTATCAGTGGGCTGGGTGCGAGCCATACAGCATACTGCAGTAGGTCTGTAAATATGAACATGCAAATCGATCCCATTGCGGTCCATAAAGTATGAAAATGCTACTGTTTTGATTAGCAAAATCTATTTACAATTTCATATATACTGGGTATACTGGATCTACTGGTTTCATTAATTGCCACATGACACACAATCGTGTCATTATACCCATTATATTCATCATATCCATGAGCCATCAGTGTAAAAAGGGATAAAATATTTTGAATCCCACAACTTTTCACACATGGCTTTATGTAACCTACAAAATCAAACAAAGAAAGAATAACCCCCCCTCAAAATTCATGAAGTATACACCTGTAAAACTGGAAGAATATATTATAACATTCATAATTACGGGTGCTCACAGGTTTAACAGGCGACGATATACCACAGTGTTAAATGCAGCGACCCAGTGTTTGACTCTTCCCCCTCTTCACTGCACTATAGTTGTATTTTTAAATGACAGGGGTAAAACAACATACATAGATATAGTTTTAGAGCAAGCTGGAAAAACAAAATAAATACACATTTTAGAAATATGTTTGTATGCCATATCATTAGAGAGGAGACCAGACACATTATCTGCTTCTCTTTCCCTGTAATTCACTGCTCTAACTATGGTTTCTGTTATCCAGGCGACATCTTATTGCTGTGAGAGCTAATAAAGCTGGAAAACACTGCAGACACACTTGTAATATTCACATTTTAACTCAACAATCTGAGTTAAGAAAAGGAAAGCACATATACGGACCGATCAGACCATTTTAAACAGTGGAGAAAAAGTCTAGCTTTTCTTTAAACTTTGTATTGAATCAGGCTCCACCCTCAGCCACTGCTTTCATATAAACCAGGAAGGAGTACTGCGGTATCAGACATAGGTGACTCAGACATACATAAATAAATATATAAATACATGAACACCAAAGAAAAAGAAAAAGAAAAGGAAACCAAAATACTAACGCTTGATAATAAGCTAATGAAGCTGTAGTTTGAATGTGTATGTCACACTTAGTGAAGCTGGATCTTTTGCAGCTGAAATATCTTAGTTCCTAATCACAGCATCTGTCCTCTCGAGACAGATGGTATAACCATGGTACTTGCACTTGCAGCAATGTGCAATACATGTCTCCCTGTGCCTATGTGGGTAGTACTCTTTTAGTCCTTTGAGTGATCAGTAAGGCCAGGAAAGTGCTATATAAACAGCAGGCCAATCGAATAAACCCTGCACAACTATGCTTATTGATCTATAACAAAGATAGTGCACATGTGGGGGATGTGTAAAGTTAAATGAATCACACTATAGTTATTTATTAAAATGCAATTTTGTGGACATCCATCCATCTGAAGACAGAGCTGAAGCCTATCCCATTCGTCACAGAGCGAGTGCGGGGCACACTGTCAGTCCATCACAGTGTTGAGTTGACAATGGGATCATATTGCTTTACAACCAGTGTGCACAGGAGAGTAGACTAAATCAACAAAATGCACTTTTAGCATCATTTGGGCATGTAAGCATTTTTAAAGACATGCAATAAAAATCTTATTTGTATCACAGCTACGTCCTATAGGGGTCGCTATAGCAGATACTCTGCCTCCATCTAACTTCACCCCTCCTTCACTACATCCGTGTACCTCCTCTGTGGTCTTCCTCTTTTTCTCCAGTCTAGCAGCTCCATACTCAACCTCCTTTGTCCAGAATATCCACTATCCCACCTCTACACTTGCTCAATCCATCTCTAACTTTCTAACACTCTAACTTTGTCTCCAAACTGCTGAACCTGAGCTGTCCCTCTGATGTACACATTTCTAATCCTGGTTACGCCCAATAAAAGTCTCATTAAAAAAGAGTCTAAGTATAAAAAACTTTTAATTTTTCAGAGTAAATGCTGCAGAGACTTTGTGACAGAGATCAAAAACAACTACTGGTTTCTTGCCCTTCATGCTGAAGTTGTACCTCCTTGACTCATCACTGTAATTCACATTTTAGTTCCTTGTGGTGCTGCTGATGTTCCAACTTCCTGAAACCTAAACATGTATTTAAGCATTATGATATGTATAGTTTAGCTTTTCAGTTTGTTTGTCAGGTGTGGATGTCGAAGGTAGAAATAAGAAGCACAGACTGTGCGCCTCCATCTTCACAGATGTTATTGGCTCCTCCCAGACAGCTTAGTAAAACATTCCAGCCCACCTCTGGGAATCTGCTGGCTCCTCGGCACACTCTAACTGAACTTCAGTCAGGACTTTACAGGAGTTAAAAGAGACTGAGCTGACACAAAATGAGAGGACTTGTTGTCTTGGTAACTTTGGCGTGCTTTGCCACAGCTCAGCACCAAGCACTGATTGACTACTTGGAGCGGAGGCTGCTTGCTATTGAGGTAAGACTCTCTTTACCTCCCTGCCGAGCCCTGCGCTCCAGAGTCCCTCTGAAAGGAAACTTCTAGGGACAGAGGCAATGGAATGCAGATGTGGCCAAATCCTGGAGAAATTACTGGAAAATACAGCTCCTTTAAGGGTACGGGGACTGTGGCATTTTTGTCTGAGTTGTGAGTTAGAAATGGGCCTCTGAAGTTTCCTTAGTCAAGGTATACGTGCACGTATGTTACCAACAAAAAAAAAGAGTTTATGCAAAATTGCATCAGTGAAAAAACTTTTTTTGAGGGCAAGTAGTTTTCTGGCATCACAAAGAGATATTCTAAAAAACAAAAAGGGCCAGGGCTAACCTTTTTTTCTATGATGGACACAAATGTATTTGGCTTAATTGGACAAAACTAAAACACAAGAACAGACTGACTGATTGTCAGTCATGTCTGTAATTTAATTTAAATGAGAAGCACGAACCTTTTTAACACACTTTATTAAACTGAACTCCCAAAAATGCTATTTACCCACATCTAACAGTCTCAGCTCATGTCATGTTGAATGATTACCTGTGGGAAGGATCTCTTTTCATTTCCTTCTTCCACAGCGGGGTCATGGGTCAGGCTCGACCACAAAGCACCCAGCTGTATTCTGCATTCAGCTCATAGACACTCGAGCTGGGTGGAAACTTGCCACGTGTGGGCTGAAGCCGGTTGTTTGATAGATGGGTTTTATTCTTATTATTATGGCTTTCTACCACAGTGTTTACTGAGCCTGAAAAGGACATCAAATTATGGTGTTTTCATTGCAGTCAGTGCTCTCTAGAAATCCACTCAAGCTCACTGTATAACACACATCCTATTTATTATTCTGAGTGCTATACAAACAGGGAATACATGTCTGATCATATCTCAGTTATGACTAACCACCTTTGTTAAAACAGGACAGGATCTCTCTGTGGCACGAGCAGACCACCCGCTATGCCTCCGAGCTGCGGGAGCTGAAGCAGCAGATGGTTTCCCAGCTGGAGAACCTGGACAAAGAAAAAGAGGCACTGAGGATGAATATAGACAGCGTGGGGACCAGGGTGGACCGGGTCGAGCGGGAATTAGACTATCTGGAGACACAGAATGGGGCTCAGCCGTGTGTGGATGTGGACGACAAGCTAATAGAGCAGCAGGTGACTGTGGTGAAGGAGAAACAGAAGTCCAAATACTCACAACTCTCAGGTGAGAAATGAAATCTTTACTAAATACCCTGATTTTTTTTATTGGGGATGAACATGACATGCTTGAGCAATGCATGAATAATGTGACCAACAGTTCAAGTCAGCTGACAGTTTATTAGGTATACCTTACTAGGACCAGGTGAGACCTCCTTTTGCCTTCAGAACTGCTTTAATATTGGTGGCAGAAATTCAACAAGGTGCTAAAAACATTCCTCAGACATTCTGGTCCATATTATCGTGACAACATCACACAGTTACTGCAGATTTCTCAGCTGGACATCCATGATGTGCATCTCTGGTTCCACCAAATCTTGCTCTACAGCATTGAGATCTGGTGACTGATGAGGTTATTTGAGTACACTGAAATCATTGTCATCGTCTAGAAACCATTTTGTGGTGGTTTGAGCTTTGTGACATGATGATTGCACTGCTGAAGCAGCCATTAGAAGATGTGCACACTGTGGTCATGTAGGGTCAACAACAAAACTGGGGTAGGCTGTGGTGTTTAAACAATCCTTTGTTGGTACTAAGGAACCCAAAGTGTGACAACAAAGCATCCTATAAACCATTAAACCACCATCAACCTGCAGCCTGAACTGTTGACACAAGGCTAGATGCAGCCATGCTTTCATGTTGTTTACAGCAAATTCAGACCCTGACATCAATCAAGACTCATCAGACCAGGCACCAGTTTTCTATTCGTCTGTTGTTCTATTTTGCTGAGCCCGTGTGAATTGTAGAATCAGGCCTCAGTTGCCAGTTGCTTACCTGTCAGGAGTGGTGCTTGATGTGGTCTTTTTCTGCTGTAATCCATCTTCTTTGAAGTTCCGCATGTTGTACATTTGTTGTCGCCTTCCTATCATTTCAAAGCAGTTTGGCTATTCTCCTCTGACCTCTCTGTAAACTCTACAGATGACTGTGTGGGAAAATCCCAGCAGATCAGCACGTTCTGAAATACTCAGAAAGCACTCAGCCCATCTGGCACCAACAACCTTGCCACGTTCAAAGTCACTGAAATGACCTTTCCTCCCCATCCTGATGCTGTTTTTAAAGAGGCTGCCTTAAACACGTCCACATGTCTAAATGCTATTGCTGCCATGTAATTGGCTGATTAGATATCTGGGTTAACAAGCTGTTAGACACATGTACCTGGTTGCCAGTAATTGCATATTTATTACATTGTCTATGAGAGCCAACTCACATATATATTTAAAAAATTCCCAACTCGCCCTGCAAGGACCCGAGCTTTATCCTTAAAGCTTGGGTCCTTTGCCAGAGGCCTGGGAGCTTGAGGGACCTCTCCAGTATCTTTGCTGTCCCAGGACTGCGCTCTTTTGGACAGAGGTCTCAGATGTTGTTCCTGGGATCTGATGGAGCCACTCGGCCAGTTCACGGTTCACTGCCCCAAGTGCTCCGATTACCACTGGGAATTGGGTTGTTTTAAAAAAAATAACAATAATAATGTTAAATAGCCAGTTTGAGATGACAGAGAAAGAGATTCTTTATTTCCTGTCCAACTGAGTAGATATTCTATTATTAAAAATCATAAACGATTTTTGATAACTCCAGTAATCATTACTGCAATTTGCATCATTTCAGATGAATGTAATGCTGCATTAAATGAAAGTTCTTTTATTCTTAAAATTACATTTAGTGATCCCAAGTGTCACTTAAGTGTTAAGTGTTTTGAGAGGCAGTGCCTTTTAGTTTTTAAGGAATGTTCTAAAAATAGCTTGGCACTGTCGTTTTTAGCAATCTGTGTAAAGCTGGAGGAAATGGTGCAAACTCTCTTTAATGTCAGACAGACTCACATTTGGTAAGCTTGTGCGTTTTTATGGCACCAGGACTGCATGCAGAATTCATTTACAAGCCAGGAAAATAAAATTAAAGCAATTAATTACAGTTAACTAAAGGAATGTGTCACCAGTGCAAGGGTGTCTGGCTGATGTAAAAACAATGCAGAATTAAAAATACAAGCAGCAATGATTGTGCTCCTGCACTTTCATGCATGTCGAGTTTTACTGGAGTCAAGATGTTTCCTGCACGAATTTGGATGCCACGTTTCCTGGATTGTAACTGGTTTTGCATAAACAAGTTACCTAACACGTCCTGTGTCCATTAGTTGGTGTTTGAGAACACCCACTAATTATATGTCATGCTGCTGTTTACCATGTGTGGAACCCACAATGAAAACCTGATGATAATTTACATTTAATGATGATTATCACCTACAGCTGATTTCCAGATACCACGGTGGCATTATGAGTGTGACCTAATACTGACACGTAGCTCGGATTCTGCACATGAAGTTTGGGACAGATTGGACAGTGCATATTTGAGATCTAACAAATTTTTTTTGTTTTGTTTTGTGTCAAAGGATTGATTTTGACATGCTGTAATAAACAAACTCCTCTATGAAAAGCTCTTCAAGCAAAAAAGCCAAAAACTTCAGTTTTGGCCATGCTTCGGCCCTCAAATGATAAATAATTGAGAACACAGAAACTTGTTTGTGGGATAAATTGATCCCTGAATGGGCTTTCTCATGGAAGTACCCGTCCTTCCACAATATGAGGACAGCCATATTTATAATGCATATGAGCTAAATTTACTTTAATTTTCTAATAAATGAGTAGTTTAATCTATGGGCACAGGAACATTTCTCTCTTTATTGGTTTTTCTTTCATGGACAGTAGACAAACTTATTAATCACACAAAAGGAAAATGATGCTTTATAGCCAATTTAGCTACTGGCTGTTTCATCTAATTAACACTCAACTGAAAGCAGAGCTGACGCTGATGACTGGTGGGAATGTTATTAGTTTTTCATGGGAACCATGAATGTGTATGCCACATCTAATGGAAATAAAACGAGGTGTTCTTTCTGAACCACAGCTATAAATAGTACAGACGTGACTAGAATATTTGAAAACTGCCAGCTGTGTCGAGTAAAGCCTGTCCTGCTCTCTGTTTCAGACTGCAGCGACATGATCTCCAGCATAAAAGCCATGAAGATATTGAAGAGAGTCGGAGGGCAAAAGGGCACCTGGACTAAAGACACCAACAGGGCCTCTGGGAAGGTCTACATTTTTAATGGGACGGAAGACGACATCATCCACGCGTTTGCCTCTGTGCAAGACTTCACCCGCTCGTCGGGCATGTCTCTGTCCAGTACAGTGAAGCTGCCGTCAGCCTGGAGGGGAACAGGCCACGTGGTCTACAACAACTACGTGTATTACATGAGTCAGGCTGACGAGTTAAAGGTGGTTAAACATGACCTGCAGAATAACTCTCTGACTGACAGTGCAGTGTTTCCTGTGCAGGACCACGTCCCCGTGTATGGTCTGACCCCAGAGACGGTGATTGACCTGGCTGTGGATGAGGAAGGCCTGTGGGCCATTTACGCCACACAGCAGAATGAAAGGTACATCTCTCTGGCTAAAATGGACACCACCTCACTGGATATTGAGCAGATGTGGGACACAAATTGTCCCAGAGAGAATGCAGAGGCGGCCTTTGTCATCTGTGGCACTCTGTATGTTGTGTACAACACCAAGCAGGCTGGACGCTCACGAGTACAATGTGTGTTCGACGTCAACGACATGGTGACCAGTGAAGATGCACCGCTGGTTTACTTTCCAAAACGCTACGGATCTCACTCAAGTCTGAAGTACAATCCCCACGAGAAGCTGCTCTACGCCTGGGATGATGGCTACCAGATCCTGTACAAGCTTACCATGAAGAAGAAACTAGAGATCTGAGCTTCTCTAAACAGCCCTAACGCTGTATTCTGAGAGGTTTTAGCTTCTAAACTACAGATGAGGTCTCAAAACTAACGATTTTGTAGAATTTAAGATCATTTCTCACCTTTCAGGGAGTTTCAGAACAGCTTAAATATAAAATCTTGGACTCTAACATTGTAATCCACTTCTCATAAAACCTGGAAGCTGCAATAACACAACATTTACTGTAGGGACTGTGAGGCAGGAGACAAACCTAAGAAATGAACAAGAGTCTGTGATGATTCTTTCATGCTACATAGACGTTATTAGGAAGTGACAAAGCTTCATTACAACAAAAAGGAAACGTGAGTGGTTCCCCAAGTGTTGGCCATCGCACCCTGGTGGGCAGTTAAGGTACTGTTGGTGGGCCACAATATGATATTTACAAAAAAAAAAAAAAAATGTTAAAAGGAAATACAAGAAAAATAAATCTGAGGATATGAAGTGAAGAAAATACTCAACCTTTATTGTCGACAATACATAGATGGTACAAAAATACTGCTTGTGAGATGATCAGGATGAAAAAAGAGGACGAAAACAGCCAAGATTCAGGAGTGTGAGACTGTAATTATGCATCATAATTTTCTTTTCACAAATTCAGAACTAATTTCAAAATGCTCAGATTTATTTTGTGATATCTGGTGTTTTGTGGCTACCTTAACCCCACTTCTAACGAGACTACACCGTGCTTCCATCTTTAGAGTTGTTTCTCCATCTGCTGTTGAGTGGACCGAAACAGATATACTGTACTTACCCATGATTAGCTGCTGTCTAAGTTTCTGCAGTGGCTCCAGGCACTTTTGTGTGTTCACAGATATGAGGCAAATATTCAACACATCCTTTTAATAGCATAAAACCTCTGTCAAACCTGCCACTTCTATACCTGATATTTGTCATATCAACATGAATCTTTATACCCCAAGTGCTTATCAACTGAATCCAGCTTCTTGAATCTTCCTTCTCAGCTCATTTGTACTGACTCCATTGGATTTTAACATGACAGTTTTGTGTAGCATTCACAGTAATCTTGTCCGTGCTAGTAAATACACAACATTAATTACACCCTAGGAAATGTTATCTTTTGTAGCTTGTTAATTTAATATTTTTTAGTGTTCAGATTTATATCATAAGCACTGTTAACATAAAATACAACCACTGTGTAAGGTGAGCTGAAAAATGTAACTCCGACATTAGGATACTGTATGTGCAAGAAACCGCTAGCAGGCTAGCACCCTGTGCATTATCTGCACTCTTCCCACATGTTGAGCACATGTGCATTTTTGCTAAATACCACCCAAAAAATGAGCAAACAGCACCACTATTGCGATTACTATTCTTTGATGTTTATTAATTTATATCTGAACATAACTTTCTTACTGCCATTTCTTCTACACTTATATCTCCTTTTTCCCCCCGCTATCATATTTTTTCCTAATAACTGTTCATTATAAAAATAACTGGCAGACTAACCATTTTAAACAAGGCTGTCAGTGTTTTTCTATGTACAGTATATAAAGATTGATATAGAAATATTTAAGCATCCATGTAAGATTTGACTCTGCTACACAGTTGCCGCATTGAGCGATGTGGAGCGTTATCCTGCTGGAAACAGCCATCAGAAGCTGGGTACACTGTGGTCATAATGAGATGGACCACAGACACAGATATCAAATGGTGTGAAAATAATAGTGGTTGTTGAATATTATGTTATTCATGATTATAATAAATCTGAAGAAATTTAATTGAATTATGAGTGCTTTATTGATTTTAGTAACGTGTGTTGTCCTCTGGGGTTAAGAAGACCGCACAGGACAAAGTGGTGCAATAGGGACAAATTGTCACGCCATACTGCTTTCCAACACATCTCTGATTTTGAATGTTTAAAATGTGAAGTCAACCAATTTTGTCGTGTTGACAACAACACAACAAAACAGGCAGCACAATTTGACCATCTTGACCATGTTTAAATGCACTGAGCTGTCGTCATTTGACTGGTTGATTCAGCAGCTGAACAGGTGGATCTAACAGAGTGGCCAGTGAAATATTTAAACTTCCGTTTTGCTTCACATCGAATGTAATTTGTAAGACTGCTTTCCTAACCAGTCCAAAAGTCTTTGGAGCTATAATTTCTCATATAATTTTATCATTAATGATTGCCTGACATTTCCAAGAATGATAAAATTACAGAATCAAGCTTTTTAAAAACCACATTCATCATAAGTACTTCAGTCCATCTGCAGGCTGCAGACATGGTCTTGTATGCTTGATTGGCCAAAGCTTAATGAAGCATGAAAATAATTTCACAACCAGACGGTCTGTGAGACTCTGGTATTTGAGTTTTATAAAGCGCTTGGTAAAACTTCTACATCTGTCTCAAAGTGTAAGATTTCGCTCACCCGTCCAAAATAAAAATTGGTCAAGTTTATAATGTATCAATAAAACCAGTAAAGAAGTTTAAACAAGTTTATTTTTTCCTAACTGTAAATAAACATTTGTAAAAATGGCTTAAAATTGACAGTAAGAAAAGAGGCAACAGTTACATAAAATCTGAATTACAATACATTTGGAACATTTTTATACCCGACTGAGTTTGCTGAGTAATCCTGCCATTAAACCTGAATCCCACCAGTAATTAAATGAAGGTGCACTTTTAAAATCAATTAACGATAACTGGGATTCAAACCAAGCTAGAAAACCACTGCTTTCATCTCAACTCTCTCATTGGAGTTGTGACCGATTCACTTCAGCCCATCGTAATCAGCTGCTGCTCACCCACCGTTATTTGCACTACCCCACAAACTTGTTTGATCACGTTTAATTCTAACTAACCTATTACTTCAAGATGGACATGCTAAAGACAACATACCATTAAAATTTGGAAATATAATGTTATACAAATAGAATGGGTCTACCCAACCTGCACTGACTCAAAGCCCATCATAAATACATCAAATATGACAAGTTGCATATAAATATGCAAAATAATTATATTGAAAATTACAGTTAAATCCTCAAAACTATGATAAACATTGAAACAGTGAAACTCTCACGACAAGTTGCTTCTCAAGGGCTGGTTTTAGTTACTGAAGAATCCAATGTATTCTGTAGTGTCCACTTTTTCCCGTCCATTTGAGTCATGAACCTGAAGCATGGCGAGTCTTTATTGCTTAGATATAGCTGGCATTAAAAGAGCCTGTTATTTTGCACGACTCAGAGTCTGAGGTGGGGAAGTGGCATGGAGACATCACGGAAAAATCGATGCACAAGAGCATTTTTGGCAGACAGCCTTTTGTTTGGATCGTAGTTCAGCATTTCCTGTAAGATCGAAAAAAAAGAAAGAAAAGCAGTCAATGAATACAGCCACGTGCTTCAGTCAAAAACTAACACAAGTCGTGGAGTTCATGACACTGTTCAGGGTGCACAGTGGTCAACTCTCTAGTCTGAAAGGGACACTTTCACAGGAGAAAATATTCAGATAGGCAAAGCAGAAAGAAGACCAACTTCTTTGGCCATGAATATATAATGAAAGTGCCAATAAATCAGAAATGTTCTCACCCCGAGCAGTTCTCTTCCATCTTCGTCAAGAAGAGGCACCACTTTTGATAAATCCTGCCGAGCCCACTTGGGGAAGGTTGGTTTGTAGTCAGGCATGGATGTGACTCCGGGCCAGACGGTCTCGTCAGGCGTCCCCAGAGTACGAAAGATTCGGAATAACTGATCTATCTCCGAGTCACCGGGAAACAAAGCCCTCCTGGTGACCTGTGGGCAGGGAGACATGGTTGGTGTCTTTTGTTCATTTTGGAGCTTTTTCTTTTTTGCTGTTAATAATTAAAGTATGTTACCATTTCAGCAAAAATACATCCAAGACTCCAGATGTCAACAGCTGTGGAGTAGTACTTGCAGCCCAGGAGAATTTCTGGGGCTCTGTACCAAAGTGTTACCACCTGAAAAATATCACAGGAGTAAACAGTTGTTGCATGCACTGAGCTAAGAAATTGTAGGTGCCATTAACCTACATAGTAGAGACCACATGAAAGCAGAGCAAGCACATCTGAAGTTCTAGCCGTTTATAATCTTATAACTCTAACATTTACTTAGGTAGGTTGTCAACGCCTTACTTCATGTGTATATGCGCGGACGGGTACTCCGAAGGCTCTTGCCAGGCCAAAGTCAGCCAGCTTGATCTCACCCTGGGCGTTGATGAGGAGGTTCTGGGGCTTCAGGTCTCGATGGAGAACCCTGTGAGAGTGGCAGAAAGCCAGGCCTTGCAGCAGCTGAAAAAGATAGCTCTGCAAACACAGCAAAATATGCTCAGTTGAGTCAAGCCTGACTTCCAGAGTACAATTCTTAGCAGTATTAACTGCTGAAAGTATGAATTCAAATCTGCTGTGGTGGTTACCTTTACTAGAGGCAGCGGGATACCAGTGACTGAGGAGGAGTCCATAAACTTTTTTAAATCCTGGTGAAGAAACTCAAAAACAAGATAGAGCTTGTTCTCGGTGTGGATAACATCGCGTAATCTGCAACATGTTGACAGGTAAGTTGGCTTGAAAAAAAAAGCAACATCAAACAAGTAAAACAAGAATACTGCAAGCATGGTTTAGACATAGCTGTAACATAAGCACTTACTTGACAATATTTGGGTGACTGAGTTCTTTGAGAAGCGATATCTCCCGGATAGCTGTGCTCGGTACGCCCTCTGTTTCCCTGAAATGAACAAACGGTAAAAGAAACAGGTTTTTATCTAAGCCAAGCATGTACTTTAGTATCCTGGCAGTCTGACAGCTGATCCAAGTCCTGAAAGCTGAAAGAAACAACACTACACCTTTAAGCAGCGCACCTTATAAATTAGCACAGATTAGACACGCTAATGATTTAGTTTTCTCTGGTTTGAAACAAAGGTCACAAAGCAAGCAACTTTGACTAACGGCACATCTGAATTTTCAGTAAGGTTTTCTGATGCAGCCTGAGGAAAATGATGGCGATTTAGATCTGGGACACTTTACTGTTATTTACGGATTGTGTTTTTATATTATAACAAGTTACACGTTAATACAACACAACAAGCTCATATGAGCTGTAAGGTTATGTAGGTGTCCTATGTAAGAACTGCTCCTTCTGTGGCCATGAAGACTTTGCTCTTATGTCCAGTGTGGTTGTAGGAAGTTAACTGATGAAACAGTCATGCCCTGATGGAGCCACGAGGTGAGTAAACTGATTACATCAACTCTTCGGCACAGTAAAACTTGAAAACTAACGTTAGCCTGGTAGCCCGAGGATAAACAACAATAGTTTGTTTACTTACGTGTCCAGCCTGATTTTCTTCAGAGCGACAGTTTCTCCCGTCACTTTGTTCTTGGCTTTGTAAACAACCCCATACGTGCCCTCTCCAATTTTCTCAACTTTCTGAAACGAGTCCATCTCGTACCAAGCGCAGGTCTTTAAGCGGCAATTAGCCTTTTAGCTCTTTGTGTCGAAGCTAACGAAAGCTGGGTAGCTACTGAGGGAAACCTCACATATAACCATGTAAGTAACTGCTGCTCAAGGCTTCTTCATCCGGTCTGCACGCGCCACAGGTTTAACACTTAATTCTGACTGAGGATAAACTATCTCAGGTCAGCGCGAAGTAGCTAAAAACAAAAGAAAGAGTCATTTGCAGACCCAGTTCATAACAATATCCGTAAAATGTTTGGTTTTGCGCGGCGGTGGCGGCTCGTTTGAAAAAAAATCAGAAGCAACACAACAGCGTTTCCCGCGTTAGACTGGAGGAGTTCGTTTTTGTGTTCCAGACACACCGATAGTTGTAGGTGGGCGGTAGTCTAAATGCTTTTCTCTTCCACTTGGGTCCTATTTGAAAAATTGTTGTGCATGGTACTGCTCTTATCGATTAAAGAAATAAATTTAAAACATTTTTTATCGGCTAATTTTAAATTCTTAGCTTCTGTTTAACAAAAGGGTGCAAGTCGTGATATAGAGCGGTGTTGTATCGGGATAACAAGGAAACAGTTAACAAACACCCTCACAGGTCACATGGTTGAACGGCGACGTCGCTATACGTAAACTACGTCGGAAAGACACGAACAGATTATAAAGTGTACAGAACGCATACTATTTACTGTCTTTCTATCTATGAATGTAGCCACAATTCACAGTTTTATAGATGTGTACTGCACAAATATGAACAATTATTTAAACACATACACAATCTAATGCAAAATATAAATGCAAAATAAAAAGCATGAGCAACATTGTGTATAGCATAATAAAAACATTAGTTGTCTTCACATCTATGATATATCTTCTGCATCTTATATATACAGCAGTTTTAAAAGTTAGAAAGCTGTTTTCCTAATCCTAAGAACTTTTACTTTCTATAGTTATTCAAACATGGTGAGATCAAAAATAAATAAATAAATAAAAGAGAACAATTTGATCTCTTCAGTGGCAGGAAGTGTTTGTAATGACCCACTAGATTATGGAGCAATGCTTTCCAAGTTCTGTTTTTTAACTGTTTTTCTCTTGCTCTCTGTTTTGATTGAAAAACTAAACTAATTAACAGACATAGTGATGGATCTGATATAGTGTAATAGGACACATCTGTACTCAAATAATACCTTTGAAAAAGGTCTGGTAATGTGTGTCCACCTGCAGATCCTTTGTGTTCTTTCAAAGGGGCAACTGGATTTAACACTTTCTTCACCTCAGGGACCAAAATGACCTGCTGGGTACCAGTTAAAGCTCGCTTGTGGTTTGTGAACAGGAACCCTGAGCTAGCCTCTAACCAGGGGATAAGCTGTACCATTTTTTTAAATCAGACTTGTTGGCTATGATAAAGTATCTGTCAAATACAACACTTTGTTATATAGAGTTATACACTCACCATCATCCTAATTCGGCAAACAGGTTGAACTGCTCATTAATGCAAATAAATATCAGCCAATCACATAACAGCAACCCAGTGCATTTGGGCACATATACATGTTCAAAGCGACCCGCGGAAATTCAAACTAGACATCAGAATGAGAGAAACAGGTGGGTAAGGTGAATTTAAATGTGGCATGGTTGTTGGTACTGATTATTTCACAGTACCAATGTCACAAACCTTTAAATCTGTAAGGATTTAGTGATGGTAAGAGTATTTTTGACTTATCACATTAGCAAAATTATGAGTAGATCTAATCTGGTGTTATATGATTATGCTGCAGTTGTTTAAAGACACACATTCATTGTTAATGTTATCGCTAACACCCGTGTTTTTCTCTGGTATGCCAGATGTCCGCTTTAAAGAAGGTCAATATTGATCTGAAATTTTAACCGCAATTGTGTTTAAGTCAGTAGGTTCCCCCTGCAGCATGAAGAAACACCCTCATTTGGTGCTAAGAGACACAGAAAGCATTCATTCCAGTACTGCACATGATCGAAGCCCGCAGGCCCAACACGTCTCCACGTTGCATATTTATATGTGAAGTGACGTCTTTGAGCACCACAAAGATGTTAGTTCTCATTTCATTGTGTCGGCTGTACTAAGTTTCTCCTGTAGATGATCACTGATCAGTAAAATTACGACTGATCCACAGAAAGTGACGCATGTAACTTGTCTGAATATTTATCTGTCAGGAGGAGGATTCAGATTTTCCCTGTTCTCCCTGCAGTTTAGAGGAGTTGGTTTCATAATCTGTGTGGACAGAGGTAATTAGGAAGCAAGTTTCCTGTCAGGAGATCTCCCACAGCCTGAATAATCTGATGGTGAATCATAAGCAGCCTTGGCGCAGGTCCTGCGTACAGCAGATTAGCCTGCTGATTGTTCTGCTCCATCATGTATCAGTGGAAGCTTCGTGTTTGTAGAAGTAGTTGTGCTGTACGTGTTTACCTTGGTTTGTGGTTTCTCTTTAGGCAAATCTTCTTTTTGTGTCTAGTAGAAAAATACAAACGATGAAAAAAAAAAGAGGAGAGTTTGTTTTAAGCCATTTGAACACACCGAATGACTACTGATGGCTGCTGTGGTCATGAACTGATTTGACTGTCTAGTCTGGTACTTTTCATATACCAGATGGCTTTATTGATCTGGTTGGGGGTCAGTTCTAAATCACATCCCTCGGTTTCTAATAGTGCGTGAAAAGAGAAGCCTGTGTGACTGTTTGACTTCAGTTTTGTTGACACGCTCTATATTGATTGTGCTGAAATAGTTTTTGAGGATTCCAGGCTTTACTGGCCTTGTTATTAAGTGCAAATGAGAAATATTTATAATGTCAAATAATTTGTGCAGAAAATGATCAGATTTCACAAAACAAGGTTCTGTGTTAATTCCATAAATTCCCCGAAACCCAGGAACAAATTTATTAAGATAATAAAAAGTGGAGGCTAAATAAGCCTATTTGTGGTATGTGGTATGTTAAGTCAGGTGCTCCTTGTGAGGCCGTTTTCTCCTCCTGAACTCTGTTGAGTAGCGCATGAGGGGTCACATGTAGTGCAGCCTGAATAGTCTCACGGGCATGAGAGAACATTACTGGGAAAGCCACCAGTCACTGTCAAAATGACTCCGTATGACTCTGTATAATGTATAAGAATTTATCTACACAAAGTGGAAATAAGAAAACAAAAAAGCCAAACAAACAATTAATAAAACAACTGAAAATAGAAAATTTGAAAGTGGGGGATAATAAAAACACTTTACCTTCTTACTGATTTAACATGTTACTTGTTATACCTGAAGGAATTTCGTGTGTAATAAGTAAAAAATTAGTCTGAAAAGTGTTTTTCCTCCTCTTTAACAGTTTTCTGAAACACAACCTCAGTCGGGAAGCTGTAAAAAATGAAAATAAAAACAAATTTAGAAAATTTGCAGATCTAATAAACTCACGTTTTATTTTCAATTAAAACTGAAAACATTAAATTGTTTAAAGTGAAAAAAAACCCCTTTCTCCTCTTTAGTCCAGAGATTTTCCAAATCTTGATTCCTCTGACTGCAGAACAGTTTGAAATTTTGCGTCAGTAAATTTTAAGTGATCTTTATCCCAGAGACGACGGCAGCATTTGTGAACCATGTCTTCACAGATAATGAGTTCTGGAAGTGTTCCTGAGCTCCTGCAGTCATTTCCATGACAGAATCATGTTGTTAATGCAGTGGTGCTGATTTTTGGCCTCAAGCTTACTTTTTTCCTCTTCCCTTCTGCAACTCCAAGATGCTCTTTTTATACCCAATCATGTAACTGATTTGTTGGCAGTTAAACTAATTAGCTGCAAAATTTTCCTCCAGCTGTTTCTTTTTAGTAACACTTACTTTTCCAGCCTTTTTTCCCCCATGTCCCAACTGTTTTAAGTCTTGCCATCAAATTCTTTATCAGTAGGAAAAGCTGTAAAACTTGTGAAAATATAGTTAAAAGTCCAAAAGTTATGCCTTCCTTCACAATATCCTAAGCCATCAGGTGAGACGGATTGGAGTGTTTGACAGGTCGATTCTGGCCCTCGGGCCTTATGCTTTACATCCAGTGGTTTCCTCCATTTGTCCACAAAAATTCGGGAGCATCAATATAATGTCCCAGCCTGATCAGAGTCATAACATCAATGATGACAAAACTTTGATACAAAATGTTTATGCTCCCTATTAACCAGTATAAATTTCTCCAACCGAAAAGAGGCTGTTGAGATTTGTAATGATTTAGCATTTTTTAACATATAATTTCTCAATTGCAAACACTTATAAAACTCAGTATTTGACCTAGAATACTGGGACTTCAGGGATTCAAAGGATTTAAACTCACCATGTTTAAAGAGGTCATAAAACCTCTTTACACCTACTTCATGCCATCCCACAAAACTCGATCCTTTGTTTTGCGGCAGAAGGTCTGGATTATTTATAAGCGTTGACAAAATATTAAACGGAAGACTACTGCTAAAAAGTGTTCTCAGTTTTCCCCACGTCCACATAGCATTATATATCAGTGGGTTATGCTTTATTACGTGAGGTAAGTCATTAAGGCGTTTCCCTGGAAAGTTAACAGGCGAGGATGGTTTACATAATACTTCCTCAATATTTAGCCATGGCAGATCAGAATGTTCATGTATCCAGGAAGAGAGAATCCTCGCTTGTATTGAGAGAACGTAATTTCCTGTTTGGCACTCCCCACCCGCCCAGATCTTTCGGTAACTGTTGTGTCTCCAATTTAATTTTGGGTTTTCTTCCTGCCCAAATGAAATCCACCATAGCCTTATTAATTACTTTAATATCTTCTGATTTCAAAATTGCAAACAACATGCCTGTGAGATATTAGTTTCTATCTTTTAACTGTGGGAGGAAACCACTGCATCACTTCAACAGCTCAAGTGGCCACAACACACAGATCCAAACAAATCAGCAGCAGCTGAGCAGCCCAGTCTCCATACAAGAGTCTTCCTGGAAATGATCACAGGCAAAGCTGAACTTATAATTTGGTGTACTTAACAGCATTTTCACACAACAGCTCCCAGTGTTGGAGCTAGGTATTACAGTAAGATGTCCTTCAGAATGAACTTTTAATGTTTGACTTATTTTTGCTGAGAAAATTATTATTTCCAGAATAACGCCATTTCTGCCAAAGTATTTGCGATCCTCTGCTGCATGAAACTCTGCACCGTCTGAGATCTGAGCTTGGGTGTGTCATCTATGCTGCATATTCTCTGAGCTGCAGCAGCCCGAGGTGAACACCGGGATACAGAGGAAATAAAAGGATGCTATTGATCTGCAGTCCACACACTCATCTTGTGATGCCCATACCCACATAACTGTAAGGTCATATGTCAAACACAGACATGCATCGAGCTTTGCACACAGCTCTCCACACTCCATCCTGAAACAAGTATTGCAAACATTTGTATTTACAATGTCCAGACAGGATCCATTGATTTTTCCAGTATGCACTTATTAAGGATGTGAATTATTAACATGCACTTTATCCACAAATATGTTCTCTGTACAGTTTCTTGAGTTCTGGAGATTTCAGACACTAACAAGCAGAATCTGAAAAAAGGCTGATGAAATATGGCTAACATGAAGTTCTCCAATGACAACAGTTCAAAGGAAATAAACCAGCTAGCTCAGGTAAGATTTAAAATGTAATAATACAACTTTATCAATAGCAAAAGTTATGAATAAAAGTCACAGTTTTGCCAAATACAACTGAAGCTAATAAAACTCAACTTACTCTTCCTAAAGAGGGGGAGGTGCCAATTTGCAGAGTGATGTCAGAGGGTAGAAGAAACTTTATGGTAATTGAGGTCCAGGCCCTTCTTAAAGAGGGTAAGGAGACTTTTGTTAAGTCTCTGGGAGTTGAGTTGGGGATCAGGACTGCAGGGCGAGGATCAGGGCTCAGAGAGGAGAGAAAACCAAACACACGATGAAAACTTTGGTGCTGCTTGTTTTAGCATTTGCTACTACAATATCGGCAACCAGTGAGTATACATCCAAAATTACAGACAAGAACGAACACCAAATTGTTGTTTAATGTGTGTTTTATAACTCTTTCTTCTAAAGGTATACCTCTGAACAAGAAAAAAGTAACTTCGTTGATATTTACTCTTAGAAAAGATCATATAAGGAGATAAAAAGGGTAATGGCTTTTAAAAGCACCTTTTTAATGTTGTTGTTTTTTTTAGCCTGCAGGATTATACTGATTTCATTGCCCACTTTTATGAAAGAGAAAAATAGGAAAACTACAAATAAATTAAAAAAATATTATTCACCTGATGGGATAAAAAATACAGTATTTGGGGAGCTAAATATGAATTCGTGTTAAGACAGGGTGATTTGCTATGTGTGATGCATGAACTTTGTACCAGCAGAGGCAAAGTGATTACTCTGGATTACTGTGACTGAAGTAAATCAACGCATTTCTTCATGCCCACCGATTACAAGCTTGTTTAAGCTTAGCTTTTCTTTGGATAGCTATTTAACGCTTGTTTCATGCCAGCACACTCTCCACTCTGTTAAAAGGAGGTGCCCGAAACACATTTTCACAGTCCAATTTCATACCATTACACTATGTTTTATGCCAATTTTGATTAATGACTTTAGACTTCTAGAATTTCAAAGGTGATTTATAAAGTCTAAAATGGTATTTTTATCTTCTAAGTTCTGAAAATCATTAATCATGTCACAGTGGGTATATTTTAGGCTTTGATATTTAAAAAAGATATCAGAGTGTCTTTTTCATATTCACTAACACATCACTATCTGGGAGAAAAGGGCAGTGAGTCAGTGTCTGGGAGCCCTCATTCCTCTCACTGGGATTACTGATGTTGCTGCTCAGCTGATAGTCACATGAAAGGGATTGAGGGGGATTGCAGGTCCTGTGACTCACACTGCCAAGAACCCTGACACCCCTCCACCTTAACAATACCAAGAAACATGAGCAGACTGCACCTTATCTTGACAAATATACACATACTTAGAATTATGTCTACAATGTAAAAGTTTAACTTGATTACAATGTTGAGCTGAATGTGTATCTGCATTTAATGGGCATAATTAAAGTTGTGGGAGCTGGCAGAATAACACTTGGTGCATGGTGCTATTTTTTTTCTAAAGAGTTTCAATGAATTCTTACAGGGCAGAGAAGTCACTTCACTCGTTATCGATCATGGAACTCCCGCATGTACCCGGTGTGGAGTGATGGAGACCCAAGATTCAGAAACTGCTGGTTGGGTGAGCTCACTGATTTTTCTTTTCATTAAAGAAAAAAAAACTAAGATCATAAGATGCTAACTCACAAGACATGTTATTTTTCAGGTGGTAACGTAACCTTCGCTCTCAAGAATGATGCCCCCACCCTGACTGGAGCAAAAGCAGGCTTCACTATTAATCTGAATTTCCCACCAAACCAGACGGTGCTCCCAGGAGGAGAGGTGGTCTGGGCAAATAACTGCACCGTCGATGGTAGGAAACCTTCTTACCAAGGGGGGTTTAAAGTAGAGGCATTAGCCAGTACCAGAGATGTAATATTAGCAACTTAACTTTTGCAGAACCAATTTTGTAGTTTTTTCAATAGTTAAACTAAAGTCTTATAGTTGTAATGTACCAGATATGTCTTCCTGCTGCATGTTTGATTAATGGTTACTGTCTGTGTCAGGTAAACAGTATGAGGAGGGTCAGGCTGTGTATCCAGACCGGGACACTGATTGGACTGGAGTTTTCCCCGATGGCACACCTTTCAACAGGAGCCAGAACGGGAAGCCCCACTATGTGTTTGTGTGGAAAACATGGGGTAAGTTACAACTACACAGCCTCTGCAAAAGACTGAATGAACTGGCCGGGCTACCAACTCTGACAGAGGGGCACAGGGATCAACCAAATACGCACAGTAGACTCATAAGGAGATGTAGCCACAGCTATAAAAGTGCATAAATATACTTCTTAGGTCCTCGGGTGCCAGAGCGCTTCAGTGAATTCATCACACAGTTGAACTGTTGAGTGTAAGCGTGGAGTAACGTCAACGCATTGACTCGTTTTGGAAATTTTGAGTACGGTCATGCTTGAAGTTTCAAAGAAACATAAGGGGTGCATCCCAAAGTCTGACCTCCATCCATCTGCTCAGTGTCCTCCTTGCACTGCAATAACTTATAGCAATATGTTTTGGGTTTTTTTTTTGCTAACTTAACTTACAGTCGAAGTCTATCAGCAGAACTCTGCTGAGGGGGCACAGGGACTTTATCAGACCCCCGAGGCCCGTCCATAATGACGAGGCTGCAGTATCCCAGAATCTTTATTATCTTTTTTTTCTGATTAGCAAAACTTGGGAGAAAAATTTAATAAACAAAAAAGTGGCATAATGTGATTCCATATGGTTAGAGTAAGAACAGATGCAGCAACTTTTACTATGAAAACAGAAAGTTTTAAGCAATTTTCAAGAAACTGTGTCATGGTTCCTGGGTTGATGAACCAGTGTTTGGGGTTTCGCTGGTTTATGAAGTGATTTATGTTCTAGTACTATACTGTTTCATCCTAGCTTTTTTCAGTCGGCTTGCTCCAACTTTACATTTTTACTTTTAGTTATATCTGCCATTTGCCAGTGAGTTGACGTCTGTCTGCAGAGTCCTACATTTGAGTCCTCTCTCTGCCTGCTACACAACCATTGCATGATTTCACAACTCCATACACGGAACTGTGTATGGAGTTGTGAAACCATATTCAGTCATATACCTCATATAATACCTGCTTGTTTGAGCTACTTAAATGTTTGTTGTGCTTAACTTTATTTTTTAACTGTTGTAAACAAAGATTTTCACAACTTTGGGATGAAGGTGATGGCTAGAAAGTATAAATGATTACTAATAGATGTAAAAAATTAAATCTTCACTGTATGGGACTATTCTTTATCTCATCTGTATCAGTCAGGTCATGAAAAATAAGTTGCTTAAATGTTTTCATTAAAACAAAATTGATGTTGTGATATTAACACTATTTGAAACAAGAGATATTTCGGACCAAGTGCTTCCCATTTTTCCATGTTCATCATGTGCAGATTATGTGGCGAGCATCACCTCGACCCCACCCTGTATGTCAGGCTTCACTGATTATTGTGCTACTGTCCTCTAAATCACCCTAATGTGACTGTGTTTTAGGGCGTTACTGGCAGGTGGCAGATGGACCGTCCTCTTCACTCACCATTGGTACAGACAACATTCCCCTGGGCTCCTACAACATGGAAGTCGTCATCTATCACTGCCGTGGCAGAAACAGGTTTATCCCCCTCGGATATGCCTCTACAGTCTTCACCATCACAGGTGACCACTGAAACAGTCTCTAAGCTCCGATTTGAGGGAAATGATCCTGTATTTCTTTCTTTTCAGAGCTCTCATCATGACAGCTCTTTGTTTTTTGCTCCGTCATTAGACCAGGTTCCATTTACCATATCTCTGGCCCAAATCAATGATGTAAATCAGAACGACCAGAACTTCATCCAGAACCAGGCTATTGGCTTCACCGTCAACATCCACGATCCCAGCCAGTACCTTAACAATGCAGAGATCAGCTTCACTTGGGACTTTGGTGACAACAGTGGAACTCTGATCTCCAGGGAGCACATGGTCACACACACATACATTGAAGCTGGGACCTTTAGGCCTCAGGTGGTTCTGATGGCGAGCATCCCCAATAACTGTGGAAACCCCACTGCTGGTGAGATCTCAAAACTCATCAGTCTACTCTTTACCTTCTACATGTATGCTGTTTCGCTCAGTAGCTTTGTGCTTTCTTTCAGCCGGTCCTGTTGATGCCTCTGCTGCCCCAGCAGTAGTTGTTATGGCCTCCAGCCAGGCAGCTGTCCCTGCTGTCACAGTTGAAGGAGGAGATACAATAGCTGTGGATGTTGTCGCCACAGACGCCACTCCAGTGGCTGCTTCTGTGCAGCCCGCAGACGCAAACACAGACGATGGAGAAGCGGCTGCTGATGCCGACACAGAGGTCGTGGTAGTTGCCTCGGTGGCCCCTGCAGCAATAGATACAGCCGTTGTTGCCGCCAACACTGCTGCTCCTGCCGCAGAGGTAGAGCAGGAGGCAGCTGATGCAGAGGTGCCTGCTGCCACCGTTGCACCAGGAGCCGAAGAGCCAGCAGATGCTGATACGGCTGCTGCAGATGATACTGCAGGGGTTACAGTTGCCACTGAAGATGTAGCTGTGATTGATGCTGCTGCTGCCTCAGTTGCCCCTGTTGCAGAAGGAGAAGTCGAGGTGGCTGACATCATCACTGTTGCTCCCATCACAGACGGAGCTACAGAGGAAGAAGCTGCAGATGGTGTTGAAGCTGTAGAGGCTACTGCTGCTGCAGAAGTTGCGCTAGCTGAAACACAAGCCCCTGCTGATAATGTTGTTGCGCCTGCTGCCACTGAACCCACAGCTGTAGAAGAAGCTGTAGTTAATGCAGAAGTGGAAGCAGTAGAAACTGAGAATGAAGTTGCAGCTACTGCAGCAGGTGAGCACATACTGTAAATTCAAACACCCATAAAGAAAGGAAACAATTCCTCTTCTACCAGAACTGTTAACACAATCCTCTGTTTTTTTTCCACGAGCAGTTGAAGACGAGGCTGCGCCAGCCGAAGGTGAAGTTCAGACTGAAATGGAAGCAGATCCAGCTCAGGTTGCCCTCGTTGTGGCTAAACGACAAGCACCAGAGCTGACAGCTGACTGTATGGTCTACCGCTACGGCTCCCTCGCTACATCTGTCGATGTTGTTCGTAAGTCACAACAGTCTTCTTCTTTAGCCTGCACCCTTTACAGTGGGTCCCTATCCTTAGCGTCCTCCTTTGTCATACTAACACTCTGCTTGTCCTCCATCACTATATCCATGATCCTCCTCTTTGGTCTTCCTCTTTTCCTTCTGCCTGGTAGCCTCATATTCCACACCTTTTTCCCAGTATGTCCACTTTCCCTCCTCTGCACATGTCCAGATATATATACTATAATATACAGGACACTAATGCTTTAACAGAAAGAGTTTTAGTAATATTAAAATCTCTCTTTCATCCTGTTTCAAACCTGCAGAGGGTATCGAAAGTGTCGAGATTGTACAAGTGGCCAACGTTGTGTCACTGGAGACGGCGTTGGATCAAAATGCTGTGGACGTCACTATTTCCTGTCAGGGAAGGTGAGTAAAACATTCATCAAGACTCTGCACAAGCTAAATCAATAGAAGTTTAGTTTAGTCTGGAGTTTTAAACACTATCTCTATTCACACTGCACTCAATCCAAAAACATTCAGTGAGGTAAGTTTCTAATCATTGTGACTTCTCATTAAAACTTGAGACACATGCGATCCAAACACCTGTCGAACTCGAACCGACCACTTTAATGAATCAATGTACAAATTTACAGACAACAACATTATAGTATCAACACAGTCCAACAAACATAAACTATCATAATATACTGTTATGTGTTATTTTTTTTGTTTATCTACATCGAGTTAATACATCAAGTCATCTTTTTTTTCCTTGAAACAACATCTCTGCATCCTCAATCTCTCCTTCCTGTAGTCTGCCAAGTGAGGTCTGCACTGTTATCTCTGACGCTGACTGTATCACGCCGGTGCAAACCATCTGTAATGCAGCCTCACCCTCTCCAGACTGTCAGATGATCCTTCGTCAGTTCTTCAATGACTCTGGAGTATTCTGCCTTAATGTCTCTCTGACTAATGATGTCAGTCTTGCCATGGCAAGTGCAAGAGTCAGTGTGTCAGTAGGTGAGTAAAAGGAAAAACAACAACCAGAAACTAAAATGAGCTAATTTACAGAGGTTTTTTTCTCATTTCTTCTCATTACATGCTTCATTTTCAGCCTCCGGTGGTTCACCAGCTGGAACTGCTGCTACGGTGCTCGGTGTTATGGTTCTCGCCTGTGTCGTCTGCTGTATTGGTTTGATGTACAGGTAAACTTAGGAAACATTCTTACAGTCAACAATTCTTTGCATGTTACGCAGGAATCATAGATCAATGTGCATGCAATGACCACGCATTCCTAATTTAAAAAGCCACGTCAAGCTGACCAGGAAAACTGAATATTCATATTACATTTTAAATATTGCATAAACAGTTATAGGTGGAGTAAAGGGCCAAGGATAGATTCCTTTGGAACATCACAAGTGGCTGCTTATTGCATTATAAATCATATATTACGACATCCAGTATAAATTTTACCTTCATCAGTGGAATCATACAATAAGTTACAGTTTCTCTTTGCAAGAATTAGATAAGAAAACTGATTCGACCCACTTTAGGCCTCTGTCTCCTACATTAAGTGTCTTAGCCAGCCTGGTGTGTTAGCTGAGTTTGACACAAAGACTGAGAGCAGCCCACAGGCATTATAAAACCAGAAAAATGAAACCACAGCAGGTTTAAGCTTAAGTGCCTTAAACCTGCATTCTCTCTGAAGGCCACCAGATGGCGATAGCTGTGGTTACACAAAGACTTCCAGTCCTATAGAAGTCTATGGGAAAACAGTTTCCTGTTCTGACCTCTGCAAACACTTTCTTGCCAAGTTTATGGGCTTCTTTGCTCATGCCATATTTAATAAAATTATTATCTGTAATTGTAAATCTTAGTTACACTATGTTCCAAAAACGAGGAATATCTGTCTGGTTTACAAGTTGTTAGCCAATTAGCAATCAGTTTAACAGTCAGACCCACCACCTGTTTTGTTTTGGAGGGGGTAAACCAAGTTAGCGACAGTGTAAAAAGACAGTTGTCAGCTTGCTCCTGATTGATGTTGATTTTGATTGTCTAAGTGATATTGCTGTAAGTGCAATTTTTCTAAACAGGCGTATCAAGCAGTACCAGCCACTGAGAGAAGACCGTGCTAATAATGGAGGCATCTCTGCAGTAACATCAGTGCCTTTGCTCTTGTGGAACTTGCTGAGTAGACAGTCACCAGGAGAGAGCCGTCCACTGCTTCAGGGAAGGATTGTGTGAATACTGTCGTTAATAAATTCACTCAACATCAACAATATTTGCTAACATATCGCCTATAAACAGAATACTGTCTGTACTGTCTCTGACACTGTAACTCCCTGCCATTAAACCAGAACCAATGAGGTGAAAAGAAGCCCCATGTACAAGATATGTAGGAACCAGGAGTACCTGTGGAACTGTAAAAGTGTGTTTAAGGTGTTCAAGCATTTGAAGTGGAAACTGATATTTATTTTGATCCATAATATTTGTATTAATTGGACCTGATAGTTTAGAGAAGTCATAACATATTCTCTTATTTGTGGCCTGCATATACTAAACCTATTGGAAAATCAATACTAGCACATTTCCATTCAATGTCTTTACAATATAAATGAGAAAAAATGTATAACTGAACATCATTTGATACCCTGAAACTAATAAAATGGAACTTTATCACCATTGTTTGTTTGCCTGATTTTTTTCAGTCATTCTGAAACTGATGCTTGATGCTTTTAGATTGTTTATACCCACTTTTGACCTTACCATCTGAATAATGAGCAGAATTTGGGACTCGGACCAAATACGGTTTTTCTAATCTTCTATTATCTAATTTTATTAAGTCCTTGAGAATTATAACTTCAGTTTCCTGTCCTTGGCTGACAGCAGTGGCACCCGTCTGATCTTCTGGCGCTGATTTGATATTTTGTGTATTCACAGATGCTCTTCTGTATATCTTGGTTGTAATTAGGTTACTATTGTGGTTCAAAACAGCATAGCCATTCTCCTCTGACCTCTGACATCAACAAGGCATTTTCACCCAGAGACCTGCCGCTCACTGGATATTTTTCTTTTTCAGACCAGATGGCTGTGTTGAAAATCCAAGTAGATCAGCAGTTTCTGAAATACTCAGACACCTGGTACCAACAACCAGGCCAAGTTCAAAGTCACTTAAATCAACTTTCTTCCTCATCCAGGTGCTCAGTTTGAACTTTACAGGTCATTTGCTTGACCATGTCTACATGGCAAAGTGCACTGAGTTGCTACCACATGACTGAATGATATTTGCAGTAAAAAGCAGCTGAACAGGTGTGTTGTGGCAGGTGAGTTTACAAAATTCAAGTGATAACATTAATCTGTAGGTCAGGAAAGCTACAGTGACGATAGCTCAAGAGCTGGAATACGTGCTGCATGTGTAAAGATAAGAAGCTTCTTAAATTTGCAGATCTACAATCCACACAATTAAAAAAACATCCTGTTAAGCTTGAAAGAAAAAGCCCTGATTGAAAATGGTACTCGCATGTAAAGTACCTGGAACAATGCAAAATCAACTCAAAGTATTTTCCCCAACACCAAACAGCAGTTTTCTTAAGTAGAAACTAATACATGGCACTCAAAAATCTATGACAAAATACGCAGGATGCCTTGTTTGGACTACAACATTATGAAATGTGTGGTCAGGAAGTACTGTGGTTGTAATAACGCTGTAGCTGAGTGCACTGAAAAAATTATTACTATCAATATCATTCTCCACTGGAGTAAAATGATTTACTATAACACAGCAGGCTACACTCAGGCACCGAAGGAACAAAGCAAGGGTGATAGTAAGGTTCATGTATGACACGCTGCAGTAAAGGAGAAAAGGCTGACGTCATGGCTGCAATCTTCAATGGAAGAGGCTTTATATAGAAGAAAGACATGGCGTGAAAGGGAAGCCAAGGGGAAGAGTTAATATGCATATGCAGCATGTGCATATGTGCACTGCTCCACATGTCCTTTAACTGTCTCACTTAAATTGCATAAACAAGATTCCAAATGAATATCCTTCCTACAGCTTGCTCACGACTGTGCTGCTCCATTACACTAATGACCAAATGCAGCCATTAATCATGCTCAGCCATTAACATGTCTCCTGGTCACATGTTCTCAGTCCTGTTCAATCACTCCCATTCATTCCTGACATGCTACTCAGCCAAGACACGACCCAATAGCCCTTCTGGGAGGCCATTGTTTTTCACTGATGATATATATCGCAGCCCTCACAGCATTGTAGCTGTTACTACAATCTCACCACTTGTCCCAAAGCAAGATACATTTGGTGCTGTCACCCAGCTCCACTGAAAGATTCAGGAGGTCCAATATCATTTTTTCTTTGTTAGATTAATGGCCTCAAACTTTTATTCCGGACAGTGAAACCAGAGATGAGTCAGTGAGGTGACGCCACCCAGGCAGCCAAACGGCTCTGATTAATTTAACACACTCTTTATTGCTCACCACTCCCTAGCAACAGATCTAGAAATGGATGTAGTTTCCTTCATCCATCCTCAGCACAGCAAAATCTTCTACAAGAAGGACATGATGATAAGCACTGCTGCAGCCCACCACATCCAGCAGTTTAATGGGAAATATTAATGGAAAATATTTTTCACACTGTTTTGCATTCATAACAACATGTTCAGCATCCATTATGTTATCCTAAACAACACAGTATTACAACATCTTATTTTATTCAGAACTGCTTGAACCTTTTCTAATGCTTTTTTGTACCTTTTAACAGTCCAAACATTCATGCCTGCTTTAAAGTTACAGTGTGTGAAATTGAACCACTAGATGTCAGTAGACTGCAGATTGCAGTCAACTGAATTCTATATTTTTGGAAGAGGCTGCAAAACATTGTGAAAGGAGTCAGTGTAGTTCACTTCCATGTGATGACAGTAATAGTGAAGTGAGTTGTTTAGGATGTGCGTAAAGTTTCTGTCATTAAGCGCTACTTTTCCTGCTGTTAACTTGTTAATGTTAGCCATTGTTAGCTAAACTTTCTATGAAGTAGAGCTAACATTGTTGGACTTAGCAAATAAATTCTCACATAATATCAAAATGTAATCATACTGTATTTAGAATTGAGCAATCAGGGACACTCGACCCAAACACTGGCTGGCATAACATTAACAGATTAATGTTTCCAGAAACCAACACCTGTTCCTATGTATTTTTAATGGATCGGTTCATAAGAATGCATCACTCCGATCAACGTATATGTATGAGTACAACAACAACTTTCTGTTTAATAACCTAAAAAACGAACTAAACCTTTAACTACTGACTAACCAGTTGTGAAGGCATTTGATATTATCAGATTCTTCACACAACTACATTTTTCACTTCTTAAACCTACACATGTATCTCGATTTGTATGAAAGTTCTTCACATTTTGATTTTTGCCACCCTGAAACTTCCAAAAGTGTTACCATATTTGATTTGGGACATTTCTAAGTCAGATATTGCTTGTAACACGACCACTCTGAGGGAGAATGAGCTCAACAGAATCATCCAGAAATTCTGACTTTTTCCTGTGCAAAATATAAAAGTTAAAAGTGAAATTAAAATGACAAAATGACAAAAAAAATGCGTATTTGTAAATGTTTCTATAAGTTAGGTTTTTATGCTGTAGTGCTCTGTGCTGCTATCACTGATCACTGCTGTTCAACTTTGATCTGATATCTAATCCCAGACCACACCCAATACATGAACTCCCTTCACCCCGATAATGAAATCTCAGCACAGTATATTTACTCCCTATTTTTCCACATGAGTGTGATATCTGCTTTCATTTGAAACACGATGCACACACTGAGTTCAGCAGGTTGAAATGGGAAAAGATATTCTATCCTGACAGTGTCAAAGAAGAAGCATTGAGGGCATGCCCCCTCGGGAATACTCAGAGAACCAGAAGGATCAATGCTAATGGCAGCATCTGGCTGGTGGTTAGTATTATTGATACAGTCACCCTCAAAAATCACTGACTATGATGTTTTTTTAAATGTGGGCATAAGTGCATGTGCCTCACATAAACACAGTTAAAGCTAGTGTAAAAATGCAGGTAGTCTCAGGATGGATAAGAAACTTTGACAGAAGCCATTCTGGCTGGTTGGAGCAGAATCTGGAAACAATAGAAAGTGAGATGAGCTCTGTGCAAATAGGGGGAGGGAAAGAAGAAAGCATTACTGATCATACAGCAGGTTGATTAGATTACAGAGCCAAGGATAACAGGCCATTTGTTACACAGAGAGCCAGGCCTCGGCAGTAGCTGCAGATCTGAAGTGCAGAGCAAAACTGAGTGCGTTTGTGTGAGTGTGAATGAAAGATGTAAAAAAAAAGAGATTAGACTAATTACACTACAGGGTGCTGCAGATGATCCTTCAGGAAGAGGAAACCCAAATTTAAATCTAATCAGAAAATACTGAGTTTGAATAAAGGCTGTTGACTTATTTGTAATGGCGTGTGGGTATATGTGTTAGAAGGAGGAAATAACATGATAGACTGTGTCACATGTGTGTTGTAACATATGTAATCACTTGAATGGCTATGATTCTATCAGAGGTATTGAGCATCACCGGAGACACAAAGAGTGCCACACCCAGTCGACACAGAGCATGCTCTGTATTACATCAACTTTATGCTGGACTGTCTGCAGACCTCGCTTAAAATTGCTTTACACAAACAGGCACATACAGAGACTGCTGAGAGATCTGAAGGCATTGCCTCAAATCTTCTTTTAATGCTTAATATTTACGCCAGACTGAGTCATACTTTTTATAGTTGTTGCAGTGCCATGTGCTTATCATGTAATCCTCAATTATAACTTAGATTTCACAGTTTGAGCTAATATTCTTAAATGGCACAGTGGGATATCATGACTTTTTAGTTTGCAACCTTGCAATTACACTTTATACTTGCAACACATATTTGTTCTATTGTAGCTTATTTTTGTGTCTGCACCTGGAGGAAAAACAGCAAATGTAAAGAGAAGAATTCTGGGAAGCTGCACTTTATTGGCTTGGTGCATTAGAGTATAATAGAAATCATTTGTTCTTGGTAAATCACAGACTCTGTGAGCTTGCTGTAACAAAAGTCACTGTATGTCACCTGTTCCATCTGCAAGACCAGTGTTTCCATGTACTTACAATCCAGAGATACAAAAATCCAGATTTTTCTGACATACTCAAACAGGGATTACTGGGTTTAGTGCATTTCAAATGGATAGCATAACTGCAGAGTCATGGCTCTGTCCCAGACGCCCAGAATATCAATAAAGTATCCCATTACTATAAAAGGAGAGAGAGACAAAGAGGAGAGAGGCAGGGAGACAAATGGAAAGGAAAGAATCAGATCAATGTACCTATGTGATTCAATTAAGAATAGAATTTCACATTTTCTTATACTGAGAACCAGGTAACAAAATCCTCAGCTGGCACTGTTACTGGCAAGATATAAGAAATTAAAACTGACAGAGAAAACACGAGTTCAAGATGTCAGCGAGTGCAAAAATCAGAGAGGGGAGGAGGGCAGGAGTGAGGAGACCTTAGTTTTTAAAGTAGTGTTGTGGAAGCTGCTGTGGCTCTCAGCCAAATGCTCTGGTTAAAAGGATGGTACCGTCGAAACAGAGAGCAAGGCAGAGGATTGGTGACAGCACAGAAAGAGGCAGTCTTTCTGTGCTGGGCTCTGAAGGGTAGGGAGTGGTCAAAGCTGGTGTGCTGATAACTGATTGAGTAAGGAAGGCTTCATGTGGGTGGGGTGAGGAAAATGAGTGAGGGGGGAGGTGTGATGCTCATAGGGCAACTAGCCTGAGTGCATAAAAACCCTCAGATCTCTTCAGTCTGATGTCCTGTTGCTTTACAAGCTTCTTGAAGCCTACATCACTCCATCTATCCTCAGCGGCAGAGAGCAGAACCAGCCCAACCATGAGCCACTCTTCAGTGCATACCTCCTACAGGCGCACCTTTGGAAGCCCACACTCCATGTCCTCTTACACCCCCGTGTCCTCTCGAATGCCTGTTTCTGCGGGACGCTACATGCGTTCGATGTCACCTGTGGTGACATCCCGATCCACCACCTTCCACCAACAGCGTTCCCGCCCTAGCCCCCAGCCCCCTCGCCTCTCCTATGACAAGGTGGACTTCACTCTGGCTGAAGCCATCAACCAGGAGTTCCTCACCACCCGCAGCAATGAGAAGGCCGAGCTGCAGGAGCTCAACGACCGCTTTGCCAGCTTCATTGAGAAGGTGCGATACCTGGAACAGCAGAATGGTGCATTGCAGCAGGAGCTCAACCAGTTCAAGGGCCAGCAGCAGCACGGGCAGCCCAACCGTGCATCTGAGCTCTTCCAGGAGGAGCTGAGGGAGCTGCGGCGCCAGATGGATGCTATTGGTAAAGAGAGGGACCAATACCAGCTGGAGAGGGATAACCTGGCAGAAGACTTGGCCCTACTCAAGCAAAGGTTGGTACCAAGGTGACAGACAGACAGACAGACAGATAGATAGCTAGATAGATAGATAGATAGATAGATAGATAGCTAGATAGATAGATAGATAGCTAGATAGATAGATAGATAGATAGATAGATAGATAGATAGATAGATAGATAGATAGATAGATAGATAGATAGATAGATAGATAGATAGATAGATAGATAGATAGATAGATAGATAGATAGATAGATAGATAGATAGATAGATAGATAGATAGATAGATAGATAGATAGATAGATAGATAGGATTATCTAGTTTTCTTTCCTCCCATTTTAAGCGAAAAGGAGACAGAGAATCTGCTGTGCTGCTACTTGACTCGTGTAAAGGGTGAGGTTGGGCGTGGCACAAAAGCAGCAGCATGACACAGAGGACACAGGAGGCTGCATCGTATCATATCTGCAATTCATATCTGGTTATATATAAATGTCTTGAAAGACTGAGTAACTAAAAGTAAGGTGAAAATGTCTATTAACAAAAGCAAAGAGATCAAAGGAAAAAAAAAATCTGTGACACTGTGATTGATGCCAAATAATGTCAAGTTTTCTTGAATGCCAAATCTGTACAGTGCTTTACAAATGCACATTAGAATTCATGCAGACAGGGAGACAAGAAGAGGGAGGAGAAGGATGGAGAAATCGGACACAGGGAGGGGCTGGTGAGGACCAGCGAGGAAAGAGAGAGGGGAAATGGGACCAGAGGAAGAGAGGCTGGGTGTCAGGCGTGGTGAGGATAGCGTCAGGAAAAATCAATGTGACTCAATGACTCCATTAGGTGTATTTTCAGTGTCCCTCTGTGTGCTGAGGGGACGGTGCCATTAGGACAAAAGACCCTGTGTAACACGACATGAATTAAAGATGAGGGAGCAGGACCCACTAATCTACTTTATGTCCAGCCCGGGTAAGACCTCTGTCTGACATAATAGATGGGCCTGCCTTCACCTGCACTTCCAGACACTAACAGCCCAGAAGAACTTAGCAGAAGCAAACTTAGATGTTCTGCATTTAGGTCAAGGACTATAGAACTTTAACATACGTTCGACAAGAAATCCAATGAATAAGCAGAAACCTATAATTCATTTAAATGTTTTCTGATATCACGCAAATTCTACTCTTTAATGTTTTATCACAGTAAACTAGCTTCACTAGTGTAATGATTTAAAAAATATGTTAAAAAATTATAAGTGTGTGTGTGCATAACCCTTCTGAGTGCATGACCTTATTGAACTGCAGAGATGCCACATTAGCCAAGAGGAAGAGCAGCTGATCCCAGTGGGCGCACTCCCAAAAATCCTTTTTACAACACAACAAATTAATAAATTGATCCAGAAAGCTTTTTGCCAGCTGATGCCCTCCTGCAACCTTTGACTCAGACAGTATTCTTGGGGGGGGGGAATTGTCCACCTGTCATCGATCATTACTGAAAATATTGCATTTTGTTCTTAGGTTGGATGAAGAAGCCCAGAAGAGGGCAGATGCTGAGAATAACCTAACTGCCTTCCGCAAGGTAAACAACAGGCTCAGTGGACTGTGACTGATTATAGTGTCCCCTTTCAGGTCACAATGGACAAGCTTTGTTCCACCTCCCATACTTATGTAATACTGCCACAGTAACATTACAGGGCAGATTCCTAAAATGGCATTGATCCACACCAGTGCACACAGGAGCCTGTGTACATTTTTTAGTTAATGCATGTTTTTATATAAAAATTGTATCCTCTCAGGGTGCAGATGTTTGTACAATTGAAACACACATACAGTGAATGTTTTCTATTGCATTTTATTTATGTCTGTCATTGCCATTGTTTTATAGGATGTGGATGATGCCACACTGTCTCGTCTGGAGTTGGAGAGGAAGATTGAGTCTCTGATGGATGAGATTGAATTCCTAAAGAAAATCCACGATGAGGTATGGGGTCCTATCACAGCACCCCACTTCTCTCTATTTGTAAAAATGTGAACCCTCTTTCTTTCAGGGTTCACTTATCAAAGTACAGAATATTTTCTGGAGATCTAAAATTGTAACATTCTTTCCAAATAAGTAATTCCTCTGTGATTGAATGTCATTTAAATCATTTAATCTGATTATGATGATTTAATTTGCATTTAAATCATCATAATCAGATTAAATGACTTAAGTGAATATAACACTAAACAATTCAATTCAATTTTATTTCTATAGCTCCAACTCACAACATTAGATGCCTCAAGGCATTTGAAGGTAGAGACCCTATAATAATACAGAGAAAACCCAACAATCAAACGACCCCCTTTGAGCAAGCGCTTGGCGACAGTAGGGAGGAAAAACTCCCTTTTTACAGGAAAGAAACCTCTGAAAGAAGCAGATTCAATGAGGGGCAGCCATATGCTATGACCGGCAAATACACTCCAGGATTGGATATGCAAGGATTTGTGAGAGACGTTCCTGTTAGTGTTGAGAGTTAAGAGTTAGCCATTATCGGTGAGACCCGGCCTCCGGTGTGGTATTAATGGAGGGTTACACAGATGTTTCTCACTGAGGAAAAGAATTTGAAAAGCATCTTTGCAGAAGGAAAACTGTTTTCACAATTTTTATGTGCTTCTATTCGTCATCAGGAAATCCAGGATGTACAAGTGAGCGTCCAAACCCAGCAGCTGAAGATGGAGGTGGACAGCAGCTCCAGGCCTGATCTAACTGGTGCTCTGAGGGAAATCAGAGCCCAATATGAAACCATTGCCTTAAAGAATATGCAAGAATCTGAGGAATGGTACAAGTCCAAGGTAGGCAGAGAGAAAGACACATGGGCCATACACAAGTATATAAGTATTTTTTTGTGTGTGTACTTCATCTTTTGCTTTTTTCAGTTTGTTGATCTGACTGAGTCTGCAAAGCGCAACAATGATGCACTGAGGCAGGCCAAGCAGGAGGCTAACGAGTCCAGGAGGCAGATTCAGTCTCTTAACTGTGAAATTGATGCACTGAAGAACACGGTAAGCTGGAGTACCAGATGGCATTAATCTATCATAATGTACTATACACAAGTATCAGCAGTCGAGATGTTTTTGGATGGACCTCTAAAGTATGATGTCCAAATGTGGGTTTTTTGTTTTCTCAGAATGAAGCTCTGCTGAGGCAGATGCGTGAAATGGAGGATCAATTTGGCAATGAGGCAGCCAACTACCAAGATAATATAGGCAGGCTGGAGGATGAGATCCGCCACCTGAAGGAGGAAATGGCTCGCCACCTTCGCGAGTACCAGGATCTCCTCAATGTCAAGATGGCTCTGGACATTGAGATTGCCACTTACCGCAAACTGCTGGAGGGGGAGGAGAGCAGGTGAGCGAGAACATGCTGCGTCCATGTCTTCATTAGTAACAACATGGTCAGTATCATCTGTTTCTTCAAAGCTTAGCCCCAGATAATGGTACAACTCAAGTGCAACAAAACAATTAGCTTTTTATTACACGTTGTAACACCATCATGTTATTTTTCTGTTTAGGATTTCTGTTCCCATCCTCAATATTGGCATGAGCAATCACCTTGGAGGTAAGCTACAGTTGTTGGGGGATTTTTTCACAGTCAAATATTAGATTAAATTCTCTCACATCTTTCCATTAAAGCTGTAACCATTTGATTACTCTTCACTTTCTTCAGCATTGTAAGAATTCCCATTTTGTTTCTGACCTGCTCTCTTTGGCTTAGTCACTGGCACAAATTGTAATGAAATAAAAATGTGTTGTGACTTCTTTTATCACAGAAAACGTTTTCCAAAAGAAAAGCTCATCTTTTTACTGATTATTCTAACAGGAGAGGCTCATGCCGGGTGCAGATGTAAAAGTAATCTAGGATTCTCATTTAAAACAATGGGTTCTTTTACTTCTAGGATTAAGGGGGCCTAGAATCCCAGAACTTTGCCTCTTATCACTGTCCAGTAATAAACTCTTTTAGTCATTCATCAAGATGATTCAACTTTTCTAATAAATCTCTCAAAAGTAAAACTCATCTTTTCGTGAGTGCACATATATCTAAATGTTGAAATCTAAGCAGCATTTTAATGGAACCTTTTTGCAGACTATGAAAAAGCTCCGGATAGCATGGGCAAGAGGACTGTCGTGATAAAGACAGTGGAGACTAGAGATGGAGAGGTAAGGCAATTTATAGAAAAATGTTGCTTACCAAAGATCACAACACTGATCACTGGCAAGTAACACAACGACAATATTAGTATGCATCGCATAGAAAAGTTATACTAACCTGGATATTATGTTCCTCTTTAGGTGCTGAAGGAATCCAGGAGGGAGAAAGATAGAGATTCTGGTGCAATTGACAAGGATGACAGGGATGAGTAGACAGAAACTCATTACATAATATGAAGGCCAGTGCCATGATAGAAACAAAACTGAAAATGTTGATGAAAAATAGAAAAACAAACTCCGATCTGTAGTTCTCGTTCTCACTAGTTACGAGTTTCACTGTTTAGCAAATTGTCTCTCAGCATAGGTGCAACCATGGATGAATTCCTTTAGACAGTGTCAATCTGGTGCTATTTAAACCACCCAAATTTTTGCTAAACACTTTTGCTTTCTGTAGCAGTAAAACCCCTTTATAAACAAACCGCAGAGGCCTTGGTTTACAGTGCAATCCTAAGATGATCTCACATTTGTAGCAGAGTATTAAACCACACCCTAAACTACATCATTTATGTACAGCATTTTAGTTGTTTGTGTTGTATAAATCTCTCTCTCTATATATGAATGCCTTACTAACAAACTGCTTGACACTGCCCTTTGGCCAACAAACCTTAAAAACCGACTGAGAACAAATCAAGATGTCTGCATTTGTTTTAGAAGCTTTGCTGTCCTCTTACTGTGCAAATCACCATTGACCAAATACATGGATTATTAGTAAATACAATAGGAAATTCTGACAGTGAAAATATGAATTTTGCTTTGCAATGCCGTGTGTATCTGGCACTGAGGAAAAAATATGTATGTGAGAATAAAAGTCATCCGTGAAAATAAACGCCATCCATGCAAATCAGTGTTGTTGTTGTGTGTCTCTCCATAACCTGCATTTTGCAATTTTCATGTGTGAAGTGGGTTGCATAATAAAATTAGAGGATAGATGCAAACTATCGATCCTATTACGCTACTAGTTCCGATACCAATATTTAGCATCCATGATATCGATATGTGGATCGATCTGGCTACTTTTAGTATGTACGTGAATCGGGTAGTAAGAGAGCTGAGGTGTAGTTGGGAGCAAGACCACAAAGGTATTAGTCAATGACAGCTTAAAATAAATTCTAATAGTTTAGTTTATGCAACTCTTAGCATTTTTGCACACGGTCATATCCATCACACAGGACCCTTTGTTATATTTCCTTTTCCCTGAGTGACACCTCCCAGGCGAACCTTCATCGCAGACTGCAGCTGTTTTCCACACATTTCGCGAACTTTGCTTCCGCCATACTTGACTCCTGCTGCCTCAAATCTCTGTATTAAGCTTCTTCACTTAAACTTAACACAGCCATGTCAGCGGTGTACATTATTTTTTCAGTCCCCAACTTAAAAAGGCGCTACCTGAAAGGCAAAAATCAGGGCATAGCTACTTTATGTCGTGACGACATTCTACATCCGCCTCCAGAGTTTTCGCTCGCGGTCTTGGCGCGAGACTTGTCCGGTTTGTCGCAGTTGTGTGACTGCAGGTGGAAAACAGCCGTATATTGTTAGAAAAGACAGCGCCAAATACGCTGGTGGTTGTTTAAAAGGAGAGACTGAAACAACATTTGGACGACCTGGAAGGTAAGTACGTTGTTTCTACTTTCTTTATACTGTATGAAACGTAAAACCTAAGGTAGCTGCTCTGACACAAGGTTACCGATCTGAAGGAAGACCGCAGTCTTAGCAGAAATAGTAGCATAGTAGTATTATAAGTATATAGTATACAGCTCTAAATATGCCACCAATAACATAAGTCAGTTTTCTTCAGCAGGTCCTGTAAATAAGTAGTAGTAATTGTAGTAAAGCTAGATTGCACTCAGTTTGTACCGACAAACACTTAACAAGGTTGGTCATCAAGTCAAACACAGCTGAGTAGGTATATGGAAAAATGTGTCGCTTTATTTATTAGGTACTCATTGCTGGTACCTGGTTGGAGTTTCGTTTGCCTTCAGAACAGCCTTAATTCATAGTATTCAACAAGCTGCTGGAAAAATTCCTATGAGATTTTGGTCTTTATTGACATGACAGCATCATACATTCAATGGCGTGTCCAGCGGGGTGGCCTCGGGGGGCACAGGCCACCCCCCCAACCAGACTGGCCACTCCAGGTGCCACCCCGAAGCTAAAATAATAAAATTTAATGAAATATCAAATATACCATTATGGTTTCACAGTGAAGCTCAGATATCCGAGGGTAAGTGAATGCAGCACCGGCTTCTGCACTATGCGCATCATGTTAGCAAAGGTAGGAGAGGAAAGACGGCACCGCAGAAAACATTTTTTTGGCGAAAGATTAACAAGTTAACATAGCTGGACTAGCCATCGGACGTTTGCATGGTGGGCTGATGACTCATTTATTTATTTATTTTTGTAACGGCATGAACAATGAGAAGTGGTGGATTGGCCAGATGCTGGCCGATGTGTAAAAATAACTCAGTTGTTTGGTGGTGGCTATGGCGGAGCTTTCACAGAGGCAACAGGTGGATGAGGGAAAGGTGAGGCAGGAGGAGGAGAGACCCGAGGCGGCCGCCGGTCCGAGTGTCAGGTGAACTGAACTTCAGGTAAGAAGTTATGACCTGCAGTCTATCTGGGTCAGATATAAACCAAGTTTAGGTGCAGTTTATTTTCGTTGTGCTGACTTTTTACAGTCAGTTACAATACCTCATACTGCGTGAGCTAGCATGACGAGTTTATACAGCTGTTCGGTTGCTATGATGTTACTGATAGTGAACTTTATTTTATTCATAAGGTTAGTTAGTAGAGTTGCCAACAGCTCCTTAAAAAATGGAATGGTCCCTCATTCAGAGAAAATATTATGCGTTTCGTATTGAGCTGAGAAGAGACACAGTTTGTCCCGTACTTCAGCTAGGATGGAAAAAGACACAAAGCTGGAGTTATTCTGTCTTTACAGCTGCCTCTTCTATTGCTACTTCAATCATGAAACTGATCAATGATCAGCTGATCGTCTCTCTTGTTTGTTTATCACCCACTTTGCGCCAGAAACAGGAAACCAGCAGATGTTGCGCTAAACAACAGCAGCACGTTTAAGCTTGATCAGCTGTTGTTAGAATTTATTTAATATTGCTTTCTACTATCAGCTGATGTTTGCTGGAGCCACAGCTGTAAAGCTGCTGGTCATGATGTCGGTTTGGATATGTGGTGAGAGGGAAACACAAGGATGAAACCAGGAGATGTCCTTACTGGATCATCAGAGCTGAACAGGTGATGGAGAAACAGGTTTACCTTTTAGGTGACAGGAATGAGTTGAAGGGAAGGTATGAACTGTTTCTGAGAGACAAATAACACCAGGATCCTTTTCTGTGTAGCTGACAGCTGGTAACTGTGCAGGGACGGGTCTAGCAAAGTGTTGCCAGGGGGTCCATGTAGGGCATTAACAGGGAAAGGTGGGGCACAAAGAAATACTTTTCTTTTTTTATTCTCATTTAAAATATTTAGCTTTTATTAAATAATTATCTGAATCTTGCGAACAAAGTTTTTATCTGACGTAAAATGTATAGAAATCATACATATACCAACAAGACAGTGTACATCACTGTCACAACAGCATTTGTTTTCATTCAAAGGCTTTATGGCTTTAATACCTGGTGGGCCAATCTGTAGTGAAAATGCCCGATTTTCTGTCCCAGTCCAGCCCTGCAGGTTAATACTGGCAGTGTCACCATGCCAGCTGACTGTATTTCATCATCAGCCAGTGTTGTTCTTGATCAATATTACCAAAGTTTACCATAAGGCAGCATAGAAAGTATTTACTTGCTTTCAGGTTTTATTCAAATATTAGTCTTTTCATTTGTTTCCCCACTTTTTTCCTGTTTCAAAATCAAACACCAGTTTGTGAGAAGATTATCTTCTTTTTTTTAACAGGCATTGGTTTTGCATTGGCATTGGCTAATTTGCCAATTGTATGTTAAAAATGTTCGTATTTTAATATTCAAAAATGTTTTTGCCCAAAACATATGTGCACTACATGTCAGTAAAAATACTATGCAAATATTGATGTCCTTGAATGCTGAATAAACACTGACTGATTGTATCTCTTGTACTTTATCAACGCAGTATCTAAAAACTTTGCACCGTAGTGGTTAAAATCTCATTCTAATAAGAGTTAAAAGCGCATTCGGTTATTAGGTTTACAGGGTTATTGAATTATGGTTAACGGTTGGTAGAATTGTTTTTAACATTATCTGCCAATTACATCTGCCACCCTTCTCCAAATCTGTGCCCCTACCTGGCCCCCCCAACAAAAATTTTCTAGACACGCCACTGCATACATTTGCTGCAGATTTGGTGGCACTACATCCACGATGAGAATCTCCTGTTTCACCGCAACCTAAAGATGCTGTGTTAGATTCAGGAAAGTGAACTCAGTGTCATGTTTAAGAAACTAGTTAGAGATAATTGAGCTTTATGACATGATGTTATCCTGCTTGTAATCATCCATCAGAAGGTGGGTTCACTGTAGGTATGGTCAGTAGCAATAACTCCGTAGGATGTGTTGTTTAAACAATGCTCAGTTTGTACTAAAGGGTCCAAAGCATACCAAGGAAATATCCTCTACACTATTACACAAGCAGCAGCAGCAGCCTGAACCACGTTTTCACCAAATTATGACTCTACTGTCTGAATGTCGCAGCAGAAATTGAGGCTCATCAGACCAGGTACCATTTTCAGGTCTTCTTTTGCCCAATTTTGGTGAGCTTGTGGTAATTGTAGCTCCAGTTTCCTTTTCCTAGTTGACAGGAGTGGCACCCAGTGTGGTTCTCTGCTGCTGTAGGCCATCTACTTCAAGGACACGTTTGAGACGCTCTTTTGCTAACCTTGTTTGTAAGGAGTAATTATTTCAGCTTGAGTTTTTGTGATTATTCTGACAATTTTAGGTCACTTACGCTGATCCCCTGGACCTCAAGGCACCCTGATGGTGTGTGGACTTATTCATGATGAACTGTGAACTTTTGGCAACGTGCAGTGCTCTAGGTTATCTGGAGGGAGACACCTATCACAAGGAGGCTGATTGCTTAGGTGAGTCCTATTTGAAGTGTAAATATATATGTAGTTGTTGTTTTGATCCAGAACAGTCCTCTCACAGCTGCCGTGTCTCTATGTTACAGAGAGCGTGAAAGACTTGATTCGCTATTTACGCCATGAAGATGACGCCCGTGATGTCCGGCAGCAGTTGGGTGAAAGCCAGATTGTACAGAATGACCTTCTGCCTATTATCATTCAGCACAGACAGGACAAAGCCTTATTTGATGCCTGCATCAGGTACCAATCCTGAGAAGTCTCATCTATAAAATATATGTGTATATATATAAATATGCTCATCTGTATTTTAGCGAAGGTTGTTTGGGTATATTTTTTATCTTATTTTTGTGTTATGTGATATGTTTTGTGATTCTGGAGTAAAGATTGATTGATAGGTAAGTGACAGTGACAAATAAAAATAGTAATATTGTCCTTTAATACAATTCGTGTAACATGTGTTACTATGGTGACACATTATTGTTAGAAAATTAATAAATTTGATTCTCTGTCAATACCAGTTGGTTTAAAAAACAATCTGTTACTTAAAATCTCTCTTTCTTTTTTTTCTAGACTCATGGTCAACCTCACACAGCCTGCCATGCTCTGTTTTGGTAAAGTCCCAGATGACCCGGTGTTCAGGCATCACTTTTTGCAAGTGACATCTCATTTGCAGGCTTATAAGGAGGTATTTGAAGAGCAATAAAGCAAGGATTTTATAAAAAGTGGTTTTTATGTAATTACAAACAAAATATTTGCAGACAATGTTTTTATAAAGCACACAATAAAAGTATCACTGTTGCCACTTTATCATTATCTTTAATTTTCAGGCATTTGCCAGTGAGAGTGTGTTTTGTATCTTGAGTGAGACATTGTACAACCTTCTACAACTTGTGAGTATTTCACTTGTTCAGATTTTTGTTTTCATTGAGCAGTTTCCACTCAGAGTAAAAATGCTTCTGATTCTTCATGCCTTTCTGTCTGCATCCTCACCTTTGGTCACTCAGGACTGGGAGCAGAGACAGGAAGAAGATAACCTGCTGATAGAGAGGATTTTGCTGCTGGTTAGAAATGTGCTTCATGTACCTGCAAACCCCAGTGAAGAGAAGGTTTGACTTAAAAAAGAATTATGCTGATTCCATATAAGTGCAAGTTCTTCCCATCCCTAACCTCTCTCTTTTTATCCTTTATTTGCAGAAAGTGGATGATGATGCCAGTGTCCATGATCAAGTGCTGTGGGCCATTCACATGAGCGGCTTTGATGACCTGATCAAGTTCCTGGCCTCAGCACAGAGTGAGCAGCAGTGGAGTATGCATGTGTTGGAAATCATCTCCCTTATGTTCAGAGACCAGGTTAGACAGAAAGATCCATTTTGGGAGTGCACATCTAAATGTTCTAGCTGTTCTCTGTTTCAGTGGGTTTTGTTATTTTTGTTGTTGTTGTTTTCTTTCTTTACAGACTCCAGAAGCTTTGGTGAGTGCCGGCCATGCTCGTTCAGCAGAAGAGAAGAAGAAGGACTCTAATGAGCTGGAGGCACTGAGGCAGAAGGAGCATGCAGAGAAACATTCCCGCACTTTACAGAGAGGGACCAGGTGCAGACACACAGATGTTCTTTAGTGCCAAGTTTACCGTTGCCAATTACAGAAGAGTTTAAATGCACATAGATTTTCAAGTGGTGATGGGCCAGAGGTCCTGGGTAAACAAGGGTTCCAACTTGAACCTCTGATCTTCTCAGTCAAAATCACTTCCTTGCTGCAATTCGGAACTGTTTACAATAATGTGTATTACATTAGAAGTATCTGTGAACTAGGAATACTTCTGGGTGAGGTGCAGCTACAGAAGAGTTGCAGTAAAAAAATAGTTTCATGGCAAAAGTCAGCATAGCATTAAGACACATGGTGGAGTTGCAACAAGTTGGTTTAGAATGAGCGCAGATGGATGGATAAATGTCATTATATGCTTGCAAAAATGTTCCCAAAAACACTATAGCATCCTGAGTACTGAGACACAATGTATATGCTGTTGTTTTCCTCTTAGACACTCTCGCTTCGGAGGGTCTTTTGTTGTTCAAGGACTGAAGGCAATAGGGGACAAAGATGTGATCTATCACAGGAACCTTCAGAATGTGAGCTGTTCAATTTCCGTTATGAAATCTTTCCATTAAGAGATCGTGTTAAGAGAAAATAATTTATTGTGTCTGTTTTATTTATTTATTTTTTTAAGTTCAAAAATTACACTCACGACATTGGCAAAGCAGTGAGACGTGTTCCCAAGAGGCATCGAAAGGCCCAAGAAAGTGGGGAGAAACGACGTTCGGCCTTAAATGTTCGACTTTTCCTGCGAGAGTTTTGTGTGGACTTCTTGGAGAACTGCTACAATCGACTCATGTACCTCGTTAAGGTCGGCCGCTGTTATGTGTCTTATTTTTTTGTATAGATGCACAGTGACATGCTGAACACAAGTTTTTCTCAGCTAAATTATTAAAATGTTTTTTTGTGAACAGGAAGATGCTTCTTACCTCGACATCTAAAACCATCGAAAACATCCAAAAAGGGCATCTAAGGTTTTTTGTTTTCACCAGATTTTTGTCTTTGTCTTCTCAACAGGAAAGCCTCATTCGTGAGCAGACTCAGCAACATGATGAGACCTATTACCTGTGGGCACTCAGCTTTTTCATGGCTTTCAACAGAGGCAGTTGTTTCCGTGCCGACCTAGTTTCTGAGACCATGTCAATCCGGGCGTTTCATTTTATTGAGCGCAACATTACCAACTACTATGAGATGCTGCTCACAGACCGGAAAGAGGCCACTTCTTGGTCCCGCAGGTAAGGCGATCGTTTAGAAGCTGGTTAATGGAATCGAATACTTGAGTCGGCCCAACACTGCTGCGATTTGTTCCTTTTAGGATGCACTTGGCACTAAAGGCATATCAAGAACTGCTGCTAACTGTGAATGAGATGGACAGATCGCAGGATGAAAGCATCCGGCAGAGTTCCAGCGTCATTAAAAGTAAGATTGTAGGTTTAAAAGTTTATATATAACTTTTGTTCAAGGTGAACAGTTTTTCACATGGTCTTCTAGCATATGTATAGTTATGATCAGACATTTGGGCATGAATGTCATGGTAAATTTGGGCTTTTGTACAACATAAATCTTAAATGATTTTAAAAAAGAAGACTTTAGTTCACAAGTTTTAATTTATTTTGGATTTTCTCTGAACCACGCAGGGTCAAAGTATACAAACAGTCTCAAATATGTACCACTAATACACTCTTTTAACAAGTGGTGCTGAAGGTTTTACAGTGACTTTCAACTCGCCAAGGCCTATTAATTTCTCGCTCATGGTCATGATTGAGTACAACTGGCATGAAAAGGATTTGCTTGATAGCACTCATTGGATTGACAATTGTTAAGTACAATGGGGAAGCCCAAGAACTTCACAGACGTGCTAAGGAGAATTGTAGATTTGCACAAATTGGGAAGATTTCTTGGAGCCATTTCTAAACCACTGCAGATTCTAAGATCAGTAATTCAGACTTTGCCAAAGTCTGGAACAAGACCCAAACTGTCACCCTCAGATGAGAGGAAATTGGTCAGGAACAACCCAGGAACAACCCAGGAACCTCAAGGCTCAAGCCTGCCATAAACTGGAAACTGCTGAAAGACCAGCATCACTGTCCACAGTGAAGTGGATTTTACATCACCATCAATTGAGAGACAAGCCAAATGCCTTCTGGATAAAAGTTTTAGGGTCAGATGAGACAGAGATTGAGCTGTCAAGAGGTATGTATGGAGGAGGGAAGGTAAGGTCTTCAAACTTGACTTAATTTGCTGCCAGTGGTACTGGTACATTGCACAAAGTGGATGGAATAATTAACAAGGAGGACTACCTCCAAATTTTTCACCTTCCCCTCAAATCAGCAGCTAGAGGATCGTTACTAATATGAGCCAGATATTAGTGGTATATGTTTGAAATATAAATTCATACTTATTCACCCAAGACATACTGTAGAATTATTCCAACCTGGAACAAGAACAACTCACAGAAATTGTTAAAATCCAAAAATAACCACAACATTCATGCCCATCATGAGCCGATGTAAACTTCTGTCCACAACCGTGTATACCACTAAGACAATCCCCAGTGTTTGAGTTTGTCTCATCTGTTTACTTTTACTTTCTAGGTAACATATTCTACCTTATGGAGTACAGAGAGATTTTCCTGACCTTGCTGAGAAAGTATGATGAAACCAAGCAACCTCAATCCTACCTCAAAGACCTGGTAGAGTCAACTCACCTCTTCTTGCGAATGTTAGAGCGCTTCTGCAAAGGCCGCAGAAACTTGATGGTGCAGGTAAGTTCTTGTGCTTAATTTGCAATGTTTGTTTTTTTTCTGCCTGTCCCATTTGGTTCTTTTGCCATCAGAATTATTGTCTAAAGGCCAAGAAAGATGCACAACGGATTTACTTTACCAAATGAACCGTCCCGGCCTTGCCGTATTGGTCTATTTGATTCACCTTTGTTTTTATTGTTTATTTTATTTTCACTTGCTTTTGTTTTTTGTTTTTTTTAATGTTAACATTTGCTCTGTTAACTCTTCAGAGGAAGAGGGTGAAGCGGAGAAAGTCTCATGGTAAGAAAAAGGAGGCAGCTCCAGAAACTAGTCCAGAGGCCCTGGAGGAGACCTGGAAGATTGTAGAGGAAGAGCTGAAGGGTGCAGGGTTTAAGGTTGGTGTGAAGCTCAGCCTCGAGATGTTTGTTTGGTTATGTAGAAACATGAAATTGGAAAGTTACAAAATAATTTACCATTATCTAGAAACTTATAGACCTGACTGGTAGTTAAAAAGCACCTTTCTACACCATGTGAGCATTCAGAGTCCTTTCTGCTCTCAGGCACCTGATCTCACTCACATCCATATAGCTGTTTTATCTATGTCTACGTGCTTTATATTCACACACACTCACACTCCAATATTGTTGCATTGTAAGTATATTATAATATTATTATCAGGAGTAGCAGAGAGAAAGCTTTGTTTCAGAGCTGATTTTAGACAAGAGGTCTTAAAAATGTCAAAAACATATCGATGTGACAAACTTGCTCACGCTCAGTGTCTCCTCTTGTCCTCTGTTTGCAGTTGTCTGAATCTTTAACTCAAAGCTTAGTGCCGTTTGATGCCACGTCTGAGACTCCCCTTGAGGATCAGCGTACTGAGGCTATGGTGAGAGTGCAGGATGCTCTGCTGGCTCGAATGGGCCCAGAAGCTCTGGGGCTGCTGCGTGCTGCCAGGTCAGTAAAACTCAGTATTATTTTTTATTTTTTTATTTAAATCTTATAGTGGCCACTGCAAAATGTTTAAAATTTACAGTTTCTGAAGTTAACCACAATAGAGACTCAATTTGAAATCATGTGGATACGAAAAATGCCTTTTCTAGAAGAAGTTTTTAAAGGTTAAAAATTACTTTGTTTATTCAATTATTAAATTAGACTTTTCTTTCAGTTGTCGTAAGTTTCTAAGCAGGCATGTGTAGTTAGGAAAATGTTTGTGTTTTTTTCCTTTCTTGTCATGCTCAGAGAGGTGTGGCCAGAGGGAGATGTGTTTGGTTCAGCTGATGTGGAACCTGAAGAGGAACTGGAACTCCTTAAGCAGATCCTCCATGCCAAACTGCCAAGTAAGTATTGAAATGTATATTTATCATTCTTGTGCAAAAGCCTCCATGCAGGATTCAAACCTTTGCTTTTGACTTCAGGGTCATCTCAGACTGCTGTGGTGGAGGAGGAGGAAGAGGAGGAGGATGGGCCAGAGATGGAAGAGGAAGAGCTGGAGTCTGTCCAGGTTTCTGAAACAGAGTTCAAATTTCTAGACTTCATCAAGAGGTGAGAAGTAACTTGTGGCAAATCTGTGCTGTAATCCATGCTAAATGTTGCCTTAGAGTCTGTTTGCATACAGTTCTGTGACTTTCCTAATGGGAAGTTTGCCCCTTCTCTTGGTCTTTACAGATTTGCCAACCCCGGTATTGTTCATCCGTACCTTCTCCTGCTGAAATCCTATTCAAAAAACACCCCACACACAAACCACTGCATTGCTCGAATGCTGCACCGCCTGGCTGTTGACCTTAAAATGGACGCCCTGCTCTTCCAGTTGTCAGTTTTCCACATTTTCAACAAAATCTTAAATGACCCTGCTGCAGCTGCTTACCAGGTAGGGTAACAACACTGGAGGAAGGCGTTTGGTAATCCTAGTTAAGTTTCTCTGACATCTGTGTGAGATAGCTCACTATGGGAGGTTCCTACCGATGCTAAATTCTGATACCAGAATATCCACATTCAGGGACTACCCTGACGGTGGATAATAAATCAGTTATGTCTGAAGCGCTCTTTGTAGAAGAAAATAAGGTTGCCTGGTGTGCAGCCAGAACATGCACTAAAGGGAGGGGACGCTGTTACATTCAGGTGAGGGAAGCTTCTGTGACTGATAACACCGGAGGGCACCTGGCATGTCAGATATCTAGCAATTAAAAAGAACACTTTCTTCTGCAAGCTGTTGATATAAAGCTTAGATATTACACAATCGCTTACATGTTTTTTTTCCTCTTCTCCATCACAGGAACTAGTGACTCTTGGCAAATATTTAGTGAAGCGGTTCGTTTCACTGGCAGCACAGAACAATAAAGCGTATGTGGAGCTGCTGTTCTGGAAAAATGTGGGAGCTGTGCGTGAGATGACAGAAGGCTACACCAAAGAGTGGGTGCTTTTCTTTTTTCAGGTTCTGTTTACATAGACTTAATACATGTGTTCATGTAAAGTCATTTTCACATGTGCACTGCAGCCCTGAACTATTATAGACATTATAATACAGAGAATAATCTCATGTTTCTAGGCAGCGCCTCTTGTGTGCCCAATTACTTTCTCGTCGCTCATGTGTGAAAACGGTTCATGTGTCATATCATGTGTAACAATGTAAAGCATGCATATGTATTTATGTCCATAATTTGAAGTATTGCATGTCATTGTTGTGAATCTGTTAGAGAGGAAAAGAGACCAGCATGGACTGAAGAGGAGGAAGAGGAATTGTGCAGACTCTACGAGGAGCACCGTGACTCTGACGGTTGGCTTTGTTTGCTGTTTGCACATCTTTTCTTGTCTCTTATAAGGAGTGTTGGGGTCATTACTCAAAAAAATGGAACATGTTAAATATTACTTATTCCTTTTGGGGCTTTTCTTTTGTTTTGTTTTAGGTAATGCATTGAGTTACTTAATGACTGTAGAAATTAAGTTGTTACAGTATTTGTTACATCCTTTTGTGTTACTCTATAACTTGGCCTGAAATACACAGTTAAATAATTGCCAGTTAAAATAAATCTTATTCTGTAGTCCCACACACATAAATCAACATCCTAATAATAACACGCATGAAACCTTTTATTGCTTGAAATCAAAGCAAATTTAGAAATCACCCAAAGTAACTTTAGAGCAGTTCTACTGTAGAAATATGTACACATAGAAATAGCTTTTTAATTCATTTTTGACTGTCAAACCAGCTTATTAATAATTGAACCATTGGAGCACCATAACAACATAATTCTAACTGTGACATGATTACTGAGTTAAGTAAGTGATGTGTTACTGAAAAAGTAATGTGACCACATTAATGTGTTACTTCAGAGTATATTACACCCAAAACTTGTTATAAGTTACTAAATATACTTGTACATGAAGCTTCTGACTGCTGACTCTTGTGCATAGTGCCAGACATAGTGGAGACTCTCCTGCCATTACTAAGCAACAGCAACCGCACTCGGCGTCAGGTAGTGACGCAGCTGGTACATATGCGCCTGGTGGGCAATGCTAAAGAACTGAAGAAACCCAAGTATGTACTTGATTTATTTTCAATGAAGGATGTAATGCAAACTAATAATACAAGGCTGCCGTTAAAGAATTTTTGTCATATTCAAAGGAAAGGTACTGGAATTGTTCTGTGGACTGAAGAGCAAGAGCTGGAGTTGCAGATGCTGTTTGAGGAGTACAGAGACTCTGATGGTAACAGATATTCTCTTATTTTTAAACGCATGACAGAAAAATTAAATTTTACCTTTCATCTGTCCTCTGTTCCAATCTCAGTAAATTAAGCATGAATGCTTCACAGTATGTGTGTCCAGTTTTGACTGATAAAACCTCTGCTTTCACAGATGTGCTGGGTAGCATCATGAAGAAGCTCACTGCTAAGCGCTCCCGAGCACGTGTGGTGGACAAGCTGCTCAGCATGGGCCTGGTGTCTGAGAGACGAGAACTGTATAAGAAGAGAAGTCGGAGTGCTCACGGGAAGAGCACTGGAAAAGGAATGGTAGCTACTTTAGTCTTTTATACTTAAAATATAAGAGATTAAAAACTTCAGAACAAATAAGATTTGTTTCGGGGTCAACCTTCAGGATCAATAAAGTTTTATTGAATTGAATTGAAGTGAATTATATTTGAAGAAATGTCAATTTCTTAATAAATTTAAACTCATTTTTTGATGCAGACTGAAGAAGAGTTCTTGGCTGAACTCACACAAGGCACCCAGGATGATCCTGTGGACAGAGATGATGAATATGAGCAAGAGGATGAGTCTGAGGAGAGTGAGGCAGAGGACCTTGAAGAGCAGGAAAGTGAAAGACCACTAAATGGTGGCAGGAGGAGCCAAGGCATGCACTCTACAGGAGGAAGGAGACCTGATGTAGAGAAAATGGTGTATGCTCTGAAACAGGAAGGTGAGACAAAGGCCAGATTGCCCCTGTGTTCTCACTGATCAGAGAGGATGAATGGATAACATGTAATGCGATGATGTGGATTTAATGTTTGTAGTAAGATATTAAAATCTGGATTTTTTTTCCCCCCATAGGCATGTCTGGACCTTTGTTGTGGCTACAGAATTGTCTGAACAAAACAGCAGATGATCGTGAAAATGACGGTGAGTGCATCTGTCAACAAAAAAAACAAACATTTTCCAGACATTGTTTTTTTTTCTGCTGTTGGTGATTTTAGGAAGATATGGATGCATGCTGCACAGTGCGTTTAAAGCATGTTGTAATTACTTTTATTTGGCGCGATATTGAAATGATTGTGGTCCGTTTCCCAGGTTTGTCTCAGCCTGTTCCACTGGCCCCGTTCACAGAGTCAAATGAAGAAGCCATGGAAAACAAGAGCTTCCAACGACTGTTGCGCAAATTGGGAATGCGAGCACCTGCAAATGAACAGGTGTGTGCTTGTATGCGAGTGATATTTCACTGTCAAATGAGTCATGTGACATTATTCTGTGCTGTAGTCCTACTCCTAATCTGTTTTGTGCGACTGTAGTTTGGGCTGAATTAGAGAAATCTATATTTAGAAATGACACAGAACTACATTAAATACAAAAGAAAAAACTTGAGGTGAGTGTTGTTGAAAAGGGTTTTTGTTGTTGTTGTTTTTTGGTAACTAGGAGTCCTTCTGGAGAATCCCTGCAAAGATCAGTGTATCTCAGCTCCGGAGTGCGGCTGCAGCTCTCAGCCCTGAGGAGGACAAACCTAAAAATGATGATGAGCAAGATGGGACCAGGAGCCCAGCAGAGGAACCCCGTGGGGAGGAAGAGGAGGACGCGTCTCATGAACAGAGAGCTCAGGCCCTGAGAGCTCTGCTGCTTGCACGCAAGAGGAAACGATACACCGCTGAGGATGCAGGTATATGTGGCAGATTTATTTTCTGTCTAGAATGAAACCATTTAATTACAGCTTACAGCACTTTGGCTTGTCACATAGCCAACAATGTAGCAGTAACCTTGAGTAATAATTAATGTAGTAGTTTAATCTGTTACAATAGCATTGTTCTCATAGGTTGTGAAGAACTGACCACTGTTTGTTTGCATCTGTAGTTTAGGAAAAAAGTAACAAAGCTTTAAGTTTGAAAAAAAGAATTCAGCTGCCTAATGCAGATGTTGTAGATTAAATCGAGGGTCATTTTGCTCCTGTGAAGCAAAGACAGAAGATGGTTTGAGGATTAGGATTAGCTGCCATCTTTAGTATACTGTAAAAGCTATAGACAGGAGCTGAGAAAAACAAAAGCTCCCTAAAGTGGTTTGGGGGGTGAATTCAGCCCTCTGGAGGTCTGCAGTCTAGACAGTGGAAACTTAACTGAATATAAAACAAACCAAAGAAGTGGAAGCTGGGCCTTATGCCAGGAAGCAGGTTTGGCCAACGACTCTGAGTTTATTAACCGTGAGATGAGGGAAATTTTGGCTTTTATGTTCATCCCTGAGTCACTTAGCAGACTCTGTGAACTAAACCTGGTTGTTGGCAGGTTTATTTCAACAAACGGAGTTTCCCTGACTCCCTCACATGAGCGCTTTTTAATCGTTTAGTTGTTAGAATACCTAAAAAGAAGGAGACAGTGATTTATTATCAGCTCAGAATAAAATAGTCTCCATCTTTGTGACTGTGGACATTAATGCAGCTGTCAGACTGTCAGCCAGTTTCCCTGCACTGGACACTTTTACTGTACCATAAGTTTATAACCGATCAATCGTCGGTTATAATGTGTCGTACTATAATCGGTCAAAGAGCTGCATCTCAGACTTAATGTGAATACTTGAGTGAAGATGAGGCTGAAAAGATTTTGATCCTGTATCTGCTAAAAATCTCAGACAAGTTTGCATTTCAGTGACCCCCGAATCTCAAGGTCAAGGGACTTGAGGGCGGATCTATCTGTTGCTCTCTTGGTAACTAATGTCAAAGATCAAACGGTAAACGTTGTCTTAGCTGTTTCTCCAGATTTGTATCCTCAGTTTGAGTCGCCTACACTTTGTCCCTGTCAAGTTATGTTTGAATAATTTGATTTACAAAAACAAAATAAATGTAAAATTAGGATTCCAGCTTCATCTAGTACAAATTCAACTTAACAGGTATTACTGACTAAAATTACACTTTTCTTTCCTCATTTTTCTTTTGGTTTTTTTGTTGTTGTTTTTTTTTTAAGATAAATCCACCAGATTTTAAATGGAGGCTTTGCTCTTTATTTACCTGTTGCCATAGTGAATCCTGGTCTCAGAGCTTCACTGATGAGGACTTCTTTTCTACTCTCTATATAAAACTCAGTTTAATTTTTAATGTTGAATGTGCTTCCTATACTATTTAGCAGTTTTATCATCTGTCTGTGAAGCACTGCTATGTTGTATTGGGTATATTTTGGCTATGCCTTGTATTTTATTTATGCAAGTTATGCCAAACATGTTTTTGTTGTAGTTGCATCTGAAATTGCTAGAAAAAAGCAGGGTGCACATAATATAAAGTCAGAAAGCACATGTTATGATGAGAGTCCTCTGCTGTGCCAGTTTGGGCAAAGCAGTACAGCTGCGTTAGAATCAGGATGGGAAATGGCTGCAATGCTGGTAAAATTAAGAAGTTGCATGTGTACCGTTAATCGGGGATGGAGCAGTAATTACACTGATGTGACTTGTGTTCATACTGGGCTTTTTGTTGTTGTGGGGGTTTTTTTAAGCTCCTGAGTCAGATGCCGCTCCTGTCGATGACACACATGATGTAAATGAAAGGTGAGGTCTCATCCTATGATTTTTATTAACTAGTAAACATAAGGCGAAAATCCTCAGAGGATTAACTCTTTAAATATCCATGTTTACATCAGTTCCCAGGACAGCACCTCAACTAAAAGAAACAGAAGCAGAGTTTTGGACGATGACGAGGAGAACGGTATTGTGCTCCTGCTTGTTTGAAGGGTTCACTGGTGTTTGATTATGACAGAGCTTGATTCATTCATTTCATTTCATCATTTTGCTCACACGTTGCTGTCTTTGCAGACAAAGACTCCGCTACTGCAGCGGCTATGGATACAAATGGCGATGAAGATTCAGACAAGGAGGACATCTCTGCTCCTGTGAAGAGAAGACGCGTGGTCTTAATTGAAGAAGAGGAAGAGGAGGATTAGAGACGGCCTTTAATGGGCTGTAAAACTTCAGATGGGAGATGCATTAAAAGTCCCGCATGTTGCACGCAGCCCGCTGGAGACCTGAAGTCCAGACAGGATAAACTATTAATGGATTACTAAAAAAAAGTAACCCAAAAGAACATATGGAAAATTAGCCTGTGTAAAAAAAAAAAAAAAAAAAAAAAAAAAAAAAAAAAAAAAAGAGAAGAAACAAATCTTCTTCTTTTTGTTCTCCAAGTGGACAATTTATTGGCATTTCCTGCTAAAGAAGTTCTGCTGGTCTTTAATTTTGTTAGTCTACATATGTTCTTAAAAGGTTCCCAAATAGATATCCATCAATGCTGGGAAGGTTGTGCATCATGTTTACTCTAAGATTAAACTTTTTATCTGAATGCTGTTCCATGCATACAAGTCTTATGTATATTTTCAAGTTCTTGTCAGTGTTGACTTGGGACTTGATAATTCTATTCAAGTGTACTGATTAATAAAACCACACTGTTGACAGAATACAAAAATGGCTTCCTGGCAGGATTTTTTTGTTGTTGTTGTTGTACGTTGGCCTGTGTTGCACCACTAGGGGGCGTATACATGTTATTAACTAAGAATTAAGTATAGAATTAGTAACACAGACTCATTTTTTTTTTCTCTTTATTGCTTTCAAATGTGGCTTTCAGTTTTTGAAAAAAATGGCTTTACAGTTACAGAGATGTACAAGACAGCCGGAACAAATAAAAATTCTTCTTTGGTTCAGTCATACTTGTGAAAAACGCAAAAAAAAAAAGATCCCAAGAATAAATGTGTGATTCGGTTTCCTTCCACGTGTGGATCTTGCATCTAGTCTGCAGTCACCGCCTCTAGTCGTCCACGTTTTCCAGCTGGGTTGGAGGTGGTCTTTGTCCTCACATCTGGACCACGTTTGTAACTTCCTGTCACAGCATCTGCTCTGCCCCCATCCCACAGAGCCAGAAGCAGAGCTGACAATCTACAGACACTGCTGTGAGTTAAGCATGTGTGGGTGGAGTCCTTAAAGCTGAGAGGTTAAAGGTACATCACTTCCTGTGAACAGTAAAATGGTCTACATGAATTTAAGGGTCAGACACTTTAGTTGTTAGCAGTGACTCAGGATTTGTGACCAGAAGCATTCGTCTGATGTGAATGAGGCATCGTGTTGCCCAATTGATTAAATATTTAGAAGTCTAACAAATGGTAACTCAAATGGAAGTTGACTTTTCATTAAAAAAATTAAAGGACATTTGATTTTTAAAGTGTGTATGTTTGTACTCAACTGTTTCCTTTAATAAACAGTTGTTTAGTTGTTGCCCCAAGGTGACTGTGGCACTTTTTCTCAGCAGATATGAAACTGTTGCTTTTTATTTCCTGTATTTCTCGGGACTTTTTGTAGTTTAAAGAAAGCTGTAATTTTTAAAAGTAGTTCAGCAACAAACAGGTCCTCTAAGGATTTAATGCCTTACAAAACTGAACCCACTGACAGCACCCATTCAATTTCAAATCCATGAAAACTATTAAATCATACATCGGGCATAAGGCAATTAGTCATTCTCCTTCTTTAGATTGCCTTGGGGCGCTGTGCGTTTGTGGGTAGATTCTCTGGAAAATGTACCTGCCTATTCCATTGTAAGGACTGGGGGAAAAAACACCACAACTTCCTGATATTTTTGTCGTACTGCAGTTTATCTCAGAATACATGTGTAATTGAGTTTCATGCCACAGCATGATAAGAAAATGCACAAGGTTTGTCAGACCAATTACAATACATGATTCAAGCGTGACTGAGCACATCCAACAATGATTTCCATACGCAAATGTGGATGGGGGGGGGACACAGAGAGAGTGGTAAACAACACGTGTGGGTGTTGGTTTCAACCGACAGGGCCGTGGCTGGGGCTATTGCTCAACAACACTCATGCACAACCAACTCATCTGACTGTGAAAGAAAAAAAGTTCTCCTACAAGCAGCGCTCACAGCTGCAGCTCATTTCTGAATGTACCAGCGCAATCCTCGAGGTCCTGTGTCACCAGTTGTTACTCTCTGTACCCAAGTCACTCCCTGTGTGAGCACTGAAGTAGAAACAAATGAGTTGGCCTGTAAACAAATTGACCTACACATCTAAACACTTGTCTCTGTTTTAACACGCAGAGCTCGACAGGCCTCATATATATATGTATTAGTCATATTTTTTTATGTTTTCCCATTTTTAAAGGATGGGATATTTATGAAAAGTCTCCTCTCAGTTATTGCAAATAAGTTAATTAAGTAACAAAGGTAACCAGCAAATTAATAGAAATATTAACAGCAACAGTGGTTGTAGTCTTGGTGGCCGGTGATCGGTCAGCCAGGGCCTCCGCTCCTGGACGCCGCCCGACACAGAATGCACCAGACCCTTACGGCGCCTCCTGTGGGTGGTGGGCCTGCAGGAGGATGGGCCCATGTCCCTTTTTCAGGCTGTGCCCGGCCGGGCCCCATGGACTAAGGCCCGGCCACCAGACGCTCACCCTTGGGCACCCTCCCCGGCTGGCTCCAAGGCGGGGGGCCTGGTACCCCTATCCCGGGCAGGGTGAACTGTCCCTTTGATGTTCTACTCATAGGGGTCTTCTGAATGACTCTTGTCTGGTCCCTCACCCAGGACCAATTTACCATGGGAGACCCTACAGAAGATATCAGATCATCCCAGAAGAGCCCCTGGACAACATAGCCCCATGGACACACAAACCCCTCCACCACGATAAGGTAGCGATTCGCGGAGGGAACGGGATACAAGCGGCGATAATGAGCTTCCTCTGAAGGGTACCTGGCCTCTCCCTTAGAGATAGGGTGAGAAGTTTAGCCATCCAGGAGGGACACAGAATAGAGCCCTTGCTCCTCCACATCAAAAGGAGCCAGTTGAGGTGGTTTGGGCATCTGACAAGGATGCCTCCTGGGTATGTCCCACTGGGAGGAGACCCCGGGGCAGACCCAGGATGAATTGTGTTGATGAATTGTTAATAAATATGGTGCAGCAATGGCATGTCTGAAGAGGGGGTATGTGGTCGTTTCATAACTCATGACACGCTGCTCTGCCCTCCATAAGCTACCTTTACATTTTAAAAGTATCAGTATTTGTATCAGCAATACTGGACCTGGATTACTTGGTATTGGATTGTTAGTGAAATTTGCAGTATCACATACCTCCCCGAAATGATTGGCCCCTGCAGGGCCCCTCCTCCAAACAATATCATTGTACTACAGTTCCATTAATCTAACCACTGGATTAGAGCATGGATAGAACCAGTAAGATTGTAACTAAGTAAAAAAAAATTATTACTTTACTGAAGGACAGGTTTAATGTACTTGTATTTTATTTAAGTATTTCTGTGTTTTGCTTTCTGCTTTTACTCTACTAAATTTTGGATGCAAATATTGTAGTTTGTATTCCGTACCATTTTTGTAAAGCTTTAATGGTTAACACATTCACCTTATATGCAAAAGATCTGCATTTCGAGGCTGGAAATAGACACAAAACTCAGCGTCAGTGGATCGCAAACTATTGTATTCCTAGTGCCAGTCCCAAGCCTAGATAAATGGGAGGGTTCCTTCAGGAAGGACATCCAGTGTCAAATCTGTGCCAACTCAAGCATGAGGATCCATCTGCTGTGGCAACCACACTGGAAATAAGGGAGCAGCTGAAAGTATCCATACTTATTTTATTGCTGACAAAATGCATTCCCACAGATCAAGCTTTCCAGCAAATATATAAGAAATTCAAATCAGCAGCAGCTGTAATACTAAAGAGATATGCACTGATCAGTCACTTTGCTAACACTGGGTTGTCTTCAGGACTGCATTATTTCTATGTGGCATAAATTCAACAAGGTGTTGGAAGCATTCCTCTGACATTTTGGGCCATGCTGACATGACAGCGTCACACAGTTGCTGCAGGTTTTGAACTGCTAATCCATGATGTGAATCTCCAGTTCCACCACATCCCAACGGTGCTCTTGAAATCTGGAGGCCATTTGAGTACAGTGAACTCACTGTCATGTTACAGAAAAGTGTTTGAGATGATTTGAGCTACTGATGGTAAGCAACCATCAGAAGATGGGTACACTGGTACACTGTGGTGATAAAAGGATGGATATCATCAGCAACAATAGACTGTGGTATTTAAACAATGCTCATTTGGTACTAAGGGACCCAAAGTGTGGCAAGAAAATATCCCACTCACCATCACACCATCAACAGTCAGAGCCATTGTAACAAGGCAGATTGAATCTACACTTTTATGTTGTTTTCATCTAATTCTGATCCGACCGTCTGAATGCTGCAGCAGAAATCAGCAGTCTGGTTGAACTGTGACATGCTGGTTGCTTACAGCATGTCACAGTAGCTCAAACACTCATCAGACCAGTGAACCCTTTTCCAATCTTCTATTGTCTCATTTTGATGAGCCTGTGTGGATTGTAGCTTCAGTTTCCTGTTTTTAGCTATTAGGAGTGGCACCCAGTGTGGTCTTCTGCTGCTGTAGCTCATCGGCTTCAAGGTTCAACGTCTTGTGCATTCAGGATTCTCTTCCTCATTGCTTGGTTATAACAAATGGTTGTTTGAGTTATTGTTGCCTTCCTATCAGCTTGGTGCAGTCTAGCTATTCTCCTCTGACTTCTCAAGAAGGCATTTTCACCCAGAGAACTGCTGCTCACTGGGGTTTTTTCTCTTCAGACCATTCTCTGTAAACCCTAGAGATGGTTGTGTGGGACAATCCCAGTAGTTCAGCAGTTTCTGAAACACTCAGACCAACCCGTCTGTCATCAACCACTGTGACAGATTCAAAATGACTTATATCAACTTTCTTCATCATTCTGATGCTCACTTTGGACTTCAACATGTAGACACAGTCATCTCAACTATGTGTACAGTAATAGTGTGAGAAATCTTGGAATTGTTTTTGACCAGGATATTATTATTGGGCCCTAACACAGAAAGGCAGACAAACACTGACACTTACATTCACACCTACAGGCAATGTAGAATCACCGATTAGCCTGATCCCACACTTTTCTTTGGACTGTGGAAAGAAGCCGGCGTACCTGGAGAGAACTCATACAGACACATGGAGAACATGCAAACTCAGACGGGCTCCAGTCTTTGGGTCAGCTTTTGCAATTGAAATTTGCTATCGGTTATACAAAATAGACATGGCTGTCCACATATTTTTATACACAGCCGTTTTTTGGGGGTTTTTTTGCATTTGGTACAGAAGTATATTTTGATATTTTTCATAAAAAAAAAACCATTTCATTTCATTTAGTGGGCTGCATGCTGAACTTAGAGCAGCAGTCCCCAACCCCTGGGCCACGGACGGCTACTGGTCTGTGAGTCATTTGGTACCGGGCCGCGAGAGTTGAGACTTTGGTGTGAAATGTATGGTTTTCAGGGTTGGTATCGTTTTTTTTCGTTAACTCGGTTTTCCTGGGTCTTTTCACGTGTGTTATGAATAAATCTTCTTTTTTTCGGTACCGGTACTAGTTTTATTTTGTTGTCTTTATCCACGACACCTTAAAGGCCGGTCCGTGAAAATATTGTCGGGCCGTGGCGCAAAACAGGTTGGGGACCACTGACTTAGAGGACAGAAACCAAGTATCGATCTTATAGCACTAGTATCAGTCCGATACTATCGACATTTGGATCGTTCCACCCATCTCTACCACAAATGGGCAGAACATGCAAAGTCACAAGGCCCCCAGGCTGTACTGGAACTCAGTACCTAGTGTGCACTGACAGTGCTAACAACCACTGTGCTGGCCAAACTGAGGTTATTTCAGAGTAAATATAACCCCTCCCCCCTAGTCTTGTTTTTTGCCCCCCCCCCCCCCCCCCCCCCCCCCACACACACACACACACACACACCCTGTCATCTCATTAAGAAAAAATCCTGGATACGCCCCTGTAATTGTAACTAATTCAAACAAATAGTCCTGCTAAGTTGGTTTAGTTAGTTGGTTTAAATGCCCCATAAATCCATAGTAAATGATTTATTAGGCATTCTTTGTCACTTATAAACCCTTTGCAAAGGTTGTCTAAATATGAACTCCCGTTTAGCGTGTCCTTTAAAACCCACTACTCTGTAATCTATATGCAGTACGTGTACGCTGTTGTCTCTCTTACATTCACATGAACCCCCCCTCAGGTGCAGCCACAGTAAAACGTTGAGCTGGGCCCCACTACCCTCCCACTCTCTTTCCCCCTCCCTCCCGCTTTTCAACGGCCAAACTGCCGAGGCTGGATGCAGATAGAGAGGGGATTAGCTCAGGGTGGGGGATAGAGGGAGAACTTTTTTCCCTCTTTTGTGTTTTTTTAAGTGTCGTTTATTTCAGTGTGAAGAAAAGAAGAGGGGAGGTGTGTGTGTGTGTTTGTGTGTGTGAAAGAGAGGGAGGACTGGTAAGATTTTCCAGAGAGGTGGACTGAGACGGAAACTGAACATTTTAGTTTGAAAGTTGGGTCGGAGTGACCGAGGCTCTACCCGGAGAATGGAAGCGAGCTGAAGGTCCGCACATCTGCAGTCGGAGCCTTTCTTTTTCTTTCTTTTTCTTTCTTTTTCTTTCTTTCTTTCTTTTTTTTAAGAGATTTGCATAAGGAAAGGCAGGGACGGGGAGCAAGACCATGCAGCCGCTGCTGTCGGGTTAGTGGAGCTTGTGAGTTAGGGGAAGAAAAAAGGAAGAGCCTGAGGAGAGAAAACCGGTTTTCCCTTGAATCCTACCGCCGCTGCTTTTGTGTTTTTGAATGGTTGGCTGCCTTTCCTGCCTGACAGGGCCGAGTGTCACAGAAAAGTTTGAGGCTTCAGCAGCTCACGGGCGCGTCGGTAAGTTTGTAACTTTAACTTTAGGCTAACTTAAAACATATTTGTGTGTGTGTGTGTGTGTGTGTGTGTGTGTGTGTGTGTGTGTGTGTGTGTGTGTGTGTGTGTGTCGTCCACAATGCCAGCCTACTCTGGATGTCATCTGCGGTGTTAAGTGTGTCAGTGGATATCTGAATTCAGTTAACAGCCGTATGGAGACAATAGCCGCATATATTCCACTGATAGAGCTGTTGATGGCTGATTATAGTTGAATCCAGATCCTGACTGATCGATGCCAAGCTCTACAGCTGCTCCTCTTTTAAAGTTTTTTAAACTTGAGGCACGTAATGCAACTTATCCCGGAGCCTTTGGGCACAAAGACGTAATGATCCGGGATAATGCAGGCTTTTTGTGTGCGCACTGAACCGGACACTTACACCAAAGTCCCACAGTAATGTGCTTTAATCAGTGGAGGCTAACAACTCAATGTTAGTTATGCTGAAGTTGTGTGTGGGGGGAGAAATAAAAGTCAAGATCTTAGTTGAAGTTATCAACCGCTGCTGATTTGTGCTTTTAATCCGGGTTTTATGTGAGAGCCACAGGTGGTTTGTAACAACACCCTACCTTCTTTTGTATCCACCCAGCGTGCATTCAAGGATAACTATATAGTTACATCTTTTTATGTCTGTGGATGGCGTGCAAAGAGCCCTGCCCTGTGGTTCTGCTGTGTGATCCAGGGTAGGAGTGCCTCTTGGTTTTTCTGGGCAGTATGATGACAACCTTCAGGTCCCGTCTTTACTGGGGGACCACAGTCTGCAGTTACAGCCCCTCCGTGCACCCCCCGCCATCTACACGACCTTCTCCCTCAGCCTGCACCAGATGGTTTTAAAAACTCCTTTGAACAGGCTGAGAGGAAGCCCTTCCCTGCTTTGGGGAAGGAGTAGAAGGAAGCGCGAAGCGCAGGGGCTGATGAAAGTCAGTCTGCAGATGTCAGCGTGGATGCATGGGTCTCGGTTTTTGTCTTTTTGATGTTAGTAAAATATGCTTGCTCATCTAAAATCACTGAAACACAAGGTGACATTTCAGAAAAATGTCAAACACTCTTTGGAGTGAGTGTATGCACATTTAAATCTTTAACTTGACATCTCGGTAGGACGTAGATTACAGTCTGTGTTGTTACATTTTTTCTCTCAAAGTGACCACAGGCTGGTTTTTATTCTTCTGACTAAAGCATTGACTTGCTGCCCGTCTTTATTTATCTGCAGTTTCAAACCTATATGAGACATGTTTTTGCTAAAGATGGAATATCTAAGTTAAATGTCCAAATGCAATGTCTTACAGCACATTGCCAAGTAACATTTAAGCAACAAGAAACACAAATACACTTGTACATCCAAAATGCTGTTGGATGATGATTATTTAGAAAAGTTCACCTCTGAAATTTTCAAGACATATGTGTTAGTGTGTCAGGCCACATGCTTGACCCCAGTACTCTGTACCCGTGACTCCCTCAGCTGCTAGGAAACTACAGCAAAGGTGTATTTCTGAAAACTTCAGTACTAAAGTAAGGCAAAAATGCAGAGTGCAATTTAAATAGATGTGGGCTAAATGGACCTTTACACGCACACAAATATTTATGGCCAAAATGCTGATTTAAATCATTTGACAACATGTACATTTTCCCATGCAACTGTGTTACATAACGACAACGTAAAACATCAAATGCAATGGAATCAGGTCAAATAAAATGTACCTGATTGGTATACATTTAGTTTATGTCAGTCATGTTTTGCTAAATGATTAATTATATGAGAAAATAAACCCTCGATTTTATATATTTCAGTTAGATTTTATTCAAAATTATTGCTTTACATTTACGAGGGCAAAGAATGAGCACTTGAAGCTACAAGCCTCATTCACCCATTCACATACACATTCACCAAGCTTTTTATTCTATGGCTAGGCGCCTTATCTAACATTCACACACACACACACACTTACACTCCGATGAATGAGGGGCAACCCAGGGCTCGGTATATATTGTGTCTTTGCTACAGTGCAGAAAAAAAAACTGCATTTCATCACGTTTTCATCAATTTTCTTTCACTCTAACCGTTGTCCTTTGTACTGATACGAAGCTAAACTGAGTGTTACATGTAGCTTTTAAAGAAGTAAAGACCATAATTTTGAAGGGGGTTCTTCTTCCTGTTAAAAAGGAGATTTTCTTTCCCACAGTCTTCAAGTGCTTGCTCATAGGTGCTCATTGGATGGTTGGGGTTTTCCCTGTATTATCGTATCGTAGGGTCTCTATCTTTTAATATAAAGTGCCTTGAGGCAGCCATTATTGTAACTCGGAGCTGTATAGTTTGAATTGAATTGAACTGAATTCTCTAACATCCAAAAACTATTTAAAGTACTCTGTGCTATAGCTGTGACATGAGGGTGGTGCTGGGTTGGGGGGGAAATGAAGGACGTGTGATATTTTCGGCTTGTGACAGCGCTGTAGGGGGTACAATTATTGCAGGCTGGAATTATACAGAGAGGGTTAAAGGCCTGCTCTAAATGACAGAGCTGCATTGGAAGTGCTGCAGACGTACTGTATATAGACACAGCACTAGAGGTCCGAACCACTGCTGTGTTACGCTCTGACGTCCCTTCCTCTGTACTGGGCTTTCTTTACATTTCAGTGAGTGGCCTTTTTTCAAAGTTTCATGATTGGAGGTTATATTTAGACTCCGGCCTGGATGTCATTGTTCATCAGCCGCTTATATTATCTCATACACTGCCACGCTGGCGCTAACATATGGACATCAGACTCCACCACACAGCCTGCTAAACGCTGCTCCCCCACCACAGACGTTAATAGAGCGTTTGTGAACCCGCCCCTCCTTACAGCACATACGGTGCACTCACAGTGGTAACTTACCACAGCACAGTTGATGAATATACATTACACGTTAGTATATTTTCACTGTGTTAATGACCTTTTTCTCTGAGGTACAGTATACACTCATGCACCACTGACATGTGACTCTCTTCAAAAGGCTGCTCATTGTATATCAGATTTTTTTATGCCTCTTTATGAATAGCTCTCTAAGGATCTCTTTTATTGAGGTGAAAATCAGGCAAGCATGAAATGGAGAGATTAAAGAGCAGGAAAAAAGTTAGATTGCTGCTCATATAAAAAAAAAAGGGAGCCATAAGTGGATGTAATTGGGACCCAGGACTACAGGGGAAATGATTTTGCAGTGAAAATATAAACTTGACTGAATTAGAAATTCAACTAGTGGCTCTCTTATTGTCTTGCAGAGTACACGAAAATACTGCCAATGTGCATTTCCATACCTCAGGGTGATGACCTAATTCAGGGACCTCCCACTGTGGAAAATGAGGTTGGTTTTTTGACCTGGGTCAGTTTTGGGAGGCAAATAGAAGAAATTGTTTAACTTGAACTCAGCATTTAAGAGACTGTGGTCACAAGGCAGTTTATTATCCCCTCTGAACTGTTTGGTTAAAGGCATCGATTGCACTGAGTTTTGTGACATTTCTTTATAGACAGATGTACGGATCCCTGCGTGTGTAGGTATCTCTTTAGTATAGATCAGGACCACGAGGCAGAGAACACATGAAGAACTTTAAAGTGAGGGGGGGAGTTGCAGGTCAGATTTGTGCAGTGAAAAATTAGGTTTATGTTGATGTCGTAGTTCACATGCGGCCCTAAAACGGCTCTTGAAAGTTTGGATTGATATGTGGAAAGTTGTTAAAAACAAGTTGTTGTTAATTCATGTACAATGGAGTGAAAAAACACAGAGAGACCTGAGTTACCTACGCCTCAACAGCTTTGAAAAATGCTGCTTTTTAAAGGTTTTGAACCAAATAGCTTGCCCCTAGTTTTATAGCTCAGTTTATAAATCTCTGTGTGTATTGTGTGTTTAGTTTTTTGGCACTTAGTAATCAGAATGAATAAATAAAAGGACCACAGCCAAGAGTTTGTGACAGCTACTAATCTGTTTTCATACACGGATGCATATGAAGAAGAAATGCAAAGCCCGCAGGGACTCAAAGTCTGGTCAAAGTGAAAACTGACTGTCATGTGGTGCTTTGTTCGTTATGTAAGTTCTTAGCATACAAACATGGCAGTAGCTATGCAAAAAACCCTTCTGAAAGTAGCCACAATCACGTAAGCTGGGGCATTATGACATAATTGAAAGTGTTATGTGTAGCTTAGCCCATGAGCCAGACAGATTACCAGCTTATTAACGCTGCATCATAAGGTTGCCTATCCTGCAACTTCCTAATGGTCAAATTTCTCAGGTGAAATGGTTTCTAAAGACACTGCTAGTTTTTTGACTTCCAGGTAGTTGTTTTTCCTCAGCTTTGTGTGTTGATAATCCAGCTCTTTGATAGCCTTTTTGGTCCATGTCACAAACACAGGGGGTCAGTTCCTGCTGAAACCTGATGTTCCACTTCCTCATGTGGTCCTCAGTTTCCTGCTACGGCGAGGCAGGAAGCTCAGCAGTGGGTCATTTGAAGTCTTGCTCTGTCTGCTTTAGAGTTAAAGCAGATGTTATTTTGATAGGTTTTGTGCTTAGCACAATATGTATTATCATATTTAAAGACCCCAGCTGTGACATTAGTTCGCTTTATTCACATTTTTATTTTCTTGACTCAGTCTTCCAGCTGGTTGGGGTCTTCACCTTGAGGAGACATAATTTATACCAACAACTGTTGAGACCCCAGTGCATCTCGCATTCTTGGTAGGGTCTTCCAAGTGAAGCTGTCAGACGGCCAGGCCATAGCTCTGCAGGTTTTTCAGTTCTCAGCTGGCCCTGGCCGTCAAGTCGGAGAAACGCTCCCAGAATCTTTGGCTGTGCTCGCGCACGCCCACCCCCTTGATTAAACACACCCGCATTAGCTATGTGGGGAACTTTTAGTCAGCCTTGTCTGTTCCAGCAGCTGAGCACTCAAATCTGTGCTGTTCAGGACAGCACCCCGCTGGGTGTGTTCAAGGGGAGGATACCCAAGGACAACACGTTATTCCAATAGCGCTGCAGCTGATACTGAGTGTGAGCTCAGTGAGCTTTGTAGAAGGGATCTGAATTATTACTTGTTCATTGTGTTTTAACAGTGCAGAGGTAGACAGGACACAAAGAAGGGAGGGAAATGAAGTGCAAAAGAGTTATTAAACTGTACAAGCTGCATTTCACAGTAATTTCAGGGCACTTTATGTTGTAAAGTATAAACCTTCCAATGGTGCAATATCCCAAAGAGAAATGGAACTATTTTCTGTTTTCAGCTGGAAGAAATCTGCAGCAAAAGCAGACTTGGGAGCGGCCGATCCAGCTCAATGGAGACAAAACAGAAGAGACTAGAGAAAATACAATAGAGACTACAACAGAGAGAGAAGACAAAGAGGAAAAAGATAAAATTATGGGAGGGACGACATAATGACATGCAGCAGAGGCGCAGAAATTTATGGAGCCAGAGAGAAGCAAAGCTCAGGGCATTCATGATATGAGATTCTCCAGTAAAAACTAAATTGATTGAGCAATAACTGTAAGTGTGATCAGTACAGAAACTTTCAGGCCTGTTCATAAAAGGAGCTACACTGTCTGCCTCAGTAAGACTTTTTAAAACTGAAGGAACCACAAACCTGCACTCTGAGGTGCTTTAAAGGGTTAAAAGCTATTGTGGACTTTACTGTGTGAACTAATGAAGGGAAGCTACAGAAATCTGATTCGTGTTGCTAATTCCTCATTGTACTCACACTGCAACACTTTGGATTAGCTGATGGTTTGTCACAGCGGAGCTTCTGGCAGTTTTTGGGATGTTTTATCTAAGAAGCAACAGATGCATGGGCCTATTTTTGAGTGGCAGTTTGAGACACATGGTAAGCATTTATAAGAATACTTATATGAAGGGCATTTTCCGGCCTTGTTTTCTAATGAGTTACTTTCATTGATGACGCATGGCCTAATTCAAAGTATGTAAACAAGGTGCCAGCAGCAGCTGCAGCAGCAGCATTATATCCAGTGATACAGCGAATATCAAATGTAAGCACAGAAGTAGCTTTGGGTAGTTTTCCCCCCCAGAAAATCTAGTAAAGTAAACTTATAAAATATGTACTTAACACTTACTAAAGTAACTTAACCTTGTAGCGCTGCACACCACGGTCGCATGATTACACTGAAAATTGTTGTCTACCTCTGACGTCAAGCTTTTTAACCTGTTGCTTAAAGCCCTTGTTTTCCACCGTGTAAGCACAGCAATAATTTCCATTCACCGCTTGCTCTTCCTGTCATGCGGGGGGATAGTAAATAGCTCGTCCTCACTCATTCTTATTCTGCTCAGGCTACGGGCACGAATGCCCTAAAATCCTGATGCGTTTCTCTGTTGTTAGACCCTCCATGAGGAAGGGTAGGTGTTATACTTCACCTTAAATGTAGATTTAAGGTTACGGGTGATTTGTTTGTTTTTTTTGCATTATAGGAAGACAAGGTAAAATTTTATTTGACCTCTTTATGTCTTTATATAAATAAAATAAGGAAAATTTAAAAAGAGGCTTTTCTTATGAAAGGTTTTTAGAAAGGCCCATTTTTGTCCAACTACACCCAAGCTCCCCCTGGCTGGTGGTCCTGTGTATGTGTTGGTGTCTATTATTAGCTTATCTAGGTGTCATATTTTGAAAATTTCCCAAATAGCTGCTGTAAAACTAACGAATTTCACTTTAATTTCCACTGAGTCGTCAGAATTGAATTCATTAACCTTTTTGCAGTACTTTGCTGCATGGGGGAAAACCAGTGATGCTACCTTCTGACTCAAAGCGCTGCCAGGCCAAAGTGCAGCCTCGGAGAGCTGCCTGTGTGGCTGCAGACTCAAAGTCTAGTTGACTTCTAATGAATCTGTTGCCAGGCAGCTTGTTGAAAATTCTGCATTGTAAGGTTTTTTTTTTTGGCGGGGGGGCTCCAGGGAGTTCAAGCGTTAAGACTGATAGCTCTGTCTTCCAGTTTAGGACCACCCTTCATCACTTACCAGCCGTCTGAAGGCAAATACTTGGCTCCCCTCTTAAAGCAAACGACTTGGGATGTAGCAGCGTCCTTGCTGCTGCGCTCAGTCATCTTTATGCGGTCTCGTTTTTCATTCGCATGGTTTCCTCCGAGTGCCACTAGAGGTCACAGCATGGGCCTCAGAGTCTTTGTTTTGCCCCATAATGGCTCTATTCTCCCACAGCGGCAATGACTCCCAAGGCTGCTACACATAAGACACCATTGTGACGAAAAGGGAGCATGAGGCAGAGGCATGGGACTAAAACATGGGTGTATATGTGTGTGAAGCTGAGGCAGATTACTGTTAAAATCCTGCTGAAATATGAGCTGATCTCTAGTTTAAGAGTGAATTAAGTCATTATCTTAGCAGTTAAGATATGAGATCCAACAGTAACCAGATATGTGAGAGAAAGGAAGAGGCCTGGGTTGTTATTTCGTGTTAGCGCCGCCGCCGTCCTCCTGCTGTTTAACTAAACCTAATTAGAAGACGACAAAGTGTTCATTCAGAGTCGGGCCTGTGAGTGTAAATGTGGAATATTGTTAATGTGGAATAACAGGAATTACTATAAAAGTAATAATATTTAATAACGGCCCACAAATCTTCGTGGTAAACATTATTCAGGTTGGTGTTGCTGTAGTTGTTTAGAGCCAGTTACCTACCCAGGACTTTAGTCTTCTACTAATTTAAAGGAGTAATGATGCCTGGAATATGAAGAAGCCATCAAACTTGTAAAAACTGTTAAAAAAAAAGAAGACAAAATTGAAGCAGCTGTTTCATATCAACACTGACCAGGTGTCATAATAACACCAGCTAATGCAAAGAGTCTTTGACACAAACCAGCTGGGTTTAACATTGAGTTGAGTGTACACTAAAAGTCAGCTCTATTCATAAATAAAGTGCATCAGCCAACTTTCTTCATTCAAATTCATTTGACACCTAAAGAGAGTCACGCATATACAAAACCTTCCCCTTCTCTCACATGACTGCACCTTTGGTAACACGAGGAGGGAGACCGTAGTACTTCCCCAGCCGGAGGTAAACAAAAGCCTCTAACAGTAAGGGATTTTTTCCCCTTCTAAACCTCTTTCACAACACACTGACGCGAACATCTGCTCGAAATTTAGTGCTTACTCTGAATTTTAGGAGGTAGCATTAACCCTTAATCATACAAAGAATGCAAAAATGTCGAAGAAAGACACCAGCTGTCATATTTGCACTGATCCACCAATGCTGCCCGGACCTCTGTGCATAGCTGCGTCCCAGAGCTGAGTATGGGCCTTCATTGTAAGCTGGCAAGGGCTGATGTGAAGATTATAGTCATGATTGTAAACAGAGATCTGGCCCGCAGCAGTCATTCTTGTTAGAAAAGTTTTTTTTCTCCTTTTTATTATTTGTCCTGCTGTAGTCAACAGAGAGCACAGCTTGGTTTCATTACTTTTTAAAAACAAACAAACATTTTTTTTGCAATCTTTCTATTTGCACAACAGCTTATTCCTTTTGGTTTACTGTTCCAATGAAGAAACTGACAAATAGGAATCATTATAGTCTGAGAATGAGGTTTTTTATTATGAGAAAAGTAAGATATGCATATCTTTAAGTCATTAATCAGTTTTAAAATGCAGGGGAAGCCCAGCAGACTTGCACTGATCATGTATTTTTTCTTCTGTGACCCACAATTGGGACTTTGCAGTTTCAGTGACAGAAAGAAGAGGGGCAGAGAGGGAAAAAGGCAGAAGAACTGTGAGAGACTGCAAAAGAAAAGAGAAATTTCCAGTGGCCAGTTCATTTTTTCCATGTAAAGTCATTCTTAGGCAGGACATCCAAATTAGTCATTCTTCTGTCTGAGGAACAGATAGAAGAAGTGTGTAGAGTTAAAGAGAAAACAGCTGCAAGGTGGGGGAACTTCGATGTGAAACACGGTGAGGTAAAGATGGACAGAAAGAGAGGAGCTGGTTATTAAGGAGAAAAGGCAGCACCGAATGTTCCTGAGTGTCTCAAGTAGAAACGTGAGTTAGTTGTAATTGGATCTCAGCTGCGGTGAGCTCATACAGGAGTCCTGCCAGCAGCCTCAGAAAGAGCAGTCCACCCATAAGTCTTTAGCCCCACTGCAGCCCTCTGTGGCGATCTGCAGGCCTGCCAGCTTAAATAGCATATATAATCTTTTAAGAGTGCTTGTTGGTGCCCTTCCTCTGAAAAGAGATTATAACAGAGTAGAAGAGAAGGTGGTGGGGAAATATTAACAGTCGCCTGCAGTTACAAAAGTGGACTTCAGGCCAATTTAGCCCATAGATAAATCTGTGCCTTTGTTTTCCACGAAACGATTGGTGATTTATTTATTTATTTTAAGGAAAGGGTGAATTACTCAGGGGAGAGAAAATTAAAAACACAATCTGTTAGTGTTAAAAAAATTGGGTGTAGAAGAGTGGTTTTCATGAGACGGTAAAACGTGGTGAAGAAACATAATTCCTTTACCATGAAACCAGAGTTTGTTGACATATAAAAATTCCTTTTCAGGAAGATCTGAGCTTGCATATGAGCGGAGCGAGTGAATGAGATGTTTGACTGCAACATTTAGGGTTTTATTGAGTTGCAGTGAGAGTTGCACATACAGAGCAACATACAGATTTAACACCCTACTTTTGAATTACTTTATTTTCAGTGTTAATCAGCATTAAAAACGCTTCACTGATTAGGATACGGTCACCCTTTCTTAGGTTTCCTTGTTTTATCGGCACTTTTCTCTTCTCTTGCAGTCACACCTGCTCTGATGGACTTCAGATAACGCCCACAGCGGTCCCCGCCTTCCTTATCCTGACTTTCAGCCTGTCCCAGAGCCTCAAAGTTCAACACGATGACGGATCCCACTGGACTGAGCTCTGAGGGGGCAGGGTCAGCCATGGCAGATGCCTGTAGTTTGGAGATAGAGAGGAAGTATGATGTCATCCCTACTGTCATCTGCTCCATGTGTTGCCTGTTTGGAATCATCTACTGCTTCTTTGGTGAGGATCTCTGCTGGCTTACAGAATTTGAAACTTGGGGCAACATGAGACTGCAGGCGCACGTGCAGTCTGCTGTTTTTATCTTCTGGTCATATATTGGCCTAACTTCATTTTTAGTTTCCTTCCAGTTCTTCATTCTCTAATTTCCTCACTACACGTCTCTCCTGTGTGCCCTCCTCCGCCAGGTTACCGGTGTTTCAAAGCTGTCATGTTCCTGTCTGGCCTGATGTTTGGCTCGGTCATCATTTTCTTGCTGTGCCACAAGGAGCACGTGCTGGACACGCAGCTGAGCGTCGAGGCCAGCGCAGGCATCGGCCTCGGTATAGGCCTCCTGTGCGGCCTCGTCACTATGCTCGTGCGAAGCGTCGGCCTCTTCATGACGGGCCTGCTGCTCGGCTTCCTCCTGGCTCTCGCCGCCCTGCTGGTCACTCAGCAGTTCTACACACCTACCACACTGTGGGTGCCGCTGGGCGCTCTTCTGGGATCGGGCATGCTGTTTGCCGTGCTGACACTGCAGTGGCAGAAGATGTTCACCATGCTGTCCACCGCTGTGTTTGGGGCGGCCATCATGACAGTGTGTGCCGATTACTTTGTGGAGATGCTGGTTTTGGGAATGTACGTGTATGAATGCCTGCGCCTCACACCCGGACAGGCGCTCTGCTGGTACAGCTGGGTCATTCTGGGCATCTGGCCTGCTCTCAGCCTCATAGGAGTGCTGGTCCAGTGGAAACTGACGGACAACAGCTTCTCACACACAGAGGGTAAGCGTGGCGCTTTCATTCCTCCGATGAATCAAATCAAGCCAAGGCTTAAACTTAGCATCAAAGTATTCTCTCCGTATGAAAGCAAAGTTTGGCGATCACATCACATCTTCTGACCTTTTTGTGTGAAATCATTTAAATCTGAACTGCTGGAATTTTTCAAGCTTAGGTTTCCCGCATGAAGTGAAAATAGCAAACTTTTACTTTCACAAAATTAACATTTTTTTTCTCATATTACTTTCATAAATATAGACTCACATTTTTCAAGCACGATTCACAATTGATAAAAGTTGCTCTCGAACTTTCCCTTCACCTCATAGTTGTCATCAGTCGGAGACAGAAGAGAGTCCAGCTGATGCGGATCCGAGAGAAAGACGCCAAGAAGCGACAGCAGGCAGGTGGGCAGGAAGGCACTTACCGCCGTAAACCCACCCCAGTGAAACGTTACGCTGGGGATCTACTGGCACCGGTCAGTGTGACAAACATGCCGCGTGCGGTAGCGATTAGACGTTAGACGCTGGACTTTTTTCTAGCTCTTTGTTCGCTTCGCTAATCTCTCTGTTTTTCTTCTTCTTCTTCTCCTCAGAGCTACCTGCAAAGTCTGCGGGACAGACAGATGGGCACCGGCACTTCCCTTAGCAGCGTGGGAACCGCCAACCACACCACGATCGACTTGGACTACGACACTGGCTCCACGGTGCCCCTCACAGCCACAACGCCAGTCGTCAGGGTCTGAGCAGCACAAACATAAGAAGGGACTACTTAATGCACTCTGGTTCTCCAACTGTGTCTTCCTAATGTAGAGTAGAAGTTAATAACTGCTCTTCTATCCATGGGGTGTTTGTCGCCCTTGAACTGATTTTCTCCTCAGTGGGTCGCAGGTGTTCAGCAAAACACAGCGCTGCTGGAGAATGTAAGAGGATGAGGCTAAAACCACTGCAACTTCTGTGTTTCACAGAGAAACACAAGAAAAACCCCAGACACGAACAAAAATAAAGGTCGACCATTTCCACTCTTCACTGAGCACATAACAGCCCAATGAGCCTCGAAGACAGATGTGTTTCTGTTCTGATAGTGAACATCACAAAGCAATGCTTGACATTACATGTACTGTACTTCAGAAGTTAGTCATCGCAATCAAGTGTCGTGTTATTACCTGTTTTACCCTTTTCCCGTCCGGTCGTAGGATTTTTTTTTTTGGGGGGGGGGGGGAGGTCTTGTCATCACAGTAAATTTTATTTTGTGTATTTCTTCAGATGGAGTATGATGAAAAAGTGAAGTATAGGACCTGGCTGTGTGGAGTAAGACAAAGTGAAGTGAAAACTAAATGATGTGAGAGAGGAAAAAACCTTTTGCTGGGACCTTTAGCGGGATCTTCTAGCAGAACTCTAACAAATTCTGTGATCTTTCTGTTTTTGCAATGTAGCTCCCATCAGAATAAAATGGGCGGTGATTTAGAGTCCACTTTTTATAATTTAATTTATATAAAGTTCAAGTACCTTAGTAGCGCTAAGTAAAAAAAGAAGAAAAAACTAAACAAAAACAAAGCATGTTTGTTGTTGATCTGTAGATTTTTAAATAATTATCCAGATGTTGTTGGGATCTTTTTTTGCAGTGACTACACACGTGTTGCCCGAATCTGTAAATACCTGTTGATAGAAGTGTCAAAGATTAATAAATGTGTTTAATAATAAGCAGTTTTTAGTCGTCTCTTGAGTCGGGGGGGAGTTATTGAGACTGTTTGTCTCTCCGGGCTCTTAGCAACACTGCCGGCATTACTCACCAGATTTCTCATAGGCAATAAAGAGGTCATGGGGAGGATTTCCTACTCTGCAATTGGTTGGAGTTGCCATGGCGCTCGCACAGTTTTCTGATTTTTTTTCTTTGCAGACACAATGTGAGACAGACCGCCCTTTCATCACAGTAAATATTTTTTTTCTGTCCTTTCAATGTGGCTGTGTGAGCAACTGTTGTGAAGATGCTGTGAGCAATCCGAGACGCAGTTTTATTGTTGATGTTATGTCTTGTTTATTCGTAGAAAATGATACATTTTCACTTTAAACGAGGGAACGAGTGAGTGTCTCGTGCTTTTCTCGCAGACCAGTGTTACTCATTGAACGCAATGAAGTCCATAAACACAACTGACCAGAAAGTGCATGTTCCCGTCATCGTATTACGTCTTACTGAGTGTATAGTGACAGCTAATCCAACACACATGTTAAATGGAAAAAACAAAAAACAAAACAGCTTTGATTTTTCTCAAGGATCATATAATACAAAAGTTTGCACAATCCTGCATTCAGAGACACACAAACACAAACCTGCTCTCGAGGGTACAGGTTCCCACACTAGCTTTTCCATTAATGTGGTCAGTGATTACTTACGATGAATTGCTGCTCTTGAGGTTAGGGTGGCTTGTAAATGCCCTGTGCTTCACACCTTTTGGTACCTGCTGCCCCCTGATGGTGGAGCACTAGCATCGCATCCAGCGTTTCTTCTTGCTCAGTGGATAGCCTCTCTCTGCTTTCAGCTGCTCATTCACTCGCCAGTAGTCGTCTCCCTTGAATATGTATATTTTGCCATTGGTCCAGGTGAAGGCTGCATGAGGAGCGGGTGGCACTCCAGTGAAGAGCATGCTGAGCGGCTTGGGGTAGAAAGTTAGGTCGTTGTATTTCAGCTCATCCCACTGCCAGTGCTCTGATCCCTACACAGGGTGACGGAAATAAAAAAACAAATGAGGCAATGAGGAATAGAAGGTGTGGATGTAGATGCATGTTTAAGTGCTTCTCTTCATAGCTACCTTAATGAAGACAAGCTTTTTGTTCTTCTTCAGATACAGGGCTGCATCGATATTAGGGGGAATCCTTTTCAGCTCTTTGGGGTAGCCGTAGTCCAGAACAAAACTGGTATACCTCCACACTTTATTGCCTGTGACCAGAAAGAGCACAAACCTTTTACGCTGACTATTCCGACCCAGAGAGCGGTGGGTAACTGAAGTGTAGCTTGACTGGACTAAAATTACCTTTTAAGAAATATGTCTTGTTGGTTCGCTGAGAGTACACAGCAGCATTTAGGTTTCCTGGGAGGCCGCTCCACAGTCTGTCAATTCTTATAGGTGGGTTGTGTCCCAGGTCAGAGATAGTCCACACATAATCACCACTAAAAGCAAAGGTTTTCTCCCAGGGACCTGATTGAACAAATAATAACAGCCATTCATGAGAAACGATCTGAATAACAAGATCTATTAACCCTTTTAACTCATGGTGACTTTGTAATCTTGGTATATTGAAGTTTCATTCTTTAAACTAATTTCGATGGCCTAATGTAAAGTTAGCTGGTCTAGCAAACACTGATCGATAACTTACCTAATATAATCGCATCCAGTGTTGCTGTGCAGGGATCAGGGATGTTCTCAGTCCCCTGGCTGCTCACTGTGGGAACCAGACTGTCTGGAGTTGTGGGACTGGCTAACGTGCTTATGATGCGTTTGCCTTAAACAGATAAGTTAAACATTTTTAGGACGATTGCATGTTTTCTTATATGCAATCAGAGCCCAGAATCATCACCCTTAAACTGACAAATGTTGTATATGTGCAACATCGACAGCCCAGGTCCAGTAACAGCACCAATCATGTTGCAGGACCCCCTCGACACACTCACCGTATAGTGCCTGGATGCCATTCACGTCATCTGAGTGCAGCCTGAAGTTGACACGGTAACCAGAGTAGACCGGTGCCATCAGAGCGCTTCTGAACTGAGAGTGACCCAGGCCGAGAGCATGGCCAATTTCATGAGCAGCTACAATACGCAGATTAGTGCCATAATATGTTCCCTCAGTCCAGAACTCATCCTCATCAAAGTGGACAATACCCGATTCTGGTGACTCAGCATGGGCCAGTACATGACCTGCACCCAGAGCAAATAAACAGTCCCAGCAACCCAGTCACAGACGACCTAGTGACACATGCATTTATAAACAAGACTTACCACGGCCATCAAATGGGACAGAGCAGAATCCATCTTTCTTATGGAAGGAGATCTTTATGTCGGCTCTGCCATAATCGACCTCTCTGAAGGTCAAAGCCGCCACATCGCTCCAGTACTTGAAGGCAGAACGGACGGCGTTCCTGACGTCTGACTTGATCATGTCAGGAGTGTAGTTGTAGATGCGATAGGTTAAGCTCCTTTTCCTCCAGCGGCCTAAAAGAGAAGAACATTTTGTTTCTAAGTCATCATAATGAAACCGAAATCAAGACTTTATGTACTTTATGCGTGGAGAGTTGGGTGGTTGAAAATGCATTTTGTCAGCTCCTCAAGTAGAGTGGATGAATTTGAAACTGCATGGAAAAGCCTGTTTCAGGAGTGTGTTTAAACTAACGTCATAGCTGTTGCCTTTAAAGATCCAGCTTTTTAATGCTAATCTGCAGCTGTAACAAGTTAACAAACGAGTACTAAATCATACTATACCCGGTCATGACAGCTTGTCTTGTGTAATATACATATATTCTTAACTGTAAAGCCTCGGGATACTAGAAACACTGATGTCTTGCTGCTCGTGGTTTTATGAAACTAAAAAAACTAAACAAACCAAAATAATCAGGAAATTGTGACACTGGCTGGGTATTTTGTATAACAGTTGCAAGTAAATGTTAAAACCACCGATGTACACAATTTGCTTCTCACCCATCACTCTGTACTTGTGAAATTTCTTGTTGAAAGGATCCTCCAAACCACAGCGGGGCTGGTTCATCACTTCCAGTGTGGCTTCATCTAACTCTCCAGTAGGTGGCAGATCATTCACTCTCTGGAAGACACTGATGAATACAAGGAAATCAAATATCTGTAAAGTAATGGAAAAAAAACACTCCACCCCACATCCTGTGTAGGGAGTATCGCTCTAACAGATCCTGATCTAACAGCAGATGTTACTGGAAGTGTGTTCTCTGTAGAAATAGCAATAATCTACTTTACCTGAGGGCTTCAATGACCTCCTCTAGGTAACGAGGGTCCAATGTATCGATGGGCTCATTCAGGTAGCCGTACTGCCTCAAATAAGCCTGTGCATGTGTGAGAAAACAACAAAGCTGTCATGTGCGACCACGATAAATCAACTAATTTGGCAGGAAAATAAAGAGACATCTATAAACACATCATAAGGACTCTCTGATTAGATAAAGTAAAAAGGTCTGCTTTTAGAGAAGTTTTCAAACAAGTCACAAAACGACCTGCCATCTTACCGTTGCTTCACTGAACTCCGTCCATGGTACCACTGCGCAAAATACTCCTTTGAGGCTGAACACCGGCAGCAGCAGCACCAGCAGCAGTCCTTTGTGCTCCATAATCATCCTCAGATTTAGATTTCACAGCCGGTGCTCCGGAGACGTGCTCAGCGGAGTCCCACAGCAGACTCTTTGTTCTCTTGGCGCTCCAGCGGTTTTTAACTCGTCCGGCGCATGAGTCAGCCCCGCAGCTGTGATGATCCACCTCTGAAGAATGAGGATTACAAGAGCAGCCAGTTGACCTACTATCAACATGTCTGCTGTTAAATTGTACAGCTGTCAGGGAAGACCGAAAGCCCCCCCCCGCCTGCATGCTCTACACATAAGATGTAGTAAATGTTACAGTAGTGTGGGTTTAGTTTGGTCTTTTTATGAGCTGGTGGAGAGAGGGCCTTCTTCCTGAACATAGCAACACTGATATATCACTATCCAGGATTACAGCAGAGTTGTTCATTCCTTAACACATGACTGGAGTTCAGGTATGGGCCTAAACCACAGGATTTGCCCTGCCCTCTGTTTTCACATTCCTGTCACCCCCACACCTGTATTACCTGGAACAGATATCTTTAATACACAAACAGATAAAAGCTTTAGTATTTCCATTTGTGGAACAGTATTCTTAGTGGACCTGCATTTTATTTTATTTTTTTCCCCATTTTTTAAAAATGTTGTTTTGCGATTCTCCTTATTGTCTTTAATTTCACAAATAAGAAAAAATATACTGTCACAGCTGCGGCGGCAGTCGTGTGGGGTTGAAGGGAAAGGGACCCAATCGGGGGCACTGACGATGCAATGAGTGAGCTTTATTTACATGAGGTGATACAGACAGAGCAGAGATGGGACAGACGGGAACTAAGAACAAACCTAAACTGGGACAATCTAACAAACAAATCTGAATCCGTAACTGACAGGAAAACATACAGGGTGGAACACGGGATGACACGACACAGGAAGAAACACGGAGGAAACAGACGGACCAGTAACAAGCAGAAGAAAACACAGGGCTTGTATACACACAGGAGCAATCAGGGAATGGGAGACAGGAAGGAAACAAAGCCGGGAGGAATCAGAACTGACAAGACAAGGGGAAGCAAAACCAGACACACTACACACAGGACAGGGACCATCAAAGTAAAACAGCAAATACAACAGGTATGAACAAACACGAGCTTAACACAAGACATCAGACATGGCAACAGGGAGGGAACACAGAGACGTGGGAGCAGCAAAGGCACAGAGACACAGAACAAAAGGAGCTCAAAAATACAAAACAAATATCAAACGTCAGAACAAGAAAATCCTAACAAGAATTAACCTGAAACATAAGATAATAATCAAAACCACTGAGTCCACAGACTCAGCACCATGACATTTACAATAAAATGCTCTGAGTGTTCAAGTAAGGCAGAAAGGTGCGATATAAAAACCAGTCCTCATGATCAAGTCCTCATGTTTAGTTTTGCCTTTGGTTTCGATTTCTTCTGCTGCATGTGTATCTTTTTCAGGTTTCTTTGTACAACTCCACTTCAAACTACAGAACTTGAGATTGTGTATAAAATGTAAATAAAAACATATTGCAATGATTTGGAAATCTCAGAAATCCATATTTTACCTACAATAGAACTTAGAAAACAAATCAAACGGTTAAAATAAGACATTTATGATTTCAAGAAAACATGAGCTCATTTTTAATTTGATGGCAGACACACATCTCAAAAAAGAGGGACTGTCTAGCTGATAACAAGGTTCTTGACCTCCATCAAAAGCCTACATCTCTGATGGTAAAAGGGTCCATTAGTTCCTTTGGAATTGACAGATTACATCTGGAAATCTGGAAAGACACCGTCAATGCTGAAAGCCATGTACAGGACTTAGAGCAACATGTGCTCATTTATTCATATGATGTCTTTTTCAGGAAGCTAATGCTAAACAACATACTGCATTACTATTAAAACAGTATGGCTTCATAATAGTAGAGTCTGGGTGCTGGCCTGCATGCAGTGCAAACCTTTCATCAACTGCAAACATCTGGAGCACCATGAAATGAAAACCATGACCAAGAAGACTCAGAACTGTCGAGCAGCTAAAATTCAAATCAGCTGTGTGAATGGGACAACATTTCTCTCCCAAAAGTCGGGAAGCCGGTGTTGTGCCAAAAAGTGATTGTCTGCCAAAAACTGATTTCCGGTATTTGCCAAAAAGCGATTGCTCATATTTAAAGTGCTATCGTCCCTATAGGTAACTTGTTGGGCTATAATATGTTAAACATATGTCAAATGCATCCCTTATGGATGACATAAAGTCATCTTGAGCCACAAACAACATTCGTGTAACAAGATAGAAGCCGCAATCAGTTTTTGGCAGTGACTTTTATATAACCTTTATTTATGCAGTAAAAAAAATCTCATTAACATTAAAAATGGATTTTGTAAGAGTAAGTTGCCCAACAGGACAGCAGAAATGGCAGCAAATATTACAATAGTTCTGTAAAAATATTTTAAGTGAGGATAAAGGACCGGCTTGGTTATAATGTAAGTACAAGTTGTAAAGATACTTAAAAAAAAGAAAATTTTTTAATTCTTTATGTAACCCCTTTGTATCCCCTGTTCACCGAAGTCTATTTACGAACATACGTAAAGATATTACACATAAAAAATACACAGAAACATCAGTTTTTGGCAGACAATCACTTTTTTGGCACAAAACCGGTATGCCAGATGGCCAGTCCAGCAAGTCATACCTTTTGACGAGCTTAGCTCATTTTGAAGATTTCCTGATTTCGTTCAACCCTGCTTTGGCATCTAATGAAAAAATTGCAGATGATGGAAGGCTGAGATTGTATTTTGATGTGTATTCTTGAAAATGTCTGCGATATGATTGGAATAGAGCGCTGTGTACTGAAGTGGCATAAATGTACAGGAGCATTAAAGGCAGTAAAACAGCTGGTCTCAAGATGTGAGTGCATGGTTGGCATCGTATAGCCTCACAGGTACCACACAGGCAGTCTGTTACACCAGCAGAGGAGTCTGAATCCACATTTTTTTATTAGGTTATAGTAATAACTTTTATAACGTGATGTGTCTTTGCTCATAATTATTCAGTTCTAGCACTGATTTACATAGTAGTACTAAGCTAAGAAGAATGACTTATGTCTCAGCTGTCCAGGTTCATGGTAGGCGCGAGAGCCTGAAAAGTTAACAGGACTTCTTCAGTTCTTTTAGTTCTTAAAAAAAAACCTCTTTCTCATCATATCAATGACCGAGAAGACAGATGGTGTGAAACAGGAGTGAAAGAGGTTATCAATGTCCAATGTGAACAACCATCATTGAACAAGAGGCGGTGACTTACACCAGCTTTAGCCACCTAAAATGCAGTCTTGAGATCTCTTCCCAGGATCTTCAATTAACACTCACACTATTCCTTAGGTGACCTCACATGGCAGAGTGGGGCAAGGTCTCACAGGGGGTTTCACCCTTAACCCCTGGTGATGGTAATGACCCACGCCTTTTTTCCACAACTTGGCTCATATGAGGACCCTCAGGATTACTTCCAAAACCCCACTAGGGTTTAAATACGTTGTTCTTTTTCCACTATTTGTTTTTAGAAATGAAGAAGCATCTTCAATGAGAGGTGAAACATCTTTTCTTAATATTTGTCTTTTTATAAAACTTTACAAAGAAAACAACTGTATTGCAGACTTCAGTTATGTTAATCTTGCATCATACTGGCAAAATATTACCATTTACCATCAATGTGACAGTTCTGCGTGTTTGCTGACCTTGCAGTAAACCTCAGGCGTCAGCTTTGTGCTTCCTGCCATTTGCATTTGTCATTGTTGTGAAAGTTAGTTATGTAATTAAAAGGGAAAAAGGAACAAAAGGAGGGAAGAGTAAGACTAGTATGTACAAAGTGTTCTTTTTTTGAGATCGGGCTGCTTTTGAAATCATAAGACAACACACACACACACACACACACACACACACGTAAGTATCTAAAGCAAACAGAGCAGAGCTACGTGACTGACAGGAGGAGTTGTGTGTACCAGCTGGACTGAAAGTTGCTGAAATCCATCTGTAACAACAGCCATCTGTCATCATGGTGTAATTATTCCTTGTACATTAATTTGAGAAAAAAAAAAAAAAAAATAGTGTGAAAGGCCAAAATCAGGAAAAGCTGAATAACCAGACATAGGCCAGTGTAAAGTCCAAGTCTTTATTCATTGTAAGCAGTTAAATACATTTCATGATTCTCACACTTTCAAATATAATCCACCTGTTAATAAGACTTAAGAGCAGTGCATCGGCATATTTTCATAATGTTGTAAAAAAATAAAACCTGCAGTTTCTCCAGTTCTTCAAACAAATGCTAAAATGACTAACCGTTACATTTTACTGGTCCTACATATTATTCTCCCGTCCTCTCTCTGAGTGTAAGGAGTCAGCACTCACTTCTCAACAGTATATTTTTTCTGGCCTCTCCTTACCACACAGGGACCTCTGCTGCGCTGTAGCGTTGTCCTGTACACAGCTGGACTTCAGCTGGAACTTCACACTATAGTTTTGTATTTCATATCTCCTCTGAAAGAGCAGCATGATTAGTCAGAGGCCACAGTCCACCACTGATGCGCTAACCTAAGCCAAACATCAGGTAGATTTTCTTTGAATAGCTCTAAGTTCATCTTCAGTGTTATAAATATGGATTATAAAAAATAAATGCTTCATCATTATAAACCACAGAGCTTCAGAGTCAAACTGAACCACAGTTTTGCTTAAGAATAAAAGACAGTGACTAATAAATGGAGATAACCAGACAATTTAATTTGGCTGTTCACAGCCTTGAGCTTCATCCCATGTGTGTACCGCTGCAAATCTCCCAGGCAACAAAGTGAATACATTTTTAAGGCTGTTTGTCAAAAATATTTCAAAATGTAGTGCTACTCCTGGTTGATCCTACATTTGCTGAGTCCATGACACAAATGTAATTAAAAAAGACAAAAAGAGCCCACTCTGAGATGACTCTGTTTAAGCTCTAAGTCTTTTGATTTCTGTACTTCAACCGCTGAGCCTATTCTTCGTCGTCATCCTCGCTGATCTTCACCTTCACTCTGTGCCAGGCGTTACTCAGCAAGCCCCTCACATTCCAGATCGGACCGAATGTGTCCGGCTGCGTGTTGTAACTGTTGTCCACTGCCTTGCAAATGAGCTCCAGCTCTTGGGCCTCTGGAGGAAGAGGAACCGTTATCTCCCACAGCTTCCATGCCCAAGCTCGTCCTAGTGGGGGAGAAGTTTGATCTCCTTCCTTGTCGCTGCTCTTCAACTTGGCCTCCTTCCACGTCTTCCCTCCGTCCACAGAAACATCGACGCGTATCACCTCTCTGCCCCCGCCGCTCCAAGCGTAGCCCTTCACAGTCAGCATTTCTTCGCTGCGATCGATCACGGAGCCTTCTGCAGGTGTGGTAATGGCAGATTGAACAGGCAGCTCTTGGATGGCTGGAGCAGATTTGTAGTCCACTGTGTCCCAGTCTATTCCAGGGGCGAAACCTTTGTAATCGTTCTGCTGCCAGTGGCTGCTGCTCTCCTGTGCACTGACTACTATTTTACCCAGCCACTTCACGTTGCGTGTGCCCACTACACCTGGTACAACCACACGAATGGGGAAGCCATGGTCGGCTGGAATATCCTTGCCGTTCATTTCATAGGCCAGCAGCACATCACCCTCCTCGCTAACTGCCTTATTTATAGGGATTGAAGCACCGTACGCAGTCCCTGTTATTTCTTTATCCAGTCCTTCAAACTGAACGTGGCGAGCCCACTGGGCTACATCTGGCCCGTAACCTGCAGCCAGCAGGACATCCCTGAGCTTGGCGCCGCTCCATGTCGCATTACCAATGGCACCAAAGCCCCAGTTCAGTCCCTTAACCTGCCGGGTCTTATTCATCTCACTACGGCGGTTTCCTGCACACTGCAGGGTAGCTGTGATGGTGTGTTTGGGGAATCGAGTCTTCAACTCTTCTAAAGACAGTGTGAGCACTCCTCTGGGTAGCCCCTCCACATGTAGGCGATATAAATCGGGGTCCACCTGAGGAACCGGGAGGTGGTTTCTTTTGAAGAAGAAAGCAGTGGGCGTGATGTAGCTGTCAGCGAGGATTTCAGGCGGAGGTTCAGCATTGAAGGGCTTGAGGCTGTTGGTGCGCAGGGCAGGGTGACGCTCAGGGTCAGAAGAGTAGGGGTCTGATGATTTAAAAGTAGATTGCTTCTTCAGGTCTTCCGCTTTCAGCTCACCAATCTTGCATCAACCACAAACACAAAGATTTTATTAGACCAAAACTGCAACTGAACTTCTCTTCAGCTCAAGAAGCTAATAAAAACATTAGCCACACATTTTTTCCTCAGTGACCACTTGAGGGAGTGCCAGCATTCAGCTTACAGCCATGAGGTTTTCCTCAGTATATAGTGTGCAGCAGACCTTTTCATATGTGTCTGCATTGAACAGAAGGGCAAGATGAACAGCATACATTTAAAAAGTTAATTTAAGGATAAATTCAAGCGATGTGCTGCGAAAGCTCATCAACCTCTGTTGCAATTTTTCAAAAATATCTAATGAACAGCATCTACTGTTTTATTATTATGTCAGCTTTTCTTTTGAGTGAGAACCTTATTAAAAGAAAGAGCTCTGCAAGCTTAGCAGTGGGTATGTCTGTGTTGATGTCAAATGAAAGGCTCACACATGTGTTGAGGTCTGCAGTTTGGTTTAAGTGCAAATTTCCACACAGCTATACTTTGTAATATCCCGTTTGACACAACTATTTCCACCCATAAGAAAGTTTTTTTTCCTGGTAAATTTCTATGAATAGCAGTGTTGCTAAAGCTTTTACACCCACGCTCCCCTTTAGCTAACTTACTACAGGGGTGATTATGTTAAACTCTAACCAAGCTCAGTGGTTACACCTGATCTTTTAATACTGAATAACAAACCCCAGTGCAGTACATTTTAACTCCTTAGTATGTAACAGCGCTTTAGTTAAATCAACAGAAACAAGCGGGTTTCTCACCTTATACTCAGAGAGGATTTCCAGCACATGCTCCTGATTGTGTACCGCATAAAGCGACCAGAAGGGCTCAATGGCACCACCTGCTGCCATCATGATTTTCTCCCCACCAGGGTGTATGGAAACAAACTCGGTAATGTCATAGACACCGCCTTGGTAGGTGACCCAAACGCCATCTTTCAGGGAGCGATGCCTTGTAACTTCCTCCTGGCTGATGATAGGAAGCGGGGAGCTCTTCTCTATAGCCTGCACAGAAAGGCATCAGGCATCAGTTTCTATCAAAATAGCAATAAACTAATGGTCATGCACAGACCTATATACTCCCTACTTATATTAAAAACACCAAAAAGTTCCCTGGGATGTCAAAAGAAGAAAATATATGAGCTTTCAACTTTTCAAATTTGAAGCGCTACTGCTGCTTACTACCTTAACATAAAACCGTGTGGCCTTTTTTATTTGACTAGATAAACAACCAGTAAGCAGCTCCTTGAGAGTTAGCACTGACTGCTTGCATACGAGCCTCATTAGGTACAGCCTAATTCCTGGAAAGACATCAGTTGACATTTAACTGTTAAAGTTAGAAAATGTCAGACTTGGCAGTTTGAGAAAATTATGCTGTCGGTGCTGTTAATCTGGTTGTACTGCTGAGAAAGGGTTTCTGTAACGACCGTGGACTTTGCAGGGCAGTGCTCTGTTTTTGCTTGACAAACTCTGAAGGTACAAAATCTGCTGATAAAGATTTTTGCTGAGACGGTGCAATTTTAAATTTTCATTTGCTGCTGTGGTTAAAAACATATGTAGTTAGCATAATTTAGCAAATTATGGCAAAAAAAAAAAAAGTGCATTAAACTTTAAAAAGAAAGTAAAAATGGACAGATATTGTCCGTTTGTAACCTTGTGACGGTGTAGACCATATGCTAGTACAGCCCCTGTGCCAGCCAGCAGTCCTGCCAGGACGTGTCTCCAGCTGGCACTGAAGCCATATTGGTGAAACCTCTGGTCATTGCTGCTGCTGCAGAGACGAACTGCACACGATGCAACTACAGGTGCCACCTGATTTCTGAGAACATTTTAAAAATGGAAATATAACTTTGACATATATATACACACACAGCAAAACCTACTAGTAAAATTCTAATGAGAATGAAAGTGAATGTTTGGTATGACCACCTTCATTCTTAAACACAGTCTGACTCTCTTAGGCAGCTTTCTTGTCATTTCATTAACTAGTCTTCAGAAGGCTAGGCTTCTTGAAGGACATTTAAAGCGCTTCTTTGGAAGATGGCTGCTCTTTGTTCGGTTCTCTGTCATAATGATCCCACACTGGGTCAGTAAAGTTGAGGTCTGAGCTCCAGGATGGCCAATCCATGACTGATGCATGCTTTTACTGCACTGGCAATGTGTTTGGGTTAAGCTGAAAAATGTTCTTGTCAATCAGACACTTTCCAGGTTTAAGGCACTTCTGCATTTTCTTTACTTTTTATTCACTGGAAGCTACAGCCATCATTTGTTTACAGATTATGCCTGTGACAGAAAGAAGAAGTGCACAATGCAAGACAAAAAAAAAAAAAAAAAACTAAGACATCCTGTAGTTGTCAGTTTTCTGTCAGTTTTAAATATATTCCAGGTTTTTCCTGGTGAACATGTTGCTAATTGCTACTGTAGCACCAAAATAAAGTGCAAGCTTTTAGATTTATTGTACACTAAAAACGTAACCTAAAAACTCGTAACACTAAATTAATTTGCAGGTACACAGTCTGTTAACCAGAAAAAGTTGTCTTAGTGGAGCTCAGCTACTGAGCTACATCACAAGTAAAAATGAAGTAAATTATATGAAATAAACATTAGAAATACGTTGTTATAATAATGTACCTGTCAATGCTGAGCGGGCCAATTGGATTCAGCCTGTGGCAGCGTCTGAGGAGCAGCATTGCATTGACGTTCTGACAAAGAAAGAGAAATAAAAAAATAAAAATAAAAATAAAAAAAGCACATGAGCATCATCTGGTAGCTGATCATTATTTTTCCATCCACACTTTGTTAGCAGATAAATGTACTTCTGAAAATGTCAGTAATGTGAAACATTTCAACAGAGTTCCCAATTTTTACTTGTATAATTCAATGTTGTTGCACTCCTCGAGAAACTCCAAACTGTGTGTACACTTACAGCCAATGGGTTTTGAGTAAATGACAAACAGAACTTTAAAATGTTTCCATTTCTAATCAACTGACCAACAAGCTGTTACTTCATCCTTCAAAAAAAAAAATAGCCAACCAGCTGAGGGGGAGTGAGCAGGGAGGAGGGGAACGAGGAGGCCAAGGGTTCAATTCACTCTTGTATGTTGTCCAGCAAACAATAAAAACTGAGGAATAGAAGATTGACTAACCCGAGAATCGAGAACAATACCATACCAAACTAGAACTACCAACCAAAAACGCATTTACAGACCATTGATAAACCAGAAGATATCACATGACATAGCTGTGCTTTATCAGGTGATTACACATATCTTATCACAACAGCCATAAACATTACTTTGACTTATCTGACAGCTTTTAAAGAAGCAGCACAGTTACAATCTAACCACTTTCTTTTTTTTAACAGAAAGCGTTGTGCAACCACCGAGTCATGTGTTCACAAAGCTGAACAGAAGTAATGCCATGACCTCAGTCTGTCTCACTCAGAATGACAACTGAAAATTTCACTTTTTAGCAGAAACATCACCAAATCTAACCTTTCGGAGATGTTACAACTGAGCATATCACCATAAACACAACTGTATTGGTGTAAAATAACAACAGGGCTACAGAAAAACATCTGTGTGTGTGTCTAACCTGTAGAGTTAAGCTTACCTTATATTTTATCATATAAAGTATTGGGACCAAACTTGGTACAACGCTCTGCACGATTCTGCACTGTTGATTTCAACTACAAACCTGATTTGGACAGACTGTATTTAAAAGATGACACAGCTTTTACAGTGGTTCTGGTTTTAAATGTGGATGTATACTAGCAATCATGATTCTTGGCAACATATTACTTTATGAATGGGTGTAAGACGAGCGACATGCAGCAGTATTGTTACAAGTATGCTAACATGTGACAAAAGCACAATGATGCGGTTTTTGTTGGCACCCACAGCGATAAGAAAAAGATAAATAGATATAGAAAATAAATACATAAAACCTTGATTTATGATTTGTATTTATGATTTACTCCAACTTGAAAAACAGATTTTTGTTCATCAAAAGGCTTGAAATAACAAGAAAATGCATAAAATCCTGTTAAATAAGGTATCACAGACTCTTTGTGTCTGAATGGTGATAGATGGTGAAATATCCATATGAATTTATGGGTAGAAGTTCATAGGCCACGATGCAGGGTCTCACACTATACGGCCTGATATGACCTGAGTGCTCAAACTGTGCATTCATAACATGAAGCTTATCATACAAAATCTGTCTCTCGCTCTCCCTCTCTCTGTCTTTCACTCACTCACACAGGCACACACACCACCACCGTCAACTTTGCTAAATTACTAATGAAAAACATTGACCAGGCAGCTGTGATTGAGCAGCAATGTCCATCCAGCTCTTTTCATGGTTGTTGTAGTTGTGATAATTTTGTGAGGCCACATTGAAAAGCCTCGGATACGGAAGCGTATCAATATAATATCACGTTATTACAATATACAGAATTATCACGTTCGTACAATATAAATATTATATAGGCTACATCGCAGCTCCAGTCACGCTTCCATCAATGTCTTTCTCGTCTTTTCCCAGAGTAACAGCCAAACAGGAGGATCTATTGGCTAGCACTGCTTAGCCTTGCACGCATTCTTATTTTAAACTTAACCCATATGGAAAAGAAATAGTAAAAACTTATGCGATTACTCATGAAAGTGGCCACTTTCATGAGTAAATTATATAAGGCTTACATGATTTACTCATGAAAGTGGCCATTTTCTCATTACTTTCATACATTTTAGTAAGTATCCAAAACATATAAGTTTCATTATATAATTTTTCAAGGGATCTTATATCCATTTTCACTCTTATATGCTTTTCATACAAGTTTCACACAAGACAGATACAAACTTTATAAGATTTATATATATCTTTTCCATATGGGTTAATCTGGAATTCATTGCAAACTGTTTGTGCGGGATATGAATGACAAGATTTTGTTTTTCTACAAGAGTTAGTAAAAAAACATCTCCAGTGTGATCGAATCTTCTTGCCAAACATCCACAGCTTTGCAGTGTATACAGCACTATAATGACCAGAGCTAATTCTTTTGAAAACCTTATATCTTTCCACAGGTCTCAACTTCATCGGACATCGCCTAGACAGAGCTGGATGAGGCCAGCGCAAAAAGCAGCCTAACCGACTAAGATGATGGATCCATGGGGTCAGGAAAGCCAGAAGCAGGGCTGGAGAGGTACCTTTCATGTCCATTCACTGGAGGTGTGGCTCTATTGCATGGTGTTCCTCACATCAAGAAGCTGTTGATCAAAATCAATACAGCTCTTCCTGCATCTGGAGCTTGTGAAGGACTTCTCAGTCATGCAGGACTCCTGTTCACTGATAAACAGTGACAGCTTCACAGCAAGAACCTTGAGAGCAAACTGCTGCTGAAGCTTACCATCACCTCACTGAGTGAAGAAATGGCACATTTTTGCTAAATATGCAGAAATAGATGCACACCCATACAACTTATGGTAAACTGAGCTGCCTTGTATGTACATATGATGAAGATACCTCGTTCTAATGTTTTCTCTGAGGCTGCTGTGCCATTTGGAGCAAAAATGAATATAAAGTTTACAGCATATCTTGTCACTGGAAATTGTTTGCACTGTTTATATATTTATATTATTTACTGTAGGTATTGGTGAAAAAAGCTTGTTTGAAAAATGTTGTGAAAATCTGAAATCTTGAAATTAGAATTGTTGTGCCTTATTTTGTTGATTTTTACATATATTCCTTTTGAAAATACTAAAATTTGTATATTTATTTATTGTTTGTCTGATAGCATTTATTTATAAAAATCAGACATTTCAAACAGTTACTCGCTACTTGCGTAGTCTTTTCACCAAGTACTTTTTTACTCTTACTCAAGTAACTTTTTTGAAGACTACTTTTCACTTTTACTTGAGTAATAATATTTTAAAGTAATGCTACTCTTGCTTGAGTACAATTTTTGGATACTCGACCCACCTCTGAAATTCAACCACAATCAGTAACCACAACCACAGACACAACTTCCCCCAGCACAGCCTGCCAGGGCAGAGCTCAGTCGCAGCTCTGAATGGTGAAAGGACGAATGAATAAATGTATGTTACAGCCTTACCAACTGATCTAATCAGTCACCATCAGCATTTATATCATCCAGTAGATGGAATTTTAAAAAGAAAGGGATAGGATAAACGCCAATCACCCATGTTATGAGTGTTAACATTGCGTAATTTGTCCAGCCTTGGCTTGGATTTTACCATCTTTGGTAAAATCTTTGGAAAGCAACAACAACAACTGATCCCAGCAAGGTCGGGCAGAGCATAAAGGAGTAAATAACAACACACAAATGTTATGTAAATATGTGCCTCGAAGAAAAAAAAAAAAAATATTGGCCAATATATTGGAATACTGAATTTACAAATCAACAAAATCTGCAAAATCCCATATTTGGTCGGGTTCAACATTTTTTGTAAAGTGCTAAATCACCTTGTTTCTGTAGTATCTGCTAGTATCTGCATGGTGTTCCTCAAAACTAACACTATGGACAGGACATACTTACACTTCATATGTTACACTTCATAAAGTAAATTACATGTATTAGCAGACTTATATAAAATGTATGAAACTAAAATGAAAACAATATAAAATCCTGCATTTCAGAAAAAGTAAACTAAAAGGACAATATGTACTTTCAAAACAACCAAGACAGAAATAAAATACAGAGGAATGTCCTTTTTACTTTGGTCAAACCTGGCAAAACAACCAGCATGGACAACATCATCATAATAATAATACCAAAAAAGGAGTATGAGGGCACAGAAGCTCCAGGTCCCTGCTGGTTCACGCTGAGTACACATTAGCTAAACCGGTTAGAGGCTTCTGATGACAAGCGAGGGAAAAATCTATTAAAAATCTTCACTGACTATTTTATATTAACCACAGCGAACCAAGGCGGCAATAATCCTAACGAATTCAACACAAGCACAGTTTTAATTTAAATTTTATTTTATTTTTTTAAAAATGGCAGCACTTCAATGTCTACGTAACAAACATGCCGGCGTTGCGCTTCATCACCATCCTCACGGCTAACCTAGCTAACATTTCAGTTAGCAAGCATGCTTCTTGTAGCCCTTCCTCACCCAACTTGTAAATAAGTCTTCATGAACAGAAGAAATCAGTTTTCTCCCGCTTTTTGGTCCAAACCGCAGCGCACTCACCTCTCTTGTGTTTCTGTGTGCAGTGTTCTGTGTTGCTCAAGATGCCCGAAGGACAGCTACCCTGTGGATCTCTGAACTTACCCACACACACAGTGAACGAGGAACGTTCAAGAAAGCCACTACTTCATCCACGTAATGACAGCACAGGGCACGCTTCATCCGCCGAAATAATTAATAATAAAACTAAATTTTGAATATTCTGTCTTAAAAATAAAACAACTTCACTACTAACTGTCTAACAAATAAAACACCTTTTTATACCTTTAATTAACCATGTACACCTCGTTATTATTTTTTTGCTGCAAAATATAAAACATTTATTAGCGTATTATCATATAGTTATTAATGTGATATCAACATCTATGGCAGAATTTTACATAACAGGCATTATAAACAATTTGCTAAATTGACTGTGCCAGCAGTGACTTTAACACGCTCAGCTCTAGTTAAATGACCAGATAATCCTGAACGCACCTGATTGACAGGTTAAATACTAACTGGTATGCAGAATACAGCTTGTCCTCCACACCAAAAATTGAGATAGAGCAAGAGAACAGAAAACACAGAGACCACACCCTGAACAAATGCACAAATGTAGAAGCCACGAAAAGCCTTCATGCGCTGCTAAAACGAGCAAATATAATGAATGGGAACAGCCTCACTTTCACAGAGACAAGAAAGCTCTGAAGGAGCTGCTAATGTTCCAGACACAAGACTAACTGAATGTATTGTTTCTTCAATCAGCACAGCAGTTTTCCGCTTTGCTCATGTAACCGAGGACAAGGGATGAGTAAACGGGGCAAAGAAATAAATTGATCATTTATTTATTACATGAGTTAGACATACAAATTCCCAGTCATTTCCAGACAGGACTTACAACACATCCTGCTGATATCCCAGAGCACATGAGACTTACCACACAAACTGTGCGAAAATAACAACACTGCAACCCGTCACACCCCGCTTAGCGACACTGCAATCGTGGCACACACACACCGCAAACAATTCGGGTCTCAGCGCAGCTGGGAATCAGTGCTATGCATGGCCTGCGATCTGGGAGATAAAGGGAAGTGGCACAAACAATTAAAAAACAAAAAGGGGGATTAGTCCGCCCTTACACAACTTACTCTCAATCAATAACCGCCTTTACGGCTGGACGGACTAACCAAAACAAAATTACAAATCAATCAAAAGAACGAAAAAAGGACGAAAAAGGACAGCAGAGACAGCACAGCTGAAAAACAAACAACATTATCAATTAAAATATTACCCAATAAAATATCAATTTTATGAAACCATTCAAAATCATGAAGCTAAAACAAACACTCAACATACCTACAATATTGATCAGTTTCCCTGCGCGCAGTCGATCTAGGGCTTGATCAATTCTTCTATTAAAATTCGTGGTCACACCAGAGGCGGAGCCAGACATTTGAAACACCCGGGGCTTAGCCCTAAAGGGTAGTATGCATGTGGGATTTTTTTTTTTTTTTTTTTTTGGGGGGGGGGGGGGGGGGGTTAGAAATGACTGAAAGATTAATTGGCTTTGTTTTGAGTTTTGTTCAAAAAAGAATGACTTCATATAGGGAAAAATATATATCACATGTGCAGGACACCTTAAACTAGTTTTTTAATTAAGCAGCAAGGCAGAACAAAGTCTGGCTGTATCAAGACACGAGGACTAAACCCCAATTCAACCAGACCCAGAACTGATCCTGAATTAAAACAGGACTACAACAGTTCAAAATCAGGGCTACTTGGGACTTAACCAAGACAGAATCAGAATCAGAACTAGATGATAGTAGCACTAAAAATCATCATAGACCTGCACTACACTTATTTTTTTAATTCTACCAAAGTACAATATTTAGATTGAGAAAAGTTTATATAATTATTTAGCCTTGTTGTGCAAACAAGCTGCATAACTTAATAAATACAGAATTTGAAAAATAACAAACCTAAAAAGAAACACTAGGTACGAGATACATGAGTACCTATGATACGGTGATACTTGTGGTAAACGACCATTTGACTAACATGTGTGTCTACCTGCTCTTGTTCATCTCTGTTCTGTTCCCATTCTCCTCTCCCTCTCTCTCTCTCTCTGTTCCTCTCTCTCCCTCTTTGTGCTGACAATCATCAAATCTACAGTTGAAACCAGATATTTACGAACTCTTCAGATCAAAACACTTTTTTTAATTGTAACATCAAATCAGACTAAATGTTTTTTTTTTTAGATTGATAAATATAAAAAACATATTTGTTAACTTTAAGAGTAAAGAGAGAAACTATCTGTATTTCTTAATTGTAAATGGCACCAAATTGTATTCAAACTTGAGCCACACTTATGGAGCTCCACAATTCTTTTCCTGGTGTTTTGGTTGATATCTCTTGATTTTCCCATTTCAAAGAAACAGGCTCTGTGTTTTGCCTTATATGCATCCACAGGTGTGCCACCAATTTACTCACATGGACTCTACTAACCAATCAGAAGCTTCTTCAGCTCAGAATGGAATCGTCTGGAGTTTTCTTATTAATTAACAATAAACTTAGTGTATATGCACTCCTAAATTTGATGAAAGTGATAAAAATAAAAGCTCTGTCTCTTTTTATTCTGACATTTAACTAATTCAAAATATATTTCAATATTTATCTAAAACAAAAATTTACTCTAAATTGATGTTGTACAGTTAAAATGTTTTACGTTTTCTCCCTAAAGTGTATGTAAATATCTGGTTACAAATGTGAATATCCTGCTGTGTACTGAAATCCCTCTTGTTTTGCATAGAAATATACTGAACACCATACATAGCATAATATATAAAATAACATTTACCTGAGTTTTTTCTTTGAAAGAACCCTCTAATGTCCATTCTTATATTTCAGTGCATTACTGAAACCGATTTAGTCGGGGAGAGTAAGAACTGAAAATATGAAATAAACACGCGTAAGCTAAGACTCTCTAAAAAAAAAAAAAAAGCATTTGTTCGGCTTTTCATTTCGCCATTTGTTGATTCACTTGAAGAGCAAGTAATGTAATATTGGTCAAGTGATCAGTTTGATATCAATCTTTCGTGATGCACAGTCATATTTACATTATTTGTACGGTACGAATGATTTGCTTTGGTACCTGGTCAAACTTAAGCTCTCCTAGTATGGCTGGCTCCGTTTCTCCAACAGCGCACTCACAGGCGGCAGCTGCCCTGCCCCCTCGCTCAGTCGCTTAGTGCCTGAGCTTGGATCATAAATGGCCTGTATTTGTATAGCGCTTTACTAGTCCCTAAGGACCCCAAAGCACTTTACATAGCCAGTCATCCACCCATTCACACACTGGTGATGGCAAGCTACATTGTAGCCACAGCCACCCTGGGGCGCACTGACAGAGGCGAGGCTGCCGGACACTGGCGCCACCGGGCCCCCTGACCACCACCAGTAGGCAGCGGGTGAAGTGTCTTGAATCATACCAATATCAGGGGGGATTCACGCACAGTCGTAAATTCCCACAGTGTGCACTATGTGCTTCGAATATTGTGTGTACTTTTTGTTTTATACAGTTGTCAGCCAGGCATCCAACTATGAAAAAATTACACTCCAAAAGACCCCGGGCTTCTGACAAAAAGACCCGGGCTTAAGCCCAGTAAGCCACCCCCACGCTCCGCCCCTGGGTCACACTAAAAAAGTCCAATGACACATTAAAAATAGACACATGCAATAGCAAATGATCCAAACAAAGATGGCAAAAGTCTCTTACCGACAGTATACCCACTCGCACCTGAGTGAATTAATTGCCTCTGGTTTTTTCCACAGAAGAGCGCTGACTTCACCCCACACACCCACTACCTTTTCTCAGCTCTTCAGCCAATCACCTGGCAGAAGGCAACAAACTGCCAGGTGACACTTGTTACACTCACTAGTCTTTATGCATGGTAAACTTGCAGAAATGGTGGCTGCCGCCTTACTCTACACTTTTGCAGATGTTCTGCTAAAAATTTATATCTGGTCGTTTGATTAATCATCACAGTGGAAAGGAAAAACTCCTTTTTAACAGGAACAAACATTTAATAGAAGCGGGCACAGGGAGGGGGTGAGGGGAGGAAGAGAGCACAAAAGACCTTGTACTTTCTTTTCAAATGCAAGGAATTTGAAGTGAATCCCAAAATTTGGACCAGTAGCATGACATTTATCCATCTGCATTCATATTTGTAGAGGTTGTGATAGCTCTGACAGGTTGGCAACACGGTTACAGTACCTTCTCAAATTAGTGCAGATATTATTATGATTGAGCATTATTGCTCCCAGACACATAGATCCTTATCCATTCGCTTCCACTTATCCTTTTCAGGGCGAGATACGCCCTGACACACAGAGACAGACAACCATTGGGCAATTTGGATTAATCAGTTAACCTATTCCCACAAACTGCATGTCTTTGGACGGTGGGAGGAAGCCAGAGTACCTGGAGGGAACCCACACAAACACAGGGAGAACGTGCAATGGAAATGGAATTGAACTCAGAAACGTTTTTATTCTGTGCATCTCAGCAGGAAGAGGTGAATGAAACTGCAAAATGAAGACAAAATGCCTTTTTTATGATGGCATGGCAACCTGTTTTCTCTTTTAATCCCATCTTTTCAGTTTCATTTTGAGGTCACGCCCGCAGTTTCACTTTCCTTTACACATTCAAATGGAAAACCCTGCAGTGACTCACATTTTGGAAGAACTTAGCAGTGTGCCCACATTGGTCCACTCTTGTGTTTGATGTGTCAGAGTGTTGCCCCTTTCCTTTGTTTAAACTTGGCCAATATGTGAGCTTTGCCATGTTTGAGTAATCCAGTCAAAACTGGTCTGAGGACAGGGTTGCTATGTCAACAGCAGATTTAGTGGACTGCCCTATCTTTATTTTGGCAATCTCCTGGTACATTTGTGAATGTGTGTGTGATTGGGTGGATGACTGAATATAGTGTAAAGCGCTTTGGGGTCCATAGGGACTAAGTAAAGCGCTATACAAATACAGGCCATTTACATTTGCACACATAGTCTTCTTGTAAATCAAAATATATATTTTCGTATCCAAGTAGTGATACATTGCCTTTTCTTTTGTTTCTTCATGTTGTTGCTAGGTAGCCCGTGAAACAGGTACTCATGTTGTGTATTTTAACATTTCACAGACAAAACCTGGTTAATGACAGATTCCACATGGAAAGAGAGCCACCAGGTTACATTCAAACTTTACACACACCTTATATAAATATTTAAGAGTTACTTATGTAATACTAACAGTCTGCCAGTGGTGTGTAGGTTGTTGCAATTCGGTGGAATGTACTAATTTACAAGAGTTGTAAAGATCCCTGTAGGGTTCAGTTCAGGTGAAAAAATTGAATGGATTATGTTCTTATTGCTGTGGAGTTCATATAGATTTTCAACAGCTTATAGAATTTATTCTCTGAGCAGTGAAAGAGGTGGGAAGAGTGTGTAAGTGTTTTTATGTCTCTGTAGGAAAATTCTGTCACATATGTGCATAATAACACCTAGAATAGTGATCCTGTTGTTTTGTTAACTGGTTGGCTTTCTAGTGCCATCTACTGGTCAAATGTACTCCTCGTGTCTTAATACTTCAGCACTTTGGTAACAAAAAGGGTGACACTTGAGAGGAATCTGGATTTTCTGGTTCTTTAAAATTCATCTCGAACAAATCAGAGCAGGATGGTTAAACCTGTACTGACATGCTGTCAGTTTAATGAAATGTGTTATTTTGTCAGTCCTTTAAATGCACTTGGTATGTATTTTGGGAAGACCATTGACTATTCATGCCTCATTACTCGTTGTCATTCAACAAAGCTCTATGGTGAAAATAAAGTTTAATGTAAAAGTTAATGACTCTACTCCATCCTACAGTAACTGAATGTTAGGCAAGATAACTTCCTCTAGGATTAATAAATTAATAATAGAGAATGAAATTAGTTTTGTGAGCAAACAATATTTTAGCCTAATTAAGGCATATTAAGCTTAGTTAAACAGAAGAACAGGGCAAAGGCCTGCAGGGCGCCTCTTATACAACAAATAAAGCTGTTGCAGACTAACAGACTAATATCACACAGGAAGAGCAAAGGCCATAAATAATTTTCCCCTCAAATTCTCCCAATCCGTGCATTGACCTCACTGTTATAGTTTAGTAAAATCTTTCTTACTGTTGAGATGATGGAATAAAACTGATTAAACTTAAGTTAAAGGCACTCAGCCCAAGAGGAACAACGTAATACACTCAGTTTTGCTCACATGCATTACCTTTTTAATTTGAAAAGCCGAACTAGCGATCACTGGTGCTCTCAGACACTTTAGTGGTGTTCAGCACTTAAAGTGTCTAAGTTAAACAGGGAGTTCATTTTCCGTCAGTATGCTTCATCATGCATGCATGCATGCTAAATAAGCATATAAAGAGTCTCAGTCAAAAGATATAGTGGACTTATACCTCGAGTCATCTTGTGTAAAGTCAATATTCAGTGTTTTCAGATGTTTTTCTATTAACTTCTTATTTACAAACAGATTTCTTTGCAAGTTTGTTTCGTCCAAAACTGTTTTTTTCTTTTTTGGGAACATGCAAAATTTAATATTCAAACAGCCAGACATTCATTGTGTATACAAGTTTATTAATTTGAAAAAGTTTTACTACAGAATTTAAATACAATATTGTGAAAAGCTGGAAAAAGCGAGGCTCTGTGAGAATGTCTACATTACATACAACATAAAATATCCACACACCAAGTAAAAACCTGTTGCTGTCGTGCTCCAGGATTTAGCTGAAGCCTGTGTGAAAATCACATTTCAGGCTGAGGGGTGAGAAGGCCATTGTCAGTCCTATCCCCTCGAAGCACTACAATGCCTCACAAGAGCACCTGTAACCAGTGTTGAGCAGACTGCCTGATATGACATGCTCTGCTGCCATAGGCCGATTCTGCAGCTGCAAGGCTGACGATCACTGTTGTGTCATCTTGGCTGCTTCAGCTTTTATTAGAGAGATGAGATCCAGATTAATAAGAAACACGAAGCGAAGACCTGCAATCTGAAGAAACAGACAGGTTATTTAAGCAAGAATAAAAGATTAAACAGCCGTTTAATATGAATAATAAACAACTTGGTTAAGATTCTGACATTACCTCCACCACTGAGTTATTATTTAATTTCCACTTGTTGCCTGACAGGACCGGTCTGCCATCTATGTAAATAGGCCGCCTGCCCTCATTGGCAATGAAGAAGTCTCCATTGTTCTTCAACTTAATAATTCCTGGCAAAACAAACAGTAAACATCAAGTACATCTGATCGACCTCTGCAAGCTGAAACACTAAAATTTAACCAGACAAACTGATGCTTCCATTTGTCAAAAGAATGATTCAGTTCTTCTTCTTCTGTTTTCAGCTGCTCCCTTTAAGGGTCACAGAAGTATATTATCTGCTTCCATCTCACCCGTTCCCTAACATCCTTCTCTGTCACACGAACCCTCTGCATGTCCTAGTTCATTAAATCCATGAATCTTTTGTGCTCCTCCTCTTTTCCTTCTACCTGGCAGCTCCATATTCAATATCCTTTGACCAATACATCTATAATCCTTCCTCTGCACATGTCCATGTCCAATAAATAGATACATGTGGGTGAGAAACATCAATAATCATGGCTGTAAAAAGCACAGGAGACACAATGAGCAATCAGACAGAGGGAAGGGAGCAGATTTGACTGTGAGAGAAATGCTGTTCCACAGCACAGAGAAGCACAGAGAACAGTCTCCTCTGAGTTTAACTCCAGAGCAAGGGACAGTCAGAAGCATCGGATCAGCAGACAAGAATGACCTGGAAGCTGATCGGGGGTGTAAGAGGTCAGAGATTTAATGAGTGAGTCAAATCACTATGGCTTTTGTAGGCAAACAAGATGATCTGAAATAGATTCTGAACCTTACTGCCAAGCAGCTAAAACAGGTGAGACCTGATGTCTTTTTCAGGTGCCTGTGAGGAACCGAGCAGCAGCATGGTCACGACGAATAACAATCTTAACATCTTCAACTCTGCCACCTCCAAACTGACCTCCTGTTACCATACATCCCAACAGGTCTCAGTACCATGATGTAAATCTTCCCTTGCACTCTTGCTGCCATCCATCTGTCACAAATAACCTGATACTAGTTTCTACCCATTCCACTCTGCCTGCACTCTCTTCTGCACTGTCTGTTAGGGCTGCTCAATTAATCGAATTTTAATCACGATTACGATCTGGGCTTTCAACGATCATTAAAAATGACTGAGCCGATTATTAGGCCCTCCCTAATTTATCTGCGACACCTTAAAGGCCGGTCCGTGAAAATATTGTTGGGCATAAACCGGTCCGTGGCGCAAAAAAGGTTGGAGACCGCTGATTAAGAGGACCCGAGGGAAGCTCGGAAAGCTAAGCAGAAGTTATTTGGAGAGTGACTGCCGTTGGTTGAAAAGAGAGTTTAAAAAAAAAAAAACTTCAGTGGTGTTGCACACTATTTTATATTATTTTTTTAAAGTCATTGTTAACCCTTTAAAGCCGGTCAGAGCAGCACGCTCCGTTTTGCGTAACTATTTTTAAATCCCTGTAGAACCTGAACCGTGTAAGCTAGCGCAATAATTTGTTTTGCATATGAAACCGGAGGAGTTGTACTTACATCTGATGCCATCAGCTTGTCCTCGGTCACGGTTTCCTTCCACATATAGCTTTGCAAAAATTGCATAAAAAGCGCTTGCAGGAACAAAAACATAATATTCCAGAAACACGCTTTGCCGTTCCTATCAGCTGTTCGTAACACTTCCCACAGTGAAATGATGCACATGCTGTTTTCTTTGCAAATTTGCATCATAGGATTGTTTTTTGTTTTTCCTGCAGTATATAAAAATTGCTGTATCTCCAAAATAAAACTATGAAGACACTCAAAATAAATTTCCTGTGGTGGGAAACTATTTTTTGCAACTTTATTGTATTTAAAGTTTTGAGGGATAAGCCTCTTAAATTTCTCCAAGTAGAAATATATGTAAACAAAACAAAAGCGATTTTCAATTTTTTTTGTAGTTTATTGCACTTTTTTGCAATTTATGTAATTACTATGGACTTAATGCATACATATTATTAAAATATGGGCTATAACAGTTGTATTGATGTATAGCAACTTGAAATGCTCCCACAAATGGCACTACAGCATGTAAAAAAATAATATAAGCTCTGGTGGACTTGGTTCTATAGTAGGTCTTAAAGGGTTAAATAAATATCGTCAAATAATCGTGATCTCAATTTCAGTGAAAATAATCGTGATTATCATTTTTGCCATAATCGAGCAGCCCTACTGTCTGTTGCTTTGGATGGTTGACCTCAGGTATTTATACTCATCTACCTTCGCACTCTCTACTCGTTGCATCTTCACCTTTCCAACTCTCTCCCTGTCATTTACACACATTTTCTGTTTTGTTTCTACCGACTTTCATTCTGCTTTTCTCCTCTACCTTTTCAGGCTCTCTTCCAACTGCTCCCACTACAGATCACAGTGTTATCTGTAAACATCATAATCCATGGAAAATCCTGCCTGACCTTATCTATTAATCTGTCCATGACAACTTCCAACAAGAAGGAATGGTGCGATTTCAGAGTCTCTAAATGGTTACTGGATAAGCCATGAAGACAAGCTATACTTGTCATTGCTTTCTTTATGCATGCATTTGGCCAAAATCCAAATGAAGGGACTAACAGTGATGTGTGCGTGACTGGACTTAGGAAAAAAAGAAAGAAAATGATGAAACGACATGGTGTTGTTCAAGAAAATGCTAAGTTACCTTGTTTTCTTGAGATTTTCCAAGCAGGCCCCTCTAGCGACAGATCTACATCGATCTGTTTGTCCTTGGTTGCTCTGCCTAATGTAATCTGTGTGAATACGGGTTAAACAAAAAAAAAAATGTATCATACTCCAACAAAAAGAAAAAAAAGATTTTCTTTTACAGTTACTTGACATTTTCTAACAAACATCTTCCTTAAGCATATTTTCTCTTTAGCCCTTGTTTCTATTATTGAAAGATTACTTACCTCTCTTGATCTCATAAGGTAGCGTACCATTCTTCCACGTAATGCTGCAAGTGTCTGGTTGTCAAAGTCAGGCATGCTCATCCCTGAAACCCCGAAAACAAAATAAAAACATATGCACACAAATAAGTTCTGCATTCCTCAGAACATAAACAAATATAAAGGCTTTCATTTGCACTTTATGAATGAAAGCTTAAGTAACCTGTGATACTGTCCACAAGAACCTGCCAACGAGGCAACTCCTGCTCCAGCTGTCTGATTTCTCTTTTCTGGTGACGGTCTGAAATCATCAGCTCTGAAAGAAAAAAAAGTGTGGTGAGCAACTGAGATTACTCTGAGTCAGTTTCCAGTGAGTCACTGTGAACTTAAACTCAACCCCTGACGCAGCAGTGTGAACTTCCCCATCCATACAGAGGACATTAAAACAAACAGATGTCAACAGCAGAATTCCTTTTAGTTCCTTTTAGACATCAGTTTCTTATCCAATGCCTACTCATAGTAATGACGCAGCTTTTAGGATCCCTGGTCAGAACATAGCAATGTCCTGACATTCAAAGATACACATTGTGGATTCAGAATAAATCTACACAATGGCTTTTGTAATGCCCCAATGCATCCAAGCGCATTAAGTGAACAGCCAGGTTGACTAATGAGCCAATGAGTTCCCCTTAACTTTTTACATTTGCTGCACATCAGCACAATCAATGAATAATTAAAAAGTCTGAATGAAAAAGAGCAAAATACATGAATGATAATTTCTCATGCTCTGGCAGGGCATACTGATGGAACATTCCTGTCCTAGATATCAAGAAGATTATGTAAATGGTTCAGATTATGTAATATTTCAGACTTTGGCTGACTGTTTTTAGTGTTTTAGTGCATGCTTAGTGCAGCTAAAAAAGACTTTTGAACATTTGAATACTTGACTAAATGTAGTTTGAACCAGAGTCTTTATTGATCTAGTTTTAAGAGCATTTAAGTTACACCATTCAAACTCTGCAGTGTGTTTAGATTAATTAATTACATGATGCTGTTTTTTTCCTCTGCACATTACCTATCTGTCTTATCAGTTTGATCTATATTGCCATCTCTGTTCTTAATTTACAGCTGAATAAATATTTAGTCTAGCTCTTTAACAATGACATTGTTGTTCACAACCTTTGGTTGCCAAATCAGACATCAGTGTTTGCTAAACCTGCTTAGGTTTAACAGGTTTCAGGAGAAAGGAAGTTCATGTAAATATTAATATAACCAGAGGTTTACGTCCATGTCATCTACAGACGGATACATTAAGACATTTTAATTCCAGGTAATTAACAAGGAAAAACAAATTATCTGCAATAAAGAACTACTGGAACAAAACGCATCTGATCTGGAATTTGACTTCAGCTCACATTGATAATAAGTGATCTGAGCTTCTTTTGACATTCACAGATTAAATGGGTTGGTAAATTGTAAATGGACCGGTGCTTTTATAGTACATTTCTTTCTGAAGTGAACACTCAATGCACTTTTCATTACAACCCAAATACACCCATTTACAGTGCTGTCTCATGCTTTTCAGTGCTTTCCAACTATCACAGACACACTCACACTTCAATGGGTGCATCAGGGTCAGTCTACTGTTCAGTATCATCTCATGGACAAACTGACATATGGACCACTTTGAACCCAGAAGAACATTAGAAAATCCACTATTTCCTAAATCACAGTAATCCACAGTGACCTCTCCTGTCTCTTCTTCTTTTAATGTGAATAAAGGTGATGTGTGATGTGCAAGATTAACTGAATTTCCGTCGTAAGCAAATTACTTACCATGTTCCAACACTTCATCTCTGCTGTCCCTGTGTGAAAAGCAACAGAACAACTTATAGGTGCCCTGAAGTCATGGAAATGCAATGCTTTTTAAAAATTTGGAAAAATATAGCATGTAATGTCCTTTAGCATGACCGGAAATGTTACAAGCAGTAAAAATTTGCTGAACGCTGAAGTGAATGTCTGACTTACTTTAATTTTACATCATCAACCATCTGCTCGGCGTCGGAGAAGTTGAGAACTTGGTCACCTTTCGGGAGGGGCTGTACTGCAAAACATAGTCACAGGTAAGATGTTTTTAACAGTTTTTTTTTCTTTCATACATATTTTAGAGAACAACCAGGTATGTCAAGTTAATTCTCAGTAGTTTTATTGGGAGGAAATTATAACATTCATCTTTCAAAACACTGTTTGAGTAACTGCTTGCTATCTTATGTCCAAACAACCTCCTCTCCTCTATTAAAATGTTTACATTGCAAATCTCACAAAGCCACAAAGATGATCAATGCATCCAATGTTGACATGAGTTATACTTGTATGGTTTTCCAGCTGCTCAATACTCAAACTGTCAACAGGAATTTGAATGGATCCTCCGGGAAACTAAACTCACCACTCTGGTCGTCCAGTAGGTAGTACTGCTTGAGCAGCTGCCAGTGCACCAGTAGGCTCTTGGGACTGCGAGATGGGTGAAAGACATTAGGGTGCTTACTTAAAAGCTCCTGAAACACGTCCAGTTTAGGCTGACTGGTCTGTTTAGAGAGAAACATAACACAACACTGTGTGTGAATACAACAGTCCAATATGTACAGTAATAATGAGTTTCATTCCAATCCAGGTGAAATCTCACAATTATGAGCCATTAAAAAGTGACCTTAACTGGGAATGCATTTTCCCTGTGGAGCACTTATAATAGAATATACATGATAGCCCACTCAATATAACTTACTGAACCAATCTTGGCCAGCAGTGCCTCCTCAGCCTGACTGAAGAGAGCTTTGCTTTGGATTGCTGCAATTGCTTCTGGGTGAAGCTGCCGCATGGCCTGCCATGCCAGCCTAAATAAGACACACAAAACCAAGAATGTGCTTAAAAGATGACTCAAACACACAAGTGTAATAAAGCATATGGAGATATGCAGGACTGGGAGACTGTAAAAACCCAGTCAGAGTCAACAACAGATGCTAGGCGTCTTACTTTGAGATGACGGGATCGTAGAGCAAAGCGTACCACCGCTCTTTAATTTCACGCAAAGTGAAACGACAGCTGAACTTGACCCCCAGATGAACAGACGTTAAGTCAGTGGTCTACAGACAAACACAGAATACCACACAAGATACCATGAATCAATACACATTAGATCATACACTGACAGTCAAAGCCATTAAACAAAGCAGCTCCTTTGAGCTAATTCAGGACAACCTTTTTGACAATAATCTTCTTTTTGGTAGCTCACCTGCAACACTGCATTTATAAGCAGCAGATCATCTGTGGGTTTCCATCGGCCCAAGTCTTTAGTAATATGTAAAGGCTGCTTGCTTTTCTTAACTCTTTTGGTTAAAGGTGCAGGGTTTAGTACCATTGTCAGAGATGGTGTAAGAGTTGCTCCTGATTTTGTTACCTGAAAAAGCATCATAAGGGGGGGGAATAAGAAAAGAGAGAGAATCATAAAAAATGTGCATATTTATCATCTTTAATGTGAATTCACTCAATAATCTGTGGATTTGTTGGTCTTATTTACCTTTTTTTTCTCACTTGAGGAAGGCTCACTCCCCGAACAGCGCACAGGCTCCATTACGGGTGGACCTTTGACTCTACTGGATGACTTCACAAGACTGCTTTCCACTAGCTCATCGTCAAACTTTTTTCGCTTTATTGACCTAAACAAATTGTGATAATAAAGTGGTTCTTTAAAAATTTAAAGATTAACCAGGGAAAAAAACAAAACAAAGCACAGTACTGAAACACCATCAGCATAGAAAACGAAGGTTCATTTCTTCCTGCTAATTATGCTGGAATACCACCCTGACTGAAATAATGAAATATACATTAGTAGATATCAAACCTGGATGAACTTCTGCGTTTGGGAACACCACTGCCAAATGCTTGTGTTGCTGTCCTTTTCAGGTCTTTTACTCCAAGTGACTCTTCATCCTCTGACCGACTCTGAGCACCACCTACTCCCATCGAGGTGCCAACCACAGGTTCACCAGCCTGCATCTGTTCAAATGCGTCAGGAAACAAAGCAAGAAAGAGTTAAAACGTTTCTCAGCAACACTTTGTTTCACAGAGTCGCTAAACTTTAAATATGCTGTTGTCTGTAAAGGTTTCTTTACATTTGCGATGAACTGCGGGTTCCTCTGGTAGGTTTTCACAAAATTCAAACGCCATGATATTAAGCATTTTATTAACACTGGAATAACAATAAAAGTATAACTCCAGACGTAAACCGAAAGTTACTCCGGGCACACAGATTACAGGATAAATGTTTTATTAATAGTTTAAATTCACAATTGTGTATAAAACTGACTAATATTATTATTGCTGTTTTTGTTGTTGCTTATAGGAGTCAGGGGAATTAACGACTAACAAGTTAGCTAGCTTTGAGGGGCCTTTGTTGACATGTAAACAAATGCCATCTATTGCTGCCTTCAGAACGTTATATTAAATAACAATTTGATATCTATAACAAACCTCTCTCTCAGAAAGCAACACACTAAGGTCTGTTTAGCTAACAAGCGTAATTTGATTTAAATGACCGTTGGTTTGTGTTGGCTAGCTAACATTAGCTAAGCTAACTGCTAGCTTTGATTATTAACGAGTTAAAGTAACAAGTTACGCTGTTTTGCCACTCACCTTCCCACACTGTCCCCCTTCGTTGTGTCTTTAAAGGAAAAGATTAAGTTATTATAGTCCAGTATTTCTCTTTGTAAATCCCTCGTTGCTTCGGCTACATGGCTAACTCGCTTACTTGACGCTTGCCTCGTTAGCAATAGCCGTTTGGCTAGACAGTTGTTTTCTTCCTGTCTAGCTCACCCGCTGTTCGCAACACCGCCGCCATCCGGGCTAAAGTAACAGTGGCCTCCGTTATCTTTAACATATTGTATTACAGTGCCTAACTCTGAATATTCATCTGTCAGAACAATGCACGTCGTAAGTATTTGAAACGTAACTTTTTTTTAAAACTTCTTCTCTATTATAGATGTAACCGGCAAAGTGAATCCCCATATGTGTAAAAGTGAATAAAATCCACATTTGAATGTAATTATGCAGCTTCATGAAAAAACATCTTGTCCACCAGGTAAATGTAGTGACCAGCCCAGCAGTTTTAATATTGTAATTTGATACTTTTGTATCTAATACACCACGCCTCATTGGTCCTTTTCCCAGCAGACACTTTAAAACGTTTCCAGAAGAGTTTTATGGTATTTCTGGCACTTTTGAAAATGTACTCACTACAGGGTATAAGTTGCAGCATTTATGTCATCTGCATGGCCTGGCAGAACAGATACTGTATCACAGTATTCACACAGATTCTTCCATATCCATTTATCTATAGCAAAATATAGATTTGAGGTCAAGAACACACTTGAATGTCATGGTTATTTGGGGCCAATGATTTCTTTGAATTGTTCTTTTTCCTGGGTGGAATCATCATCGTACATGTTGTTTAAAAACAAGAACACTGTGTACAAGTTTGGATTTATTTTGGATTCTCTCTAATACCCACAAGGTCAAAAATATACATGCACGCTCAAATATACATGTACAGCCCCATTCATTTTTGATTATGGTGGAATTATGGAAAAAGAACAGCTCATGCCCATGATGAGTAAACCTGTGACCACAACTGTAATAACTGAAGCACATACCTATAAAACACATGACAGTGGTTGAGGTTGTGCTTGGCAGCAATGTGGTCCAAGCTATTGAGTCACAGCAGCTGCACAGCAGTTTACACTGTCATGTCACACAGGAACTTTGATACCCAGCATTATTTTATGCAAACATTTGTAGAAAACGTGTGGTCCATGTAAAACATGCTTGGTTGACCTGAGCCCTAGTCTGATGGTGCTGTGGATGATGATGGAGGGAGATATTTTCTTTAACGAGACACAAAGGCATCACATAAAGAAACACATGGTGTAAACAGTAGGCAGAGATTCATCGTGAAACCGTTTGACATTTACAGTGACAGTTTCCAAATGCGATAAATTAGAATAAATACAAAGTTCAGATCATGAAGCTTATTACTTACAAAATGATGTAATATCTTTCATGTTTAGATGTATAAAAAAATAAAATAAAAAAATAGATAAGCTTTGCCAGTGAACTAAAGACAGTATTGAAGAATTTTAAAACAGTACAGAGTGGCCTATTTTTGGATTTTAGTGGCATTATATATTCATACACAAGCATAATCTTAGCAGCTGCCTTTTTTTAAGGAACCCATCACTAGAGGTTTTTGCACCATAAAAGCACCTTTAAAAACACAGTTCAATCAACATACTGACAATCATGTTTACGGACACCTCTGTAGATTTTTCTTTCTTCCGTGTGCAAGACTCTCTGCGACTCATGATGTTCTGGACGTACATAGAAACTCTTGAAATATTTGCACAATCAGGACACGCAGGAAACTGCAGATACCACGTATCTACGAGCGTGCACGATCACAGTTCATAATCAGATTTAAGAGACGGTTACCAAATTCAGGGAAACTAATTTCTGTCAAATTCCAAGAAATGCGGCAATGACTAAAAAGATCAAATGAAGGACGAGTAGCGAGGGCACACATGTCAGGCGAGGCGCAAATGTCAGATTTCATTTCCTTACTGTCTATCTTTCAACTCTCTCCCCACTCCTCCTTTCTCAATCCGTTTTCCACACCGGCCCAGATTTTGCCCAAAGTTTGCATGAATTGTACCGCACAGCAGATGGAACAGACGACAGACAGAAGATCCCTTCTTTGGGTCTGGCCTTTGCACAAATGAGCACCTTTTGATAAAACTGGACGTTACCCTTCTCCCAGTTGATAATGCCTCTGTAATAATCCATCAGCCCTTACCCTTCATCCATCTGTCCTTCTCCAAATGTCCGCCTGCAGGCTGCAGGTGAGAAGGGCTTTGGTTAGTTGGGATGAAGGCTGAAGGCCCGCTCTGAAATATAACACCGCGATAACGGCGCCTGCTTGTTCTGTCCTGCTTGTTGCCGCTCACAGGCACGTAACTGATCAGTTCCAGGAGATTAGGTCACCGTTCAATAAACTGCAGGCTGATGACATTTTCAGGAACTAGAAGTGTCCGTGTCATGGGCTTCACAGAAGCTCCCTCTGTGTTCGGCTTCACCTCGAACTCTGAAATGATCTAATGAAATCAGAAACAGAGCAGATTAAGCGCAGGGCGCCTGAAATGAAAAGCAATCAAGTGCTGCGTAGTGACCCTGAAATCTACAATTCCTTACATGACTCAGAGAAATAATAGAGTAAGAAGATTTGCGGGAACAACTTCTAACACATTTATCAAAATCCTACGCTGTGTAAATTACTTGCAACACAAACTGTGTTCAAACACCAAGTAACAGAATGTGTTTTTCTTAATTAAATACATTCCCAAAAGCTGACATACACTGTACAACCTAATTTCCCCCAAAAAGTTGGGATGCAGTGTAACATGTAAGTAAAAAACAAAATAAAGTAAAGACTTGAAAGGCTTTTCTACCCCATAATTAATTAAAATAGTACAAAGACAAAATATCAAATGTGAAAATTTTAAAATATGTGATATAATATGTTCAGTTTAAATTCAGATGCAAGTAACAAGTTTTCAGAAAGGACTGGAAATACTACAATACTATATTTGACATGTTGTCTTTATTACAGTTTCCTAATATTTTGGGGGTAAATGGGGTTGTATATTCTTTAAGAATGCTTTTAGGGTTTTTTTGTTTGTTTATTTTAGTCGGAGTTTAATTGCAAATGAAAAAAGAAAAAACACACAGAAAAAAACCAAGAAAAAGACAAAAATTGCTGTAACTCACCCTGGCAAGAGCAAGGTAGAGCTCCAGCTCAGCAATACGGCGACCTATGCAGCTGCGTTTTCCCACACCGAAGGGCACAGAGGCATATGGGTGATAAGTCTGGTCTTTGTTCAGCCATCGATAGGGATTGAAATGATTTGGGTTTGCAAACACTCCTGGATCCCGCGATGTTGCAAAGTGGCACAGGGTAATCAAAGTCTGAAAGGGAATTTTATTTTGGTCAGATAGGTTTTTGACTATAATGGAAAAACTGAAGCATTACAACTTGATACTGGCTAGAGTCAGATGGTGAACTCACATTTTTTGGGATGAGGTAGCCTCCAACCTGGATGTCTCTTTCTGGAATGACCCTTGCATTAGCAGGAATAACAGGGTATAACCTAAAAAAAAAATAAGGAAAACAAAACAAAACACAATAGTGTAAGCTAAATTTGATTTCAAATCTCAAAACATCTTCAAATATCTGAAACCTTTTGAGTTATACCTGAGCACTTCTTTGACTATGGCCTTCAGGAAAGGCATTTGAGCTACATCGGCAGCCTCTGGTATCTTTCGACCTTCAAGTACAGTCAACACCTCCGCCCGGAGAGTGGCCTGTACATCTGGATGACGGGACAGCTCGTACAAAGACCAGGACATGGTGCTGGAGATCTGAAACAACAGAGCGACGGATGGTTTTAACCATTTGCTGGCCTAAAATCAGGAACTGATAAAGGAAGACGGCAAAGGAGCCACTCTCACTGTGTCAACTCCTGCAAGGAGCAGCTCCGTGACGTTGCTGTAGACTGTCTTCATGGGCAGCCCCATCTGCGACAGGAAGTAGGTGAGATAACGGCCCTCTATTTTCTCTCCTCGGGCAACCTTATCTGCTTCGGCAGAGAGACGCTGGTCAATGTGACCTTTTGCTGCAGATACATGGAGATAAGCCATGACACATTTATCCCTCGATGGCGATGATGACACAGAGCGTTAAGTCTTTAACTTTCCAGTGTCAGGTTCAATAAAGTGAGGTCAAATTCCCCTTCTTAAAAAAAAAAAAAAAAAAAAAATCCCTAGAACCACGTATCAATTTCATGACTAACATTTACACGTGTTTCAGCGCAGATGATCTTGAAGTGCGTGAAGGTTAAAGACTTTAATCTCCCTCTTGCCGATCTAGCTCGAACCAGTGCGATTACGTCAAAACATGTCTGATGTCTCAGATCTTCTGTGAGTCTTAATGTACTGTGTGAGAGAGCGTGGGATGTCAACCCAGGGCTAAGTGGAAACCGGCGGCAGCCAATGACAAGAGAGGAGAGCAGAAGGAAAATAATAACATCAAGTGTGGAAACATCATGTTTGTCTTGGTTCCACATTGCAGTGCCAGCTTGTGTAACGTATCTCCAGCTTGAGTACAGCCAGAAGCATCTTTATACGGTAATATCCTGTAGTCTCATCTCTGGTATATGACTTATATTTAGTTTTTACTTGTGCATTTTATATAATATTTTACCGAGTGCTTTTTTGGAGACTGCAGCCTGCTTGTAGTTTCTGTTATCACTTTTAATTTTAAAGTACCACTACAATCATCTCTAAACATTTTTCTGTCCAAGCTTAAAATGTTGTGCTGTGAGAAATAGCTTACCAAACTCAAACATGTAGTCCCAGCACTGGCAAAAGATATTCCAGGGTTTGGGGAACAACTGGTGCAACCAGCTGGGCATGGCCATGGTAAGAAGCGTCATCACAAACATGGTGTTGATAGATTGGATGAAACGCTCTGTGTCTTCGGGAACAACCTGATCCAGGCAACCAATTCTGGATTCGAACAAGACCGAAGAAATGCCTGCCAGAGCAAATAAAACCAAGCTCATGACGAAGGCAAGAAACGATGACTAGCGGCTTTTTTCTTTTTTTTTTTTTACTGAAAGCTTCCGAGGTGACCATGCATGACATTTATTTGCCAGGTTTTTAGCCTCTTTATCAGAAATGCCTATTAACTAAAGGTGTTACAGTTAAATAAATAATACTGTCTGCATGCAAAGTGAAAACTTAAATATTGGCAGCTTTCATCAGCTCCAAGTATCCAGCATTTATATTTAACTCCTGCAAAAGTGACTATAAAAGAGCTTCAGTGTAGCTATTTATATCATTGCGTAAGATCAACAATGCATCATTTCTCATCAAAACATGGTTACATGCTTTTTTCCCCTCCAGCTGTACAATAACAATGATGACAGAATGGTAAACTGCACATGAGCATGAGTTATTAAGGCATGCCTGCACAGGAATGTGTGTTTAAAATGTTAACAATGTGACATAATATTTGTGCATACAGATGGATTTGATTACAGCGTTTACGTGGCATGGTACATCCTGTGAAGATGCTTAAGACGGCATGAAACCTTACCCTCGAGGCCGAAGCGATAGAACTCGCTGGCGATGTCGGTGACGAGGCCCTGAGGATGTCTTCTGAGGCGAAGTTTGGCAATGAGATCACTGACGACACTGTTCAGGGTTTTATCATAAGCTTCCACTGCCTTCGGCCGCAGCATGTGTTTCCCCAGGAGACTCCTCACTGTCTGCCACTCCTCCCCCTCACTAGACACATGCGCGCACACACATTAATGTAAAAACTGATACAGTGGCTCCAGCTGTGCACACAATTCAGTTAACTGCTGTATTGCATTGTATACTGATTGCATACGCTAAAGTTGTGGCTCTTTCTATCTGTAAGTGAAGGAAAGCTGAAAGAAGAGTGGTATAAAGTTTTTGAACTGAATGAGCATGGCCAAATATTACATTTACTTCAGCTTTATCATCTGATGAGAAACAAAATGGAAAAGAGGAGGAAGTAAAGCAGAAAGATTTTCCTGCAAGCTTACGCTGTCAAAAGTCCATAGTGATGACCTCTCAGCTTCCTGTAGTCCTTCCAGGAGGAAAGATCGGAGCGCATTGGGTGCTCGCCTTCCTGCCTCAGGATCTGCTCAATGAGCGATGGATCAGCCACATGAACTGTCAGGATGGGACCAAAGCTTGCCTTCCACATAGGTCCATACCGCTGGACTCCCTCCAGCTAGGAGATGAGACAAAGGTTGTAAAGGCACTGCAATCATCACCTTTGGAGGCACCCTCCTCCCTCCAGTTTAGAGCTCACTGCAGAGATGTATTTGCCTTGCAGGCGTTTTAATGCACTAGTTATTAGTTATTTGTTTTAAGGATGCATTCACTTCACATAGGCACGCTCTGTCACGTTGACAAAGGACAGTTCATTCAGCTTAGAGTGAAGTGCAAAGCTCTCAGTAGATACAGAGATTTTAAACTGAAGTGAGAGACAGCTTGAAGCAGGAGGTATAGACTGGATGTGCAAAGCAAAATAATTTAAGAGGATATTTTATAAATGTCACATTGAGAGGGGAGTCAAAGTTCTTGCATTGTTCTATGTAAAAAGAACCACCTGCACAGAATAATACACTCACGTTTTTAGTCTACAATGACGACACGTGCACTTTGGATATTTTTAGTAAAAGTGCAATAATTGTAAATATCTCATACAGGTTTTTTGTTTTTTTTTTCGTGTTTATCTTCTTACCTGTAACTCATGCAGGCGTGACAGACCGCGTTTGGCAAACAAGTCCCAGGCGAAGCTGGTGACCGACGGCCCGGGCATCTCGTTCAGCGTCTTCACTCCCTGCATCTTGGTGCCCTCCGAACCGGCTGCTGCACCCTCAGTCCACCTCTCCATCAATTTGACCAGCGGGAATGAGCTCCGGCCGGATACTCTGAGCGCTTGCTGCAACATCCTTCTCACTAAGATCATGGAGCGGTGACGGAACGCGGGCCTCTCGGATGTCGACGCTCATTTTGTTTTACCGGTTGAGCGTCCTATTTATAACTATCTTTATGACCTGCTCCTCGAACCAGGCGAGCAAAAGCTGTAAATTTGCTTAGTCTGGGCCAATCATGGGTGCAAAGGCAGCTCAGGTCCCGCCCCACATGGATGGAAATGGGGAAGGCGTGTACCAAGAAAAAGGTGTGTCCAATCAGAAGGCTGAACTCAGACCATCCCAGCGGCGGCACACGTGGAATCCCAAGATACTTGTGTTACTGTTGAGGTTCTAGTCCCGAGAAGCACTTTGGTCTCCGATAGTCCCCCACCACCATCGCCCACCCACGGCCAATGCTATGGTAAATCCAAATTATCTGAAAGGGGATAAGGTCTATTTAACAGTGATAACAGTGCTGAAGGTTAGGTTCGCCTTAAATAAACATGACAGGCAGCCCGTTGATCCAATAACTAAAAACCTTTAGAAACACTAGACAAATTTCTGTAATAAAACTGAGGGAGAAAATAGGTAGAGCTAGTCTGTGTCCTGCCCAAGCTTTGTTTATACAGCTATGGCCAGTTCTTTTGCTGACTTGGTGGGTTTTCTAGCAGAAAATCCTGACCTGATTTCATACTGGAAGCTGTCCAAAGCACCATGTGTGCGGACTGTGAAGTAACAACCCTGGGGCTGTACTCAGAATCTGCTTTGACATTTGCTCCCATCTTAGATCACCCACTTTCACAGAAACGCAGAGGAATGACCGGCATTTTCAGGCAGAAACACACCCAAAGGTTGGATGAGGGTGCAATATCTCAGCTCATGCAGCTTTCTTCGTTTTTCATATTCGCTATGGCACATTCAAACATGTTGAATGTTTACAGGGCAAGCTTGAAAACATGTTTTGCATGCATGTTTTTGGCACTGCAGTGCAGGAAAAATGCACAAAGTGTGCTATTTCACACCAAGGGAGCTACAGGAAGAAAGCATTTCTAAGTGCTATATTATATAGTACTGTGAAAAACCCTTGTGCCACACACCCCTCATTAAACTGCTCTTTAGCAATAGTTCTCCAGGGTTTCTGAAGGTCTTTCAAAGGTTTGGCCCTGGCTGCTTTTTCACTCATTTCCAGTCCTGTCCTTGTACCCTTGTACCTGACCATTTTCAAAGAAACACGAGTTTTGTTTAAGCCACTTAACACTGATGTATGAATCATTCAAGCATAAAAAGGTACTTAACTGTTAACCTGCGTTGTGTCTACAAATAATACAGTGGCTTGCAAAAGTATTCGGCCCCCTTGAACTTTCCCACATTTTGTCACATTACAGCCACAAACATGAATCAATTTTATTGGAATTCCACATGAAAGACCAACACAAAGTGGTGTACACGTGAGAAGTGGAACGAAAATCATGCATGATTCCAAACATGTTATATATATATATGTGTGTGTGTGTGTGTGTGTGTGTGTGTGTGTGTGTGTGTACTATATGATCATCAAAAAGAAAGCCCTCTTTAAGCTGCATACTCCCCTCAAACCCAGGACTTAATCTTTTTAAATCATACATTATGCTCATAATATGCCAGCCAAGCATTACAAACCTTAATATATAAATATGTGCTGCCTAAGGGAGGAAGAATTATGGGTTGGTACCAGAAAATTAACTCTGCTGCCTACAAAGGCTTCTTTCAGAAATGATATATTACATTTGTTTTCATGCAGTGAAACACAGAGTGACACAGACATGAATGTTATACATGCAGAAGTATTCATTAGAGTTATTGCAGTGTTAAAAGCCTGTTACCCTCAGATGATCGGACTCTGTCATGAGCAAACAGTGTGGGGTTTTTTGCTGATTAAAACTGTGATTAGGAGAATTTTTTTTCCTTGCCACTGCAACATCACATGTCCAGTGAGCCTGCTGGTGGGTTACTTAACCCCTGCTGACATCATGCAAGATATTCAGACTTTAAGCACTTAGATGATGTTTGGGATAATGTGGAGAACACCCCAACCCTTTAGATGAATTGTCTTTATTTTATGGTCCAATCTCTCTACAAAGGCCAGATATGGTGTGATTTTTTTTTTTAATTGTTTGTTTATCTTTTTTGGCTCAGGGGAGGATTCAGTCTTATGAGGATCACTTTCTGTGCTTCTGGCCCTTCCCCCCACACACTTACATAAACTGTTCAGTATAATCAAAAATACACCCTTGATAGTCAAGCTGAACATGGAGATTAGTTCTTCTGAATCAGTTATTTTCCCAAAGCGTAGTGCTGGTCCAAGGAGACGGAAGTGCGAACATTACAAATAAAAGCAGCACGACTGTGACATAATAAAGTTAGATTTGATTGCACAATGATGATAGTGAATCAAGTGCTTGCATGGTGGATCGATGCAGGCATTTGATAACAGCTCCAATTGTATTGAAGAACTCCTCAGGGTAGGTGGAGGATATTGTCAGGAGACCATTTTTACGCATTGCAGCAATCCTCGTACATCTGACATCCATCTGACTAGACCATGTGAGGTGACTTCTGAATTAGAAGCTGCAAACAAACTAACTTTGACTAACGAAGATAAAAGTGCACCATGGAGCAGGACATGAGGCAATGACACCAGACTTCCTGAATCGAAGATGCATAGCTATCTTGAAGGGTGATAGATAAAGAGTGACCTCTGAAATTTTCATCAACACTAATAACTTATTAGACATGGCCACTCGTGCCTTGATAAGTCTCGGTCTTACACAACGCAGTGCAAACGTGTTATTTTTTTTGCTGGTCTGCTGAAGCTCCCTGTCCAATGGATAGGCAGCCACCTGAGAGACAACAGCAACATATAAACCAAACCAACGCTGGATCTCAGCAATCATTTGGTGCTATGTAAAGCTATGATGATGTCAGACTGATGTCATTTTTATTGCATGGAATTAAATATTCTAACTCTTTGTAAGAAAGATGGACACATTTTTGCACTGGTGTCAATTGGACGCACATCCTCCCTTTCTTGTTCAGCTGGCTGGTAACTTAAGACCACAAAAGGAACGAATTTCAATTAATCTGTGCTCGCCTCAGAAGCAGGGGATTAATACTGATTATGAAAAACCTAATAGAAAGAATGGCTTCTTTGTGCTGGCGTAAGGCGTAAGGTGTAAAGTGTCGTGGCCCAAATGTAGATCATGCTATAGAGCACAGAGGGGGTACCCTCAGAGGTATTTTCCCTTATTGTATTGGCCAAATGCCCAGAAAGGAGGTAGTTATACTCCCAGACTAGTGTGTCAAAGTTCACATCTGCAGTCTGCCTGTCTGGGTGGCATCAGAAGAGTGCCTTTGTACACACTTTCAAACACACACAGTGTGTTTGAAAGTATGTACCAGTATGTGTGCCTAAGCGTGCATGAATGAGAATGTGTCTCACTGTTTTTCTTCACTCTGAAAGCTGTTAGTATAATTTATATATGGTGATGGGTCTCCCCGGGGACACCAAACCACTGCTTTCGATATTTGAATGATCATGGACAGACATGACCTGTTGTCGGCTGTGTTTCATTGTTTTGTTGAATGTATCCCTATTTCAAATATAGTCATCAGGTAACAAAAAAGGCCTCTTCTCCATAGAACATGAACATGGCAGCACAGGTTAGGCTTGCAAAGTTGCGTCTGAACAGAACACAAGACTACAAAGTGGAGATGTTTGACGGTAATGCACGCCACCATGTTTGCCGCAACCCAAATACAGCATATCAGCACAAACACTTTACAGTCAAACAAGGTGGGGGAGGGGTGGTGATTTGGGCCACAGGTCCTGGGGACCCTTGCAGTTGAGTTGACCATGAATTCCTCTGTATACCAAAGTATTCTAGAGTCAAATGCGAGGCCGTCTGTCTAACAAACTGTATAAACTCTTGCCATTACAAAAGGAAAATGATTCCAAGTACACGGCATCAAATCTACAACAGAATGGCTGTAAAGAAACAAATTAAGGTGTTATAATGTCCCAAACTCCAGACCTCAACCTGATTGAAATGCTGTGGTGGGACTTTAAGAGATGTGTGCATAAACAAATGCCTGCAAACCTCAATGAACTGTAACAAAGCTGTAAAGACAAGTGGGCCAAAATTCCTCCTCAATGATGTGAGAGACCGAAAAAAGTCATAGAGAAAACAGTTCTTTCTCACATGGCTGTTTATGCTTGTATTAAAGGTTTTTTTCTATTCTTGGATCTTTATATCACAGAGAGGGGACATACTTAATGTGTGATTAGTCCGTTCTTTGCTGGATCATTATTATTAAACTATTATTACTACCTTATCGTGTTTTACATGCTGCTCACATTTGTGTGCTTATATCTCACACATGGTTTTCATATCTCAATGTTTAAAAATGGTCTGTCTTCAGTGTGTGAGATTCAGTATGTATTTATACTGCTTCCGACATGCTTGGGCAACACAGTGTACACTCTGACTCTGCAAAAAAGTCAAAGTGTGCTTGGAGTGACTCAGAGTGTCTGCCAAATGCCCAACAGTTGCTTGAGAGCACAACAGATATGAAGATGTGGTAATGAAGACTAAAAATATAGCAATAAAATTACTGAATAATGATTTTTATTGGCATACATGTGGTAACGTGGTAACTGATTAAGACTGTGTGGACTTAATAAAAACACACTCTTGAATAATAAAAAGGTGTTTAAGGTGTCATAAAGGGCATCTGTCAGAGTAACAGCACATCTGGGCACCAGGTGTGCTTGAGGTATGAGAAAACGTTTTTCACTCTGGCTGGTTATGAGGGATGTCCACCACAGTGACTGCATGCATGCAATGGATAATGACATGTTTCTGGGCTGCATGTAAAGACTGATCACAGGGAAAAACGAATTCTCTATAATAACTATAATATATAATAAGAAATCTGCAGGATCTCTGCAGGTTTGATCTACATGTTCTGTGGTCGGCTTCCAACAGGCAACATGCAGCATTGCAGTGTTTAAAAGAGGTTTTCAGTGTGTGTTGCTAGATTTTCAGAGTAGTGCATCTCCTTTTTGTTCTACTTTGCTCTTTTGACTCTATGTATTGAATTTATTGTGTCATACATTGATCAGTGGTTGTCAATTTGAACACAATTGAGCAACAGTCTTCAGAGCCACAATAACTTTTCGTTCTTCAATAAAATATTAGAAAGCACAATGGATGGATGAAAAAACTCAAATCACTTTTCCCTTGCATTTGTATCATGTGTTTAGGAGTGGCACTAAAACACAAATTTGTCTTACAAAGTAAGGTATGGTTGCTCAGAAATCCCTTTATGAATGAGGTGGACAAATTTAATTTGCACTCTGCCTTAAATTGATAAAAATCATGTGTGCAAAATGAATTTATGCTATTTATGGAAAGTTTCCAAAATCTGTAAGATCCCATCCTGACATACATAAAATAAGTAAGAAAAAACAAATAAGTCAAATGAGTAAGAAACTAAATTATACTCAATGTTTTTTTGTTTATAATGGGGTTTTTTTTGTGTTTTGCACAGTTGCTGCACAGAGACATTGGTTTGCTCTCAAACCTGCTTGTTGGCTGGAGTCCTCCCAGATTCCAAAGACATACATGTTTGATGGTTCGTTTTAAATTGACCTGTGGATCTAAGTATGACTGGCTCCGGCTACCCAATTTAGAATGGGGTGGATGGATGAATAGAAGGATGGAGGGATTTTTCTTGAGTAGGAATTTGCTGAAATATTGCAAATAACAAAACCGCCAAAATCCTATCTAGGTGTCAAATAGATGGACCGATTGAACCAAATTACCAACCTTGCAGTTCTACAAGCATGAAAGAAAAAAAAATTCACCTTAAATTGAACAAATCAAAGAGCAATGTAACTAGCTGTAGATGAATTTATCTCATCCAAATCTGACAGTGATACGAACTAGAGATGGCACGATACCACTTTTTTTATGTCCGATACCGATATCATAAATTTGGATATCTGCCGATACCGATATGAATCCGATATAGTGTTTTTTAATCAATAAAACTGTTTTTTAATATCTTGCTGCATTTTGTATAAGTTCATACTCAAGTTTAAATAAACAATAACACTAAAGCTATTCTGTTATACCTGTATGTAAGAAATACACTGCAGCCAAAATATTTCATAGTTCAGCAATACTGATCAATCTAATAAACTTAAACCTGCTCCATCCTTCCTATTCTGGTATTTTAAAGAGTACTTAGCAGAAATATTAAGCAACCTAACTAATAGGGTTGCAAACTCCCAGCAAAAAAAAAAAAAAATAGGGAACCACCCTCCACCTCATGATGCTTAATTGACATAATCAACTTTAATTTGGGGCAGCACGGTGGCACGGTGGTTAGCACTGTTGCCGCACAGCAAGAAGGTCCTGCGTTCAATTCCACCATCAGGCCGGGTCTTTCCGTGTGGAGTTTGTTCTCCCCGTGTTTGCGTGGGTTCCCTCCGGGTATTCCGGCTTCCTCCCACCGTCCAAAGACATGCAGCTTGTGGGGATAGGTTAATTGGATAATCCAAATTGCCACTAGGTGTGAATGTGAGTGCGAATGGTTGTCTGTCTCTGTGTGTTGGCCCTGCGACAGACTGGCGACCTGTCCAGGGTGTAACCTGCCTCTCACCCTATGACAGCTGGGATAGGCTCCAGTGCCCCCCGCGACCCTGAAAAGGATAAGCGGAATGGAATGAATGAACTTTAATTTGATGCAGTGTGAAAAGAAAATGCACAGAATTAAATTATTTTTCAAGAATAATTAAATAGATTCAACATCTTTCTTCAACAGAATTGCAGAATTCACAGATGGTACCTTCCCAAAGGAAAAAGTAGTATAGCTTACTAGGGTATATTAGACTTAACAGTTACTACACTGAACAAAAATATAAACGCAACACTTTTGTTTTTGCTCCCATTCCCCATGGGATGGACGTAGAGACCTAAAATTCATTCCAGATACACAATATAACCATCCCTCCCAAACAGTGGTCACAAATCAGTCCAAATGTGTGGTAGTGGGCACATCTGCTATATTGAGATAATCCATCCCACCTCACAGGTGTGCCACATCAGGATGCTGATCTGACATCATGAGTAGTGCACAGGTGTACCTCAGACTGCCCACAACAAAAGGCCACCCTGGAATGTGCAGTTTTTTGCGCTATTGGGGGTCTGGGGACCCAGAACCGGTCAGTATCTGGTGTGACCACCATTTGCCTCATGCAGTGCAACACATCGTCGCATGGAGTCTATCAGATTGTCAATTGTGGCCTGTGGAATGTTGGTCCACTCCACTTCAATGGCTGTGCGAGGTTGTTGGATATTCGTGGGAACTGGTACACGCTGTCGTATACGCCGGTCAAGCACATCCCGAACATGCTCAATGGGTGACATGTCTGGTGAGTATGCTGGCCATGCAAGAACTGGGACATTCTCAGCTGCCATCTGCCCTGAACAATGTGAACCATGATTCATCCGTGAAGCGCACACCTCTCCAACGTGCCAGACGCCATCGAATGTGAGCATTTGCCCACACAAGTCTGTTACGGCGACGAGCTGGAGTCAGGTCAAGACCCCGATGAGGACGACGGGCATGCAGTTGAGCGTCCCTGAGACGGTTTCTGACAGTTTTTGCAGAAATTGTTTGGTTGTGCAAACCAATTGTTCCAGCAGCTGTCTGGGTGGCTGGTCTCAGACGATCTTGGAGGTGAACCTGCTGGATGTGGAGGTCCTGGGCTGGTGTGGTTACACGAGGTCTGCGGTTGTGAGGCCGGTTGGATGTGCTGCCATATTCTCTGAAACGCCTGTGGAGACGGCTTATGGTTGAGAAATGAACATTCAATGCATGGGCGACAGATCTGGTTGACATTCCTGATGTCAGCATGCCAATTGCACGCTCCCTCATTGCTTGTGGCATCTGTGGCATTTCAGTGTATATACAGTAATGGACTTCTATACATTTTACATCAGATTAAAACTTTGGGTGTAAGATTCAGATAATTATTTATTAAAAGCTCGACATTTTAAATGAGAATAAGAAAGAAAAGTATGTCTTTGTGCCCCCTTTTCCCTGTTAATGCCCTATCGGCCCCCCTGGCTAAACTTTGCTAGATCCGCTCCTGCACAGTTACCAGCCGTCAGCTGCATAGAAAAGGATCCTGGTGTAGAAAGTAATATTAAATACATTCTAACAACAGCTGATCAAGCTTAAACGTGCTGCTGTTATTCAGCCACTGGTTTCCTCTTTCTGGTGCAAAGTGGGCCAAAAACAAAGAAGAGAGACGAACTCGCAACAGAAAAGCCGAGCAACTGATCATTAAGCAGTTTCATGATTGAAGTAGCAGCAGGAGAGAGAGAGAGAAGAGGCAGTCGCTCCATATATCGGTTGTTAAGCTTAACATGGGAATGCTTTACAAACATTCAGAGACGAACTTTTGATATTTAATGGATCGGATTACATTTTTTATTTCTCTCCGATATCCGATCCAGTAATTTACGTCAGTATCGGACGATACCGATACTAATATCGGATCGGTCCATCTCTAATACAAACCAAGAAAAATATTTACCCAGCATAAAAAGTACAGATTCAGACTAACCCATGACCCTTATGTAGCAGCTCCGACATGATTAATGATCTCTCAGCACATATATCGGGGCGATCCAGTGCAAGCTGACTTGAATAATGAGGCGGTCGTGATGTCATGACCGGCAGGTGTAAACAATTACTGAAAGGGCTGCAGCTGCACTCGGCTTCAAAAATAATTACCGGTGTCCATCAACGCCAAAGTTTACTCTTAAAAGTTTGAACAGATCACATTTCCTTCTATTTATCACTGACATATGCTGGCTGGACAAAAATAAAAAGGAAAGAGAATGAAAGCATGGAATAAACTGCGTTGTTTGGTAAAACTGTGAGACATTTGCTTAGACAGTTTGAGTAATTGTAAATGGCCTGTATTTGTATAGCGCCTTACTAGTGGACCCCAAAGCGCTTTACACATCCAGTCACCCACCCATTCACACACACATTCACACACTGGTGATGGCAAGCTACATTGTAGCCACAGCCACCCTGAGGCGCACTGACAGAGGCGAGGCTGCCGGACACTGGCGCCACCGGGCCCTCTGACCACCACCAGTAGGCAACGGGTGAAGTGTCTTGCCCAAGGACACAACGACCAAGACTGTCCAAGCTGGGTCTCAAACCGGCAACCTTCCAATTACAAGGCGAACTCCCAACTCTTGAGCCACGATCGCCCGTTTAAGATGTTTTTTCCTGAGTAGAGTGGATTGATAACCGTACTTTACACATACATTTCCAACATCTGTGGCTTTGGATTTCCAGCTTCATCTATGGCCTTATCAAATCAAACGTGGGACACTTTTCTGCCATTTATTTCAGTCACGAAAAAAATAACAATAAAACATCACCACCACTGTGTCTACAGTGGAGGGTCAGACTGAACCCTGATGCTGACTTTATGTCAGTCTGTGAATAAAAACAAATGAAAGATGAAAACAGTTGGAAAAGTTATTTTGTGATTTTTTTTTTGTTTTGAAATGAAGAGTTGCAAGAATGGGCTAAAAGACAGCATGTGAAGCTGAATACAAAGTGAGCAGTTTTTCTTTGTTGAGTTGAAAGCCAGGGAAAGATTTTATCGGACACTTAGGTCAATAGAGAGAAGCTTCTCATTAGCTTAGATCTAAGAATCCCAAATGAGCAAGGATCTGATTCTGAAGTCAAACTTGCAGGATGAGTTTCTCTTTTGTGGCTGCGTAAAGCCCCATCAGAATACATTTTTTTTTTTATGGGAACGTGTCAGGATTTTGCTCTAGAAACATAGCACCTCGGTCTGATTTAGGGTTAGCCTGAGGTGGCAGGGTGGGATGTTAATGAGGCAGCAGAGGTTCATGTCTCAACCTGAGTATTAGGAAGGAAAAGAGACAGGTGAGTGCTAGTGACTTGGCACAAGAAGAAGGAAATTTTATGATACATCATTGTGAGTGTAGAAAGAAGAGTAGGACTGTTACGTCCCTCTGCATCCCCTAATCTCCTCAGTGTGTTCAGCTGGTGCTAATTGGACACACCTAGTCAGGTGTTGATAAAAGCATACACGAGGCAGGCTTTCAGGAGCTAAACTCACTGTCTGACCCATACTCCGGAACAGTAGGAGGCGGTAATGCTCCTTTACGTTGGGTGCCAACTGCCGTTAAACACGAAGAAGAGAGAGAGAAGAAGCTTTCAGGAGCTCACTAGTCTTTGCCTTGGTGGCACCAGCCATTTCAGCCAGCCTGCTATGCCATTTTAAGATAAAACCTCTTCTCACTAACACTCTGTTATTCGTCTCCTTTTTTTATGTTGCGGCTTTTGAGCCGGGTCGTAACATAAGTGGGGGCTCATCCGGGATTGTTTGGACATTTTTGTGGCGACTGAATATCAGTTTTTCTCTTTTAAGTGGGTGAGTGAAGGTGTTCACTGTGATTGAGCAACGTCCCTTTAGTAAGTGTGTTTCAGCTGGGTAGCTGTGCTGCCCTTCCATCGGAGCACTTGTTTGTTGTTTTGCTTTGTTTTAATTTGTTGTGTTTGGTGGTTATCCTGGGTGGGTGTATGCTTCAGGGTTTGGTGGGAGACTGTACCCCTGGTCTGCTGCCTACCCTTGAGTTTGCGTTTAAAGTCGCCTAGATCCTGGTACACAACTGAAGACTAGGTAGGTAAAGTTAGGGTTTTATTGTTTTTAGCGTTTTAGGCTGGGAGTTGCACATAGTAAATCAGTGGCACCAAACTTGGCAAGAGGTTTGAGACCATTCATTAATTATGGTCTTGTAGCTGAGGCAGGTAGGCTGTTTTTAAGTTGGCATAGTGTGTACACCGTGTGTGCATCTAATATGTCAGTGTTGGTGGATGCCAAATGAGATCCTCATGGGGTGAATGTTTTATGCTGTGACCTTTGGTGTTGTGGAGGATTTGGCTACTTTGGTTAGGTCACTTGTGAGTGTTGTTGGCCAGGTGATGGCAATAACGCTGAGGGGGGGTGAGCCACCCTCGATGTGATCATTGTGTGGCCATAGCTCTCCATTTTGTGGTTGGTCACTAGTACGATTGCTTTACTGAACCTTGTGGATTAAAGTAACTTGTTGTGGTATAAGGCCACTTGTATGTGACCATTTGTGTAGTGGAGACAACAGATCACTTGGTTGTTGTTATTTGTTGTACCTGAAGTACCTGAAGGCTTCAGAGGAGCTTTTAATTTGTTTAGGGGTCCTAGAGGAACCCTTTGAGGGAGGTGTTACATCCCTCTGCAGCCCCTAAACTGTTCAGCTGGTGCTAATTGGCCACACCTAGTCAGGTGTTGATAAAAGCATACCTGAGGCAGGCTTTCAGGAAGCTTCACTAGCCGTACCTTGGTGGTACCAGCCATGTTAGCCAACCTGCTATGCATTTTAGGATTAAAACCTCTTCTCACCTACAATCTCGTGTCTTCTGGTCTCCTTATTTATGTTGCGTTTTTTGAGCCGGGTCGTAACAAGGACAAAAGGCGGAGACACAGCTGTCACTGGTTCTGTCACACATTCAGACACTGGGGTTCTCTGTGAACTTTCAAAAGAACTCGCTAATCCCGAGTCAGCAGATTACTTTTCTTGGTTTGGAAATATACTCGCTTTCCAGCCACACACGTTTGTCGGAGCACAGAGTGGCCGCGTTTCATTGCTGCCTCACTCAGTTTCAGCTGGGACACAGACTGCGTTTCCAGACGATATTACATTTGTTGGGCATGATGGCATCTATGATCGCCGTAGTGCCACTTGGACTGTTAAAGATGAGAGAGTTTCAACGCTGGACTCTCTCTCACCTGTGCGCATCGGGTCACCTCCGGAGGAGGCTGACGGTAACCGTGTCTTGCATGCTAGCTCTCAGTCCTTGGAGGGAGCCCGGGCTGCTGCATCAGCACTCTCGGATTGGGAGGGTGTTGTTTCGCAAGGTGGTGTCCACAGATGCTTCCCTAAGAGGGTGGGGAGCGCTGTGCGAGGGTGCATCAGTGAGAGGGATCTGGTCCGCAGCCCAGCACCAGCTGCACATCAACCACTTAGAGCTGTTAGCAGTGTTCTTAGCTCTAAAGCATTTCCGTCCAGTCCTGGAGGGCCAACATGTCTTAGTCAGGACGGACAATTCAACAGTGGTGTCTTACATAAACAGGCAGGGAGGAATACGCTCTCTTCCCCTGTTGAAGCTGTCTCGCTCTCTGCTGTTATGGTGCAGTGTTCACCTGCGTTCAAGGCCACCTGAACTTGGGGCTGGACCTTCTCCCCAGTGGGGTCCTCTGGTGAGAGAATGGAGGTTACATCCTTTAATAGTGGCTCAGATTTGGGATCTATTTGGCAAGGCGCAAGTAGATTTCTTTGCCTCCAGGGTGAATACTTACCGCCCCCTGTTCTTCTCCATAATTGACCACAATGCACTTGGGCATGGATGCACTAGTGCACCAATGGCCAGACATGCTCCTGTATGCATTTCCCCCAGTGGAAATGATATCTCCAGTTCTAGAGAGAGTGCGTCAGCAGTCTCTCTCTCTCTCTCTCTGATTCTAGTGGCCCTTTGGTGGCCCACAAGGTCGTGGTATGCAGAGATAATCAACCTGCTAGCAGCGAGTCCTTGGCAGTTTCCTCTCCACAGGGATCTCCTCTCAGGCAGGAGGAGAAGTGATTCATCCGCGCCCGGATCTGTGGCGCCTTCATGCTTACCTGCTGAGAGGTTAAACTTGATTGCTAAGGGTTTGCCCACCCAGTGTGATAGCGACAACTCAGAGCGCTACGGGCCTCATCTACTAGAGGCTTGTGTGCTTACAAATGGCGAGCTTTCGAGCAATGGTGCCAGGACCGCCACACTCTCCCATTTCAGTGCTCTATTGTGGATGTTTTGACATTCCTGCAGGAGCTGCTGGATAAGGGCCTTTCATTTTCGACAATTAAGGTTTATTTAGCAGCTATATCTGCTTGTCATATTGACTTTGACAGGGTGACACCAGGTGCACATCCCATTGCCATACATTTTCTGAAAGGGATTCGCCGGCTGAGATCCATGCTTAAGTTCAGTGTCCCTGCTTGGGACTTGTCTTTGGTGCTAGAGGCCCTTTGTAGCCCCCCGTTTGAACCCATTGAGTCTGTGGATATGAAATTTCTTTCATATAAGACTGCATTACTTCTTGCTTCGGCAAAGCGAGTGGATGTTCTTCATGCGCATCCATGTGCATCCCTCCTGCACACAATTCTCGTATTGCGTCCAAATGCTACCTATTTTCCCAAGATCATGCCTGCAGCTCTAAGTGGTTGAGATCCATCCTTTTGCATCTGAGGAGCAGAGGAGGATGCATTCTCTTTGTCCAGTTCATGTGCTACGCACCTACATTGAGCATACTCAGAATGTGCGTTTATGTGACCAGCTGTTTGTCTGCTTCGCTAATCCAACTAGAGGTAGAGCTCTGTCTAAACAGAGGCTGTCCTGCTGGATTATAGAACCTATCTCACTGGCGTACAGCACCAAAGGTCTTGCTTTGCCCCAGGGAGTGAGAGCTCATTCCACCAGGGGGATGGCAACCTCATGGGCTCTTTTTAAAGGGGTGCCTGTAGCTGATATTTGTACAGCAGCTAGTCTGGCATCACCGCAGACTTTTGTGTGGTTTTATCGTTACAGCCCCTTTGGTGGCTCAAGCTATCCTTTCTGCTGGGTCTACCGCACACTAAGGTGGTGGTGGTCTGATTCCGGTTCGGTGGCTGCTCTGCGGGGTGTGTATATATGTCCCATACTTATGTGTTGTACCGAGTGAATTGACTGAAAGGGAACGAATAGTTATGTCTATAACTTCTGTTCCCTGAAGGAGAGGAACAAGGTACAACACAAGGTGGCTCCACTGAGCAGTTTGGCTCGGTGAAGAGCGGCTATCGAGCTGACGGATGACTGTGATGACAGAAGTTAAAGACATAACATAACATAACTGACTACGGTAGCCATAATTCATCGAGCGTTGCGGCTTCGTAGCTTACCAAAGTCGTACTAAGACATTTTTTGACAGATTTTTGAGCAGCGTGTACCACATAAAATCAGTTCGAGGTCACTAAGCACAACCAGAATTCATACTTAAGGCACACCGGCGCACAGTCAGTTTTTGAGAAAAACTAAAGGATTTTAAGTAAGTGGAAAATACTTTTTCATATGATTGTTTAAGGTTTTAGCTAGTAAATTGTAGCTGGTTATTTTAGCTCAAGATCAAGTTTGAAAATGGAGAGAAACATGAAAAAGGTCACTTATGAACCTGTTCCAGATTTCTTCCTAATTTGCCAAAATCCTAAGCAGTTTGTGGTTTATCAGAGAGGGCTTGTGGAGTCATGTGTCTGAATTTTTCTTAGCCGGGACAGTAACTTCTTTAGAGCATATTGGTTGTCTGGCATTCTTCCAGTGTCAACAAAAAATAAAAAAGTTATTATTTCAGGCTAAAAAGTAGTCTGGCACAAAATTCATCAGTCTATATATATTTTGCTTGTGGCTAGGGTTTGTCTCCAGCCCTATCCATGTCTGCGCTAAACAAAGCTAGTCAGCTGCTGGAGGTGTTTTCATAACTAAGATACAGTACACACAAAAGAGCGCCATCAATCTTTCATGTGGTTTAAAGATATTGTTTTATCCCTGTGTAGTGCCAGAACTGTAGCTTTAAGTTGTCGATTATGTTATGACAAAATAAGTCGAGCACCTGCCTCTGTAAAGACGTTCAGGGGGATTTATCTTTGACCCCAGTAACATTCCAATATCTGGATGTCACAAATTCTTTTTGGGTGAAACAAAAGTAAATCCACACTTTATTAGTCCTGCCAAATGCAAATCATTAAGTTTCCCTTTCCTGGATTCCCATGGAGAGCATTTAATAAAACTCTTATTTGATGACCTGATAGCATAAAAATGTTGCATGATGCATTGATTTGGCTGGCTCAGATGGGTTTGTTGCCATATGGCTAAAATAAGTGTCAACAGAAGAGCGGCTCCCCATCGTCACACATTTGATGGACTGATTAACGTTCACACCATAAAAAAAGCTGGTAATACTTCCTGTATTTAGCAAAGAAAAAGAAAAGAAATTCATGAACAACAATCACATTACTTGGTAAACTGGATTAACTATTTTAAAAATGGATCAAGTAAACTGTACAATACTAATAAGCTTGAAAGTCGGTATTTGCCATGATCCCCTTTACTCTTCAGCACATCCTGAATTCTCCCAGCCAGCCAGTCTTATATGATCCCACACTGAAACAATAAAGTTGAGGTCCAGGCATAGTGCTCCATTGTGTGTTATTCTACCCAGGTATGCTTTTACAGCATTGGCAGTGTGTTTGAGGTCACTTTCATGCTAAAATTAAAGCCACTAAAACATTTTACAGAGGATATTGCATGGTGGATCAACATCTGACTGTATTTTTTCTGCATTCGTAATTCTATTCGACGAGTCTGCCTACAGGAGGGAGGTTGAACGTCTGGTGTCCTGGTGCAGCCACAACAACCTGGTGCTGAATGCCCAGAAGACAGTGGAGATTATTGTGGACTTCAGGAAGCACACAGCCCCACTCCCCCCCATCATCCTGACTGACACCCCCATCACCTCTGTGGACTCATTCCGCTTCCTGGGTACCACCATCACCCAGGACCTGAAGTGGGAGCCCACCATCACCTCCGTCATCAAGAAAGCCCAGCAGAGGATGTACTTCCTGGGGCAGCTGAAGAAATTCAACCTGCCAACACGGACGATGATGCAGTTCTACACTGCAATCATCGAGTCCATCCTCACCTCCTCCATCACCGTGTGGTACGCTGGAGCCACTATCAGGGACAAACAGAGACTGCAGCGTGTTGTGCGCTCTGCTGAGAAGGTGATTGGCTGCAGACTCCCATCTTTGCAGGACCTGTACACCTCCAGGACACTGCGGCGTGCAGCTCGGATCTCAGCTGACCCTTCTCACCCTGGACACAGTCTGTTTGACCTGCTCCCCTCAGGCAGGAGGCTCCGGTCCATTCGCACCAGAACCTCTCGCCATAAGAACAGTTTCTTCCCCTCTGCTGTTGGACACATGAACAATAACCATATGACTGTTCCCACCACTAACACATGACCCTACGCTGTGTCACTGCATCATTCTATGTTTGGCACTGATCACCACCTGCACTCATGTATATATCTTTCAACGTAGCACTCTTAATTCTTATTCTCATGTATATATCTCATGTATATCTCATGCACATATCTTTCCACGTAGCACTTTTAATTCTTATCCCTACTTTTATTTTTTTCCATGTCTATTTAAGTGCTATTTATGACAGCATGTTTGCACTGAAGCACCGCAGCAATTTCCTAATGTTGTAAACCTGCTCAACATTTGGCAATAAACCCCATTCTGATTCTGATTCTGATTCTATTCATTTTGACTAGTCCCCCAACACCACTGGCTAAAATACAGCCCCAAACCAATACAGAGCCTCCACCGTGTTTTACAGATGACCGTAGACACTCACTGTTGTACCTCTCTCCTGATGTTCTCCATACATCCTGATAAAGACTTGTTTATGTCAAATTTGGATTCATCAGACCTGTTGCTGCTGATTTTCAGTCCAGTTCTTGAGTAAATGTCATAACTCAGCCTTTTCCTTTGGAAATCGCAAATCACACAATTATGACAAATCTTAGCCACATGGCAACAAACCCATCTGAGCCAGCCACCCGTCCATTGTGTGTATTTCTGATTTGGCTTCAGTGAACATTAGATGGATGAACTGCAGATCCAGATGCATCTCTCAGGTCCTGTGTCAGGTTTCTGCTGCATTTTGTCCTTCTGTCCTTCACTTATCCAGTTTCCTCCAATGTTTTAAGAACATACTGTGCACCATGCTGTCATATGCCAAGTCTTTGGCCAATAACTCTTTGGAAATCAAGCTGTTGGTGCAAAAATACTATTTTATGCCAAACTGTTATCTTTGGCAACTAAAGAAATGGGAACAAATCATGCGTTTACGTGACAGGCTGCAATTAACAAAGTGCCTAAAGATACAATTTAAAGTGCAAAGTTGTCTGTTATCTGTAAACACAATGCTCAATGTGCATTTTTTTTCCATTACTGAAAGACTCATACGACAGTGTTAAATGGCTTTACAAAAAAGAAAATTGACTAAAAAAGGCGGAGATACAAGGACTGAAAATGACTGTAAAAGCAGCCAATGTCCAAGGAAAACGTTTGAAAGACCTCCAGAAACCCTGGAGAACTATTGCTTAAGACCACTATAATAAAATTCCAAGAAAGCCTGGCTCCTTGGAATCAAAATATAAAGAAATGTGGAGAGGCTTGAGAATTTGCACTCCATACATACTGCCAAATGTGGTGAACAAAGGATACAAAAGTGGAAAGATTTCTAATTGTGATGACGACATGTATTTTGAGAGCTTCTCTTTGCTTTCAGCTCAAGTTTTCCAGTGTCTGGGTTTCAAACATGAAGGCATGTGCTGTCCTGTTTTTGTAATCACCGCAGCCTGCAGCAGCAAATGGGATTCAAATCTGCCCAGCTCCCTTTCCAGACTCCTGACTATCTAGCAACTTGGAATGCTGAGTTAAAATGTTTAAATGAACACAAAGTTAGCATTTTCACTGATTATATAATTGGACTTTATAATGGAACATGCACTGCATTTGTAATGTAATCCACTCCAAAAGTATGGCATGCTGTGCAGTGAGGTACAACAGCCAGTCTAACAGTTCTGTGTTTTAGTTAAAGGGAGTAAAATGCTACAGTCTTATTTTGTGTTGGTATGATACAGCCATACAGTCTATGGATACACGTACATAGAAGAAGTTGATAAGTTAGCACTCCAACACCTCATCCAAGTATTGAAGGCATTCATGCGACAGCACATGAGAAACTGCTAAAGTAATTATTGGCTCCAAAATACCAAGATGGCAATGGTCACTTGAGCCTTGAGGCTTCCAAACAGGAGTTTACAGTGGGTGACAATCATTTATATACAGTCTAAGAGTGAAAACTATGTGCCTTTTCAAATATTTGCTTGTAATCCAAAGTTAAAAAACCTGGGAAGGGTTTTCGCAGCACAGTTATCAGCGAAGTCTGCAGCACAGTTTGATAGGTTTGTGGTTTTAGATAACAATATTTAACCTGTCCATTTTCATTATTATTCTAAAAATAATGTTAGTAAACAAATTATGAATATAGAAATCGAGTCATTAAATGCATTTAAAATTTTGTTAGTAGTTTTTTTTAATTGAAATACTGTACATCTTTACATGACATCCAAAACCAGCACGCTGACATTTGGCGAGAGAAACTAAAGAACAAGAGAGGCAAAAAATTAGAAAGTGTAACCAAACACGTCAGATCCTATCATGTGCTACGTCTCTTTTACAGTCTGAGAAAATAAAAAAAAAACAACATAAATTATGTGAAAAAGCCCCCCCAAAAATTGTTTTTTAAAAATCTGCTAATATTAAAAGGGTCCATTAATAAAAGAAAAAAAAATCAGCATTCATCTGGTTGGTGAAAAATCCATCAGCAGAGCAGCTGAACCCACGCACAGATGACTGCATAAGGCCTTTATTTCAGGAAATCTCATGTGGATCCTCAATCCTCCGGAAAACTGCAAGAAAATTCTTTCCTCCATTTCTCTGCACTTTCTTTCCTTCCTCTGTGCAGGTACCCAGACGACTTATGATGACATCATCAGCCTGCCAAAAGAGGATTTAGGATTGAATCACATCTAATGGTACAGCAGACCAAAACGTGCACTTTCTGACACTGTTCAGTAACTTTTTTTAGCAACTTATTCTAACATACAAATCAACTTACCACCATTCTGCGCTTTTCTGATCAATAATAGAAAATTTACATTTCTTATTTAAGGAAACAGTGCAATATTTTCTATTCCCCCCCCCCCCGAAAAACTATTTCCTATTTCATATCCTACTTTTGACTACTTTGCTCGAGTGAGCAGCTGAACACCAAATGCTGATGTCATGACCTGCAAACACAGCGATGCAAAGCATGTCAACGTACCAGTTCTTCATCGACGACCCGCGTGAACAGTGGATGTTCACTGAAGTGCTTCACCATCCAGAGGTGGACTTCCTCCACATCTGTGATGGTATATACCAAACCCTGACACAAACAGACAAACACACAGAGACCATTAACACAGCTCTGAGAAAAATACTAAAACTTTGCTATTTACTGATATGAACCCATTTATCAAAAAACAAACACACTCACTACTGCACTGATGAAAAAATAACAAACACATATACGAGTCTCTTTTTTTTGACACTGTCAGACATTTCAGACCTGCAGTTAGTTATATGGTTTCATCACCTTTGGAGAGCAATTTATCTCTAAAGATAAAAATAACCTAATGCCAACACAGAGGTGAATCACCTGTGTCAAGGTAGTTTACTTTGGAGACCGTGCTGATAAAATTACTAGAACTTGGATTTCTTTGAACACTTTGAAAAGGCACAGATTTCCACACCAGTGCATGTCAGCACGTATGTGTCTTAATTTCCAGAAAAAAGAAAAAAAAGCAGGGTGAGGGACGCCGTTTTATCCTGCCGTTCTGACAATACCCAAGATTTAAAACTTAGTCACAACTTAAAATTAGACTTGTTTTGGTTTGAAACTGCCTCTACAAATGAGCGCACACTTGACAGCCTCCGCTCCCACCGGCAGTTCTGGCTGCGAGCCAACGCTGAAGGCCCTTGTAGAGTTTGCACGCACACCTGCGCACACACAACGTATGTATGCACACGTGCATCAATGCGCACACACACACAACGGAGGAAAAAGGATAAATTTATACACAAGCCTTCCATTGTTCCCCACAACCTCCATCAGCGTTCACCCCCAGTGTCCCACTGCTGCCTTGACAGCTCTGAGAGGCAGGACTTGGGTGTATAAACCAGTTGTAGGCCACACCGGTTCCCACATTTTATTTCCTGTGAACTCACAGGTTTGTACACAGTTCAATTATGTAGGAAACTAGAAGAAATGGTAGTTTAACTCTCAACTGTGACCCATAGTAGGGAAAAAATATTATTGCATATATGGAAAAACACTTACAGTAATGAGACAAGCTAAACCACACTGTTTTAAGTGGTTATTGTAGTGATACACTATCAATTTCCACTGTCAACAAATTCCATTAAAAGCTCCAAACCATCAGTGAACTCAGCCTATTAAAGCAGAATTCATGGTAGTGCATTTGTATAGGTTTGCGTTGGTGTTTGGATATACAGAGTGAAGGATTATGGGTATACAACCTACAAAACATATACAGAGCCTAAGTGGGCTTGAACAGAAAGGGCAGCAACAGTAGAGTTTACCGCAGAGAGAGATGTTTTCAACATTGTTAACACTCCAGGGCACGCGGAAGGACCAACAGGAAGCAAGAGTAGCCCACAGACGTCTTTATTTACACATTTTTGACACTGCCCCCCGGTGACAGTAACACAGTACAACATGGAGATGGCGGTCTGCAAAGCTGTGCAGCTCACCGTAGGATCAACGCACAACTACGCTGGTCTCTGAACAGCTGTTGTGTTTATCCAAAGACATACGTGAACCATACTGCAGCACTGAAGAAAATGTTACTTTGTTGTTCATAGTTTATCTGAAGCGATAAAATTATTTGTGCATTTCCAATTTTAAATGATAAGCAAGAAAACTGAATAGTTATTTTATAATTTATTATCCAGTACAAGTGAGAAATGTAATGCAAAGCTCAGCACAGAACCCTAAGCTATGTATTTTTTCCACTCAATTAAAAAAGCATAGATTTTATCTTTAGAGTCCGACCGATATCCAAGTTGATAGTTTCTATTTGTTGATTCATTGGTATCTGCATTTATAATGGCCTGTTGCCCACCTAAGGGCACTCTACAAATTCCCTGTTGGCAACACGTTTTCGGAACGCCACATACACGACAACCTGCTGATCCAAGCAGTGTCGAGCAGAGCGTCAGTGAGCAATCCAACTTATTGTAGCAATAAAAAAAGATTATGTTTAAATGCAATTATCATATCATCTTAATAAGAATTTATAAATAACTACATATAACAAATCTGTTATGTCTAAAAGCAAAAAAACAAAACAAGCATTAGCTGTTATATCAGATTCTCTTACATCCCTAAATATCGGTATTTGTCTTAAATATCCGATATCGGTCAGGTTTTAATTACATTGAAAGAAAACTGGAAGAAAGACAATGTTTTACATTTTTGTCTGATAAATGATGCATTAATGTTCACTAAAAACTTGGAATAAGCATAACTCAAATACATACCCCTACTCTGAGCGTGTAGGCGTATTCTGCCAACAGAGTGGGACTAATGATCCTCCATTTGTGCTTGGTCTTCTTAAAGTGAGGGTCAGGGAAGAGGAAGAACATCTTAGTGAGCTGAGAGACAGAAACAACACGGTAACAGTCACACAAGCAAGGACCAAACAAAGTGTAGGCAGTTTTATTCAACTATATTTAGCCATGCAACACAACAAAAGGTGAGCAAATCTGGCCCCCATAATTTGCTGTTGAATTTTACGCTGAGAATTGCAAAGTGGAATTTCCCTCCTTGATTTTTTTTTTCCTTTTCTTCCCACAAAGTTCCCCGTGTCTCCGTCCTTGACAAGTGTACAAGTGCAGGCTCTGTTCATATTTGTCTGGCTGATATATTAAAAATACTTCCAGTCACTTTTTATTAGTTAAAATAAATAACATCAGGTACAGACAGCGAGTTGTGGGGATAATCACTGGGGACGGCTACAGCCTCAGGGGCTCCTTCAGTGCTGACAGAAGGTGGAAAAACCTTCAAAGAACTGAATTATTTTTGGGTTACAAAACACACCAACAAGAGGGAGGAAACAAAGAGATTGAATCTTTTAGAATACACTGTTCCGACACTTGAAACACGGCGTGCATGTGGGAAGGATTGTGGCTAAATTTCTATTTCTAGTCTGGGTGGTCTTCACTTAATACTGTCACTTTAAAATTTGAATGATTTTGAGCCTATTGTAAGAAAAGGTAGACACCCAACGTTAAAGGAGGATGCAGCTGCACTGTTCAGCTCTGGGAAAAAAAATATGAGCCAAGAGGTATTAATGCTTAGAGGCACTGAAGCTCTGCAAGGTTGCTCTTAGCACTGTTCAAAGCCCCAACTCTTTCCAGCATGTCCTATTATTTTAAATGACCTGAAATTGCACACTAAAATATAAATACATTAAACAAATGTGCATGTTTCTATATGAAACACCTTCATGATTTGTGCTCCATAAACGTGTCACTGTTACGCCTCTTTTTCCTCCTTTAGTTGATACCCACACATGGCATTTGAGGTGAATTTTTTTATGCAGGATACCTGAATGAACCCTGGTACACTAAGCCCACTGAGCAGTCTAATGCGGGTTTCAACAAGTCAGAGCGCTGCAGCTAATTGGGCCGGATAAAAGGCGTCTCGCTCAGCTGATGTGATGTCAGTCAATGACCCCATTGTTGTGAAATCCCTGGATTTATTGGACCTTGTATAAATTAATTCAGTCCATATGTTGAACACGTGCATATTCTTATTACCTTGGCATGTCCAGCACAGACGTCAGTTTAATGTTTTTAAAGCCCACGTTGGCTGAGCCATTTAAAAAAAAAAAAAAAGGTCAGGTTTGTATATGTGCTCTAATTCAATAACCTGCACATAATCATATCAATGCTGGCCCTATATATCAGGTAGGTGCATGTGGTTTTTCCTCTATTCATAAAATGCATTAGTGCCACAGTCATATTCTTTAGGTTTGCTAGAGAATTGTAGAAGCTAAAATGAGCCGCAAGCATTGAAGCGCAACAGAACCTGTAGTAGAGTTTTGCAGCTGATATCAATTTTTTGGGAGTATTTATATGCCAGCTGGTAAATATCCACAGAAAGAAAGAAAGAAAGAAAGAAAGAAAGAAAGAAAGAAAGAAAGAAAGAAAGAAAGAAAGAAAGAAAGAAAGAAAGAAAGAAAGAAAGAAAGAAAGAAAGAAAGAAAGAAAGAAAGAAAGAAAGAAAGAAAGAAAGAAAGAAAGAAAGAAAGAAAGAAAGAAAGAAAGAAAGAAAGAAAGAAAGAAAGAAAGAAAGAAAGAAAGAAAGAAAGAAAGAAAGAAAGAAAGAAAGAAAGAAAGAAAGAAAGAAAGAAAGAAAGAAAGAAAGAAAGAAAGAAAGAAAGAAAGAAAGAAAGAAAGAAAGAAAGAAAGAAAGAAAGAAAGAAAGAAAGAAAGAAAGAAAGAAAGAAAGAAAGAAAGAAAGAAAGAAAGAAAGAAAGAAAGAAAGAAAGAAAGAAAGAAAGAAAGAAAGAAAGAAAGAAAGAAAGAAAGAAAGAAAGAAAGAAAGAAAGAAAGAAAGAAAGAAAGAAAGAAAGAAAGAAAGAAAGAAAGAAAGAAAGAAAGAAAGAAAGAAAGAAAGAAAGAAAGAAAGAAAGAAAGAAAGAAAGAAAGAAAGATTGATTTTCTATTTTTGCCTCTGTACACCACCACAAATTTAAATAAGGCAACCGATATGTGACTGAAGTGCAGTGTTTCAGCTTTAATTTAAGGGATTTAACAAAAATAGGAATTACATTTATTTATATACACAGAGACTCAAAAATAATTGGCTGATGAGCAGCTTAATTTCTATGTGAGGCCTGTTTTCCCTGTTATTTTGTGACAAGTGAAGCAGACAGAATATCTTAAGTTGATTCAAAGTGTTGAATTTTTATGAGCGCTAAAGAAATACCAGTGAGGGAGGTTATCATTAGGCTGAAAAGCTAAAATAAACCCATCAGAAAGATAGAGATAAACTTCAGGAGTGGCCAAATCAACAATCTGGTGCATTCTTAAAAAGACTGAATGCACTGGACAAGGTCAGCAACAATGAAAGACCACAGAAGACGACTAAAGCTCATGAGGACAGAATTATTTCCATGGTTTAGAAAAACAACTTCCCAGAATGATGGAAGGAGAAACGTACGGAGATTGAGAGAAACAGCTCATGATCCGAAGCATATCAGTCTAGTGTTTCTTGATGACGTGACTGCTGACAGAACCAGCAGGATGAACTCATAGCAGAGCATCTCAAGGGAGAGAACACAGAATTTGGTCATGTCTGAGAGTTTTACACTTCAAAAATCCCATTTAAAGTCACGCTAGTTTGTTCAGTTTATTTTAAGTGTCTGAAAATGAGGATGACGCATACATACGTGTAACTCCTAAACAGTTAATGCAAACTTTTTGTTAAACCTTAAAAATCTGCACTTCATTCACATCTTGATGGTCTGGTTTAAGTGTAAGAACTACATATAAACTGTGTTATAGATGAATGCCGCACCGCAGACACCGACATCCAGTGTTATTATCTTATTCAAGAACTGAACATTTCATTTTAAATGTGTTTGATATTTGGGGAAAGGTATTCTAATTTGATATGTCAAATGTGTTTGAAATGCTTTTAATTTCTTTAAAAACAAAAGTGAAAAACTGCGACTGATCCAGAAGTGATTTCTAACATTTTGCATTATGTTTGATTGAAGCCAGCCTGAGCCAGCTTTGGAAATTTAAGAGTTCTAATACGAATTCCAACAAAAAGCTCAACTAAACCAAATTAATAATGTTCCCTTTTTAATTTCTTAAATCACACTGCTGCCTTATAATGCCCTCATACTTAACCTTTTTCACTAATCCATTTTATGCGGGTAAGAGACCAAGAACATTTTTTAGGGGACTAATCTGCAGCATTTTTGTGAGCTCAAAGCGAAATATTTCTGCAGGAATTACTGAGCGAGTTAAGCCAAAAGACACCTCTGCCGTGCTGATTCATTAAACAGCAGTAACCCACCTGTCCTTTACAAAAGAAGTTGGGGAGGTACTTCATGGCATTGCTACGAATGCAGGCGATGTTCTGGTAGCTCGCTGGATTTGAGGCACGCAGCGACTGGATACGATCCTGAACATAATCTGACACTTTCACCCGGATCTCCATACCCAGGATGAGCTTATCTGGGAAGAGTGGAGATAACTCCACTGGAGTGCAGAGAAAATAAAGACACAAACATGATGTAGATTACGGAGCAATAAAAGGCTGAATGTGGTCTTTATACACAGGCTGTGTGTAGTACCTAAAAGCCCCCCATATCCACATCCAATGTCAGCAAACTCGACTCGAGGGGGCTCTGTCTCACTCAGGCTGCCAGTGAATAAGTCTGGATACAGCTTGGACCAGTCCATTTTATCAGGACACACAGGGCTGAAGAGGAGTAGGAGAAAGTACATCACTATAAATAGTTTTCAATTAAATCGTATTCTGCGGAAGACAGACCCCTTTTGAAAATAAAGGATCCATCAGCAGCGATCCTCTATTTCCTGTTTCTTTTATGTTATCTGTTTGTTTTATTCTCATACCAATCCAAACACTCAGAAACACCTAATCGTGCTCACAGAGAGCCGTGCACATGGAGCTCACTCACTAATCAAAGGTGTGGTGCGCCATCGGGTTTGAATGGGCTCGCTGTCTGTAGTAACGCTTCTGCGGCATGGACGAAGCCATGATGGATCAAAGGAAAGATGTTAATGCTGACGATATTCAGGATGTTCACCCAGTTATGAACAAACTGCCGGAATCTGCGCTCGCTCACGCTTGTTTCCACTCAGTTTGTTAGTCGCAGGGTTCTTTCGTCATCACCAAGCGTCCGCTCGGGGTTGCCAGGTTTGCTGATACCGGCTGAAAAACTCAACATTACAGTTTCTTTGTTTTCAAGTGATTTGTGTTGTTTTTAATGTTTACTGATCTATTACAGAAACCACAAAAATATGTAAACAAATTTTACCGATAAAGGTAAGTGTAAAATTACAACTCCTCCCTAGTTGTAGGATGGATGAAATTACCTTAAAGTTCTGTTTCTCTTCATGCATTCTGCAGTTATGTGGCTATATATAGGTGTTAAGAAATATGTTCTAAAACACTTCTTCAGTAAAGACTCAGAGAAGAGAAACACACAGAACTTCTTGCTAGCAAGGGCAGTCTCCAGACTGAGAGACTCGCGCTGAGAAACTGCCCCGGTCTTTATTTATACTTCAGTGTGTGTGTGTGTGTGTGTGTCCTGCTGATCAAAGGGTCATATAACATGAAAGCACAAAAGGTACATCCTTGGTCAGGAAAAGGGTAGTCTCCCCCTCACCCTAAATGTTTCACCCTAAATAACATGGTGAGGAAGTCCAGCAGTTCATCTATATGTAAAGAAGCACTTAAACTAAAACAGACATAGCTACGTTAATCCTACCGTAAAACAATAAGACAAGGTACGACCTCTCCCATGCTTCTAGGATGCACCCTAGAATGTTACAGACCTCCTAGGATGAGACATTCTTTCAATATGCCACCAACTATATACTTCTACACACAAATGATTACATGCAGCATTCTACCATATGCAAACTTATATCACTAAAAGATTATACTGACTACTAAATACAATTTTCCATTGACAATAGGGTATCAGAAAATTCTGCCTCTGACCCAATGGGAGCTGATCCTCAATCTTGGAATTTTAAACGTTCCTCAGTATCTTAGCTGTTCCTTGGTCTGCTGTCTTCTGCACAGAAACCTCGGATGTTGTGCGTGGAATCTTTTAGAATCTTATCTTCCAGTTTCTGGGTTTGATCTCCTAGTGCTCCCATTACTACTGGGACCACTTTTGACTTTGTCTTCTACATCTGCATCAGTGGTTCCTTCAAGCCCCTAGTACTTCTCTGTTCTCTATGCTGTCCACTGGGATGGCCACATCTATCACAGCTGTGGTCTTCTGCTCCTTGTCAGCCACCACTGTGCCTGGTTGACTCGCCAGCAGCTGCTTGTCTGTCTGGAAGTCCCACAGGATCCTAGCACCTTTGGTGGTGTCTCCCGTATGTGGCAGAGATGTTCTTGTACACTATCTCAGCCACACAGCACCTTTGTACAATCTGAAACTTGGGTGCAGCTGGCTGTGGTAGACCCCTGCCTTTATAGATCTGATTCTTAGGGGCCACATGTATTCAGTCAGAATGACATCCAAATGGCTTTACTGTGGATCCTGGTGGGCTGGACAAGGGACTGGTGCGATTTGCCTTGGAGTGTTGTTTTCCACAGTCCCAATGAATTCCATTTTGGCCCTCTGGTGTTATTTCCAATGCCTTGCTGAGCTGTGCTCATGTATTGACTCATGTGCCTACTCAGTTTACTCAGTTTGGTTAGCACATTTTTTTAATATTAGGATTTTTACTGACAATTGAACGTTTAAAGCATCAAACAGTCAGATCTTTGTTTCCTAAATTGAGACGAGACAAAACCTAGAAAATAAAATGTGACATTCTATGCACTTTTAACACATCCTAAAGTTTTATTGGTCATTTTCTTGACTTATCCATCAGTTCAACTTTAAGTGAAAACAGCACAAGTTACCAAGATCATGGCAAACTCTCAGACATACACAGAAACATTAGAAGGGGAACTGCTACAGTGGTCATACGTAGAAGCACAATCATTATCGCCATCAAACTCTCACTTACGTGGTCAAATCCTAATCAACCTTAAAAACAAATCCAAATCCAACTCAAATCCTAATCAACCTTAAAAACAAATCCAAATCCAACTTTTTCTTTTCTTTTCTAAGTAAAACAAACTTGTTTGGTTACATTTTGAAACCTTAGTTCTAGTGTTAAAAATGGTTACTTGCTTTAAGAAAGAATCTGTTCAAAATCATTTTTTTTCTCAATTCACAGGCTTCACATTTAAAGTCTCAAATAAAAACTTCAAGTTTCTCACAAAATAGGTAATACTCATCCTTAACTCCAGCAGAATCTGAGAAGGAAATATGAAAGTGGAAGTTCACGGCAGTGTTTATATGGCAGATTGGGATTTTATTTAATTAAACCCCAATCAACACTTTTCTCCTCCTTAAACATTACAGCACTTTAGTCAGCTTCATACGGTGGTCACTCTCATGACCACCTCATGGTTGCTGCTGTGCAAGTTGTTGGGTCTTAGCTGGCTAAGGAAATGTAAAACAGTGTAGCCACAGTGGTGGTTGAGAATAGTCCTGATATGGCGGTTTGCCCTCCGGCTGCTGTCTGTGACAGTGTGAGAAGAGTTCCTCTCTACTCGAACAGTGCTTTTGCTGCTGGAACTGATGGGATCCCCTAAGTCCTTTGCTTTGTCATAATTCAGCACTTTCCACTTCTGGTTCACCGCCTGCCAGCGCTTAAAGATCCGGTAGACAGATGATCCTTCGTGGATTATAAGGCCTGCATGTGAAGTTCAAAGGCAAGAAAAGAAATGTTACTGTAGGCATTTAAGGATGTAGAATGTTTCTGTCCTCATCTGTGTTTGTGTGCAAACCAGAACATGGTGTGCGATGTGTGCTACAATTCCCAGGTTAACTGACATGTCTCCTTGGAATAGTGTGCAGCGGTGTGTGTGTGTAAAAAGTGTTATCCTATTGGCAGTGCCATGTATTGGAGTCTGAAAGATTTATCAGAGGGCCAATCTTAGCAGCAGGCTGTTATTTCTGGCCAATATGGCGATGCTGATCTATCAATGTCTGAATTTATAACAGCTGATAAATAAAAAATTTAAAGAGTAAATAAGTGACAGGAGAAACACCAGTCCACTATGTCATGAGTGTTAATGTTGCATAGTTTGTCCACTAGAAGGCACTTCCTGTCAACTTCCAGCAACAATAACCAGCTGATCAGAGCAGAGGCGGGCTGAGAACCAGCCTATTCATTTATGTCCTCTGTAATGGACATTTGTTTTTGGTCTAGATATCTTTTGACTTATTTGAGCTACCCTACTAAGTCCTGAAGCACTAAATAGAGGACATCTTCCATTGATATCTCATGTGTTTGGGCCTCTTTTAGCTCCAAAGAGGAAGGAAATCACACACAAAAAAATTAATTTGGAAGATCCCTTTTTCCTTGGTTCTCAGGAGGATATATCAGAATATTTTATATCACCAAATATTGGTATTGGTTTCTGTCTCAAAAATTCTATATCATTCAGGCTCTGATATAAACCCTGCTGTATTACAAAGGCAGCACACTCAGTGTAATACCTGCGTGTCAGACCAGAGCGTTCCTCTCACCATTGTCTGAGTACAAAAAGTTTTAAGGCAAACTCTTTCAGTTTTCTTCAGTGTGAAATCCTAGTGTTAACTTCATCCTCTTTGTGCTCCAGATTCGCTTCATCTCCCTGCAAGCCCCTGATCCTCTTTGGTCTGCCGGCCCTCCATCAGACCTTCATTCTATGTGGCCAAAGCCATTCAGGGACATGCTCTGCTACAATTCAGATCTAACAACGCTAACTTTTTTTATATTAAAGCCACAAAAGCATCTATTCAAAATGTATTTGGTTTTATTTACAAACCTAACAAGAAGCAATCTTAATATTGGGGATGATTGGTTTCCCTTTAAAAAGGAAGTAAGCAACCATATTAAATTACTTGTTATAAGGTAAGTTTGGATATGGTAACTGAAAAAACCCCAACATAAAATAATGTATCTTACAGGATGTAGTGCAATTTTGTGTAATTATAGGGAATATACTTTTTGAGCCCCTCAAAAAACTGATTGTCATTCACATAGCTTGGAAATCAGTGATTCTTTGTGTATAATCATGTACAAAGGTTTTTGATAATTTTTGATACAATAGTCACCAGACTGCAACAGATGAAGCTATTAAACAGCAGCTGTAGCAGGTTTTGAAACTACCTTAAAAATCAGTGCAAGTTAGAATTAGACTCTGTATGTACTCTAGCCAAAAAAGTCACACATTCTAATATTTCACTGAACCGTCTTTAGCTGTAATGCATTCATTTGTCTTGGCATCGCTTCAACAAGCTTATGCAGTGTCACAACATTAATTTTCATCCTGAGTTGCGTTAATTGTTCGCCAAGATTTTGTACTTATGAGGGAGTCGGACCGCTGCGCAAAGTGTCCTCCAGCACATACACAACATGATCAGTGGGGTTAAAGCCTGGAATCCGTGGTGGCCAGTCCATGTGTGAAAATGATATTTAATGTTCCCTGCACCACTCGTCCACAAGAAACCCCAGCAACACTTGGGCAGGCATTACACTGCCCCCACAGGCTTGGACGGTATTAGGCATGATGGTTGCATCACTTCATCCCTTGTCTTCTTATCCTGATGCAATAAGAGACAACACGACCCTTTTCCATTGCTCCAGAGTCCAATCTTTATGCTCTATAGGCAAATAGAAGCCTTTTTTTTCTCCACTGATATGTGGTCTTCTTAAGGCTGCACAGCTGTTTAGTCCCATTCCCTTGAGTTCTCTTCACATTTTGCTTCTGGAAACACACTCTTGCTTTCATCAGTAACCATAAACAAAGCTGCAGGTTCTACTGTTGATTTGCTTTACAATTTGATTTCACTAAATATTTAAACAATCTCTGACCGTTTGATCATTCGAGTTTTCTTTTCTGACCATATTTGTTCCTCGAAGTTGATGGTAGTAATGCCGTGCACCGTTCTTAATATGATTTCTGTAGTTATAGTAAGTAAATTTTAGTAGCTTGATGCAGGCCAATAATTCAACCCATCTTTTTTATGACAACGGCAACCTGTTGCCAGCCCAAACATATAAATCACTGTAGTAATGATCCAATGGAAAACTCCTAAAGTACCTATTTACTTAGATAAACCAAACTGTTGCCCTTTTTTGGGAACCTTGCAGTGTATATGGACTCACGACAAATTACTTAGAATAATCACCAAAAGATAAATTCTAATAAATTATTGGGAAATTGCAGAGTTGTAAGATAAAAAGTCAGATTATGCAAGACTGGCACTCAGTTTGATGACATTTACACCAAGTGTGAAATATATAATAACGAATATGTGGCCGCCGTAGTATCTGTGTCTTACCTATGCAAACTATGTCCATGAAGCCGTACATGCCGTAGCATATCTGGAAGAGAAGGTCCTGCCGTTGCCATTTGGCTGAGGGGCTGAGAGAGGACCAAACCAACCAGGAAATACTTGCGATGAGGAACAGAGAGCCGAGGATAATGGCTGCAATCTGTACCTTCTCAATCACAGTCAGAGAGATGGCCTGCCACTGGATACAGACACAAAAACTGAATGAAATTGTTTTTCAGATAGAAACTGCAAACTGCTTCTTGATTATGTGAGATAATAGCACAGAGTTTGAATCGTTGCCGTACATCTAAAGAGGCCCTGGTTTTTTATCAGCACATATTTCCCAGATGGTTTCTGTGATTTCTGGAGCATAATCACTGAATCTCACAGGCAATAACAGCAATTGTGTTTTGCAGGTTTGAAAGTGGATTTGAGGATAATCCGATCTCCATAATGAAACTACAGACTCTTCTCTGCTGCACCTTTTTGAAAGAGAATAAATTACTGGAAACAAAATTATTCTTCGTAAGTTTCATTATCTCTTCTCTTTTTTGTCCTGCTACAAAAGAAAACTCAAAATTTGTCAAAATTGGAAGCATGTCTACTCCTGATTCTGACTGTAACTAATCATAACTACGGTACTGTGGCATTTATTAATTTGTCATGTATTAGCCAGTATGGAAGAACAGTAATGATGGCACATTCTCCAACGTAGCATACGGCGTCTCTCACACAGAAAAAGGACACAGGTCGAATATGTTCTGTCATTTCCTTCCCCTGGCCCCAGACCAGTCAAGGCAGATGGCTGCCCCTCCCTCACTCCGGTCCTGCCGGAGGTCTCATCCTGATAAAAAAGAGATCTTACTTTCCGCCTCTGCCAAGTGCTTGCTCACAGGAGATCATCAGATTATTGGAGTTTCCTTTCTAAAATTATAGGGTCTTTACCTTGGATTAGAAAGCTCCTTGAGATGGCTGCTGCTATTAGCATTAAGATGCTGAAATCACTTAGACCAAATCATTCAACTCTTTCAAATGTGCAGTGCCTCATTTTATTGTTCTTGGCAACCTCCGCCTGCAAGCCCTCAATCCTCACTGTTTTCTTTTCCATTTGTTCATAGAAACCGTAAAAATAGCTCTGTGAAAAGTATGGAAAGCTACTATGCTTCCTGTTGGGAACCGTTGCAAGTTTACTGAACAGCATGAGTTCAAAATGACTGGGAGCCTGAGGGGATGGTAATGTGAATACTTCATGGCCTCTACACAGTGCCAGCACATTGATTCTTAGATTACAGTGGCCCCTAATGTGATTATCGTGCTCCTCTGCCAGTCAGTCACTCAAATCTGGCAAATTAACCTTTATTGATGGCTTTCGGCCATAAAGCCATCAAGGACTTTATTCTTGTAGGCTGGAGAAACTGATCAGGAGGGCTAGCTCTGTGGTCGGCATGAAGCTGGACACTCTGGTGACAGTGGCAGAGAAAAGGACATTAAAGAAACTGATGGACATTATGGACAATGCCAGGCATCCTCTGCACACGGCCATTAACAACCAGAAGAGTCTGTTCAGTGACAGGTTGCTTCTCCCAAAGACAAGAACTAACAGACTTAAAAACTCCTTTGTCCCACACGCCATCAGACTGTTTAACTCCTCTCTGGAGGGGAGAGGGAGGGGAAACAGGAGGACAAAGGAGGGAACAACTAAGCTGTAGTGCCTCTTCACCTCACTGTGCAATACCTTTTGTGCAATACTTTTGTAAATAGTCAACGGTGCAATAGACTCAATACTTGAAATGTGCAATTCACTTGTATTTTTATTTTTATTCCTATTTATTCTATTTATCCCCTTCGTATATTTTATTTATATTGTCTCTGTATTTATATATATGTGTGTGTGTATAACTCTGTAACTTCTGTCGGTGCTGTGCTTTTTTGGAAATCAAATTTCCCAGAGGAACCCACCCGAGGGATTAATAAAGTTCTATCTTATCTTATCTTATCAATTCTAAATCCTATAGGAAGGTTTTACACTGTTAACATTAAAACAGTAAGAGTAGAACAAAACCACATTGACCATACCTGCAGTGGGTTTTTGGTTCTAATGGCCAACACCTGGTACTTAAAGTAGCAGAGCTCACAGCTCCAGGAGCCTCTCTCACTGATCCAGCGGATAAGGCAGGACTGGTGGGTACAGCGCACTGAGCCATCACAGCGACAAGGGCTCAGCAACTCCCCCTGCAGGATGAAACATTAAGTGCATGAAATAGCCTTCCACAGAGCCTCCTGTAGGGTAAAACTCCCACCGAATGAAGATTTGAGTCACACAGTTGACAGTAAAAATGGGAATAAAGATCTCTATCATTGATTTTGATTTTCACAGCTTTAACAATGTTCCTATTGTGTTTTACCTGACGAAGACATTGTTTGAGGGCATCTCTGGGTCACAGACCTGTCTGGAGCAAGTACCAACAGATAAAATAATTTACTGTTTCTGGTTGGCAAGAAGGGGGGTGGTAAATGTTTGAGTTATGCCAGTGGGTTTTATAGGGTAAGTTGTGGCGTAGTTACAAATACCGTGAATTAAATCAAGACTGGACTCGTACTCCATTGCAGACGGCTGCAGACACCGTGGATGGATTGTTATTCTATATTATCTACAGGTCTGCTTTCAGGAAGAGTACACGGTTAGCGAGTCTGCAGTGTTGTGGTTGTGCTGGCTCAATCGTGGTCACTGCAAATTGGATGCATGTCCACTGAGATATACATCCACTGACCTGTCGATGTAGAACGTGTAAAGATACTTACAGTTGTGTTCTGCTTTAATATGGAGTTAAAAACTAATTACACTTGTTTTGCCTTGACTGATAAGCACTGCCTGTACATGTAACCTCACAGTGTTGTGTTATCTCTCTCAGTAGTGAACAGGATCCTGTAACTCCAGCCTCTCCTTTGGGAACCATCTTAGAGTTTGTTGACTCTTCCTACTCTTTCTGACAGCTTGGAGTGATTCTTTACTTGGCGAGCTTTGCTGGCATTTCATACTGAACATTATTTGGCTTTTTCAGCCTGCTGCTGTGCTGCTGATGCTTTGCTACTCTCTTTTTGTGGTGAAGTAATCAATAGCCAGTAAGGCTTTTTTTGTTGTTGTTGTTAAAAAAGGAGAGTTTTTGAAGAACTTCTAGGAAATTATTACTTATGGGAAGGTTTGTGGTTTGAACTTTGGCTCCTCCAGTCTGCATGTTGATCTATCCTTGGTAAATATACCAATGGAAATGGAATGGAAATGCAGTACATAGGGTTAAAAAACAGAGTTGGTATTGCATGGTTGGTCAAAATCTGATGGTATTGCATTCATAATTCCATCAATTTTGACCAAATCCCCAGCATCACCAGCTAAACCATGAAAGAGCCTCTGCTGTGTGTTACAAATGCCTGCAGACACTCACTGTTGTACCTTTCTCTCCTTTTTGAGCCTTTTTTTATTAGTGAATGATTTATAGGTCAGTGTTAAAAGGTTCAGCACACACAAACAACATTCCTCTGAAAATATTCAGGTACACGGACTGGTCTGAAAATGAGTGAAGGAGCAGCCAAAGTCCAAAAAAATAAGAGAAAAAGACAAACTTTGAAAGACCAAGAAAGCCTGGAGAACTATTGCTTAAGACCACTTTAAAAATGACAAATAAGTCTGGCTTCTTGGAAGAAAAAATTAAAGAAGCAAGAGGCGGCTCAAGATTTTTGCACAGTGTATAGTATATATGTGCTGCCTGCCTTAATATCGTGCGCTTAAGCGATTTCAAACATGAATTCACGATGACACTATGTGATATTCTTTGACTATATGCTTCCTAAGACCTTTATCTGAATACCTTTCTATACTTTCCCCTTAAAAGAAAGCACAGGATATCTTTTGCAGGTTTTCATTGTCAGCATGACTCCCTAAGGCTTTGGACTGACAACACTCTTGCACATCTTCATTTATTTCCTGTCTGACTCTGGGTGACGTGCGAGGCCTTTAATTATGTGGATTTCTGGAGGCGAACCAAAAACTTTACGGACACCTCCAGCAGAGTCTGTCTGTGGGAGACACTTTCACTGTACTTTGACCTTCCTGTAACTAAAACACATGATCAAAGGTTTGATCCCTTCATTAATGGTTTCTGCTACAGAGTCAGAGTTATTAAACAGATACTGCCCTTCGAATCCCTTAAAATAACAATGAGCATAGATTGATTTATTTTCATGCTGAGAAATCCTTCTTAAAACCTTTCTTTATTGCTTTTTTAAAACAGCCTAATTTTGTGCATCAGATGCTGAATCTGTTTCCGTAAAGACTTCACTACTTCACACAGTACATATAAAGCTCCTCCCTTTTCTCTGAGACTATTCTTAACTGATGCCCTTTGTCTGCCCACTGCTATTTTCAGATCGCTGTTGATAGATAGTTCCCCTATTTTAGTCTTACTCTCTCTGACTTCGTTCTCTCTCTCTTTTTTAAACTTCAGAGCAGATGTGATGCAGTCTTCCAGATACTGAAAACAAGTTGAAACTGATCTACAGTAGCTGACATGTTCTCCATGTGTTTGCAAAGGAAACACATGGAATCCTTACCACACCCATGGCACATAAATGAAATCCTTACTGGTTTTACACATCAAGATTGCCTTAAAGGTCCTCGGGAGCACTTTTGCATTTGTGAAAAAAGATGTTATCACAGGTTATATCTGGCAAGCAATACAGAATTGTCTGTTGATGTACTCTCAGACTTTGGGGGCAGTGGGAATACTGAACTCCTTCATACCTGAGCATGAAAAATAGCCTTAGATTATTTGTTCACTCTTTTTAGTAACACAAGGCGACTATATGTACAGTTTCACTATGCAAACCTGAATTGACAGTTTATTATGCTGAATCTTGACTCTTATGTGACTCCAGTAAAGGCTGAGGGGCTTTATTTGTGTGTGTCAGATGATACCACTTACTTACTAGTCCTCAGCAGCTTCAGGAATTATCCCCTGCTCCTAGCATTACACACCCAAATCTCTAACTGAGTTGCATTGTGGGTAATGTGCAACACTTTTGGAGTTTCAGTCCTCACTGGTAAAGTAAAAATCTGGAGATTTCACCCTCTGCAGCTTTATTGGCTGTTCCCTTATTTTCCAAGCAGATGGATCTATGTGTTTGATTTCTTGACACAACCTTTATAACGACTTGGGACGGGCATTAGAAGTACACTTGTTGTGACTTCTTGAGAACCAGGAATTGTTCACATTTCATGTAAATGTGTTAACCATTAGACCTGCTCCAGGTTTGACCATTCATTAAGTCTGCCTCTAGGTAAATCACACTCAAGTAAAGCATTTGAGTGCATAAAGAAAGAGCTTGAGTACACTGGGCTAAATGCAGCTCAGGCTGGTGGTAAACTTTAAAGATCTGGCTTCAACTTCTTTACTCTTTTGGACAATGAGTAAATTTTCTAAGCAAATGTTCTCCATGTATCCGGTGGAAACTTTTCTGAGCAACTTGTCTTAAGACAGTTTCTTCAAGTGATTAGAGAGAAGCACCACGAACAAGCCACTGCTAGAGGCTCCAGTTGTGTTTGTTCCTCCAGCACCAATACCTTCTTTTTTTCTAACTTTACCTTTTCTGGCCCCTGGAAGCAGATCCGGCACTGCGGTGATCGCGTCCCGCTCTCTGAGAGACTCGGGAGTGAAGCAGCATCCATGTTTCCTACTCCTCCTCCCTGAGGTTTGGCACCTTCTTTATCCTCAAACGCCAGGCTTCGTGGCCGGAGGTCAGAGCCATAGTACTCCTCCTCGTCGTCCCGCTGAGAGCACCTCAGCTGTGGCCAACCACAGCCTCCAATAGCGAGCCCTCTCATCGTGGTCTGTGTGTTCGGGTCAGTGTCCGTTCTCCTGCTTGATCCAGAACGCATCAGTAGCAACACTTTGAGTTCATTAAAGAACATCCGGATGCGATACTTAAACATTCTTCAGCAGCTTTACTACACAGCCACAAACAGAGCAACCTTCAGCTTTACTGTCACAGTCCCTTCATTATTATTATTATTATTATTATTATTATTATTATTATTATTGTTGTTGTTGTTGTTGTTGTTGAGGTATTGAATTGATTCAAGTAGACAGTTCAAATCTTACTGAATAAAATTCAGATCTGAATTGAGAAAGCATGCGACTAACATGATAGGCTATTAGATCAGCCCATAGCTCTTTGCATATCCTGTTGTTATAGCATGTGCACCGCAATCCAGCCAATAGGGAAGGATTATTTTTCATGGACAGAGGCGTTTTCTTTCGGGATTCAATGGAGGCTGAGAGCCACGAACTGTGAGGCACAAACATTAAAGTCAGAGTAGTCCAGCAGCATCCTCTTACACGTCTCCATCCCGCTCGCTCGCTGATATCGCAAGGTTCAAACGGGTCATCTCGATGTTGTGAATCACAAGGAGCTGTCCGAGGTTTGCCACAGAATGTTTTCTTCTTCGTGAGGAAACAGCGAGGGTGTCTGAGGTGTGGGGTTGATGCAGAATCCTATTACCAACTAAGTCCAATCCGATTTATATTTGAGTTTCTCATTTACCCACAGAGCGGGTAGAATTACACGAGGTGACAAGCGTGCATCCTTTGTTGTCTGGCAGTGGCATCCATCACTTCGCCACTCTTTCCTCCTGTTCGCTTTAGCCCTTTCCCCCCTCTCTCTCGTTCTCTGCTGTTACATCGGGCGGTGGGGGAGCTCGTCCCGCACTTTCTCCCCTTAAGCAGGTCCGACAGCCAGATTATAAAGTTAGAATCCAGCGGGGTTCAATCTCAGCGGAGAAAGCGAAGAAAATAACATCACATGAAAAAAAAATCCTTTCACAGCAACTTGTAATGCCACTTCTTTTCCCGACCGTCTCTGCGCCACAAATCAGGGGGAGCGAGAGGATGCCAGATATGGATTCCTGTGAACACAAAAAGAGCAGACCGCAACTGTCCCTTCCGGGTTGCTAAAAAAAACTGCACCTCCTCACTTATTTAGCGAATCATATAAAGACCCCGGAGAATAGGCGAGACAATGAAGTGCCACTTCACCTGGCAGACTGTAGTATAGTGTCTCCTTCATCATAATCCCAGGATGCTCAAATTCGATTTTCAGAAGTTTCGCATGCACGTCAGCTCAAACCACCCAAACTTCGTTATCTGTATAGTTTCCTATTTTTAAAAAAGACTTTTGCTTCTTGCAGCTAAGAAGAAATTATCTCCATCCTTCATTGGTGGTGTAGCTGCTGACTGTGGCTGCTGTCCAAGGTGCTGATATTCATGTGACGTTAAAGCCACGTGCTGTTATTCGTCTGCTGGTTGAGAAAAAAAGCAACTATTGTAATAATCCAGTGAGTGAGTGTACGTGTGTGGTTGTGAGCTGGTCTGGTATTACCCATGTTGTGGGGACCTAAATCTACTCAAACAGTCAATTTATAGGGACGTGTCTTTCTTCTGGGGACAAAAAACAAAGTCCCCTCAAGGAAAATCATTGAATTGCATGGAGGTAATGAAATGTCCGCAGAAATCATGGAAGCCCAACAGTTTGCGTGTGTGTCTAACAACCAGAACAAAAGCTCTCCAGGGTTGAAACAGTAGAAAGTGTGCATATAAGATGATTTAACAGATTCATCATTCACAGGAACATAACAACACAGCACAGATAATTGTTTCAGAGGAGACAGTGTACGGTTTATTATTAAATAAATAAACATGCTCTCTGTTCTCCCATTACAAGAAGCAGCGATTGGGCCAGAGCAAAAAGGCAGATTCAAAAGATGGAATGTTTCACTAGAATGAAAAAGCTTTATTTATTATTTTCTCATGAGACTTAATCACATGGGCTGGAGGGATTGGTGATCTGTCCACAGTGTCCCTGATAGCTGGGATAGACTGTTTTCTTACAGTCGTGTAGAGAGAACTGAAGCATGTCTGCATGGACTCTGAGAACATCAGTGTGTCGTCTATTCGATGTGACAGGGACCAAGAGTTTTGACAGTTTTGCACGGATTGCAATGAATATTTTGAGCCATAGGTCTTGGACCTGAACAAGTAGATGCAGTCAGACTGCTCGGTAATGTCCTAAGTATAAAGAGGTCATGTAGTGAGATCAGGAATTATTACTCACATTTATTATAAATCACATTTTTATGACACAAAGTTTGTTTTAGCACATTCAAGCTCACAGCTGCCACACTTTCACCCAAACCTCACCTAAAACAACTGCAAGGCTTCTGTGTAGGTGCAGATGTTGTGGTATTTATTTAGACTACATGAAACTGTGCGTGCAAATGTGCATTTGTCATTATTTATTTTGGTATTAAATAATTTTTTAATTTATGGCTTTATGTGTTTCTTAAAGCAGCCACTGTTTCCCATTTTGACAGCGTCGCACGAAGATGCAAAGCTGTCAAGAAGGCATGATTTCATTACCTGGTAAGGTGACAGAAGAGCTTCTTCGGAGTTTAATTGGCACCGTTTGTGTTCCAGTTTAACCAAACTATCTCATTTACATCAGCTGATTGTGGAGGCCAGGTCGTCTGATGCACCACAACACCTGGAGGCTGTGCAAGGGCCACAGGTTCATCTGGTCTGTGATACATAAAGCCATGGTAGCTGGAAACATAAATCTAATTGGACCAAAGCACATACTTTGGTCTTCAGTTCAGCTTGTGTTTCTTGGCCCAAGCAATTTTCTTCTTATTATGGAGCTCCCTGGGTAGTGTGTGCTATTTGAACTGTGGGAAGCATTGGGCTGTAATCTGAGGTGCTAGTAATAGGCTATTTGAGGCTGGTAACCAAACTTTCATCAGCCATTGTGACATGAAATAGTAGGCAAGCACGGGTGTTGCTAATCACATTAATGAAGGTTCAGTTATTTTTAGGTCCAGAAGTATCTTTAATGTGATTAGTAACATCTGTGCTTACCTACTACTTTAAGTCAAAATGGATTTTGTGAAAGCAGACTGTCATACTGAACAGTTTGACAGTTCCTTTGATTTTATAGAACAAAGGATCTTCTTATTGAAAATGACATAAACCTCCTTGAGAAGTAAATCAATCATTTGAAGAAGGAATATAGAGAAAAGTGATCCTTCTTAAAAACATAAGAAGTCTAGTCTGAGGTGATGAAACAAAGCAAAAACAAATAAACAAAAATCAACAACTAGACAAATTATTCCAACGAGATAGAGCTTCTTTTTTTTTAAATCTTACTTAGATACAGAGAAGACATGAAAGAAACACTGATGACTACAAATTCAGTTTAGAGTAGATTATGATACCCAAATATTTTTTTTTGTCCTTTCAAAGTGTTCCAGCACCATTACTGGTTAAAGCAAAAGATTTTGATTAGAGGTTGAGGTTCTGCCTCTTACTAATGAGCACTCAGTAAGGTTTGTATTTATTAAGCAGTAGTTTGTTTGCTCAAATCTACATTTGTAGAATATTAAAACTGAATTGCAGTGCTTCTTGTACTTGTAAAACCTTTTTTAAAATATAATACTGTTATCTGAATAATTTGTGTTTTAGAGTTAGCAGAAAAATAAAGGTTCAAATCATTAATAATATCAGAGAAAAGAAACGGTTTCAAGGTAGAACCACAAGGGGAATCTAATAAACAAATGAATTTAGAAAACCCAATGAACTTAAACATGACCCATAAACATCAAAATAAACTAAAACTCAAAACACTGGGTTAAAAGACCCAGGATCATGACAATGAGCTGAAGATGGTCTTGTTTTTCCTATTATACAGGTTATTTGTTGTGTACTGAGTACCTGATGGCCCAAAAAAACAAGAAAGAAGTTTCAATCTGAAACTTCTTTCAGTTTCAATCTGAACAAGACTTACGTGAAAATCATCTCAGGTTAAAATATTTTAGTCATACAGAGTGTATAGAGCTTTCAGTGAGTCAAAAAATGGCAGCTTGGGAAATTTCTAAATATGGTAAATGGCCTGTATTTATATAGCGCTTTACTAGTCCCTAAGGACCCCAAAGTGCTTTACATATCCAGTCATCCACCCATTCACACACACATTGGTGATGGCAAGCTACATTGTAGCCACAGCCACCCTGGGGCGCACTAAAACATATTTAACTTTGTCTACATTTTTTTTAGCAACGTAGAATTCAACTTGTGTTACTTTTCATGTATTTTCTTAACTGCAGAAAACACAGGTGTAAATCTTGAAATGAATAATTAAGTTATATACGTCAGGTAGAGATACGGTTTTCAGGGGAATTGTGGGGGAGAAAGGTCCTCAGATATTAATAGCGCTTGCATTTTTCAGTGATAATATTAAACTTTAATCATTTAGAATAAGTACTTTTTAAAAAGAGATACAGAATGTATAAGAAACCTAATGCATCATACTGTAGTGGTCTGTGTGTGGAGTATTTACCTGGTGTCTGAGCTTTGTGTTTTTCAAAATAAAGGGGTGGTGAGATGAAAACTCCAGAGATGCCTGAAACCCTAAGGAACAACTTTATTGTCAGACAAACGTGTTTCGGCTTGTGGCCTTCATCGGGGTTATTACAAAACACCAAACAGCTTGTGCTTAATTTAAAGTAAAACAACAGAAAATAAAAAAAACTAATGAAACCAATCAGCCACTCACACATAAACATAATCATTAATGGGGATGATGATTGTTCAAATATGTTCTGGACTGAACCATTACAGGATAAGTGACTGGATGTCACCTTATACAGTGGGGCAAAAAAGTATTTAGTCAGCCACCGATTGTGCAAGTTCCCCCACTTAAAATGATGACAGAGGTCAGTAATTTGCACCAGAGGTACACTTCAACTGTGAGAGACAGAATGTGAAAAAAAAATCCATGAATTCACATGGTAGGATTTGTAAAGAATTTATTCGTAAATTAGGGTGGAAAATAAGTATTTGGTCACCTCAAACAAGGAAAATCTCTGGCTCTCACAGACCTGTAACGTCTTCTGTAAGAAGCTTTTCTGTCCCCCACTCGTTACCTGTATGAATGGCACCTGTTTGAACTCATCATCTGTATAAAAGACACCTGTCCACAGCCTCAAACAGTCAGACTCCAAACTCCGCCATGGCCAAGACCAAAGAGCTTTCGAAGGACACCAGGAAAAGTATTGTAGACCTGCACCAGACTGGGAAGAGTGAATCTACAATAGGCAAGCAGCTTGGTGTGAAAAAATCAACTGTGGGAGCAATCATCAGAAAATGGAAGACATACAAGACCACTGATAATCTCCCTCGATCTGGGGCTCCACGCAAGATCTCATCCCGTGGGGTCAAAATGATCATGAGAACGGTGAGCAAAGATCCCAGAACCACACGGGGGGACCTGGTGAATGACCTGCAGAGAGCTGGGACCAAAGTAACAAAGGTCACCATCAGTAACACACTACAACGGCAGGGAATCAAATCCCGCAGTGCCAGACGTGTTCCGCTGCTGAAGCCAGTGCATGTCCAGGCCCGTCTGAAGTTTGCCAGAGAGCACATGGATGATACAGCAGAGGATTGGGAGAATGTCATGTGGTCAGATGAAACCAAAGTAGAACATTTTGGTATAAACTCAACTCGTCGTGTTTGGAGGAAGAAGAATACTGAGTTGCATCCCAAGAACACCATACCTACTGTGAAGCATGGGGGTGGAAACATCATGCTATGGGGCTGTTTTTCTGCCAAGGGGACAGGACGACTGATCCGTGTTAAGGACAGAATGAATGGGGCCATGTATCGTGAGATTTTGAGCCAAAACCTCCTTCCATCAGTGAGAACTTTGAAGATGAAACGAGGCTGGGTCTTCCAACATGACAATGATCCAAAACACACCGCCCGGGCAACAAAGGAGTGGCTCCGTAAGAAGCATTTGAAAGTCCTGGAGTGGCCTAGCCAGTCTCCAGACCTCAACCCCATAGAAAATCTGTGGCGGGAGTTGAAAGTCCGTGTTGCTCGGCGACAGCCCCAAAACATCACTGCTCTCGAGAAGATCTGCATGGAGGAATGGGCCAAAATACCAGCTACTGTGTGTGCAAACCTGGTAAAGACCTATAGTAAACGTTTGACCTCTGTTATTGCCAACAAAGGTTATGTTACAAAGTATTGAGTTGTATTTTTGTTATTGACCAAATACTTATTTTCCACCCTGATTTACAAATAAATTCTTTACAAATCCTACCATGTGGATTCATGGATTTTTTTTTCACATTCTGTCTCTCACAGTTGAAGTGTACCTCTGGTGCAAATTACTGACCTCTGTCATCATTTTAGGTGGGGGAACTTGCACAATCGGTGGCTGACTAAATACTTTTTTGCCCCACTGTACATGTAAAAGTGGGTCATTCCCACAGGTGCACAAAAAATGCAAACAAGATAAAAATTATACATAACAATCACAGGAACTCTAAGAAATGAATTCCATGAACTAAACAACAACAATATGCATCACAATTTTTTTAGAGACATTTTTTCAGAGACAAAAATAGATCGAATCACAGAAACTCATTAATAGCTAGATCTTCATTCATACCTTTGGGAAATAAACTCTTTAAATGGAATATCTAGAATGCCTCTCACTTTTCTCTGATGAAATTGATATAACCAGCTCTTTGACTGAGCTTGATGGCTTCAATGCCTATAAAGAATAAAGATGAGCTACAATGTTTTTCATTAAAATTTCTTGCAACAGGGCTGGTTAAATCATTTCTCTTAATAGAACTTCTGTGTTTGTTAATTCATTCTTTCACAGGTGTTTTGTTGCATGGACACCGTATCATGTAGACCACATTTTTAGTTTTGCTGGTAATAAAGCTTTTTGCATCAATAATCTTGCCACTTGGTTTTACATTTTTGAGTATTCTCAATGTATGGAAGACCCACACTTAAAATGACCTTGTAGGTTATGAGTTGCCAGGTGTTGTTTCTGGGGTTTAGAATCACAAAAAGCTCGAATAACCCTATCCCTAATGTTTTTATCATTGGCTGTTCTTTAAAAATCTCCTGTAAATTCGAAGGATGTGCCAATATTTTAAAATTATTTCTTTAATGTTCCTGGTTTTTGTTGTAATGGTTGTGCAAAAAACAAGATTTCATTTGGGTTTTGGAGGTTTCTTAGTTACCAGATAAAACTTTCTGTTTTTTGAGTCCACCTTATTTTCTGCAAATCTTAGCCAGTCCTCTTTGTCATTTTTATAACATCTTTTCTTTGCTGTAATTATATTGTTCAGGAATTTCACAAATGCATTTGAATCTAATGACTTGGCTTACAGGTAAACCTTTTTTGAGGCTGAAAACTTGCAGCGTGAAGTAATGTATTTCAATAGGTTTGGAGTAAAGAGAGGTGGACAGATATTTGTCTTTTTTGGTTACTATTATGCCAAAAAGGTTAATTTCTTTACTACCATGAACAAGAGTAAAACATCAATCTGCAAAGTGTTCATTTAAAAGTCGTACAAACTCCAATACTGTGGAGACTGATCCCTTCCAAAATAAAAATACATCATCTATGTACCGTTTCCAAGACATGATGAATGGTAGAAAAGGGTTTTTTTTGGTGGTCGTATAAAATTCATTCTTCCAGATGGACAACAAGTAAACAAGCAAAACTAGGTGTCATTTTCGTGCCCATTGAAGTGCCAGAAATTTGAAGCCATAGTGTGTCATTATAAAAGAAATCATTCCTCTTCAGAACAAAAGCAGCCAGCTTAATTAAAAAGGAAGTAGATGGTGATTTTGTAGGCCTGTAGGTGAAAATGTTCGACTGACTCTTTGTCTTTGAGGCTTTGTTGTTTTTTCACAAGGATGTAACATCATTCATTGGTGGGAGGTATTTGAAAAGAAGCAGGAAATGAGAGCTGTCTTTTATGTAGGAGTTCAAGGTCGGTACGAAATCTCACTATGGAAGCCTACAAAAGTTGATATTCACTAGATTTCTGTGGATTTTTGGAAATATATACAAAAAGCTTTTAAAGGATGTTTACTGCGTAAAAATGTTTTTTCCTTCAGAGAAATTTCACCATAGAAGAGGTCAACAAGGAACAGCTGTTTACAGCTTATTTACTTGTGACCATTGTGACAATGGCACCTCCTTTCTTAAAGGCTTTAAATACAATTATTTATCCTGTCCAAGCTCTATTACTGCTTTCTGTTGATCATTTGTTAAATTATTTAAGGGAAATCAAGTTCTGTGAGTCTACAGTATGTATCTATCTCGTGATTTCTGTTCTCAGTGGGACAAAAATTACTTTTAATATTAAAATCACTTCATTTTGACAAGACTCACTTCTCATTAAAAATTCTCTGACGTTTTTACAGCTCTTAAAAACAAGTTCAAATGGACTTACAGAAGGAGTTGGCACAAAAGAAAGACGAAGTTCAAACACTGATAGTGGAGCGGGAGTCAATACAGTTCTGCTCGGGTTGGCAACAGCTGACTTCTTCCCCAATATTGAGATCGGGTCCATGGGCGGTCGAATGGATCTTTTCCTTTTCCCCCATCATCCAGGAGATGGGGGTTCCAGGGGATGAAACATTTTGCCCAAAAAAGGATGTCCAAGGTGGCTGGAGAATTTACATTGAGTCTTTTTCTTGTTTGGAGTGGTTGAAGGGAATCTTTGCTTGGATGTGTGTGTCATTAAACCAAACTTTCTGTTCTGTTGGGCGTGGTTCAGTGATGGTGGAAGTATTGGTGGTTAAATTGTGAGCGTCTTTGGACCAGGGATATATAAATCCCTCCTTATAGTCGTTCTAATCTCTGAGGAATTCTGGCTTTTTTTAGGTCTTTTATTTCTTTTTCACATTCTGTTAGTCTTATATCAGGTTCCTCCATTTGTTTTAGTGCATCATTATTATCTCTTGTCAACACTTCCAGGTACTGTTCATTCTTTAATATTTCATTTTGTATCTTACTTTCTTTCTCATTCAAGTACTTTATAGTAATAGCCATCAGCCAAATGGCTTTCACATATAGTCGAAACACGTAATAAAGTTGTTCCCTAGTGTTTCAAGTGTTGCTGTAGTTTTTATCTCACCAGTTCTTTATTTTTCTCCAAGCACCTTGGAAAAGGTGAAGTTGAGGCGGAAACTTTTAGATAACTGATTTTTAAAATAAAGAAATTTTCATAATTTATGCAGAAAGGAGACAATTTGGTCCATTATATGTTCAATCATAAGCTACAGTCATGATATTAAACACAGTATCAGGGCTTACTGGGTCACTTTCATACAACTGAGCCATCACTGATGTTATTATTAACAGCTGTGTTTATAAGGCAAGTAAAGTGTCTGCAAGGGAAGAGTCTATCGAAGGTTCTTAAAATAGTTCGAGATCACTTCCTTATAAATCTCTGCAACTGACTCTGTGTTTTCTCAGCAGTTCTCCTGGTAGGCAAAAAGCCCTCGAGCAGCTTTAGAGAAGCAATGCCTTGATTTAGAGTTTGTCCCAGCTACTGGGACAGCCTGCACGTCACTATCACTGTACTATATTCCCATTTCTGGTCACAAGTAGATAATGTCTACTTTCTTCCCCTCTAGCAGGCAGCAGGCACATAAATGCATGAGTGATGGCTGGAGAGAAAGCTGTAAAAGCAGGGAAAGACTGAGCGCCAAATGGATATGTTGTGCAGGATATCAGAGCACAGAAATTTTAGCTGACCTAATGGGATTTTATTTATAAAATACTACGTCCACCATTCATGCTTTTGTTTTTTGACCCCATGCATCAGTGCAGACTGACTGTGGAGTTTGTTCATAACCAGTAAGCATCCATTAAGTAAATATAATGAATGTGTCTGGGATTGAATTCACCCCATTAAAGCCCCTTTATTTCCAGTACTAAACACTTGTATGTTGTTTTGGGTGCCTGATGCAGAATTCCCTCAAGGCACGGAGACAGACAGGATGTCCATTAGTGTGGACAGACGATAAGATCAGATTATTGTTAACAAGAGATTCACAGCCAAAAGTATTCAACCTAATAGCCACGTGTAATTCATTATTATCTAATAATGCAACACTGAATTGTTGTAACAGTCTGATAATCTGTCCAGGATACTCCACCTCGTACGCTACATCAGTATGACAGACTTGATATCCACCACCTGCTACTCTATATTGGATAAGCATTCAAAATAACAGTATGGACAGACTATTAGCTGTCAGAGATGAATGAAGCCTGATGTTATTCCATTTGCATCTTTTAAATAAATACACAATTAGCCATTTTGCTAATCTAATTACACTGTTTAGTTTACATGGTGTAGTCTTTTCCTCCTTTTTAGAGGACACCTGTTTCTCTTTTGAATTGTTTTTAGACTAACTGTTGAGAAAAAAAACTGTTTTGAAATTGAAATTAGGTGATGTTTTAAATACTGAACATATGGAGAGATTAAAGAAAAACTGTTAAATTAATTTGCAGGTCCATATGTCTCTAGATAAAGTTTGCAAACTTTAGTTTGGTATTTATGTAAAGGGTGATTTTAGGATATGAAATAAACTATTACATAGTTACTGGTACACAGTAAACAGAGGACAATACATATATGCATATTTCAAAGAAGTTGTACAACTTTTAATAGACTGGCTAGTCCTCTAGCCTCCATAGAGGAGGTGGGTGAGAGGAGGATGTTAGCCAAGCTAATGCCCATTATGGACAACAGCTCTCACTCCCTGCATGAGACTGTGGAGACTCGGAGCAGCTCTTTCAACAGTTAACAATTACAGCCACTGTGTAGGACGGAGCATCATTGCAGGCCCTACATCCCAACAGCAGTCAGACTGTACGATAGGCACATAGGATAAATACTTGCTGAGAAAAATATGCGTGTATATATTATCATTCCTGCTGCACTTTATTTATGTATTTTAAAAAAAACTTTGATTTATCTTTTAGAGTATTTTGCTGTGTATAGTATTGTACAAACCAGTCTTGTGTAGTGTTTATTTGTAAATCATTTTTCTTATTTATTCATGTATTTTAATGGTTTTCTGAAGTATCTCTAATTCACTTTTTCTTTCTGCCCCTCGTGCTACTGTAACAAGTGGATTTCCGCAGTGTGGGTCTATATCTAGACCATATCTATATCTGCATCAGTCTGTCTGTATCTGTCTAGCTGTAGGAAATGCAGAAAAAGAAGAGTGATTTCAATCTTAGAGTTAAAACTCATTTGACGAACCACACTGCTTCAGTGACTGGATGGACGGATTTTTAACATATTTTTGGGGAGGATCTAAAAATCTATCAGGTACTTCATATAAATTTTGATGATGTGTTAATTAACTCATAATTAGCATTATTTGATCAATTTAAGTTATTTATTTGTCTGTTTATTTATTTTTCAATGCCACCAGCAGTTTTTTCATCTTTGAACGTTAAAAAAATAAGCCAGTTCAAACTAAGAAATGATTTGTTTTATAAGCTGAAATCTCAAGAAACTATTTGTTTGCTTGTTATCAGTAGTTAAATATTTCTAAGCGACGTAAGCAGGCTATGTTATTCTCCTGCACGACGCACAAACTCAGACACGGTAATATGTAAATATATATTCTAAATAATAGTTTTGATGGGACAAATTAGATTTGACTACTACATATCAATTATCCTTAACTACCTCCCGACTGATTGTCATATATTGCTAATAACTGCAGATTCTGGACACTTTATAAAAGTTTAAGACGCACAGCTGAGCTCGGGAGTTTTTCATTCATTTGCTGGTGAATTATTTTGGCTCCGCCTCCGAGATTTGCTAGAAGCAACAGGAAGACAACCCAAAAGGGGTGCAGGCTTGAAGAAAAAAACACAGTGGAGGCCGAAATCATCTCGGTGTATTGGCTTCTCCACAGCAGATCCACTGCTGGGCTTTAAACCTTACCGACCTGCCACTTGTGACCCGTTTGTATGCGAGTTATACGTGGCAGATTAGTGAGCATGTCTTCCTTATAGAGCTAAAGTGAGCTTACCTGCCACAGAAGAGAGAGAGACAGACGGGCGAGGTGAGTACAGTATCTGGGCTGACGATTACTCGAAGCCGCTTGCGATCAGAGTGTGTGACACTGATATTTATGTAATGTGGTACAGATGTGGAAATGGAAGTTGCAGGCGGCGATTTGCCTCATCCGCTGCTTGCTGTAGTTTGCTGTTTTCCCTGCCACGTCAGTGAACATGTAGGTGAGGAGGAAAAAGTCCATGTGGCCTGTTGTTGCTGCACTTTGTTGCCAGTGTAATTAACAAAGGAGCGCTATGGAGGAGCACCACGTGTCGGGACAGAGCAGGCTTTCTGTGTGCCCTGGCCTGCTTTCTCTCTACCTCCGCCCACTGGCCTTCAGCGTCACTGGTTTGCATTTTGCTTAGAAGAATCAGTAAATGAATGAAATGTGTGGAGGTAACTGTGAGCTTCACGACCAGTTCTGGCAGCGATCAGTGACCCCAGTGTTGTCAGACGCTGAAGCTTCCAGATGTGCAGCTGTAGTGTGTCCCCTGGTTGTGCAAGCTGTTCTATGCTGGAAAAGGAAACCGGGAGATGTTTTTAGGGTGACAAGTCATGGGTTGTTCACTTCCTGAACGACTCACAGCTCAGACAGTGAGACCACAGAAAGGCTGATCATTCATTATGAGAGTCATTGCTCTACAGGCAGGCTGTGGTAGTTTCACTGAAAACCACAGGGCTGTTCTGTTGTGTCCTGCTGTGAAGACAAGGGGAAAACACTGCTGGCACTAGAGCCCGACGGATTATTTATTCTGACCACTGTCAACCAAGAATGGGGCAAAATGCACATGCAGTAATCCTCTCTACTGGTTCCTCCTGCCAGATATTATCAGTACATGTTTGACAGGGTTTCGCACATTTGATTCATTTGATGTCCGTCACAAAATTGTGCTTCCCACAGTTTGTTTGAGTCAATAAATGTAGATATTTGATCTGCCTGCTGCAAAACATACATTTGAAACCAGTTCTGGGGAGCGGGGATAAATATTTAAGTCAGCCCACACAACCAAGTGCAGCCTAGCCCAGACCAGTTAAACTGGTGTTAGAATTGTGATGGGAAGGTTTCCTCCCTGACTCCCAAACCCCCGAGAACCCGCAGAACCAACATGAATTACAGAGTGCCTGCTTTGTGACTGTTCGTGGTCATTCATTATAAAGTGAAGGAGTAACCAGGTTGCATGCAGTGAAGAGGCAAGTGCAGTGCATATCATTTATTATCTCGACACATGTTGAGTACCGCTGTATCATGACGCCTTTGTTATCACGGGCAATGTTTTGGCCTATCATATCAAGCGTTAGTAATTTCCTGCCCTGATATTAATTTGAAGCAAATACAAAGGAACTGAACGCGGCCTGATAAATGGAAGTGCTAACAACTAGATTTTTTTTGTTGTTGTTGCTCTTTTAACCTCTGAAATGTAAGGTTTAATTTAAGTGTTGTATGCAAAGTTACTGACAAAGGTGTCGACTTAAATGAGGAGTTAAAGGTGAATATAAACTTGGAGTCAAATTATGTTGCTAGCTAGTTTACTGCTTTTCCCCTTTCCAGGCACATGAAACATGCTCATATGTTCATATTTATATATTAAACCAAATCACAACAACAGTCACCTCCAGGCACTTTATACTGTAAGGTCAATGCACCAACAATCAGATGATCCCCTATTATCAAACACTTGGCGAGAGTGGGAAGGAATAACTCCCGTTTAACAGCAAGAAGCCTCCAGGCTCAGGGAGGGGCGACCATCTGCTTCGACTGGGGTGAAGCAAGGAAGACCGGACAAAAAGCACACGATGGGAGAGAGCCAGAGTTTAATAATAACAAATGATTAAATGATATAAACACATAGTGAGTGAAAAAATGTCAGTGAAGAAGAAACACTCGGTGCATCATGGGATGCCTCCAGCAGCCTATGCCTATTGCAGTATAACTTAGGGTCACCTGATCCTGCCCCAACTATAAGCTTTGTCAAAAAGGTTTTTATGTAAATATATCTTGATGGCAAAATTGATCTCAGTGTTATTTAGAGAAGTGAGTTCTGTTTTGTTTTTTGCAGAAGAGAAAGTTTTATTTGCATCCTGTATGTCGGTTCATTTCTTAATAATTTCGAGAGAAATTTTGGTGGATTCATGTCAGCAGACAAGTCTGACTCAGTTTTCTTTGCACAAGAGGAAGAGTTGCGGTAAATTAAAGCAATACCTCTTCCTCTTAGTAACAACAGTTTATATTGACTACATGTGGTTTATAATTGCCGTTTGTGGTTTGGGAGCACGTCTGGATATATAAAAACAACTGTAGGCAATATTAGTCATTTTTTATTCTTAGTAACTAATTACTGATTACTTCCCCCAAAAAGTAATCCAGTTACTTTACTGATTACTTATTTTCAAAAGTAATTAATTACTTAGTTACTTAGTTACTTTTTAAAAACACGATTTAAAACCTGAATAGGTGATAAAGTGATAGACCTTTCAGCCCAATTCTACTTTTTCTGCATAATCCATCATACAAAATGTAATCAAATGGAAAAGTCCCTTTTTAAAACTTTTATTAGTTTTAATCTTTTAACTTTATGCATCAAGCAAAAATTTAATTATATGCAACATTCTCTGACTGGAAGAAATTTGTTTAATATTTAAACCTATTTTCTGCACATTCCAGCACATAAAATAATTTTTTTTTGTGTGTTTACACTCAGTCTTTCAAATAGATGCAAGTAAAACACAGCAGAAAATAAATAAAGTCAAAGACTCAGCGGTCCTGTTGCTCTATTTTCACCTGTAAAGCAGGAGCGGGGTAGGCGGAGGTTTACCCTGGTGCAGGTGAGCCGCAGCGGTCAGTGGAAGAATCCGCGAGTTTCTCTGTGAGTTTCCCATTACGTCGTTGCGCACTCAGTGCTTGCTTGGACGTTTGGGGGGGGGGGGTTTCGCTGTAAAAAGAAGTTTTCTTCCCACGCACAATGCTAATGGACACTAATGTTTTTGTCACTTTTTATGGAATCAAACTCAAAATAAGGTCAGTACTTCCACGCTTTAAACACTGTGCGCTCATACTCTCTCCCGCACTCGATATATTATCCACTGTTGATCTGCACACAGCTGTTGTCACGAACGTCGCACTTGCTTACGTCACTGTCATGAGACATTCTCGCAAAAAAATCACGGTTTTAGTAACGCAGTAACGCAGCGTTCCTACGGCAAAGTAACGGTAATCTAATTACCGTTTTTGCAATAGTAATCCCTTACTTTACTCGTTACTTGAAAAAAGTAATCGGATTACAGTAACGCGTTACAAGTAACGCGTTACTGCCCATTTCTGGTTGATACAGTATTTTAGCCGATGCAGTGATCCAGTGGATTATTCATTCATTAAACACTTTGAGATATTAATAACAAATCTGAACTTGGCAGGTTTCTTTCGTTCCATATGGACATTTTCTTCTCGTGGAAGATGAGGACTGTAAGATTTTTACTGAATTATCTCTATGCTGACAATAAGCCCATAAGTGCACTCTCTATTTATTTGTTTTCCATCTCTGGGCTCATATAAAACACACAGAGATGCTTTCATACTGTGTAAGCCAAATATCTCACAGCCGTTTACAGTGTTGGACTTTGGATTACCTGTTTTGGAAAATGACATTAGCAGCCAAATCCAGAAGAGAATGAATTCCTTGTTGAAGTGTTGGACTTTGAGTGGATTGTGTTTCTAGTCCTTTGTTGCTGTGCCTTTCTTCAGAAAAATGTAAGTTCTAGGCCTACTTCATCTTTCTTTTCTCTGATCATCGTTAATGCACAGAGTCAGGTGATGTTTCTGCTCTACTTTTATTAACAGTTTGAGTCACATGAAAATAGGGAAAATAGATTTTGTTGGTGGCAGTACATCAGCCTGGGGATGTCAGGTTACAGTCAGCTTTGTCCTCTACTCCTTTTACTCAGAAGGCATGAACCAAACGGATGGTTTTGCTGTGCTGTGGTGGGTAATAAATACTGTTAAACGAAAGTGGTGCCGAATCCAAAACACTGGAGTCTAGTTTGGTTTGAGGTCTTTCTTTATTTCTTCGACAGCAACACATCGCTCGCTCTGTGACTTGACATAATGGCAGACAAGTCTTGGTCTAAACAAGATCAACAGGTTCTTAAGAGACCCTGAATGGGACATTGTTTTGTTTTCACACTTTAAAGAGAAGAGAACTTCTACCAAGGAGTAAGCGAGCTCAGAATGCAAAAGCAGGGCTTGCAGAGAGATCCGTATCAGGCATTAGAGGTGTAGTAGGTCAAAGGGGTGTGGATGGATGGAAATCAGTTAGGGGAAGGGCTGAGCGGAGGAAGTGCACCAAGCTGCCTTGACAGATTAAAGGCCGAGGCTTTAACAAAGAGAAGGAAGCAGAGGGATGATGTTGTCTCTGGCCGTGTACCTGCTTCCTGTCGGGAGACTGAGGGCTGGAGCGACGGCACAGAAAGATTTTTTGGGTCGAGTGATTGAAGGTGCTTCCTGTGCTGCAGAGTGGTGGGCAGAAGTCCCTCGTCAAAGGACCTCGACTTTAAAGTGGAGCCGCATTTGTTGAGTCACATGACTCCTGCCACTTGTGGATTAAAAACCTAAAATTAATAGTATTTCCCTTTTTTGATGGGTGGGGGGTAAAGGGTGGGGTGGGGGTAGCAGTTGTCTTTATGTGGCAGTTGACAGTTGGGGGCAGGCAGGAAATGGGAGGTGGAGAAGTCAGGTGGGGCCGGAGGGGAGTATGATACGCAACACGTATTCCTGGCTGGAATCAAGCTTAAGATGTTTTTTGTGTCATGCGTTTCACCCATTTCGCAAATAAGACACTTCACATTTGATAAGTATATAATAGAGCACTGATGAATATATCTCCGCTCTAACCGATGTTGGCTTAACTAGCCTTCAAATGCTTTGCAGCTCCAAGCATAGTTTTGTATTACAAACACACAGTGAGAAAAAAAGCAAAGTTAATTCTGTTATGTGCACAAGTCAATTTTAATAATGCTGCTGGGTAAAATATAAAATAACACTAAAATAACATCAAAGTAACTTTTTGTTTGAAAAATCTTAACCCTCTCAAGGCAAGCGTTGCAGATTTGCAACAAGTAAAAGCTAACAACCTGATTACTCCACATACATATTTTATGAGTTTGTTTTACTCAGAAGTACCACTGCAGGTGTTCTTTTGTGCATTAGCAACAAAAACTTAATTTGAGCCTGAGAGGGTTAAAAAACAAATGTGTAAATTGTAAAGTATTTACAGCATGTGTACATTTTTAAGGAGCTACATTAAACGAGCTGAGTGACATTTTTACCATAAGTTTGTCAAGATGTGGGACATTTTTCTACTCCTAAAGCATTTTAGTAGAACTTTCTCAGCCTTTCTGTGTGTATATATCTGTATGGACCTTATCACCTCTTCAACAGGGAGACCAGTCTGTGGCAGAATTTTGTTTGTCTTACTGGGCGAGCTGGGCGATATATCGAGTTTTTAAAACATATCGATATAATTTTCATACGAGATATAAGATGTGACAATATCCTTTATATCGATATAGTCTATGTTACGTTATAATTATAGTTGTGGAGCCGCAAGTTTGCCTCTCTTTCGTCCACTTTTGTCTCTACGCAACGTTACTCCGCCTCGCCTTCACTGAAGACAACTCCCCCTCCTCCCCCATCGCTTCACGTGCAGGCAGCGACAAGATGGACACGGCAAATCTCCGTTAACGAGTTACTGCGCATCGCCCTATGCGTGGGGCTGGACGGCGTCAACGTGCTAACGAGCTAAACATGCTAACGAGCTAACCGCGCTAACGAGCTAACCGCGCTAACCCTAAAATCCTTTCATTCTCTCAAAAGTTGATAGCGCGCCTTATGTATGAATTCTGGTTGTGCTTGATGGCCGCGAACCGATTTTATGTGGTACACGGCGCTCAGCAATCTGTCAAAAATGTTTGAGTACGACTTTGGTAAGCTACGGAGCTGCACCGCTTGATAGATTGTCGGCGCATTACGGCTACCGAGGAGCTTCGCGGAGTGATACGTACTGTGCTTCAACGTAATATTACCGTATTGTGTGTGTATAAGGACCATAAATGGCACCTGTAAGAGACGTGGTTATGAAGCGGATTTCAAACTCCAGGCTATCAGTCACACAGTAAAACTCGGGAACAGAGCAGCTGTGAAATCTGTCTGTCTTTGTTATTACGCTCAGTGTCTTTTAGTTTACATTTTGACTGCACAATTGTGAGCTCTTTGTTTAGCACAAAAACAAAATTGTTTTCTTTTATTTATGGAGCATTATTATTTAATAAATGCTCATAATTTAATTTTGAGTAATTTTTCATGTACATCTGTGCTGTATGTTAATAAAAGTGCCTGTGTGACATCTGGGACACAGCTTTGACTAAGAACTCTCTTTTTGTTCTTATTTTATGGCTTAAAAAAATATCGAGATATGAATTTTGGGTCATATCGCCCAGCCCTATGTCTTACCACTAAATATGAATTGAAGAATTTTAAAAAGCATCCTAGGTCTACCTGTTATAAACATTCAAGTGAAGTACAATTTATCGTTTTTGATAACTTTTTATTCTTTAAGGTTATTAAATGGTAGGAGTGGGAGCATCGTAGAGATAATGGTACAAACTGGCTTTGAAAAGAAAAAAAAACACCTTCACTGACAAGGAATAAAAAGACAGACCACATCATACCTTACCATAAAGACCTCATAGTACCACATCACCCCAGTAGAGCATCCTGCTCTCAGACTGCTGGTTTGTGGTTCCCAGGATATTTAAAAGTAGAATGGGAGACAGAAGCTTCAGCTTTCAGGCCTCTCTCCTGTGAAACCAGCTCCCAGTTTGGATCCAGGAAGCAGACACCTTCTCTACTTTTAGGATCAGGCTTAAAACTTCCCTTTTTGACAAAGTTTATAGTTAAGGCTGGATCAGGTGACCTTGAATCCTACCTTAGTTACACTGCAATAGGCCTAGGCTGCTGGGGGCTTCCCACTGAGTGGTCTTCACTCTCCGTGTGTTTATACATTGCTCTGCATTGATCGTTACTTATTATTAATCTCTGGCTCTTTCCCACAGTGTGTTTTTTGCCTTTCTTCCTCTCGTCACCCTCAGACAGTTGGGGCAGATGGCCGCCTCTCCCTGAGCCTGGGTCTGCTGAAGGTTTCTTCCTGTTAAAAGGGAGTTTTTCCTTCCCACTGTCGCCAAAGCGCTTGCTTGGGGTTTTCTCTTTATCAGAATCAGAATCAGAATCGTGTTTATTGGCCAAGTATATGTGCAGACACATACAGGGAATTTGGTTCCAGTAGATGGTGGCTCTCAAGCACAGCAATGTAAATCACACACACACACACACACACACACACACACACACACACACACACACACACACACGTGTCTATATATACACATTACACATACATACACAAAGCTGTGTAAACCAACTATAAATAACGAATCTAAACTTATATACATAAAATACAGAAATGAATGAGGTGGAATGAATACTACAAAATGTACATAAGGTGCAGCTGCAGTCTGGCAGTGGGAGCAGTGTGACAGGTCAACTGTTAAGAAGGGAGATGGCGAGGGGAAAGAAACTGTTCCTGTGTCGGGTGGTCCTGGTCTGCAGGCTTCTGTACCAGCAGCAGATCAAAAAGTCTGTGTCCAGGGTGTGAGGGGTCTGTGATGATTTTCCCTGCCCGTTTACTGGTTCTTGAGAGGTACAGGTCCTGGATGGAGGGCAGGGGCGTGCCGATGATCCTTTCTGCTGCCCGTACAGTCCGCTGCAGTCTGCTCCTGTCCTGTTTAGTGGCTGCTCCATACCAGACTGTGATGGAGGAGCACAGGACAGACTCAATGACCGCAGTGTAGAACTGGATCAGCAGCTCCTGTGGGAGACTGTACTTCCCCAGTTGTCTCAGGAAGTACATCCTCTGCTGGGTCTTTTTGAGGATGGAGTTGATGTTGGTCTCCCACTTCAGGTCCTGGGAGATGGTTGTACCCAGGAACTTGAAGGTCTTCACAGTCGACACAGGGCTGTCTGATATGGTGAGGGGGAGCAGAGTTGAGGGATGTCTCCTGAAGTCCACTGTCATCTCTACAGTCTTAAGAGTGTTCAGCTCCAGATTGTGCTGACTGCACCAGAGTACCAGCCGCTCAACTTCCTGCCAGTATGCAGACTCATCACCATCCTGAATGAGGCCAATGACAGTGGTGTCATCTGCAAACTTTAGGAGTTTGACAGCCGAGTTCTTGGAGGTGCAGTCGTTAGTGTAGAGGGAGAACTGTCACGGATTGCTGGGGCAAGCCGTGTGGAATGTAGAAAAGGACCCAAAAGGCGGCAGCTCTGGTGCAGGTGAGTGTTTATTGACAGGGGTGTAAGTACAAACAGCGGTGGCGACAAAACATGAAACCGGAAACCTAAACTGGGTAAACTAATAAGACAAACCAGAATGAGGATGCAGGGAGGTCCGGAGAAATACATACGGGGAGACGCAGGGAGACCGAGGGGAAACAACACAGACGAACCAGCAATTACTAAGACAGAAAATACAACTTAAATACACTCAGAACACAGGGAGATTACACACAGGTGGGAGACACAGCTGGGAGTGATTAACATGACGAGACCAGGGAGGCAAACTGAAAACACTCACATAAGACGCAGACCTTCACAATAAAACAGGAACACACGGGGGGGAACAGGGTAAACACCAATTAGAGGTGAACAGAACCAAAATCGCGAAGAGAAAACACAAAACGCTGGGTCAAAAGGACCCAGGATCATGACAAGAACAGTAGTGGTGAGAGGACACATCCTTGGGGGGCACCAATACTGAGGGACCGAGTTTCAGAGGTGATCTCCCCCAGCCTCACTTATTTTTGTAGGATCTTTACCTTACAATATAAACTGCCTCGAGTTGACTGTTTGTGTGATTTGGTGCTATATTAATAAAATTGAATTGAATCAAAATTAAAGGGGTACTACATCATTGAAAACTACAGCTGAGACAGTCGAATGTATTTGCACAGCAACACTGACAGCAGTAGTGAGTGGGCTAATTATCTCAAGAAGTCAAAAGGACTAGTGCTGCTAAAGACTTGCACTATAACCTATAACAACACGAGTCTTTGGAGCAATTCATTCACAAACAGACACTAAACTGAAAGCAAAATGAACAGACGAGGACATTTTTACAGATGTTTGGTCTGGTGGCAAAAGTGTAAGGTCTGCTAGACGAGGGGAAAAGCCAACAGCTGCTGATAGAAGTGGATCTCTGTAGTGGGGGGGTCTTTGGAGTATTAGGGAAAAGGTTTTAAAAATGTAATGTAGTGGAAGAAGTTCAACTGAATAATTTTAGCAAGCTAGAAACTTTTTCACATCAAAAACAGGCTAAAGCTCAAAGAATAAAAGAGAAACTGGTAGCTACCAAAAACATTTGCTATAAAAGCCCCCGCTGTAGTTAAACAGATAAAAGTAAGCATACTGTTGCTATAGAAGGTCATTTGCAAAGTTTAAAAAAAAAACACGAACAGGAAGACTTTCATTGAGAGCGCATGAAGTTCTAACACAAAAGTGCTTTTTTATCGCCAATTCGAAGTTATTTCTAAGATGGACTGCTGGCAGTGTGACAGGAAATATACTTTGTACTCGTTTAGAAATGGATCCTCAAGCACAAGAGCTGTTGAGGAGCATCAATTCATTTTGGATGTGGCAGGTTTGCAGAGATGTGGTAATGAATTTCAGCCTCTGCCTGGTGTTAGCCCGAGGACTTTTCTCTCTTTATTACTGAACAGTCACCAGCTTCTCCCACACAGAATGTCTTTGGGAAGATGATGTTCCTTGTTCGGTGTAGAGAGTTCATAAAAAGTTCATTATGCTGGTTGACTGTTGTTAGATGGGTTTTTATAAGTTTTTTTTTCTTTTTGCATTTTTAAGCAATGCCAGTGTTGTTGTTCTCTGAAGTGGATGGTCAGATAACCACTTGGGTCCAGGCAGTCTTCATGCCCAGAGGGTGAATCCAGCTGACTTTAACGATTTCATTACTTTTTTTCTAGCCTCATCATGTATTTGCATCTTCAACCACTGTGATCGGTCACTTGAAGCAGTGCACTTTCCACAGGACATTAACCGATTGCCAGTAATATCATTATTGCTTTATGTGTCAGGCTCTTTCAACTTGGCCATGGCCCACAGCACCAGCATCCAGTATGACCCGGTGGCAGAAATCGGTGGAGGTGCTTATGGGACTGTTTATAAAGCCCGGGACATTGAGAGCGGGCAGTTTGTGGCTCTGAAGAGCGTGCATGTGAGGACAGACCAAAACGGCCTCCCGGTCTCCACAGTCAGAGAAGTGGCTTTGTTAAAACGGCTGGAGCAGTTCGACCACCCCAATGTGGTCAGGTGGGTGTCGTCTTTTCATCTTGTGATTAAAATGAATGCTTCACACAGGAGTCATGAATTTTCTTACTTCTGCAGGCTTATGGATGTCTGCGCCACCAAGGGAGCAAACCAGGAGACCAAAGTCACTCTAGTGTTTGAGCACGTGGACCAGGACCTTAAGACATACCTAGAGAAAGCGCCAGCACCAGGATTATCTCCAGACCGCATTAAAGTGAGAACTGGCTCCAGCTATATCTACACTAAAAGTTAGCTAAAGTAAAATAACATTGCTGATACCACATTCCAAGCATGGACGGTTCTGCTTATTACTCATTTAAATCCCTGTTCCCAAGCTGAAAGCTGTAAAATATGTAGTTCCAGTGAAGCTCTGCTTGTGTTTTTGCAGGATTTGATGAAGCAGTTGCTGTGTGGTCTTGCATTCCTTCACTCTAACCGCGTGATGCACAGAGACCTGAAACCAGAGAATATTCTGGTAACCAGCCAGGGCCAGGTGAAGCTGGCTGACTTTGGACTTGCCAGGATCTACAGCTGCCACATGGCCCTCACTCCTGTGGTAAGACGTGTATAGAGTAATTTTCCAAAGGATATTGTAATTTTTTTTTCTAACTTTGATTAATTCTTATTGTCGATTTTCTACCATTTCATTGTAGTCAGCACTTCAAAGTGTTTTAGGCAGCTAGACAGTGAAAATAACATACAGTTTCCAGTCTTCAGCGTTCTGGTGCCAGGCATAAACATTTTGGAAAATATGCTTATTTGCCTTCTTGCTTAGCGTTAGATAAGAACACTACAACCAGCAGATGGTTAGCTTAGCGTAAGGCAGGACTGGAAATGGTGGGTAAACAATCCAAAAGTAACAAAAGCTGCCAAGTAGTAACCCCACGCCTCGGTAATTAATGCATTATATCACATTTTTGTGTAAAGATGTTGTGTAAAATCTCACGCCGTGACTTGGATGGGAGCAGTAACTTCCTGGAGTGTTAGCAGATTGCCAGGAAATACTCCAGGACAAACCATGATGCCTCAAAACTACATTTTTATAAAAAAAAAAAAAAGACGTAATATCCAGATTTACTGCACTGGCTAGCATTTTATTACTCATGTTTAAACTGCTATGCCTTGTTTTGGCGTTTTGCTTTTAATGTCACGCACATTTGCCCCATAATTAAAGATGCTGTGATTGTGGCTGTGTCAGCTTATTATTTGTTTTATTTGAATTCTGAAAAATTGTTTTAGTGGTTTAAAAAATGAACAGTAAAGTAACAATAAAAGGCTAGAGCCATGCTGGTATGTCTGTAACTTTAGCTAAATGCTAGCTTCTGCATTAGCATGAGTACAGTGAAAGAAAATTACCTGCTGAAGATGCAGACCTTTGCCAGGCAGGGGCATTTTTCCAGGACTTTTAAAAGGAGAGGCCCATCAATTAGTCAAATGAGTCAGGGAGGGAGGCTCATAGAGTTATTTTTGGTTGCTATCTTAATTACAAGGACAGGAAGTAGCTCCACATGCTTATTTTGGTAGATTTTTTATACCAGATAACCTTCCTGACACGACCCCAAAGGACTTTATGTTCCCTCCTGGGATTAAACCACAGACGTTTTACTGATATAGTGTGGAAGTACTGGAGGAGGCTAAAAAATATTCAATTAAATACGTAGGAAAACAAAAGCACTTTAAAAGTGTTTTTAAATTTAGTAGCTGTAATGATCTTAATGTTCACTAGACCTCCATTAGAAGACGTAGCTTCCCCATAATTATAAAGCACCCTTGCTGCAGATTCAGATTTAGCGACAAAGTAATGGAGCCAATAAAATAAAGAGTGGTTACAGCAGTAAGTATGTTTAATTTTCCTGAGTGCTAGAAAAAAACACATCGTTTTGCTTACAGTTTGCAAATTCAAGAGTTGGGGGGGGGGGGGTATGAGGGGGAGCACATCTTTTAACAATGCTATTTAACCCTATAGCTGTCACTGCACGTAATGGTATTTACGTGCAGTGATGCATTGAGGGGGACAAAACAGTTTTTAACAGAAAAAGGGGCTCAAAACTTTCTTGTCTTCCTATCTTATCTGTAATTTCCGCCCATGGTTGGAGTGACATGACTACGCAATTTTGGAGGGGCAACATGGGGGCCCAGTTGAATATCAAGGGGGGTCGACTGCCCCGCCCCTGCTACTAGATAATGTTTTGTGGAGTTTTTTGCTAAACACTGTCTTTGCACTACGAATAAACTCTTTTACGTGATCTTCAGACATCAGTAAAGCATTTTTTCTCACCTCAACCTGAATGACACACTCTGGAAACATCTGCAAAAAAGCAGCTAATGTGCGAGTGTTTTGTTCTTCAACAGTATTTGACCTGTTTGCGACTCTGTTAGAGCCCAACCCCAAGTTAGAAATTCCCATCAGATCATGATGAATTAGTATCAGCATATACATATTGATAAAAGGTTTTTTTGGTATGTATCCATTGAGCTGTTCTGTTTGTGTCTTCCAGGTTGTGACCCTGTGGTACCGACCTCCGGAAGTCCTGCTGCAGTCCAGTTACGCCACACCCGTGGATATCTGGAGCACCGGCTGTATCTTTGCAGAGATGTTCAGACGGAAGTGAGTCAGCATTCGATTTTTGTGATCTGAGTCACTAAGTTAAAAAGTAGCAGAGGCCTGATTACTCATCCTCTGCGAGGTGTGACGTGAGCTCTGGGTTCTCATTAAACTCCTGAAAACAGATTAGATTGCGATTTTAAATCATCTCCATCGTGCCAAGTAAGTTTGATTTGCTCTGGTTCTGTGTGAAACCACTGCCTCGATAACCATGACATCTTTTAACTGCACCTGTGATAGGGAAGCAGTGTGTACAAAGGCACAAGCCTGGGACTCGTGTCTAGTTTTTTATTTGCTGTTCAGGTTCTGAAACTGTTGGCTAAGGTTAGAGAAAGTTAAATATTTACAAAGTGTTGTTCATTTTTTCGGTTTAAGTCAGGCTGACTTTCTCATGTTTGACATAGATGTGGATCATTTCTTCTTTTTAATCACGTGCAAGAAATATTTAGTAAGATGCCAGGACATGATAGCAAATCCAGTGCAAATGTGCAACGAGGCTGAACATTTTACAGATATATGAACATTTCTGCATTCTGCTTCTGACTGAAACCAAAATATTCACGGCACATTTGCAGTCAGTGTGTGCTCTCTGGTCCTGAGGCACGGGCGGTTTTTAGTTTCTCATATATTAGTACATATATCAGTAAAATGAGTTTTAATAAGGGTAAATTGGTTTAAAGAGTAAATAAAAAAGGTCTTTGCCATAAACATTTTATAGCTGTAACTTAAGATTAAGGTTTATTGAGTTAAACTGTATTTTTTTTATAGCTGTTTAGGGAATGATGATGCTTGGTGATACAAATTTACCATAGAGCAGTGGTGGGTAATTAACCAATAAGCTTAATATTAAGATTAAGAACTGACTTCAGCTCAGTATTAATTTTGTTTGGTGATTTAGAAGTTTAATTTAAGAGACTGATCCTGTGATAGCAGCAATTTTATGAACGTATTAGAGGAGCTTTTAAGTTTAATCAGAAATGCTAAGAAGCACACAGCAGCTCCACCTAGCGGTACAAATGACACATTGCATCAAAGGATGAATGCCTAAAAAACGATCCCTTTGTGAGCAGTTCCTATGAAGATGGTGAGATTCTTATGATTCATCAAAAATGCACAGTGTTATGATGTTGTAGCTTTTAGGCCAAAGGTCAAAAATAACCATCAGCTTCCAGCTTTTAACTCGTCTTTGTTCTGTCTGCGTGTTAGACCTTTGTTCTGTGGAGAATCAGAAATGGACCAACTTGGGAAGATTTTTGAGTGAGTAACAAACACTTTCAGTCACATTAACCCGACTGATCATTCTCGCAACTCCTTTGTCACTGAAACTTACACGTCATTTCAGGGTTATCGGCTTGCCGCCAGAGGAGGAGTGGCCGACTGATGTTACACTATCAAGGAAAAACTTCCCCACTCTCACGGCTCGCCCAATCACGGACTTTGTCCCAGAGATAAATGAGCATGGGGCGCAACTGTTGCTGGTAAGGCTCGTGAATTAAATCATTAGAGCGGCTTTGCATCCTGCCTGGTAGTTGATTTATGTCTCAGCTACATACCGAGTTAAAATCAGGGCATTAACAGATTAAGCAACCTCATATCCCAGAAGAATTTCATTTGCCTTAAACACGAGCCTCAGGAATTCAACTGCTGCGATCCTGACAAATTCCTGTGACTCCTTTTGCTTATTCAGCTGGTTGTGTTAGAGGAAGTGCCCTTTTAAGAAAAGGGTTTTGTTCGCATGCTTTACAGAGTGCTGGTTAAAGAGGAAATATGACTTAAATTGACATTTTAAATGGAATATTTAAAGGAGATTTACAGTAAATGTTCATTCCTCCTGTGATTAAAGGCGTTACCTAACTATTTAAAGTAGACAGAAGATTTTATCATGTCTCCCTGTATGATGTGATAAATAATAGAAACACAAGTGCTTTTACTTCTCGGTTTCACTGCAGAATTGGTAAATAGGACTGAATCTGCCAGTTAATCTTCTCTGGTGCAGGAAACATACCTCCGAGATCTTTTTGCTCCATATTGACATGATAGCATCACACAGTTGCTGCACATTCATGATGTGAATCACCCATTTAACCACATGCCAAAGGTGCTGTGGAGGCCATCCGAGTACAGTGAACTCATTGGCATGTTCAAGGAACCAGTGTGAGATGATCTGAGCTTTGTGACATGTTATCCAGCTGGATGGGTACACCGTGGTCATAAAGGGATGGTCATGGTCAGCAGGCTGGTAGGCTGTAGCATTTAAATGGTGCTCAGTGGTTCTAAGGAGTCCAAGATATGCCAAGAAAATAGCCACCAGCAGCAGCAGCTTGAACCATACAAGACACGATGGAGCCATCTTTTCATGTTGGTTACCCCAAAGTCTGACCCTACCATCTGAAAGTCACAGCAGAAATCGAAAGACCAGCTGACGTTTTTCAGTCTTCTGTCGTGTGAATTGTAGCCTCAGTTCCTGTTTTTAGCTGACAGGAGGAGCACCTGGTGTGGTCTTCCGCTGCTGTAGCACGTCTGCTTCGAGGTTTGATGTGCTATGCATTCAGAAGTCTGCCCATTCCCCTCTGACCTCTAAACTCAGAACTGCCGCCCACTGGACATTTTCTCTTTTTTTCTTTGGAAACCCTAGAGATGGTTGTGTGGGAAAATCCCAGTAGCTCAGTAGTTTTAGAAATACTCAGACTGGCCTTTCTGACACTACAACCGTGCCACATTCAAACTTACATCCTCTTTCTTCCTGATTCTGATGCCCAGCTTGTCTTGACCATGTCTACATGCCAGTTGCTGTCATGTGACTGGCTGATTAGATATTCTTTGGCAGTTCATCAAACTGTCCATTAAAGAGCTCACAACGTACAGTGATACACTTCTAACATCGTGCTACTCTTTCCTCCACAGAAAATGCTGACCTTTGACCCCTTGAAACGAATATCAGCCTTAAACGCACTAGAACATGAATATTTTCGGGACGAGGCGACGTCGACTCAGACAAAAAGCTGAAGTCGTCCAGGGAAGCGCGCAGCAAGAGGTAACAGTGTCGGAAGTTTCGACGTATCAGTGTCATTCACCGCTCTGCCTTTCACGATGTCTGCTTCGGAATATTATTTTGTTATTCCCGCATCACAAAAAAAAAGGTAAAAGTCTGAGAAAGAGGAATGAAATGAGGATCGCTGCTATGGTTCTCAATGTGTAAATGTAACGAGTAATAACGTGTCACGTCTTAAAGGACAGTACCAGTGTTTTTTCACGTATCAGTATCGTCAGCTGGCACTCATAAACACAAAAGTCGTGTCATCGCCGACAAAATGTTCCTCCTGCGACATTTCTGGACGTGTCAGATTAGAAAAGCCATTAGATAGTGAGTTTACTGTAGCTGTATTGATATAATACAATAGGAACAATAACATTGTAAGACTGTGACAGGCATTGAGCTGTATGTAAATGATTTAAGCTAGCTGTGTTAAATTTGTGAGGAAAAGGAACAAGTAGAAGTGGATAAGCACACAAGAACGACACACCTTATAAAAATACTGGTATTGCCCTTGAATTAGCTCAAGAAACAAAAGTATTTTTCTATGTGCTGAAAGACTGAATGGGTGTAGTTCATTTCGTGTTTAACATTTGTCTTCTGTTGCTGCAACCATCTGAAATCAGTCATCACTGCAAATATAAATAAATGTTTCAACCACACTGAGGCTTAATTGTGTTTTATTACACAGATTGGGGGTCTGTGGAATGAATGAAACCGAAAAATGGACTGAAATGTGTTTCTTGAATGAACATGAGGTATAAAATTGTGAATCGTGCCATCGTTAGCATATTCAATTAGACGGTACTGTGAAAGCCCCCCCTCACTTCTTTATTTTTGTTAGGTAAATGGGACTGATTCAGTGCAACAAGTGCGAGTATTTAAGGCAAAACAGAGTTCGTAATATTTAATATTTTGTATGACCACCTTTAATCATCAACACAGCCTGAACTCTCTTAGGCAAGCTTCGTCATCATTGCTATAAGTAGTGTCTTGGGAATAGTTCTCTGGACTTCTTGAGGGGCATTCAATGATCTTCTTTGGATGTTTTCTGCTTTTTATTCTGTTTTTGGTCAAGATGATCTCTCGCTGCTTGAATAATTTTGAGGTTTGGGCTCTGGTGAAGCAGATCCGTCACTGATAGTGTTTTGCTGTGTTTTTTCTATTTAGGTATGCTTCAAAAATAAAGTTACTGGGTGAAGGTTTCCAGTATTACGTGGTAGATAAATTCATAATCACTCATAATTCCATCAGTTTTGACACAAACTCCAACACACTGGCTGAAACCATCACAGAGCCTCCACTGTGTTTTACACATGGCTGCTGTACCTCTCTCCTCACCTCCTCCATACCTGTTGATGACAATTTGAACCAAAGATGTCTCAGATCCATCACGCCATCAGACCTGTTGCCACTGATTTTTAGTCGAGTCCTTGTGTATTTTGGCATTTTTCTGCCTCCTTCACTTTCTTAAGGATGCCTTAATAATCCCACCTTTCCACTGAGACCATTGAAGCTTTAGAGAACAGTAGATGGATCAACTGAAGAGGATTTGGGTTTTTCAGATACTGTTTTTTCTTTTTTTTTTATGCCTGCCACTTCTTCATTTGTTCTGCACGTGTTCAGTTTCTTCAGATTTTTTAAGGAGACGCTGCACAGCATGCCGAGATGTGCCATGTTTTCTACTTTGGGAGTAAACTTACATGAGAAAAAATGTGATATTTATGCCTGTCAAACTGTGCTGTTTGTGACATTTTTGTAGTTATATCTAAAGAAATTTGGGGAAAAAATACTTTTTTATATTTTTCTTTTATTTGAATGAAGTTTTATTTGTCTCATGTAGACATTACATTAGTGCATCCATTGAGTTAGGCGCATTTTTAATGCTTGAATGACTCATAGGTCAGTGTGAAGTAGTTTAACAAATAAACAGTAAAGAAAACTTTGAAAGACCTTCAGAAAGCACAGATTGCTCAAAAGCATTTTAAACTTTGCAAGAAAGTCCAGCTGCTTGGATGTGAACTATAAAGAAATGAGAGTTGGCTGAAAGACCTTTTCACAGTACTATACAATAGCAATAGGCACTAGTAAGAAATGCGTTTATAGAGTGTTTTAGACTGTTAAAAGCAATATTTAAATCCCCAGGTCTATCTTGATTTGGTTAGATGAATACATTTACATTAACAGTTAACTTTGTGCTTTTGCAGCATTCCCATTGTTAGCAAAAAGCTCTAAATGTTATCAAGGCTGAAAAATGTGAATTAAGTAAAGACATATGAATGTAATGTTTTGGCAGGTAAGCACAAAACCACATATTAAACACTGTTCTGCTTTTTAAACGTGGGTTTTAACTTTCCATGATTTCCACCTAAATGGCAACCACCTGTGGCTACAAAGAAAACACTCAAAAAACCTGAAAATTAAACAGGCATTTGAAAATAGCGCCATTATTAGCACAACTGAAATATCTGACACATACTGTATATGAGTAATAGCCATTTTTGACTTTTACGTATTAGTTAAGTATGGAAACGAATAGATATCATTCCAGATATGTGCAGAAAGCAAAGTGAACGGTTAACAAGTAAATTATAAAGTACATATCAAAAAATGAGCAACAAAAATGCCAGCGAAGATTTAAGTCGATGAGATAAGATAGGATGAGATGAGATGAGAGCCTTTATTAGTCCCAGAGTTAGCTTCAATGTGTGTGATTGTACTGCTGCTGAAAGAAACTCTACTTTTCATTATTAACTGATTATGATGCTACTATTATAATTTCAGCAGCCTTAATAAATCACAATATGTTTAGTAAATATCTTAAAACCACAAAGGCTTTAACATAACATACGGATGCCCATAGGTTTTACGGCTCGATCTTCTGTTTTTAATCGAGACAACAACAACTGTGACTCTGAGGTTTAAATGTAAGTGTGAGAAGAAAGCCGTTTGCTTGATCCCTGAGTCATGTTGTTGATGCTGACAGGTTCATGATTAAGAGACAAGACAAAATAGGACCTTCTACCTGAAGGTTGTGCATTGCGTTACTTCTAAAGTATGTTTTTGTCCTTCCGCATCTTGTATCTTCTCTGATGTCTTCCACCTAACTTATCATCAATATTTGGAGTTTTCCCTCCATTTCTCCTGCTGTTACTGTAGATAGCTTCCCTCCCTCAAAAACCTATCTTCTGTTTAACATTTTCTATATCTTTCTAATTTTTTTCCCCTTTAGAAACGATCCATCCTGTACATCCTTACTTTCTCACTCAAAGAGGACATGAAGTGAGGCAGAGAGAGAAAGCAGGAGCTGCTCACAAGGAGAGCGGAGAGAAAGAGCTAGAGACAGAGCAGATGCATTGGCAGGAGTAGAGCTGAGGCTTTTTTTCCCTCCTTCCTGTCTCTCTTTGTGTGTGTGTGTGTGTGTGTGTGTGTGTGTGTGTGTGTGTGTGTGTGTGTGTGTGTGTGTGTGTCGGCACAGATAAAAAGAAAATGTGATGAAGGTGGGCAAGGACCACCACCGCCTCACAGCAAGCTGCTCATTCCCCAGCCTGATTGCCCGAGCCGTATCCAGCGTGGATGTGGTTGTGCGGCAGGCTAACGGCGCGTAAGCAGGGGGGCTCCATGGCTCTGTGGCAGTGAGAAGAGGAGGAAAGAAGGAGGGAAAAAAGGAGGAGGGGCTGTGGTGAGCTGGTGGGCTTCCTCTGCCTCACAGACACATTTTATTGACTTGCTAATTGGATGAGGCACTCGGAGGAGAGGATGCAGTGACCGAGAGGAGCTGCTCTCCAGAGGAGGCATACATGCAGAAGAAAGCATTGCTTGGGTTGTGGAAATCGGGCTACTTTATCCCTCTTTCTTTTTTTCTTTTTTCTTTTTTTTTTTTTTTAGCTTTTCTCGAGACATAACAACAGATGTTTTTTCAGCATCTCTCAGTGACCCTCGCACTGTGCATACATAATTTTATGCATGACATTGTCGATCGGAGGCTCCAGCTGCCAGACGCTTCGTGACAAGTGAATGATTTCCATTTTGTTGTTCCCCTTTCACCTGTTTTCATCTTCAGTTGGAGCTCTTTTCTGTCAGCCTTGTTTGATGTGCCATTTGATATGAATGGTAATCCGGCGGCAGGATGATTTCTTCGTCAGATCAAATGTGCACGAAGCCGTGAATGGATACTCTTCAGTGGGGAGAGAAAAAAAAGAAGGTATGATATGAGCAAAAGCCGAGACAAATATTGTAGTAGGGTGGCATTATACAGCTAGTATTAATATTAGCCCTATTCAAGAAATGGATCAGTCATGAATGTATAGACTGTTGCATAATTCCAGGCTGAAATCTGAGGCAGGGACACCTACTCTGTGGAAAGATATACCTTATTTAGATCCATCCATGTGTCTCTGTGTCAGATTTGCTCTGAATAAATGAATTTAAGAAGGAAAGCAAGGCAGAGAGGGAGAAGGATTATGAATGAATCAGTGGTAGAGACCAGTAGTAGTGGTGTGCATTGAAGAGGATTAATGGAGGCATTTACAAAAAAAAACAGTCTAGACTTGTTTCACCAGTGGGTCAGCCTTCTGAATATATTCCATAAATTTGCAATTCAAGTGTTCCTCTATTTTTTATTACTGACTTCCTGTTTTTATTAAGGTTTTAAGAGCAAACTTGGACTACTGTCAAGTGCATTAGCCCGACATCAGCCAAAATCTGCCACACATCATTTGATCAGATCTGTATTTGATTTTGTTTTTTCTTCTGGTCTTCAGTCTCATCCTGGTTGCCATGACCGAGGTGTGCAGGTCTTTTGAGGTCAGAGAGCAGGTGTCATTGCACTGAGGTCTGCTGTCCCAATGAGCAAAGCGGCCAACCCACAGAGACGCACCACCTACCTCATATCCCTCACTCTGGTGAAGGTTGAGGCTTTGCCAGAGGATGTAGCAGGAAGCCAGACGGAGGCTCTTCCAGAGGGGGAAGGGAGCCCTAAGAAGGAGGAAGAGGAGGAGAAGGAGGAGCTGAACATTACTCCTGACAGGGAGGAAGAACCTGTGTGTTTGGAAGTGGCAGAAAAAGAAAACACAGAAGTAAAAGAGGAAGTGGAACAGGTGCGGGTCAAGTATGGCAGCCCTAGTGAGAACAGAGGGAAGCCTGAGAGGAGGGATGGACACCAAAAAGACACTGTATCGGTTGGTAAGAGCAAAGACGCTTCTTTTGAACACCCACCTGTCAAGCAAATGGTTAAAGTATACGGAGGAACTACCACAGAGGGAACTGCGCGCAGAGAGGGACCTCGCTCAGATGCCTTGCGCCCTAAGACTGAGCTCTACCGGGAGCCCCCCATGCTCTTCTTAAAGGGTGAAAATGGAGCGGACTTGAGCGGTCGTTCACGTTGCAGCCTCCCCTTTTCTGTCCCATCACAGGTCAGCCCACGTCCTGAAGTCTTGATGAGATCCCACGCAGGAGGTAACTCTGCATGGAGGGAGTTCAGAGAGACCAACACAACAACCTTGTATCACTCTGCAAAGACTTTGGACAGAAGGGATAACCGCTTTGGGGACCAGTCCCCCTTAACAGCAGCTACAACCATGGGGCCTTATAGGGCGTCCTGGGCCGACAGCGATGGCAGGGGGGCGCTCATCCGTCCCGGAGCTCCCGTCAGTGGAGGATATTCAGGCATAATGACCCGGGACAGCCCTCAGGGGGAGAGATTTAAGACAGTTTCCGTTTCCTTATCCGCTACCGACATGTCCAGGGCTCAGAGAAAGCCCACAAGTCGTACCCTGGACAACAGCGACCTACATTGCCTCTCCGAGGACCTGAAGAAGGGAAAGGAGGGACAGGGAGGAACAATCCACCGTGCTCCTCCTCCTCCCCCTCGTGATCGTAAGATGCTCAAGTTCATTAGTGGGATTTTTACCAAAAGTGCAGGCGTGCCAGCCGGCGTCAACACTCCACCTCCGCTGTATCCACCTGTGGAGAGAGGTTCGAGTGAGGAGGAAGGTAAGGCAACCTCATGAATCTACTATCTCTTCATACAAATGCAAATGAAGGCTGTAAACCAGGGGTGTCAAACTCAAATACACAGTGGGCCAAAATTCAAAACTGAAACAAAGTCGCGGGCTAACGTTAATATTTATTGAAATATATTTATTCCTCCAGATATAAGAATGAATCTTTTCTTATGGACTCAAACACGTTTGCTGAAAAACTGAATATGGAACAAGCAAAGCTTAATACTAAACAATATATATATTAGCTGTATAATACCAGTAGGCCAGCTCTAATAGTAATTTGGTATGGCTTCGCGGGCCAAATGTAATTAGTCTGCAGGCCAAATCTGGCCCGCGGGCCAGAGTTTGACACCTATGCTGTAAACAGTAGCACACCAGCACCCCTTTATTTGACAGTCTCACTCTTCTGGACTCTTTTGACAGACCCAGACCTAAATTAACACGTGCTTAAGAATCAGAGTTTGTTGTACATGGCGAACAATATGAATGAGATCTCTGGTGTAAAAGTGGCAACAACAAAAAAATCATTTCAGATATATTTTGTTTCACCCAACAGCAGTCCCTTGGGAGGAAAAAAATTAGCCAATTAAGATGATTAGTTTATTCTGTGTAATTAAGTAGGGTCCCGTATTTATTACCCATGTATATTGCCTTCTCTGGAGTTTGTGTGGAGCTAAACCCCTCAAAAAAACAAAACCGCCCCCTCTTAGTTATGCTCGAATGCGCTCGCTTATTTATTCACACGTTTAATTTATGTGAAGCACTTGGTGAAAGTTCCACGCAGACACAAGTATAGAGGAAAAAAATGCATTATCATTACTTTAGTTTGGCTTAACGATTTGTGTGAAACATCTTCTGTAATTGTTTCCTTTGCATGTTTCTCTGGGGAAATAGAAGACTTGTGTAAATAAAATAAAAAATAAAAAAAGCTAACATGAACATGTGGTACCTTTACAAGTGAGCTTTGTCACTATTGTTGTATTGCATGGTAGGTAACACCCGAAGGGCTAGAAATGTTCCAGTTACTTAAAGCTAATAGGTAACTTTTCCTATTTAGTGAGATCAGATGAAACAATTCCACTTATTCGTGGGCTCTTGGTGTATTTGAGGTTAGTTTTAGGGTGGAATAATAATAAATATGTAGTCATAAACATATGAGGTGATCATGGGAGATAAGATTAGAAATGAGTGCATCAGAGGGGCAGCTCAGGTTGAGCAGTTTGGAGACAAAGTTAGAGAGGAAGGCTGAGATGGTTTTGACATGTGCAGAGGAGGGATAGTGGATAGTGCACTGCACAAAGGATGTTGAATACGGAGCTGCTAGGAGCATGAGGAAAAGAATAAGATCACAGAGAAGATTCGTGGATGCAGTGAAGGGAGGACATGCATAGGGTTGGTGTGACAGAGGAGGATGCTAGGGGTACGGAGATGAAGCAGATTATTCGCTGTGGCGACCTCTAAAGGGAGTAGCTAGAAGAAGAAGAAGAAGAAGAAGAAGAAGAAGCAATCATAATAACATCTGAGGAAATAGCATACCTTTGAGAATTTATAAGAATTACAACGAAAAGCAAATAATGATGTTTTTGTATCTGGACATAGAAAATAAATACCTGAGTGTTTTTCTATGGATGAAGAGTATTTGTTTTTAAGGTTAAGTGGTATATGTCCTTTCAATATTCAATTACTCTTTCACGGCACAAGTGGGAAAAACACAGCTACCGTAATGAACATTATGCAACATTATGCACTCCACACTGTATATAAATGCCACTTGTTTTGCACATATTCAACTCTGTATATTTTATATATTTTATTATTATTATTTTTTATTTATTTATTTTTTTTACTATTTAATTTGTAAAAATGTGTATACACACACACACACACACACACACACACACACACACACACACACGTAGGAAAATATTTAGTATACACATCCAGAAATGCATACACTATTATATATTGTACATATATTTATTAGTTTCAGGTTGGCCATTCTTGTATTTTGCTCGTTTGTGTTGTTGTGTTTGCACATCTCTGTTGCTTGTGGGGCTCGCACACAAGAATTTCACTCGCATGTGCTGTGCCAGTGTGCCTGCACATGTGATGTGACAATAAAAAGTGATTTGATTTGATTTGATTTGATTTGAATTTGTGCTGCTAATAGAAAACTTGCTGTCCAAAAACTGGTAAAAATGAACAATTTTGATAGTCATTGCAACCATTTCACATTTTTATTCGCTGTTCTCTTTGTGTTTAGCGGTTTTGGACCTTAGAAGCAATTTAAATATATCACCTTGTTTTATTGACCAATCATCTATTTAAGATGGTAATAGATGATGAAAACAAGCTTGTTGGTAATCATTAGATTTGCAGTGTAAAAAGTAAATGTCAAGTTAATATCTTAGTTAAAAATAGAAGCTGGATCTGATGTAGGCCTGCAGGATATCTGATGGAGAGGTGATTAGAATATCAGGTCACTGTGAATTTATAAACCTATGGCAAGAGGGGGGAAATTACAGCAAACTTTCTTAGAGAAGGGGAAGAGATTCAAAGAGATTTTTAAAGTAAGAGTGTTTCAAATGTGTACAAGCTGTTCCTCTTTGGTAAAGCTGAGGCCATCACAGCAGTAAATAGCAAAGATGGGGTTTTTTCATGTGAAAATGCTGTCATGTGTCTTGAGTGCTTTGACTCTATGTTTGGGATATCAAACAAACAGAAATGTGTTCAGTGTTCATGATGCAACTCTATCAATTTTTCATTTTTTTTCTTTCTTTAAAAAAAATCTTTGACAGGGTGTGTAGGATTTGGAGTAAGCCCTGAATAATTTGTCGGGAGTAAGTGGGACATGAATAATTAAGGTTTGGGATACACAGAGCTGTGTTCATCGGCGGAGCGAGGGGAGCGGGTCCCCGCCACTTCCTGCTCTGTGCGTGGAGTTAATCAGCCTTCAAATGCAGTCCATTCATTTGTCAGCGTTATGTTGTGTCATGATGAGTCTGTAATTGCAGCTTAAAATGTCAGCGTTCTGCTGGCGGACAAACTCGGTGATTTTGATGCAGAAAATATTGGCCAACACCGGCAGAATGTGAGATGCGCGCAGTTTCGTGTTTTCAGGTGGACATCACGTCTCCATGCCTCTCACACACGTCGCTGTATCCATGAGAGACCGTTTATCGTATAGAGACCCAGGCTTGGATGGAGGCTTCTGGAAAATGGAGTTGCCATGGCAACAGCAAGCCGCGAGAGGTGCTATTTGGTCTGTGGTGTGACGCTCTTGATGGAGGGGAGTGTGGGTGCAGGTGGGGGGGATTGCCCAAAGATGGGGACGAGGGAGAGTGGAGTCGGTTTAAAGTTAGTATCTGTGTCCCCGTGGAACCAGGACGACGCTGCAGCTCGCTCCACCCAGCTCAGCGTGACCTGCCAGCTTCAGAGAGTGCGCGCGCGTGTGTGCGTGTGCAAGAAATGTCTGTGTCATTGTCTCTGGTGAGACAGTTTCCTCATCACTGTACATCTGTAAGCACTATCTATTTTGCCCCCGCTGATGGGGATTTGTGTTGTTCCTTCAGCTTCATATTTGCACATGTGTCCTCTGTGGCTCTGTCTGTCTGTCTGCCCCTCTTTTTCTCTCTTTTTCAATGTCCATTCACCGACATCTTTCTGTCAAAGATAAAACAAAGGAAAATTCAGCCATAAAACCAGATCCAGAGCCTGTTCGCTACAAAGATATGCTTTATTTATAATGCAGCGCATAAAGGCATTTAAAGGGTAAAAGAAAAGCTGCAGATAATAATAAAATTGTAAATGAATTAAAGTTTTTAAAAATCTCTTTGTTTTAAAGAATTCTTTTGGCTGCCAATTCCTCAGCCCATGGGGATATATATATATGTATATATGTATATATGTGTATATAGATAGATAGATAGATAGATAGATAGATAGATAGATAGATAGATAGATAGATAGATAGATAGATAGATAGATAGATAGATAGATAGATAGATAGATAGATAGATAGATAGATCTCACTGGTATAAAGCCTGAAACTAGTTGAGGTTATTATATAATATTCCTGCTGAATCTTGCATTTCTTTCAAGACAAATTTTGCAGCTCAGATTAAGTGACTTGTGATTTATACTTCTGTAGAGTCTGGAAAAGAAATATATCCATCACCTCAGAATTAAATTAAAGGCTGAGCTACAGAGGAACAAAAATAAGAATAAGAATACATTTTAACAGTTGCCTTGGTACTCTACCTCCCACACTAATACTGCTGTCTGTGCTGCTGGTAAAGAGTTTTTATCATGTAATTTGTCCACTCTACAAAATATTATTTCAGCCTGTGACTGTAGGTTACACTGAGTGATAGAATTACACAGTACAGGATTTGGTATTATGATGACAGTTAACCAATGTACTAGGTACATTTGGCCATACTCTCGCCATCATTTATCACCGTGACAGTTTTTAATAATTCTCAGTCATCATAGTTGACTGAGAATTAATGTTCATAATGTTCTGGTGATGTTCATATCGCTAAGAGGCAGTGACAGGAAAGCAACACAAACAGCTGTTTTTGCAGGGTCTAGTCAATCCACAAAGTGTGGTTAATGTAGCAAATATATTGTTAAAAATGCAATGAAAGAAGGTGTGTTGTGTATGAAAGTTTTTCACAGACAGTTCCTTCAGGAATGAAATATAGGATGGGAGGTAAATAGTGACTCAAATAGCCACTGTCATAACCGAGGTATGCAGAAGAGCATCTCAAATCTTGAAGCAGATGGGCTACAGCAGCAGAAGAACACACCTGGTGCCAATCCTGTCAGCTAAAAACAGGGAATTGAGATTATAATTCACAGTGGCTCATCAACATTTTGAACAAAAATAGATGCCTAGTAACTAAGTGAACACATTTTCTGTACAATAACAACGTTAACAGACGGAGGATTTAGTGCGCTCATCTCTAGAGTCCGACGTCTGCCGCAAGTTTAAAATGATGCTGATTATGAGTTAGCTATCATAAAGAGACATTTACTTTCTGTCTCCTCTCCTCCTCTAAACTGATTTCAACAAACTGTGTACACCCAGAGTCAGCCCTCAAGATTGTTTTCATACAAGGAAAATCTCCAGTGCAGTAAATCTGTGTGTTCCTTGAGTCCAGTGTTAGAGGATTACTCAACAAAACATTATTTCGCAGAATGCTGCATGAGCATACGTGTTTCTACAAATAATTCTGAAACACTGTGACTTATATTTGACTCAAATCTTAACCCACTTTAGGTTATTTGACTTTCTTATGCAAACGATCTTCCATCACAAGCCTTTTGAATCAGGTTTCATCTTCTCGATACCACAGAGCACCGAGTGGCATACTCGGTCTTGTTTCAGTTGACACTGACTTCTATAAAATTCATGAAATGAGGGGAACTGCACAGGGAATAAAATGAATTATCTCACTCCAGCTGGCTCATATCTCTTTTCTTTTTCTTCTTTTAGTCTTCGAGGGTGAATAAAAGAATTAATGGCTCGTTAAGGTTGGTTTTGCCAGTTAACCACAGTAAGAGGGAGAAAAGAAGGTGGTTTAACAATGTTAGGGTAAAGTAAAGATACCTGCCATGCTGGCTAACTCGTATAGACTTGCCCATTTGTACACTTGATTTAATTTTCTGGGTGCTCACAGTTGGGGGAGTGACAGCCTCTTTGAGCTCAGAGGGTGGATGGGGGCGCTTGAACATTAATGCTGCTCACTGTGTTGGATCCACAGATAGTTAGGCCAAACCTGGCCAGCAATCATTCTACTGCTAAGTGTTTTTGGGACATTGTGTGTGTTTTAGAAACTCAAGGTTTATTATTATAGTTTTCTGCTTTATCCTGACTCTGAACTGAATCCAGTGACTGTTTTAGACCGTAACAATGCTGGAGACACTTAAAGTCATATTTTTTTTTTTTTTTTTTATTTCAAATGAGGCTAACTAACTGTGGTTTTCACTCATCATCAAAAGCAACTTCATGGTTGCTAAGTCTGCTGTAAAATGTTACCAAGGGTTGAATTGTTGTGTTAAAGGGTTGAGTAGAGCTATTTTGCATAAAAATAGCAAGAATATGTTTAAATATAAATCTATATTTTAAGTCAAATTATTTATTTAGGGGGCAGTACAGTAATGCAGTGGTTAGCATCACCTCACAACAAGAAGGTCTTGGCTTTGAATCCATCGGCCAGCCGAGTGCTCCCTCTGCGTGGAGTCTAAATGTTTTCTCCGAAGACTCCGGCTTCCTCTCGCGATCCAGAATGTTAGGTTTACCAACGACTCTAAATTAGCCATGGGCGTGAATATGAGCGGTACTGGTTGCCTCCATGATCTCTCCATGATAACCGTGTGACATACTGCCAGCCTGTCCACGGTGTACCCTGCCTCTTGCCCGATGACAGCTAGGATAGGCTCCAGCCCCCATGCAACCCTGACTTGGGTAAGATAAAGGTCAGGGGTGGATGAATAATGTATTTATACTAAATCCTACCGAACTGACTCCAGATCAGCACATACACCCCTATAAAAACTATCAACTTAGAATATTGGGCCTGTTTTTAGGCTAGTTTTTATTAGTCACTGGGCTGCCTGCGTCTCACACAAACCCCTCAAAAATGAATGTGAGGAGCAATACCACCCAAAATAGCACATAGACTCAAAGCAGAGGAATACCCAAGTGCTTTATGTCCTATATCACGTTATATATATTTGTTTGTTTTTGTTCCTGTGTTTCAACTCAACTTTTCACCGATGAATCCCGTCTTCCTCTGTTTTTGCTCCGAACGTTTGCCCTCAGTTGTATGCACCAGCAGTCAAGAATGGACGATGAGCCAAACTGTGCAAGAGCTACATCTGGTAAGCAGGAGACTATAGTTTTTACAAATCAGTTTGTGGATTTAATATTGAATTTATCATTTCTCTCTCTGTCTCTGCTCTTCAGGGTGTTTTGGGTGGTCTGTGCAGTGGGAAGTCTGCTCTGGTCCACAGACATTTAACTGGAAGTTACCTCCCACTGGAGAACTCAGAAGGTTGGTTTAACATCTCCACCCATTAAGAGCAGAGCTTTGTGAATTCAGTTCAGATTGATTTGGTTTAACTTATATAGTTGACAACAACAGTCATCTCAACTCTAAAATGTAAGGTAAAGGCTGAACACTATTAAAGTCAGATCTCCGACAAGCGACACCTGAGTCTCCTCCAGCAGATGGATGCTGGCTGTTTCTGATTTAGATGATCCAGGATCATTCTTTTAATCACTTTAATCACAATTTTAGTGCTGTAAATATCAAATGAGTTATTATGTAAAAGCTTTAAAAACATTTGTTTGTTCCAATATTTGCCAGGACGCCAGTATATTAAGGATGTGCTAGTTGATGGTCAGAGCCATCTGCTGATAATCAGAGAAGAGACAGAACTCCCGGATCCTCAGGTGGGTGGAGAATCGAGCTGAACTTGTTTGAGGGCTTATTTTTAATAAGAGTAAGTATTTCTTCCCTCTTGTACTTTTTGACTGCTATTATTTTTCCCTTTTGTTAGTTTGCAAGTTGGGTGGACGCAGTAATCTTGGTCTTCAGTTTGGAAAATGAGGCCAGCTTCCAGGAAGTTTACAAAATCTATCACCAGCTTGCAATCCATCGGCCCGTAACTGAGATCGCTTTCATAGTTGTCGGCACTCAGGGTAAGATGCTCACGCTCAGCATCTGTGCTTCCTTTATAATGAACTCTCGTTGTAGTTGGGTGATTTTTGCTTATTCCAGATAAGATCAGCAGCACCAACCCCAGAGTGATAGATGATGCCAGGGCCAGACAGCTCTGCTCAGACGTGCGGCGCTGCACTTACTATGAAACCTGTGCGACGTACGGCCTCAATGTGAACAGAGTCTTCACGGATGGTATGTACGTCCGTCATATCCAGAACTATATGGTGTGTGGTGCTGTAGAGGATGGACAAATATGAATTTTATTGGGGACTAATGTTTCATTTTTTAATTTAACTTCTGGGTTTGTTTGTTTTTTGCCACAGCTGCTCAGAAGATCATGGCAGCTAAGAAACAAGCTGCCCTACTGGCTTCTTGTAAATCTCTTCCCAATTCTCCCAGCCACTCTGGAGGCTCCACCCCAGTCTCCGGTGTCTTTCCAGGACAGGTAAAACCAGCACCTTACCTGTTGTCCATAAGAAGCAGCTTTTGTTACTCTATTTTCTGTATTTCATTTTGCTGTCAGGCTATTTTTAAAGTGTGCATGCTGTTGTATCAGGCTTAGCTATTTGCTCCTTCTGCTCAATTATCACTTCATCTCCTCCGTCCTCCTCCTGTTCCTGTTTTTTTCCCTCTCTCTCCCTCTCTTTAGGCGAGTAACGGTGGGCAGAGCAGCGACTACTCGTCCTCACTTCCCTCCACTCCTGTGATCAGTCACAAAGAGATTGGCAGAACACTGAGAGGGGAGAAGCAGGACGGTACTACACCTGTCTTGGTCCGTAGCGTCCGAAGACGCACCACGAGATTTGCGGTAAACTTTACTCAGTGCAAGCTCCAATCATGCTTAGAGACCCTTTTGCATTTTTACTGTCAATCTTCTTTCCTCCACTTTTTTTCTTACTCCAAGCCAACCCTTCGGTAGGTTTCCATGTTTAGAAAATGAGCTGTAAACACTTGGCAGGACAAACCAAACCCAATGCAGGAACATACTTGTGGTCTTAAGTTATATAATACAGACAGCTAATTAAGCTGAAGTGACCCTACATTAACTACAGCGTGCTAAATTATCAGCTAACTGTAGGCACAAGCTGCGTCCAGTGATGCAAAATAATTCCAGTAAAATTGTTTTCCTCATCAAAGCTGAAGCACTGACTTCTTCGTTTTTCTGTTTGTGGAATTAAGAAATTCAGGTAACTATGCAGCAAATTATTACTTGACATCGGCTCGGTCACATTGGAAAAGCTTAGTGGTTCAAAATATAATTTTGATGATGCTGAAAGTTTGTTGCATGCTTTAGATAAGTACTGGGCAAAAGTCTTGAGCCATTCCTCATTTCCTTATATTTTGCTTCCAAGTAGCCAGGATTTGTAGCAGTTGCTTTGAGTAATAGTTCTCCAGGGTTTCTGAAGTTTTTCTCAAGGGATTTTCAGAGAAATGTGTTTTTTGTTTGTTTTTTGACACTTTCTTAGTACATATTTTAAACTTATCTTTAGCCACTTTGTTACTAACAAGCTGTTTCAAAAAAGTAATGATCCCAAACACACAATGGATCCCCATCATTCAGAGCCCGGACCTGAACATTATTAAAGTAGTGTGAGCTCAAACTGACAGACAACAAAACAAAAGGCAGCCAACATCCAACGGGGAGCTTTTAATGTCCGTCAAGAAGCCTGGAGAACTATTCCTGAAGACTACTTATAGAAATTAGAAGAAAACTTGCCTAAGAGAGTTTAAACTGTGCTAAAGAATACATATCATGCCATACCATATTTCCATTTATGTTTGTATATCACTGCATCTTTTTCTCATTTTCCACCCTTTATTTTGAAATATAGAGACATGAGGGATGGCTGAACACTTTTCCACATCATTGCAATAATATAGAGCAGAGTAATATAGAGATAGGTGGGGCTAACAGTCAAAGAATATCAACAAATTAAATCCATAGTAAAAAAGAAATTTAACCTCAGTCAAGTTGAATTACAAACACCACTAAGTGCGGCACATTTTCTTACTCTTAAATCCCCCAAATTATTATCTAAAATATACAGAACACTTTCTAAATTAGATGAATCAATATCCCTTCCTACTGCAAAGTGGGAAGCAGATTTATCAGTCAACCTAGACCAAAACTTCTGGTCTCAGATTTGCTTAAAAACCTTTAAATTAATTAAAAATCCCAGTCTGCAATTAATACAATACAAAATACTTCATAGAGTGCACTATACAGGTCATCGGATGTTCAAGATGGGCTTTACATCTTCCAACAACTGCTCACACTGTCAAGGCAATACACCAGACAATTACATCCACGCTCTTTGGTTCTGTCCACCAGTGCAAAAGTTTTGGCACGAGATATGTGAAGACTTATCAAAGTGTCTGAAATGTAACATTCCAACCTCCCCCTTAGTGTGTCTACTGGGCAGCTTAGATAATGTCACTTCAGCAAAGAATATCGCCCATATGGTTTTCACTGCCCTATGCATAGCCAAGAAAACAGTCCTCATGAACTGGAAAAATAAAAATAATCTTAATTCTAACCAATATAGAAATTATCTATTAGATTACATTAGTCTTGATACAGCCTCTGCCACCACATTAGATCAATTGCTCTGGGCCCCTTTTATCAGCTCCATCACCTAGTGGGGGTGGGGGGTCATAGTTTGGTCCCGCCTTCACTGTTGTGATTGGTGAGGGGGTAGGGACAGGCTTAGGGCGTCGGGGGGTTCCCCGGAGGCATCTTCCTTGGGGGGCTCAACCCGGGGTAGCGGTCACGTCCGGTTGGGGGCTCTGTTGGCTCTCAGGTGACTGTTTCCTCGCGGCTGCGTGCAGCGGGGCTAGGGGAGGGTCTGTGCTGACGGACGTGGGTTACTGACCTGGCAACCTGGCTGCCCCTGGGTGGGTCCGGGATGGGCGTGAGGTTCTGGGGGCGCTCCGTCTCTGGGCTGGGGCCCGGGCCGGGCCTCGGGGGCTTGGGTCCTGGTTGGTGTGTTGCCGGGGTTGTGGGCGGGTGGGTGCATGGGGGCCCGGCCCTGGAGCAGGGTGCCGCCGGTGCGTCGAGCCGCCTGGGGGGCTCTTCAACTGGTGGGGGGGATGGTCACATCTTGCAGGAGCTTTCTTCTCTTCAGGAACTCTCTGCAGGAGGGGGAGATACAGGAGAGGTGGAGGAAGATCTCAGCCTGGGCGTTTACCGTCTTATGTAGTCTGGAAGATGTGTGGATGGTGGGGTGGGTGCAGTTTTCTCTGTGGTGGGGTTGGGTGGACTGTCCCGGGCTCTGTGGGGCCGGAGGGCGCTACTGCACTGGGCCCCGGTCTGATGGGCCTGGGCCCCCCTTCCCTGGCGGGTCGCGAAGGGTGGGAGTGCCTACTGGGGTCAGCGGGGGAGCTGGCCCCAGGGAGGGGTTACCTGCCCCTCCCTTCCTTCCCTCCCCATCTCCAGCTGCCTCCCTCTTCCCGCTCCTCCACAACCACCCACACATGCAGGGCCTTGGAGTGGGGGTATGTCACCAGGGTGCAGAGGAGGCTACCCCCCCCCCCCCCCCCCCCCCCCCCCGTCCCCTTCTGGCTGCCTCTGCCTCAATTTTATCCCACAACTTAGACATTCACATTATTCACACTCTCATTACACATACATATAGGATCTTGGGGGTGGGCACAATCACGGAGTCCAAATTACCATCAGGGTGTATACCTCACCCCTGACGTCGTTGCCCACCTCTCAATTTTAAATACACTTAGTCATTGAGGGCTATCAGGAGGGACTATGCGCTTACCTGCTGCTCCTTGGCAGGTAGCTCCATGCCCTCCTGGGTTTTAATTGCACCTTAGAACACACATGCATCAACACTACAATGAGCGGGTGGAGGGAGGTTTGGAGTCTTCTCTCACCCCCATTCTCTGCGCCCTGCTGGAGCGGGAGGGCTAGTAGGAGGAGTTGACCGTCCGACTGCGGTCTGGAGTGTGGGGCCTCCCTGCTGCTGCGGAGTCGGGGTGGTCTGCCTCTCCCCACCGCAGGGAAAAGGGTAACACCACCTGGGTCTGGGTGCAATTCCCCCCTCCAGGGGCAAGGGTACCTAGACCCGGTTTGTAGAGTACGCTTGGGGAGTGTGATCGTGTGTACAGCGTCTCTTTATGTCTGTCTCCACGTTGGTTGAGTGTGGAGTGAGTGCATATGAGAGTATGAGGGTGGGAATGGATGTTTGTGTCTGTGTGTGCCTGTATGTCTGTGTCTATATGTCAGGTTGGGTATCAGACGCCACCTCTCTGGGGACACCTCAGGCCCTCCAAGGTTTGGAGGCCTATCTCCACCCACCACCACTTCCCCTGCCGGTGGCGGACTCCCTCAGGTGTCGGTGTGTTGGTGGTTCTTTGTGTCTGGGGGTGGGCGTCCGGGTACACACCGGCTCACTCCTTGGCGGCCGCTTGTCGGGGCCTGGGGCCTGGGGCTCGCTCGGGCCCCTTTGGAGGTGGGGTGCCCCCGGCCTCTCGGCCTGGGGCTCGGTCACTCAGGCACAGCTGGGGGCCGGCGGAGCTCACGGGCGCGTCACTGCAACTCCCCCTGACTTCTGCTGGGCGAGCCCTCATCTGGGACTCTCCTCAGCTCTTACTGGAACAGTGGCGCGGCTGCCCCTCTGTTGGTCTTCCATGGTCTTTTGTGTTCTGGGAGCCTCTGGATGTCTGGAGTTTTGATCTCCTCCATACCCGCTTCACACCCTGGAGGACGGGGCTGTGGCCCCCCCACACTCCCTAGCAGATCATTACATGGAGAAACCTTTGGAATGCAAGCATGCTGATCCACACAGGTATGCACACATGGGTATTCACAGACGCGGACTAAAGCTTTCTTGGCTGCTGCCTCAAAGCACACTGTGCGCTGTCTATCTTGCGTGCTGCACAATATCGTTTATTATTTAGTAAATATTGATATCTATGACTAGCTAGTTTATTGTGATGGTGCTTTGTTTTCTCTATTATTATGTTACTCTTTGTTGTTTGCTGTCTCCTCTGTTTGTTTTTTTTGTTTGTTTGTTTTTTTTTCTCCATACAGGTGACCCAGGAGTTCTTTTTTTTTTTTCTCTCTCTTCCCCCCCCTTCTCACCGTCTCTTCTCCCCTTTGGTTTTCTTTCTTTCTCTCCCCCTCTCTCTCTCATTCATTCCCCCTGTCCTATTTATTAAAAAAAAAAAAAAAAAAAAAATGACAAAGGATGAACTGAAGCTCTGCCATCACGTAATGTCGCATACTGCTGTTTCTGATGTCATTTAAAAAAATAAAAAAAAAATAAAAAAAAAAACAGTCAAAGACAATACACTGGCAGAGTTCATGTTGTCATGTTCCTGGGTCTGTTGACCCAGCGTTTTAAGTTTTAGTTTATTTGGATGTTGTTTATGTTTAAGTTCATTAGATTAGCGAAGTTCATTTGGTTATTAGACTCCTTGTGTTTTCTTCCCCTGTATTTAAGTTTCCCTCACCCTTTGTGTTTCATGCTGCGTGTCTTATGTTATCAAGTTTGTATTATCATGTCTGTCTCATGTTTCCTGTTTTATTTTGAAGGAGTCGTGTGTTCTTTGTTCATTGTATGTTTCAATATATGTTTCACTTCCCCTGTCCTGTCATTAGGCTCATGTCAGTCAGCTGTTCCTCCATGTGTTCACACTTCCCCTAATCACCTCCTGTGTATTTAAGTCCTCTGTTTTCAGTGTCTCATTGTCAGGTCGTCTGTTGTCCACGCCATGCTTCCCATCCCATCCCATCCCATCCCATCCCATCCCATCCCATCCCATGCCATGCCATGCCATGCCATGCCATGCCATGCCATGCCATGCCATGCCATGCCATGCCATGCCATGCCATGCTTCCAAGTTTCATGTCTAGGTTTTTCTTGTTGTTTGTTTAGTTCTCCCAGTTTAGGTTAATGTTAGTTTTACTTTAGTTTGCCTTGCCCTTTGTTTGTACCTTTTTTACCAGCCATATTAAATGACTTGCTTTTTGTTAACATTCAAGTTTTGTTCCCTGTTCCTTAGAGTCTGCATTTTGGGTCCACTCTTCACAATATATACAGTCTGCCTCCACCAGACTCTGACACATGTACTGTAATATCCATTACAAACATTGCATATTTGTAATGTCTATTATGTCTATAATGTAATTATAATATTATATTCACTTGGGGTTTTGTTGAATGCTGTGAAAATTCAGCCTTATGGGAAAAACAATCTGAAATGTCATTAAAAACCTGCATTAACAAATATTTGCATCACCTTGGAGACCTACTCATCTGGCTGACTCAACATTTGAATCTAATAATTAATGCTTATGTTTAATCACATGGATCATACTGGCTTTTAAGCTGCTAAATGCACCACATATATAGAAATCCTTCACTCATTTTGTCAGTGTTTTTTTACACTGGGCAGGCAGTTTATTCAGAGGATTATCAGAACAGCAGCCTCCTGTGTCTGGGGCTGAAGTTGATTATAGTGAACCAGAAGAGTAAAGCTGTGGGTCAGAAAAGCTAAACAGTGGTCTTGCAGACGCCATACAGATGAGGAAAACTACAGAATTAGGGTGGTAATTCTCTCTGCGTTTATTGCTATAAGTGACCAGAGCTGTAAGCATTTGATTAGACACTTGCATAAAAATACAGATTAATGCAGCTTCATGTAAAGCTACAGACAATTATTCTGAACCAGTTGCTATAAATACACACTTATAAGCCAGCTTTTACAGCCAGCAGAAACTTTCCAGCAGAAGCTCTGGGAAATATAAATTAAAATCAGCAGTAAGCTGCCCATTCCTGCCTGATGCAGTTATTGTCCATCCTTCCCTTCCTTTAGGGCCGGAGAGGCAGCGACTCAAACAGAAGGAGCGCAGACTTTAAGGGCGATCTGGGCAGCGGGCGCTCCATTCCCATCAAACAGGTAGGGCACCGATTTGCACTTGATACAGAAACAAATATGATGTATCAGATGACCCTCAGCAGAGGACATCTCACCAGCAGTCACTTCAGACGTGTGAAGCCAATTTCATCGTGTGGCGTGATGAAGTGCTGTGAGCTCCCATTCTGCCCTGATGAATAGTTAGTGGGTGTTTTTGGCAGCCAGCTTTCATTATGCTGCCGTAATATGTGAAATGAACACTTGAGACATTAGCAATAAATTGACAGTCTTCTGTGTTGTCGCCTCTGTAAGGGCATCTTGCTGAAGCGCAGTGGGAACTCGCTCAACAAAGAGTGGAAGAAGAAGTATGTGACATTGTCCAATGATGGCATACTGTCCTATCACTCCAGTGTCAATGTGAGTCGGCGTGTTAACAGAGCGCTCCAGAGCATTATGCTGCTGAAAGCACGACTGATGTTTGATGGTAATGGCTGATGTCTGGTTTGGCAGGACTACATGCTGAATGCCCCCGGGAAAGAGATGGACCTGCTGCGAGTGACAGTGAAGGTGCCGGGAAAGCGGCCGCCTCGCGCCATCCCTGCCTGCGCCCCCCCAGCTGGGCTTAACGGACGGGTCAAAGACGTTCAAGGAGCTGAGGGTAAAGATGTTCTCTATGGTACACAAAAGAGGGAAAAATCTTTAGACGTCTCACAATAGCTAAACCTTATATACCGTATATTTAAATAAACCTCGTGTAAATTAATTATGTCATCTAAAGTTACTGTGATATTGAACAGATTTTGGTCTGGCTAATCTAAGAAGCTCAAGATTTTAAATCTCCATGCTGGTACTTTTCTCTGTGGAGCTGATAAGATGAAATATTTTACCTGATGACCTTTTTCTATTAGAGACAGTGATAAAAAAAAAAAATGTAGATATGTAGAAAAGAAGGCTGCAGAACTGCTTTGTACGTATTGTTCTTGGTATTTTAAGACGGTTGTAAATGGAGGGGTCAAGCATTTGTGCAAACGGGGGGAAATTGCAGCAGGCTGTGAAACCTCTGCAAGACTACAAAACAGCATCATAAGGAATTTTGCAAGTGCTTTAAGAGTGTGTGGGGAAACTAAATCAGTAATGCATGCAAGTGTCAGAAAGCGTCACTGTTTGTTTTCACATTTAGTGTTTGACTAAATTGCTTTATTATTAAGTATGTGGTTGTTTATATGGTTGCTACTCTTCCTGTAGTCCCAATGAGTGCAAGCAGTCTCCTGCAAGTTGAGGAGATGGAGGGGCTGGGTGGTGCCCTGTTCCTGAGGGGTAACAGAGGTGTGCAGCGATGTCCTTCCACACTATCTAACCACGCTCAAAGCATTGGTGAGTATGGGACTAAAAACATGTAAGACAGTGAAATTTCTGAAATGTAACAAAAACAAAATGTTATTAAAAATGTTTCAAAACTACGAAGACAGCGTGGCTGTGATCTTTGAGCCCTCACTGCATGGGTTCAGCAACACTTCACAGCACACTGTCATTAACGTCGCCTCCACAAATGCAAGAAAAATCTTTACTTTGCAGAGAAAGAAAAACATTCTTTAAAAAAATTAGGAAGGCTGTCACCTTTTCAGGCCACAAGCTCATTTAGGCTAGACTGAGAAAAAGTAGGAAACTATTCTGTGGACCATCCAGTCACAATTTGAAATTATTTTTGGGTGGCATGGTTACTGCATCCTCCCAGCTACAGAGAAGAGGGACCATCCAGCTTGGTATCAGCATACAGTCCAGAAGCCAGCATCCATAAAGGCGTGGCACGATATTTGTGCATTTGGCCTGAAAGACGTACAAAGGGTTTGTTCCCATGCAGATGATGTCATTTTCGGGAAATGTCTTGCTTTTTTTTTCAGCATGACAAAACATTCCTCACCATCTGCAGCTGTGTGGCTCCACAGCAAAAGAGCTCAGGTGCCGCCTGCAGTATTGAAAGCGAATTTAACAATATGAAAAGAAAAACATGACAAATGAGGCCCTGAAATATTGAGCAGCTGAAATAGTATTTTGAGCTAGGATGGGAAAATATTTCTCTTTTAAAACAACAACAACATTTGTTTCACTTAGTTCTCATAAGCCCAGAGTTGATGCAACACAGTGGTAAACATGTCCCTGCACCAACCTTTTAAAAAGGTGTTGCTGATATCAAATTTAAAACGAGCACCTATTAAAAAAAACAACATAGAAAAACTTTAAAATCTCTCAGTTTCAGCATTTGATTTTTTTTTTTTACTATTTCCACCAATTTGTGAATGATTGCATTCTGTGTATAAGTCATACAGTGTCCTGCTTTTTCGGAAACAGGGTTGTAGTAATTTTACGTTTGTTATCCTGTCTGCTCGTTACAAGACTCTGCAGTTGAGGGCATCTCGAGCTCTTCCTCTACCAAAGACGTAGGTTCTGCCTCCCCTGTCACGGACAGAAAAAAGCATCGCAGAAAGAAGAGCATGAATCAGAAAGGAGATGCCACCGCCGGCCAAGCAGATGGTAAATGATTACAAGCTTCAAATATGTTTTCATAGGCACCGATCGGGATGTTTCTAATGATATTTGTAGCTTTACTACACATGACGAAGACTTTGTGTTTTTCGCTGATATTTTCTCTCTTCTCTTATGCAGCTAAGCGCAAAATGTGGAAACTCAAAAGCTTTGGTAGCTTAAGAAACGTAAGCAAGACAGGTAATATAAATCAGCTGCGCTGCCTCCACACATGCCAGGCTATCACATTAAGAGTCAAGCTTCTAATTTAAAATATTGACAATTAATCAATTAAATCCTGCAGATCAGCAGCATAAAACTAAACCTTGCTTATGCACAACTGTGATCCTGAAGTGATGTTAATAACCTACTGCTCAAATTTCTGCATCCAGAAATCATTAAAAAAAAAAAAATCTGAGCTCTGTGTTATTGTCTTTCTTGTCTCAGACGAGGATAACTTTGACTTCCTCGTTGTGTCGAGCACTGGTCAGACGTGGCATTTTGAAGCACAAAGTGTGGAAGAGAGGGACTCCTGGGTCCAAGCCATCGAGAACCAGATCCTGGCCAGCCTGCAGCTGTGTGAAAGCAGCAAAAACAAGGCAAGAAACGACAGGAAAACATTCACTCTCTGACACACAGCAATCTAGTTTTTCATTCATTCATTTTATTGCCAGTGACAAATGGTAAATATTACAGACTTCCTGCAGATAAAAAGCTCCTTGAGAAAAAACAAGAACAGTGATTTTTTTTTTTAAAGATCCACCCTAAGTTGTTGTTTTTTTTCTTTCTGTTACTGTCAGTACAATGACTGCGGTCATTCATCACTTTTTTCTTTGCAGAAATAGATTTAAACAGGAGAGTTCATACAAGTTCATTTATTCTGGTTACTGTTTGCCTCTCACAGGCTCGAAGGAACAGCCAGAGTGATGCAGTGGCTCTGCAGGCGATACGCAATGCAAAGGGCAACAACTTCTGTGTGGACTGTGACGCTCCCAGTAAGTCATGCTTGCCTATTTCATCCCTAATTTGACTGCTCTGTTTGCTTTCACGTTTGGAAGTTTTAATCAGAGCCGAGACCTCTTTTGTTGTTGGTGTAAGAAGCTGCATAGAGCGAGGAGAAAATAATTTGCTGCGGACTTGAACTTCTTTGTGTTCGGACTCTAGAACAAATGTGGACAATCACCGTGGAAAATGGGTATGACCCTCCTCCATCTGACAGTCTGAAAATAGCTTTCCGTGCCTTAGAGCGTTCAAAGCGGGGTACTTTTAACTTTTAAATTGGTATTTAGCATATTTGAAAACAGTCATTCATCCGCATGCTATGAGATAAGACAATGGAGTGTGAATGCAAATATTTTTACTGTATGTGCCTTTGTGTGGTATTTTTCACATCCCACACGTACCACATTTTTCATATGATCTCTGTATTGTTTGAGGGCCAGATAAAGAATTTTGATGACTTATCAGATCTAAATTAAATTTAATGCTGAGGTTTTTTTTATGCTGATTTCTCAGACTCTTCTGTTGTGCACCATGGCCGATCGGGCGCATTTTAGTGGCACGCAGCCAAATGAAATTGGTAGACTGTCAGTTTCAAATGAAGTTAATTTGTTGTGTGCACGCTACCTCTTCAAGATCCGACCTGGGCCAGTCTGAATCTGGGCGCTCTCATATGCATCGAGTGTTCCGGCATCCACAGAAACCTGGGGACTCACCTGTCACGGGTTCGCTCTCTGGCGCTGGATGATTTGCCACGAGAGCTGACGCTGGTTCTCAGTGCTATCGGCAACCACATGGTCAACAGTATATGGGAGGCACGCACAATGGGCCACCGTAAACCAGCACCCGATGCTACACGGTAAGGACAAATCATCTTTATATATATATATATATATATATATATACACAAGTTTTCTTTTTTTACAGTATGGACACATGAGCTGTGCAGCTCTTTCTCTGAGTCCACTGGAAAGTCCAGTGCTGTCATCTGTCAGCTGTAAATGCTGATGACTCACTTGTTTCTCTGTCCTTGTCTAGAGAGGAGCGGGAATCGTGGATAAGAGCCAAATACGAGCAGAAACTGTTTGTGGCGCCGTTGCCTCCTCCTACGAGCGAGGGCCCAGACATCACTCTATCTGGCCGTCTTCTGTTGGCAGTGATGGAGCACAATCTCCCCAAGCTGTTGCTACTTTTGGCCCACTGCACTAAGGAGGACATTAATGCCCCTCTCAGCCTGGCACGCTCCTCCCGGTCGCTCTTAGCTCTGCGGCTGCCCGCTTCCCCCCTGCACGCTGCCTGTCAGCAGGCTGATGTGGTGATGACGCAGCTTCTAATTTGGGTTTGTTTCCCTTTGTCTCTCTTTTTTTTTATCTTACACTGGTCCAGCTACGAAGCAGGTATTCTCAAAAATATATAGGGATGTTGCTGCAGTGGAGGTACTTGGTTAGGTAATGATTATAAATTTCTTCATCACAGCAAACCATTTTGTAGAGCTGTGCAAAAATGGTAAAATTACCTCCTCTGAGTCGTTCACTCAGCAAAGAACAAAAGTGGTCTAAATAGATGACTCAGCAGACAACTGAAGGTGATCTAAATGTCTGAAAGGTACAAAAGCTCTCTTAATCGCACCTTTCTGACATCATTTAGGGCAATCCTGTTCAGGCTTAACTTTTTTCCTACACATTCTAAAACTTCCTTGAAGTGTGGAGGATGGGATTATTACATAATCTAATCCACTTTGCTTTCTTCTCTTTTCCCGCCTGCAGTATGGCTGCGATGTTCGGTATCGGGATGCTCAAGGCCAGACAGCGTTGGCTCTGGCTCACAGCGCTGGCAGCCAAGAGTGTGTCGACATCTTGCTCCAGCACGGATGCCCGAACGAGCCGCCCCCATCCGTCGCCGCGACAGTCGGTTTCGCAGCGGCAGCCACATCCAGCTTCCCTGTTGCCATGACACCAAGCCTGACGGTTGCCACGACACTCAAGATCTCGCACAAGAGCGGCGGCACAAGCTTGAGTTACAGCACCTCCAGAAGAGCAGTGTCATAACCGAAATGTGGTGTGGCATAAAGCCTGTGCGTCAGAGTGTGTTAGAGTATATGTTTGTGTGTGTGAGTTTGTCACTTTACCCTCATAGTGTCATTGCGCGTCCACACAGGCCAGCGGGACTGATGGACATGTTGCCAGATGTTGCACTCGTAGAGCCAGATGAGGTTCTAAAAGGTGTCTGTGTGTGTATCAGGAGTGTAAACTGTGAATCACACAGCCACATGCAATCTGCTTGAACGATTTAACCAAAAAAAAAAGGCAAAGTCTTCTCATTACGCTTTACAAGTGACGGTAAGGTAAAAGGAATACGACATCCTCTGCCTCTGCATTCAGGTTTAAAGGAATGTATTTATCCTGTATGGAGGACTGAAAGTGCCAAAATAAAAATCAGCGCATAAATGACAAAATGTATATAGATGAAATACAATTAAAATTATATTAAAATTAATATAAGCAAAGGTTAATTTATAAAATGTGACAGGCTGATATAGCATCTTCAGTTCTTCAATGATCTCCCTAGGCAGTTTTTTCTGTTGTCAGACTGGCATTTATTAACCAATTGACAAAAAGCTGATCCCACTTTAACTGAGGCAATTGTAGAAATAAATATAAAATAAGGGAAATATACAGAAATAAATAGAAGGGGGATTAGGTTGCAAAGGGAAAAAATGTAAAATAAATAAAATTTAAATTTATTTATTTAAATGTATTCTTACTTTTTTTTATTTTGGCACTTATAGTCCTCCATAGTTATATCAGATTGTATGATTCACGTTTCAGAATGCAGTCAGTGTTCAACTTTATTCTCCACTCCATTAAAAATGGCCTCAAAGAAGCTTATCAGAGTATCTCCAGGCCAGACGTAAAGAGCTGCAATAAATTTTAAGATTTGAGGGGCATCTTGAATTTCTAGCGTTAAAGATCGCAACAGTTTTTCATTTGGACTGTGAATGTGTGTTTATGCTTAACACAGCTGCTAATTCAGCTCATAAACGATGTGTAAGCCGACATGAAAAAGGGAGGGCTGTTTTAGAGATAAACAGAGTACGTGTATAGAAAAGCATTGATAAAATACTATGATTCTAAAAAAAAAAAAAAAGCCTAATTTTCCAGAGTGTTATTGTATGATTTGTACAGTTGGTTATGTGTATAAAAATCCAAGGGTTACTCTGTTCAGAGATTTACTGTACAGCGCCCCGGCCCAGTTATTCTTTGATAACCGCCTGATTAACTCTTTGACATCCAAAACGGGAGGTTTTTATGTTACATTTGTATCGGTGTGTCTGACATAAATAATGTATAGGATGTATGCATTATGACTCCAGCAGTAGCTCATTATCAAGGCGAGTGTAAAACTAGATGTGCAAATGAACAAGTGAAATGCCTTGATTTTGGTCGAATGTAGAGAAAAAAAACAGATAAGTTAACTGTTTTAAAATACTAACATGTTTTTCCAGATAATGCAGTTTTTGGTGGACTGTCAGGGTGTTTTGTTTTTTATTCCTGCTGTGTCTAATAGAAAGGGAAAGTAGGGTTTGCCAGATGCAGATGTAGGCTCTCATCTACAAAACCTGGATTTTGAACGATTCGATATTTGTAAACATGCACCAGAGGAATGTTCCCCGATTTAATAGCTTTTTTTAACGGCATAAAAACATCTCTCCTGCGGTACTGTACGTATAAACTTGTGTTTATCTGAAGGCTCAGCTGACTATACATGTCTGTGATTTAAACATCTTCTTCCATTTGTATTCCATTTGTATTTTTTTACTCATGCAATGATTCACAGAGTATTCATTATTAATACACTAAGGCTACTGCCCAAGCTGTGGTGTTTTTGCTTAGAGTTGTGTGTGTGTGTGTGTGTGTGTGTGTGTGTGTGTGTGTGTGTGTGTGTGTGTGTGTGTGTGTGTGTTCAGATTTGGGTTATTTATTGACTTATTTTGTCCCCTTATTAATAAACAGTATAATTTACACCTTGGAGTTTAGTAGCATTATAAACACTACTAAAATGTTGGGTTGCTTACAAGTGTTTTAGTTTTTCGAAAAAAAAGACTTGTTTTTATCGAACAAAAACGTTAAACATATTAGAATTACACTGTAAATGAAAGTAAATAATCATATAAGCCCGAAAACACTTCTACATAGAGTCAGTGTCACTGTGGCCCTAATGCAAGTTTAGAAGATATAAATTTGGCTAGTCGAAAATCTGAGAATGGCCAAGGAAACGATAAAGATGGATAAGGAAAAGACACTGAGTAAAGGAATCTATGGCTTTTTCTTGTCAACTCTGCCCAGAAGGACAGCATTCTGGAGTCCCCCGCTATACTGCCGACACTGAGACTGATGCATGTAGGTACCATATAATGAAGCTGCCGGTTGAGGACCTTTGAGGCATCTGTTTTTCAGACTAGACTCTGATGTACTTCTCCTCTTGCTCAGCTGTGCTCCGGGACCTCCCACTTCTCTTTCTGTTCTTTGTTAGAGCCAGTTTTGCTGCTCTGTGAGGGGAGACGTGCATGCTGTTGAAGTCTTTAAGTTTTCCTTGGCAGTTTCCCACATGGAATAGCCTTCACTTCTTAGAACAAGAACACTCTAACGAGCTTCAGAGGAAAGTTTTTTATTTTTAAATGGGGCAATTTGAAACTATCATTGAACCCACAAGGCTGATGCTCCAGACACAGAACTAACCAATTCTCTACTAATCAGAAGAGTGCCAACCTAACTGTAAAAAGGTCTTGGTAATGATCAGTCAGCTTTACAATAAGTGACACAGCGTATCAACGGAGGACTAAAAGTAGCTGAAAATTAACCTCTGGAGCTATTCTAGTAAATATAATTAGTGATTGCGATGATTAATGATACTACATGCCATTATCTAAAATTTCGAAACAATTAAAAAGTTATTTTATGAGAATACAACGGTACACTACAAGGCCTCCTACACATTACACCTACAGGACCTGCTCAGCCATGGAAAACCATGCTATGAAGCTCCCAGTGCACAGTTTTTGTGCTGATGTTAATACCAGAGGAGGTTTGGAGCTCTGCAGTAACTGAGTTAACAGAGCTTTGATAGCACTGTGTGCCTCAGCACTCAGCAACCCAGATGTGGAACTTTATGTGATCCGGCATTTTGCTGTACCAAACATCCACTTTGCATTAATATCATTTACATTTGATGGTGGAATTTCACAACTCATCGTTGCAACGGCGGAAACCTATTACAGTACCACTCTCTTCAGAGCAACCCACTGTTTCAAAAATATTTGTAAAGGCAGGCTGCATGGCTACACCAATTTGCATTTAATCACTAATTATTATGAAGTTATTATTAAGCTCTCACAGAGTGTCTTTTGTCCTGTCTCCCTCCCCGGCCCCTCTGAGCATGGCTCTGCCAGAGGTTTCTTCCTGTTAAAAGGGAGTTTTTCATGTGATTTTTAGGGTTTTCTCTCTATTATTATATTAACTTTCAATATAAAGCACCTTGAGGACACTGTTATTGTGATTTGGTGCCATATAAATAAAACTGAATTGAACTGGATCCTCTGTGTTTCTGTTTATACACCTGTGACGAGGAGACTGAAATCACATGAATTCAAAGATTAAGAAATGTGGCCCAACACTTTTGTCCATATCGTGTATCATCGTTAAAAACAGGGACATTTGTCAGCGACTACAAACTTTTGTAGTACATGGTCAGACACAAGGTTCCTGTTTTCAAACAAGCTGAGAGCCTTTTTTTCCTGACAGCCGGAGTCTTTTGGCATTCAGCAGAATCATTCAATACGCAACTACCATAAGATCTTATGACGCAACAAAGTCCTCGTTAAAGGCCTCTACTGAGTCTGCCCTACTTCTTTGTAGGTCATGGGCTTATTTATATATCCATCTCTGATTCAGTTTCTTGGATGCATGATATACCAAATCCCATTTTTTTCCCAGAAAACATTTGGAGACAAAAATAAAAATGACCACTATGAGACTTCTCTATAAGTTAGGGTCTCTCTAAAAAAGATAAGAGAGATCTGTGTAGCACGCTATCAAGATCTCCTGGTTTATAGATTCAAGAGTAGATATGCACAGTCTTTAGCACAGGTATAATTAATATATGTTCACATGACAATGAAATCATAACAGATGGACCCAGACTTAAGCTCTGGAACATAGTACATGTAAACAAACCTATAGTGTGTTTTGCAAATGCTGAAAGAAAAATATCCAAAAAGTAAGTAGCATAAAATAATTAATATACTTCTTTTTGTTTTAGGTTAAAAGACAAAAATAAAAAAATAAATTTAAAAAAACATTTAATGTCTTTTCCTCTTATTTCTCATCTTTCTGTCCCTCCTGTTTGTCCACACAGCTGCTTTTCCAAAGTGAAACCCTGCTGAAGGATTTTCAGGAATATGTGCCAGGAGGACTGGGACAACTAAATAAAGACAAAAATTAATGCTGTACCACTGAGAATACAATTTAAAGGAACACATGTACAGCTAGGATCACATCAGTTTGCTTCAGCTTGCAGTAACTAATGACACTTAGATCCATCCTAAGTGGTTCCTACTTTACTCAACAGGATGTTGGCAAAGAAAAATGTAACAATATAAGAAGCAGTTAGGCCATTAAAGAACTTTGGTACAGTTGGTACATATGGCACACCTTGAACTTACCATGGTTACTATAGCCCAGACGTTAAACTAAGGTGACTGTTGGTTGTTGGTGCCAGTGGGCTGGACTCAATATTATTACACAACCTCTAAGCTATGCAGACGAGCATCTCCAACAACACTTCAAACCTTGACGCAGATGGGCTTCAGCAGCAGAAAACTCCACCCGGTGCCACTCCTGTCAGCTAAGAATGGGAAACTGAGATTACAAAAAGCAAAATCACCAAAATTAGACAATAGCAGATTGGAAAAAGTGTTGCCTGGTCCGATGGGATGGTAGGATCAAAATGTTGCGTAAACAGCATGAAAGCATGGATCCATCCTCCCTTGTGTTAACAGTTCAGCCTGATGATGGTGGTGTAATGGTTGGAGATCTTTTCTTGGCGCACTTTGGTTCCCTTAGCCCCAACTGAGCATCATTTTAATGCCACAGTCTGAGTCCTGTTACTATGTCCATCCCTTTATGACCACAGTGTACCCACCTTCTGATGGTTGCTTCAGCAGGATAACGCACCATGTCACAAAGTTCAAATCATCTCAGGCTGTTTTTTTGAACATGACTGCATTCAAATGCCCTCCACACTCACCAGATTGGGTATGGTAGAACAGAAGATTCAAATCATGGATGTTCTGAGTGATGCTATCACGTCAACATTGACCAAAATCTTTGTTTTCTTTGTTGAATCTACACCATGAAGAGTTAAGGCAGTCCAAGCGAATACAAGCAAGATGTACCTAATAATGTGGCTGGTGTAAAGCTTATTTTATCATCTTTGGCCAGTAAAACAAATACCTTCATATTAGTGATGTTTACAGGTGTAAACTTGAAAGATGTCTTTCAGGAATCTTTTATTTCTTGCTGTCACTTAGACTCAACAGTAGTGTTGCCAAACCTTTACGTCAAAAGAAAATAAACCCATTAACAACATTGAGCTGCCAAGAAGTCCTTTTCGCAAATTCTTCACTTGGAATAAATGCACAGCTGTGTAGAATCCCATGAATAGTAAAGATGTTTTTTAAAAAGGAAGGGAAACAAAAGGATGCTATTAAATTATTAGTGCTTTATTGGTGATGCTTTGATGACTGCAAAGCTGAATTCTTCATGTATTAAATGAATCCCTGAACTAGGCAAAGATTTTGGCGATGAACTCTTTGAAGCGTTTAGCGTACTGCTCTGGATGAACAGTTGAGATCTCAGCTCCTGCCTACAAAACACAGACACACAGTCGATCAGAAATAAGTAGAAGCAGCCCTTTACACTTTGCAGAGCACTGATCTCTCACCCCGTGTTTGACAGCCTTGGCAGCGTGAGCGGCTTTCTTCTTGGTGTCGTACTGCGTCAGCACGTCAATCAGACCCATAAAATACACCTCCCTACGGGGCGCACCTACAAGGGAGCGATTCACAGTGTTTGGCGAGCGATATTGATCTGCGCATATGATCTTATCTTGTGCAGCACAGTGTGAGAGGAAGTTTCGGTGGGTGAAAAAGCGCAGGGCTCCTATCTCGGCTGTCGGGACTCACCCACAGCGCTCTGAATAGCGTACACATCCACATAAGGGTCGAAATCCCCGGGACCCATGGGTTTGAAGGAGTTCATGTAGCCGGTAATGCCTTCAGGGGAGGTGGAGTGGGGAGCAGGAGCAAGGCCATTTTCATCATCCTCTTCCTCCTCATCGGACAGCTCCATCTCCTCCTCCTCCTCCTCCATCTCGGCTCTTTCGACATCGTGGATACCGAGCAGCAGGCTGTAGTCCATGATCCTCATACGTACAAGAAACTGCAGTGAGAGAAATAATTACACACCAGAGACAAGAAACACAAAAATCCCCCACAAAAAGCAACGCCTCTCTTACCTCAGTGTCTCTGTTGAGCTTGTCCATTATTTTCTCCTTCTCTTCATCACTCACATAAACTTTCTGCATGTTATTCATAAAGTCCACATCCTTATAAGTGGGCAATTCCTTGACCTGAAAATATAGAAAGAATTACAACATTCATTCAACAGCATTTTTCTTTTCATCAAAACATTTATAGCTTCTCCATTTTCATATGATTAAAGCCAAATAACATTTTCATAATTTTGTTTTCTGAATCAGTACAGATGGAAATATCAAAGGTTCCCGCAGCTCTGCAGCTAGTCAAACTTCCTCTATTAAACCAGATATTTCTTCATCTTTTTCTTTTTTATCTAGGTCAGCGTCGCTGGAGGCCAAACAGAGGGCTTCTGATGTTTATAACAGCCTGTTGCTAAGTGATTTTTCTGTGAGAAGATTCAAGAAAGTCTAATCTTAAAATCACATTTGTCACAATGCGCAAACAATAACAGTTACACATAGGAAAATAATTCCACACTCTGCCCTCAGGCGCACATTTCAAAGAGAAAAAAAATACATTTTTGGTTTGCAGTCTTAGATGTAGCCTGTCAAACCGGGGAGAGCAGCCAGAATACTAAACACGTCCACATCTTCAGACAGACTGTGGGGGCAGTAGCACACGTGCAGCCACTTCAGGTATGCTAAGTTTTTCTTTCTCACTTCAGCTTTTATCATTTTACTTGCAGTCGGTGATTGATGTAGCTATCAGTCCAAACGTCAGACAATGTTAGGCAATAATCAGATGGTTTTTTTTCACAGAAATGTTGCCTTTTAGTGGCGTATCATTATCATTATCATTATCATTATCATTACGCCAAGTACTGAACAATTGTTTGTTAATTTCAGGTTACACAAGTCTCAGTGAGCTAAAATCAAAGTTTAGGCTGAAAGACTCACAGTTTTTCAGGTAAAAGCTTTTTTGGAATCACCTTGTTGGTGCAGAAATGCTATGTTATGCCTGTCTCTGTTATTGTTTTCATAGATTCAACTAAAGAAATGGGAAGAAATTATATGTTTTTGTGACAGACTGCTATTAACAAAGATGTGTATTATGTGTAGACACAACACTGGATCATCCCTTGGGTTAGGTGCATTTTTATGCTTGAATGATTCACAGGTCAATGTTAAGTAGCTTAACAAACAACAACAATATTCCTTTGAAAATGGGCAGGTACAAGGATTGGACTGAAAATGAATGAAAAAGCAGCCAATGTTCATAGAAAATTTTAAAAAGACCTTCAGAAAGCCTGGGCTGCTCAAGACTATTTCAAAGATCACAACAAAATCTGGTCCAGGAAACAAAACGTGACAAAATCGAGGGCTTGAAACTTTTGCACAGTACCATATAAATAGGTTGTTGTATCCTGCTCATTATGGCAGATAATCATGTGAGCTGACTACAAGATAAATAAATAAATGAACCATATCAAAGATGCATACCTAAATAAACCGATGATACATTGTAATCTGCACACCAGCTATGAATTCAATCGCTGTGCAACAGGCAAAGCGCTTATTTTAATGGCTTACAAAGTCAACCTGGCACTATTAATTAATGGACTTGATGAACCCTAAAACTTTACTGTGTTTGGTCTTCAGGCAGTTTGAGCTATTTACTGAACCTCTTTTCTGGACCCCAACAGTTTTTCTTTTTGCCTCACTGAGATATTTCTACCATTTTTATTGGAGTGTCTCTTTTCTGAAAAAGAAAAGAACAAAATATTGTAGAAAAATATTGTAGAAAATGTTAATGATTAAAAAAAAGCATTTTCAAAAGTTTCTGTGACTCAATATATGTCTTTCATTTAAACATATTAAAAAAGGACACCCGCAGTTTTACAAGGGAAGCACTGGTAAGGAGAAATTAGAAAGAAATTCTGAAAATGAATCCTATGGAAATATAGCTGCGTAATGGCTTCGACTGCTGTGGAGATGCTTTTTTTAAACGCAAAGGCCTCTCCAAGCTTGACGCGTGGAGTTGAAAGACGAGTGTTTATCAGTCAGGGTCAGCTGCTGTTTTTGACGTTTCGTGTTTATCTCTCTCTCTCTCACGAGTCTCCCAGCTTGATGTGAGCACAGAACTAAATCACTTCAAAAACTAAAGACCAGAAGGGCACTTGACTGGTTTTGGAAATAACCACCTCATAGATTATATATTTTTCCTTTTAGTGCAACACGCTGTGTTGCACTAAAACAAAACACTTTGGTCCTTCATTTGAACAGGTACAAAAAAGAAACCAAACACATCAGACATCGCAATAAAGCTATTGCCAAATAAAGGTATAATAATCGAGTGGAGCCGAGCTTTTTTTGACCATTTTCTTACTGGAGATGTTAGTGCAAGGTTATCATAATTAAAATTAACAAGCTCAAATGTATTCAGCCACTCTTTCATTGAGCCTGAGTCAGAAGACGTAAAAATAACCATCTGTAATAGATCACTGCCTCTTAAACACTCCACGGCCACACGTGTGCTTTATTTCCAGTAAAGACAAACGTCACTGGAACTCTTGTGGACAACAGACTGACTTTACCTGAATCTGATCTCACCTTTTCTTTAAAACTGGCTTCACGAGACACCAGCGAGCCCTGATGAAAGAGAAGAAAGCGACCGGTGTTACTGTTGAGCCAAAGATCCATATTTGCTCATTACTTTCAAAGCTAGAATAGTCATTATCACTCATGTGTTCTCAGAGATGATACACGTGTGGCCATAAATCCAACAGTCTACTATTAATAAATGGTTTGGGGTGAAGCATAACTTTAATTCACAAGCATTTAACACTCTGTTTTTTAAACTATTGTCTTTAAATGTTTTGGTAAGTTAAGCATTTCAATAGCTGATAAAAGTAATAAGACACTATCATATGAGATACACTGCCTCTGGAGGATTACCTTGAGGTCATACTTCCTGTGTACGTGAAGTCGGTGGCTGAACATGTTCCTCATTACTAACAGGTAGGTGTCCTCACTCTCCACAGTGACTCTGTACATGGCCAGGAACTGAGGGAGGAGCGTCCTGCCGTGGCAGGTGACAATATGCTGGAAGAGACCATCAGTACATGGATTTTCAGTCATGAAGAATAAACATCTGCACGTGAATATAATAAGTTGTGGTTAATGCTCTTCCTGAAGATCCTCCTGTGGCATCTGATCAGCACCGCAGATGTAATTTAGACTTGGAATAATTTACAGGACGAACTCCATTTGAAAACACTGCCTGCATTTCAAACAGATGGCTTCATTGTTATATGACTCTACAGCGTCGTTAAGACATTGCATAAGAGGTAAAGTATGATAACATAAAAGAGTTCCTAGTAAGATAAGGTTTTTCCTTGTAACAGATATGATTCAACGCACGGGTAATATAAAGTCATTTCATAGCATCATAGCAAGAAATGTCAAGAAAGGCAGGGAGGATGTACAGTCCCAGCAAGTAAACGTGGATTTACACAATGCTCGACTTCATTTTTTAATCAGCTTTGTATTTTGAGACGTCTGTTATACCTCAAGTATGAAAACAGTTCATTGTGATGAGCAACAATAAGTGTCAAAGCCACTGAGCACAGCGTTGTCTGCATTGCATTTGTGCACTGGAGCGTCTACAAGTGAAACTGAGCTAATTCTGATGGACTTGGAGTTGGTAATATACTGAATGACATTTGTGTCAAACCTTTAATTAGGATGAAACAAATGGAGAATTAAAACTAAATTCATTTAATAAAATACTCTGTTAAAATCCATCAGATTCTCCTGTGTCCTATTGTTAGAGTTGTCATATTGGTAAATCTATCACCTTACAAAGCTAGTTAACTGCTGTGAGATTTTCAGTCTGTATTGCGTGTTTAACCTCTTTGTATGAACAGTCTGATGTCATTAACTTATTAATAAATGTGGCTGATTCTGCCAACAACACCCCTTTCACGTGAACATGGAATGAAAGCCCTGGAGGAAACCGGCTTATCTTGAGTGCCAGTGTTACAGTAAGTGAATCGACCCCCGGGTACGCTGAGGGAGCAAGGCATACCTGAATGCACTTAACATATGTCAGAACAATCAGACATCAAGTAAAAATGAAAGAAAACGAAAGTTAGGAAGATATGCTAAATATGGAGGCAAGAAGACTCAAATTAAATATGAAAACAGACTCATGGGGACAATGGAGGACAAAAACACAAGCACAGAAACTGAGGGAGGAAAAGATAAGGAGACAGCGAGGGAACAAAACACACAAGAAATATCAAACTCAAAATAAGTTGGGGTTCTAAGCAAGAGCCCCAAACTCCAAAGAAACTGAACTGGGAACCAGAAGAAAGTTCAAGCTCTCATAAAAAGGCGTGTTTCACATGTCAAGTGATTCTTCTCACACAAATGATCCCTGTGACTGTTGCCTGCTCCAGTTAGAGCCATTATCAGATGATCATGATGTAAAGTGGTCATAAAACCTATAAAGAAATGAAAAAATATGACAGCGAAATGCAAAGTCATTTATCTTGGGATTTGGCAGAGTGGTGAAGTAAACGTTTTAATTTGAGTTAATATATTTATGTTACCACTAAGTGTGCGCTCAGCACTGCTGTTGATGTCTAATATGGTGGCTGCACATTAGACCTCTGAAACTTTAAACTGGCAAGTGCAAATCACTTTAGTTTGTCAGCAGACCAACGTGAATCTGATTTAACTGATTGATAGGTGTTCATGGTGTGTGTTCAGTCTTCCTGCAGCTGCGGTTCAAACAGTGTAAAAGAGGCAGCAGATTAGAATCGGGCATAACAACATTTAAACATTTTCTGCATCACCAGAATAATATATACACACTCTAGTGGCACCGTTTTCACAGCTATACATTTATAGACCCCATTATTAAGAGGTTTTAGTAAAGTAATAGTAGTAGGCTTAACAAGCTGCATATGAAACATATAGCTCCGGCAGAAAATCTATATCACACCTTAAAATGTTGTAAATTAAGCAATCATTAAAAAACATGCTGTTTTCAAACAGTGACCTGTTATCATGATGACTTATCCTGGTAAAAAGAGAGCCGCTTTCATGACACTGAAAACTCTGACTTTAAGGTCAAGACAGCTCACTAACCCCATAATCTTGCTTCACAGAACACCTCTATGAGCTCATATAGCACAACAAAAACAAACCCCTCCAAATTACTAGAATGATAAGAATGACCGGCTGAGTTTATGCACAGCGTGTCTGAGCTGTCGATTATATACCTACACTGGCAGAGTACTGGCTCACATTAGCGTTGTGAACAAGCTAGAAACAATTCTAGTTTAACAGTAGCACTACACCTGTCCTAATCTACTGTGCTCACACAGCATACACAACTCTTGTGGTCAGCATCACTACAACATTTAGATTTTAAATAGCATCTAAAATTTTCATCTTTCCCTGATGACTATCAGTAACAATCTTATTGCTCTATAAGCATTTATATATGATCTTAAACAGAGCCCCGCACTGTACCTGCTGACCTTATTCTAAGGTCTGTTGGACATAGACTAAGCCTCCGTTTGAATTGAGTTTTTATATGAATTATTTATTCTCAGATCATGAAACATCACAGGGACTGCAGATGAGAGAATAAGAATGAAAAATGCCCTTTAAACATTAATTTAATGAAATACTCAATTAATATCAATATCTTCTTGCATTTTGATATGATAAATCTGTTAACCTACACAGTCAGTATGTTGCTGGCTTTCTTTTCAGGCTTCAGAAAGGCTAAGCGTTATTATTAACCAAAGTCCTTGACACATACAATTTTAATACGATATTACTCTTAAGCGCTTTTTCTCTTACATACCCTGATACTGCTTTGTCTGCAGCAGCTATGTTGCTTTCAGGCATATTACCTGTTTAACTTCTTCATATTTTTCCCATAGTATTCTCTCACCTTCCTGTGTAACATCAGCTGCTCTACTGCTCTAGTGCTAATGCCACCACTTTCATGTGACCACAAAGGGGAAACCCTGGGTTAACTTAGCAAGATGATTACCAGCTACACGTGACCGCTTATCCTGATTGCCAGTGTTAGGGTAAGTGAATCCAGATAGCGCAAAGATATCCTGGGTCTGTGCAACTGGGTCTGTAGTATAAATCTCTGATGGTGGTGCGTATTTGATTCTCTCTTGGTGATTTATGAGAAGGAAACATTTTGACAGGTCTGCGAAAAATCGTTATGCCTCAGAAGTAATATCTGTAGGAAGGAAATCATGTTGCACAGAATCTGTGGTCTACATCTGTGAGTCATCAGTGAATTTTTTTTTTTTTGGTAACCCCTCCTATATCAATTGATACCAGTGGTGCCAACTTCGGGCATTTTTATTGATTTTTTGGCACCAGGGCCAGTGTCTTTTCAGTGGAAATGCATTAAAGTGATCTGAGATTAGGGAGTGATGTTCACTGACTGTCACGGCGAGTGAGAGGAGCCGTGTGGAGGAGGAAAAGGAGGATCCACACGCAGGCAGTCGTGAAGGTGTAAAAGGTGATTTATTGAACACAAAAGGAGAGGCAAACGGCAACACGGAGAACTAAACTATACTGGGAAACAACTAAAACTACAAAGCACAAACCTGAATGAGCAGAGGAGACTGATGATGGACAGCAGGGAGAACACACAGGTGAGACATGGTAGAAACACAGGTGAGGCAGGGTGGAATACACAGACGGACCAGCAACTACAACAACGGAGGACATGACTTAAATACACCCAGAGAAACACAGGGGAATTACACACAGGTGGTGGACACAGCTGGGAATGATCAACAAGACGAGACAGAGGTAAAACTGAACACACTCACATGAGACCCAGACCTTCACAATAAAACAGGAAATGAGAACACCACACCAAGACGCAGACCTGACACTGAGAGACAGACAGAATGACACATGGAACCTGAACTAAACTAAACGTGAGATACAACCGAGAACAAATCCTTAAACATGAAACTCAAATAATAAACATCATAATCATCATCATAAACACAACAAGAGAACAAGAAAACAATCCCTGATGCAAACTAAAACCAAAACATAATAACCTCAAACATGGAATAACAAAAACATGAAACTCCACATACTGGGTCCAACGGACCCAGACCCGTGACACTGACAGGCTCATGCAACAGTATCATGGCTTACTGCAAGCCCTTTTAAATGTCATTGGTAACATCAGTGCTCTTTAAACAACAACAACAACAACAAAAAGCTGTGTGAAGGCCTTTTGTGGCACTACAGAAAAGAAATACAGTACAAGCAAACAAACATCATGCTACTTGTTAATATGTCATGTGACTTAGCTTTCTCTGTTTGGTGTGTTATTTTTTTTTGTATCTGTATAACCAGAAAAAGCTCTGACAGAATCATTCTTCAATGTGAATTATTTAATATGCTTCAATTTAAATGTAAAACTGGAGCCATGAAATTCTAACACTCGTGTCTCAGCTTTGATGCTGTAAAACCTTTACCATGGCAACCATGGTTAATGTAAAAAGGGCACATTTTTTTCTTGTATAAAAACGACACAAGGAAAGAGAAAAGACTGGTAGATGTGTGCATGTACAAAAGGATTGCAACCATGCACACACTAGAAATACTATGTTCTTAGTTCAGTTCAATTCAATTCATTTTATTTAGCTCCAAATCGCAGCAACAGTCACATCAAGGCACTTCATACTAAAAGGTAAAAGAGTAAAAGAGAGAAAACCGCAACAATCAGATGACCCCACGTGAGCAAGCATATGGTGACAGTGGGAAGGAAAAACTCCCTTTTAACAGGAAAAAACTTGCAGCAGAACCAGGAGAGGCAGCCATCAGCTGCAACCGGTTAGAGGTGAGGAGAGGGAGACACAACAAAAGACACACTGTGTAAGAGAGCCAGGGATTAATAATAACTAATGATTAAATGCAAAGTGGTGAACAACCACAGACAGTGAAAAGAGGTGAAGAAGAAACACTCAGTGCACTATGGGAAGAGCCCAGCAGCTTAGCCCTAAATGCAGGGTAACTAAGGGAGGATTCTGGGTCACCTGATCCAGCCCTAACTATAACCTTTATCAGAAAGTATAGTTTTGAGCCTTATTGTAAAAGCAGAGAGAGTGCCTCTCTCCAGTATCCAAACTGGGAGCTGGTTCCACAGAAAAGGGGCCTGAAAGCTGGAGTCTCCAATTTTAAAATTGAACCTACTCTCTGACCTTTAAAGGACATATAAACTTGTGTCAGTCCTACCTGGTGATATGCAGAGAGCGCATTATGCATTTCTGCAACCTCCTCACTGGAAATTTCTTTTATAACCAAAGTGCGGTCGTACGACGTCAGCAGCAGGCCCGCATATTTCCCTTCGTCGTGTCTGAGAGGAGGACTCCGAGCCAGAGAAACCTGCCGGTGAGTGAGAGAACAGCATCATGAGATCAGAAGGAGAAGCCTCCTGCCCTGGGAAACCTTTCACATTTTAAAGTGTTGAAACAAATGCAAATATCTTACATATACCAGAAATGTAATGCTGCGCAGCATCGGACCATAAAAAGCTTTGTTTTAACATGCTTCTTACATTGATCTGAATGCAGGTCTGCAGTAAGCTAATGTGACTTTTATCAGCAACAATATGTTTCCCGTAATTGTGTGCTAAGCAAATGTGCACTTCCCAGACTGGAGGATGGCTGTGTGCCACCTGGCGCATGCAAAATACGACACAAAGAAATGCAAATGTAGAAGCGAGCAGATCAATATGCACATAAAAGTTCATGGTTTCGATCAAAGGAAAACACACAGAGCCTTGGATGTTCTCTGCTTGTGCGAGTCTATGTTTTTTTCTAATGGCCTCTACATTTTTGTGAAACGATAGATTTTATCCATATTTATATTTTAGTGCACAATGAAACGCAGACTTGCTGTGAATCATACCTGGAAATCTTGATCCTCAATGCCAAAGCGCTCTCGCAGGTTTCTGAACACTTGAGGACAGTACTCTTTGAATTTAAACTGTCCTGGAAGAGTCTCCCTGAGGAATAATGACAATAACGCATAGATTTAGTGTGCAGCAACATTTTACAAAAGATCTATGCTCGTGACTATTAGCTGACTGAATTATATTAGGGATCCTGCTGCTTAACAGCTTCCAGATCAAAACAAGTTCAGAGAAATCTCACTACAGTAACGGCACTTTAACCTTGGGAAAATATTTTATTGGTCCTCAAACCTCTGTTCATAAGTCTTTACTGAACCCGGATTCCTGAACGGATTAAAGGATTATTGAAAGCCTTTCACTTTTCTAGACTCAGTGCTTATAGAAACCGAACCTAACAACAGACACTGTATAGGACAGCTTTTATAAATGATTATTATACTGTAGCACACTCTGACTGACACTCTTCCACCACTATTTCAGATAAATCCATCAAGCTAACCTTTTTTTGCCTTTTAAATTATGTTGCACAGCAAGTAAAAAAAACACAAGTTAATGCTGCACTTCTAACTTTAGCCCATAACATCATTCTTTCTCTTTCGAGACAATATTGCACTGCGCTCATTACTGTAGCTATAGTGTTGGTGAAGAAAAACACCGTTGCTCTCTAAAGGGGTCTGGATATTCTGATAAGCAGAGACAATAACACCGAGAAATAAATCCTGAGAGGAACAAAAATCTGTGCAGTTTACAGGAAGCAAAACGAGGCTCCTGCAATCATGCAGACAGAGCTGAGTAGAGCCTATGAGCAGAGCACAGTACTTATTGAAGAGGTGGTTGTTGACTTTGATCTTGGTGCTGGCTTTGAAGTCGTCTGGGAGCAGCATGACAGGTACGGGCACCTGGCTCAGGTCATTAATCTGCGCATGATCAGTGGATAAATAGTTAATAATGAACATTTTCATACCCAGGCAGACAGAAGTGCACATTAAACGGCCTTATAGCTACCGAATGATTGACTCCCCACATCAGCACGCTCAACACGGGGTCACTCGCTCGGAAAACCTTCACTTTCTGTTGAACAAAGTGTTTCTTCTTCGTCTTCCTTTTTGGCGCCAGAGTGTTCAGAGGGTTGGAGGTAGCACTGGGAGAAGACATTTTCAGGCAGGTATCCGCGTCTCCGTCTGTGGACAGGCGTTTTGTTGTCTCTGTATGTAAAGTAGGCTAAAGTCCGCCCTGCAGCAGCCTATTAGCGCTTTGATCCAACACCCTGCGAGCCCAGCGCCTTTTGGTCCTTCAGTCCAGCAACGAACAGGTGCAGAGCCTCCCCCAACACGGGCTGAGCCTTCATCATCTTATTTTGTGGCTCATTTTTAAGCTTTGTTAATTTGACATGCTGTCACATTAATGATCATTTTCGTGCAGGCTTGCTTACAGGCAGAACTGCAGTAATTACATCTAAATTACCAGTGCTGTACGATTCTGCAAAGTTTGGTATCCATCCGATACCAAGTAAATAAAGGGCTAGTATTGCCGATACCAATGTCGATACTGAAACTTTTAACTTGTATGTAGGGGAGAGAAGTGTATTTTTTAATGTGGTTTCTTCTGGAGACCTGGAATCTATAGAAACAAAGTATCCATCATATTCTGCTGGCCCACCTCTATTATTACAGCTCTTAGTGGTGATTTGTTAATTATAGTTAATTTTATAATTATATATATATATATATATATATATTTGTTTGTTTGTGACCTTTAAAATGTAGCAATTTATGTTTATAATAGCACATGCTGTGAGGGAAATGTGTTTTGTTTCCGTTTACTTAAATAATTTTAAATTGCATCAGTTTTTTGTTTGTTTGTTTTTTTTATTCAAAAATACTCTAAAGAAGAATATATGCATTTTGTATTCACGTGTTGATGTCATTCATCTATCTTACTCAGTGCGGTGTGGTCAGGCTCATCAGAATATTTTATCATAAATAAATACAATAGTGAGAAACTGATGTAGAATTCAGTGGGTCATGCTGAGCCTGTGCCACTTTGTTAGGTACACCTGTACGTGCAAATATGTCATGGCATTACCATGGCATTTGAGCGTGTAGACATGGCCTGTATGACCTGCAGAAGTTCAAACTGAGCAGAATGGGGAAGAAAGATGATTTAAGGGACTTGACCATTTGCATGGTTGCTGGTGCCGGACAGGCTAGTCTGGTTATTTCAGAACCTGCTGATCTACTGATATTTTCCCAAACAAGGTTTACAGAGAATAGTTTTGAATGGCTGTTATCTGGGTGAAAATGCTTTATCTACTTCAGAGGTCAGAGGAGAATGGCCATACTCCCTTTAGGACGTCAGGGCAGATGGCATGGATACCCAACTTTGTGAACACGATAACTCGAGAACGAAGTGATGGTACTTTCAGATTGGTACAATATGTGGGTCTACTAAAAATCTTGGACAAGTTTGAATATTAGTGACCTCAGCTTCAGTGATCTCTGCTGTGACATTCAGGTGATAGTGTCAGAATAAACAACATGAAAGCACGTATCCACGATGCCGTGGATCAGCACTTCAGGCTGCTGGTGGTGTAATGGTGTAAGGGATATTTTCTTGGCACACTTTAGGCCCATTAGGCCCAATGGAGCATTGTTTAAATGCCACAGTCTGATTATTGTCGCTGACCATGCCCATCCATTTATGACCACAAAGCCATCTTCTGATTCCTGCTTACAGCAGCATAGTGCATCATGTCATTGAACATGACAATGAGTTCACAGTTGCTCAAATGGCCTCCTCCACATTCACCAGATTTGAAGCCAATAGAGCACCTTTGGGATGTTGTGGACCAGGAGAGTTTCATCATGTGCAGCTGACAATTCTGCAAAAACTGTGTGATGCTGTCACATCAATATAGACCAAAATATCTGAGAAATGTTCAACATAGAAATTACAGAATTAAGGCAGTCCTGAACTCAAAAGGGGACCCAACCCAGTACCAAAGAAGTGTACCTAATAAAGTGGCCAGTTTGTGTGGATGATATTATTTGAACTGCATAAGAGGTTAAATGTTGGTTTGTGATGAACAATTTTTAAGTAAATTAATTATCCTGATAGTAGTTATACTCATGATGCACATGCAGAAGTGCCCTGTTCACAGTCATATACACTGTCTCATTCATGCATAAGCATTGTGGGGCCAGTGCAACCCTATGCTTCCTGCTTGGTTGTTAACCACTAAGACTTGTAACACAGTACTTTCTGGTGCAAATTACAGTGGGAGCTGTAATTTTTACACTTCACAAAACCACCAGGTGGACCGTATTGGACCATTCCACGGGCCAGTTCGGGCCTCCAGACCACATGTTTGACACCCTTGTTGCAGCAAATCATAATATTCTTTCTATTGTGGTTGCAGGAACCACTAGACTAAAGAGCTGAGACTTCCTGTTTAAAGGGCCAGATAAATTAAAAAACTAAAACATGTTTTATTTTAAAAAATCTTTAATATAATAACCAATAAAAATCTTACATTTATTTTTGTAATACTGTGTTTCGCCGTATATCAGTCTTGAAAATTAAAAATGCCCCCAAGTCCTTAATCACTAATGGCACTATCAGTGTTAACATAAATAGAATATCATATCCGAAGTAACATAAATAGGATTACATGTTGAGATATTTTACAGCATTGATAGTTGTACAATTACAGTGGTTTCAAAGTTTTAAAAAAATATGGAAAATATATATAAATACACTGAAAAGATACAAAAACAAATAAAAAAAAAAAGACAGACCATATTTTCTAAACTTATTGTTTGGATTGAGAAATTTATGAAGTTAAATGACCTTAAATAACTGCTTTTGTGGGTTCGACTGGGTGTCAAAATGGGGGGGAAAAGACTTTCTCCTGAGCTGATTAGAGAGGAAGAGGAGAAAAAGGGACTAAAAGCTGGCATACACCAGTGTGCAGGACTCATTCCTAATAACAAAGTGTTTCGGGATAAAATTATTTTGTTTTTCTCCACTTTGAGAATATAATTGAACCCACTGAGGCTGATTCCTCAGACACTCACCTAACCAAATTTATTGCTTCTTTAATCAGCCCTGGAGGTTTTAGCTATAATTGGAAAAGAGTTTTTTTCTAGTGATCAGTCAGTCTATAAAATTCTAAACTTGCATTAATAACACGATGTGCCACTGGTGGATGCCGAAAATGTGCCTCTCTATGCTTACATAGATATTCTTTTCAAGAAAAAAATCATAACTGATTTATGGTTAATCAATCCAATAATCAATAGCTGTCATTTACAATACTTAGAATCAGTTTCATGTTAGAACAAATGGGGTTTCCCTTCAAAAGCAAACAGCATTTTTAAATGGCCGCGTGTTATGAGGGTTAACATGAAAGGACATCAAACCAATAAAGTTTTAATGTGTTCAGCAGAGGGCGCATGGACACTAAAGTTTCACCTGATTGTTAAACAGCCTTGTAATAGCGATGTCCTTCTCTCTGCTGGCGCACAGTCACATAAGAGGCACTGTGTTCGGTCCCTTTACTGGTCTGGTGTGCCTTCATCGTAATCTCACACAGGGACTGAAGCTTCAGCCTCCTCGTTGCATTTAACAGCTCAGACCACCCTTCTGTTTAGTGTTTGTAGACAGGGGCATGCCGTTCTTGTCAACGCACCAACACTTTCCTCGCCGCCGCCCACCTCGAGATGACCAACACTGCCGAAAACACAACAGACATAGTAAAGAGTTAAATGCAAAGATGTCTGGTCTCTATAGAATCAATGTGAGATCAGCCCTTTTTCCTATAAATCATCTAATTTGGAGACTCACCTGCTTCTTTCTGAAGAAACCACGCTTGTCACAGTTGGGCATGTAGATATCATGGTTTGACGTAAATAAATGGGCATTAAGACCTTCGATGATTGTCGTTAGCAGCTGACGGCATGGAGCCTGAGAGAAGGAACAGAGTTAACCAGATATATGTAATGCCTACTTTAATTCACTGTCAGGAATGTGCTCTTTTTGTTTTGTTTTGTTTTTTAAACATAGATATACAGTACAGGATGAGCGTTTTTACCTCATCTGGATTCTCAGTAGGTGTACTTTCTAGTGTATGAAAGCAAATAAAAACAAACAAGAACATCAGTTTTTAAAATTTTAGCGTTTATGCCATTAAATTGAGGAAGATTTCACACATTTTGAGATCTTTTGCTTGGTAACACATGTTGATTTCTCTAGTCATACTCCAATTTCCATTATAACATGATAATAACCTGAAAAGCAGTGAGTTAAAAGCATTTAACTTTCGAGATAAATGTGATATTTAAGATTGTATCTCAGCCAACAACAGCAAAATAATAATAATAAGTATTCAATTACTCCTAAATCCATAATGTTTCTCTCTCACTGATTAAATCATAGCTTCTCCCAAAAAAGTAAGCTGAAACTTACCAGCAACATGGACCGGTTTAGTCGGGCTGGTGCTACTGGCATTACTGCAGACTCCTCTGCCTTCCAGCAGGGCACGCAGGGGCTTTGGCTCATCGTCTGGAGGTGCACAACGCAGACCGTGGGCGCAGCTCAGAGTGTAGACGCCACACGGCTCTCCAAGAGCCAAAGTTGTGGCATTTACCTCTACAGACGGCTGCCTCTGTGAGTGCTTTCCTCTGCAGGTAGGACATCCTCTGGACGGTGTGGTCAGTGGGCTTGAACAAGCCAGCTGCAGGAGGACCAGCACCAGGATGTTTAAACACAGCAACATCTTACACTAAAAGTTGTCTGCTAATAAATGGTTCCAGTGCAGCCTCGTAGCAGTAATAAACGGTTCCAAGATTCCCTTTTCTAACTCTGTTCCCAGTTTTGGATAATTTGCTCCAGCTGAGAGCAGCAAGTGATAATGCAGCTGACAGACGCCACTGACAGCAGCTTTTAAAGAGGAAAGGTATGGGAGGGATACGTGATGGAGAATGTTAGCTTTCCTCTCATTTCCACACAGCTGAGCACACCCCATTTGACTTGTCTCTGACACATACACGTGCTCACGCACGCTCATGCCATTTGTTGCCTGTCATGCCACTGGATAGCTATGTTTCCTACATTGACATAAATCACAAGTGATGCTGCGTTTGCTACACCATTGCTCTGCCTTTTCCCCACTTAGAGGATCATTTATCATCGTCATATTTTTACGGAGGTGCTGCTTTATTATGGCCAGTCAATCATGGTAGGGCTAAAAGATGAAAAAGACACTTTATTTTCTGCAGCATAAATTTAGTTTCATTACACCACGGTTTTCAATGGCATTCAAATCTCTAGCAGAATTTAATATTAAAATGATTTGAATATAAAAAAATAATAAAAAATAAGTTAAAATAGTTAAAACAAGGAATAAATCTGGCTTTATAGCCTCAAAAAACACTCCAAATAATAGAAGTTTTTCTCTGTTAACAACAGTAAAAGCATTTTGGCACTCCAACACCTCCAACCTTTTTATTGATATTGTCACTACTTTTTTTTTTAAACGCTATCTGCTAAATCGACAGTGTGTTCTCAGAGTGTGTTTACAGATTCTCAGGGCTGAAGCTGACACTGATTGACACCGGAAGGTTGAAGGAGTGCCGCTGAAGGCAAGATGACTAAGACATCAATAGCCACAAGCTAAAAGTCCCGCCCTGTAAATTCCGCATTTGTGAATCACAAACACATGAAATTAAAGGACAGGATCAAAGTATTTTGCCATAAAATTGATACGTTTAATATCTCATGGTTGCTAGGACTTGTAGGTTTCTGCTTTCATTTTCCCCACCAGAAGCAAACTTACTCTTAAGTTCAGTGTTTATGTCAATTTTTTTCCATGCCGGTTTATACAATTGTAAACCAGCTCACAAACTGACGTTCAACTTCATAAGAAGCTGTGAGGGGGATGCAGTGTTTTGCTTGAAATTTCAAAATCAAGAAAATAATCCAAAAAAGAGATAAATAAGGTACTTTCAGCTGCTCCCTTATTTCCCAAAGGGTTGCCAAAGCGGATGGATCCACATGTTTGATTTGGCACGGATTTTATGCCAGAGGAACTTCCTAATACAACCCTCCTATTTATCCAGCCTTGGGACTACTAGGAGCTTTTGAACCCCTGAGGTTCGAATGGATTGGGAATCTTGGTGAATGTGTTGACTATTACACCACAGAGCCACTAATCCACTAGATTAAAATATTAAAATATCTGTTACAAAGTGAAAATGAAATATGTATAACTAAATTCATAAACACGTGGAATAAAAATAAATTCAATTTAAAACTAAGAATTACCAGGGTCCCGGACCCTCTTAGGTACACTCCCAATAGGGCTTAAAAAGCTGGGATTCTCCACCAATTGCTCTTAGATCTGAAGAAGCTTCTCAGATGAGAAGTTTCAAGAAACTAAAAGAGGTCCAGATGCTTTTCTTTCCAAGCTCCTTAGACAATAATATATATGGTATTTTGATTTTTATATATATATATATATATATATCAAGGACCACTTGTATCTGCAGGGGAATGTTCAGCAGGGTACCCAGCCTACATCTCAACATCGTTTTGTATGCTCTAAAACCAATACTTCAGAGTCTGTTCCTAGGAGCAAAATAATTACCTACCTGGTCAAATAAAGCAAAACCAACCATTTATAAAGTAAAACATATATTTTATTTTATTTTTAAAGTATTGTTGAGTCGGTCACGCTACTTCTTTTCTTATCATATGCAAAGAGAGTTGGATGTAGACGTAAAAAACGCAAACTGTAAAATCAAAAGGGGGAAAATAAAAAAAACTACAAACGGCATCGCTGTCTCACGGCACTGCGCAGGTTAAATATTTCTCTCCGTATTCATCCTCACGTTTGATTGGTCGAGGAGGCGGAACTTCCGACAGCGCTGGCTTTGCATAAAGTGGCATAGTTCACCTCCTTAAAATTGGAAGAAAAGCCGAAGAACGACGCGTTACAAGTTATAAAACAGTAAGGAATCATTATAAGACAGGAGGACTTTGAATAGTGTGGGTATAAACTCTATTGTATCCATGTTTACGTCATATAATCAGCCACAAAGCGACATAATGTTGTGGCGCTGAAGCAGCTAGCCGGCCAACAGAGTCCTGTCTGTAGTTTGGGAAATGCAGTGTCGTGTTTGGGGAAGGCTCGTAAATTAGTAAATCGTAGTGGTTAAAAGGCAGGAAACAAAGTGATAGTACGACCTTACGGCTTTCATATTTATTTTCTTTGGCAAAACAAAAAAACGCACGCATATATATTATATGCATGATAGTGACTCGTATTTTACAAAGGTTTCAGTAGTGTATGGCAGCATTTTTAGACTTTTTCAACTCTGCGCATGTCTGTATAATGACCCACCTCTGACTCAGTGAAAAGAAAATATCCACATCACCGTTCACGACAAATATACCTCTATAGTAAAGGGTGAATTTGAATTTCAAAAAAGAAAAATATAACTTTGTGTGTAATGTCACGTGAGTCGGCACGGCTTTGATTATAGACTTGATATTATTACTTTCTTATAATATTCTTATAATATTAGAAAGTAGTATCACCGAGGTAGACCTGAGACATCAGCCGATTGGGTAACTAACAGGTGAAGTGCAAATCTATTTGTCATTTATAATACAAAACTTTCTGTTTCAACTCCTGCTTTTTAAGCTTTTCAGTTTCAGTTTTTTGTCGTGTTTGATAGTAATCTGAATATTATAAGAATAAAGTATAGTTTAGGAAAAAATATGTGTACTCGCATCCTTTTACTAGTAAGTGATTTGCCTTTATATTATCAGCACGTAATAAAGAAAAGTGAGCAAGAGACAAAGTGAATCTGGGAGTCATGTATTCATGGGAATCTTGAGATGAGACAGTCTATTCTTGAGTCAGCCCCAGTTCGGTTAGCGTGTAGGTCGCCCACGGGAAAAACCTGTCCGTCACGGGCCAACACAATGGGGGGGCTCACGTTCGTGCCTGTTGGCAGGGTGAAGTCCCTGTCCAGGCCTTTGCTTGTCTTTGGAAAGTAGGATTAAATGTGAACGGAAAAACAGAGTCTCCTCACAGGAAGGGTTTGGCCTGAGGATCAAACCCAAGTCCTTCGTATTGTTTGATTGCACAATATTGTGGTCAGAAATCATTACTGTTTTATTAAGGAGGTCCTGTGCTGCCCCTGAATTTCCCAAACTTATACTTTTGGTGACTGCATTTATATTTATTTTTTCCTCATAAACTCATGTCAGTTATATAGTAACTAAACCTCTGTGCCTTGTAAACGATAGAGTCAGCATAACAACACTTCTTTTTCATAATTTGGTGGAGTGGTCCACTTTTACAGTAACTTTTGGTGTTTTAAAACCAAGTATTTTATCTCAGATGTGCTCTTTGTGTTCTAGATTGTGATGGTTTTCAGACATGGACGACATAAACCTTCATTATCGCTTTCTAAACTGGAGGAGGCGAATACGAGAAATTCGTGAGGTGCGAGCTGTGCGTTACCGGGAGAGACTCAAAAGGATGTTGAGAGATGGTGACGTACTCAGGTAAAAGCAATGCCACTTTGGGAGATGGAAGAGAACCTTTCTACTGATTTGGCATCCGATTTCACTTAAGTGCTGATTATTATGGATCTCTTTGTAGGTATCATGGGAATTCAGATGAAGTTGGCTGCTTTGTGGCGGCCAGGCCACTGTCGAAAAGAAACCGCTATTTTGAAGTAAGTGCACCAACTTATGCGTTTACTTAAAACACCATTGTGATCATTTTTGTAACCTCGCTGATGTTTGTGTTTTCACTTGTCTTGCCTATTCTGCAACACAATGTACGTGTCCATAACCATGATATCTTGGATTGATTGCCACATTAAAGAACTGAAATTGGGACCAGCTATATGGTTTTAATGGCCACAGTTGGGAACCATTCTTGGGTGTATTCACATCAGGCATCATTTCATGGATTTCCCCTCTCGTCTGCTGTCATACACTCACACTACACCTAAAGAAACGGGTGTGTGTACGCTTCAATTTGTCTCAGAAACTTGCTCTCTCTCTCTCTAATTGACTTTTGAAAGTGGTCACACACTGTCCTCTCACCTTACCTGTACATCTGTTAATTAGAAATTAACAAGCTCTTTGTAATAAAACTATTATTCCCATGCTCATACACTAATTCCCTGCCAACTGAACTGTACCTGTGCCCAGTTTTTCTCACACTCACACTGGCCAAACACACTGATCTTAGGGGGGTTAAACATGCTCAGACACAGTGTGGATTGCCTGCTGTGAGTTCACTCTTACTGTTGATTAGTTGATGATGTAATGTTGGAAAGTCCAACAAGTTTTCTGCCACCCTCTTCATTTCTGAGCTGGACTGTTTTCACTGTTTGTTTTTTTTAAATCGAAGACTTCTGTAGACTTTCTCTAGTGTAGGCTTCTCTCAGTTATGACCTCTGTGAATGGAGGTTTTCACATTTCACAAAACCCAATTGGGTATTGAACAAAAAATGTTTTAAATGTATTTTTACTGCGCTGTCATTGTAGTTCAGCGTTAATAAAAAAGCCGTGGGCCTGTTTCCACATGACAGTGCAATTTTAGAAGACTTGAATATATTATGTGTTCATTCCGCAGTATGCAGTTTAATTGATGTGGAAGTTACGTTCAAGTAATGAAAGTGATTGTGCACAGAAGAACTTCTTTTGTGTGGTGTTAAGGAACAGAAATGGTGGTCCTGTCTGAGCCTGAAAGTAACTGAATCTAATCATCAGGCACTTGTAAAATATTCAGCAGTATATTTAAAACTCTCAGTATTCATACAGAGTCTGTCTGTGTTCAGGCCACTCAATCAATATGAATGCACAAAAATACATTGACAACAGTACAAATTAATAATAATTTCTGTTTAATTTTTAATTGTTTCGATTTGGTTGTTGCTACAGTAATTTATTCTTATTTTTTCAAATATGTAAAAAAAAAAAGTAAAAAATATTCTCCTCTCCTCTTCCATGCTTTGCACCTGTTGTTGGACTGTTAGCGCCAGAGGGAGTTTACAGCCAGCAAGGCTTTCTCTCACTCACTATATAGTAACATGCAGTGTTTCTGGGAATGCAAGAAGTTATCAGCACATTTTATAAACTGCTCATTTATACACTGAGCCTACAACTGCACAATTGTGTAATTGTACACATTAAACAAAGAGTAGCTAGAAGAAATAAAACCTTGTAATTGTCATAGGATTTTATTAAGTATTACTTACATACAGTATGAGGTTGCCTGTGATTGTAATCTGATAGCTTTATTGTAAATAGTGTAGTCATGTGGCTAGGTGCTTTACCAGGTATCGACTCTCTCAAGTGTTAATGCTACAAGATGACACTAAAAGCTCAAAGCACAATGATGCAGAGTTTCAACAATGAGTCGTTTTTTAATATATATATATGAAAAGATTATGAGTTCACGAGTGACGCATGAACTGTTAAACAGAATAGACAGACTCCTAAAGGTGAGAAAAAATTGATTATCAATTGTGTGTTATTATGAGTGTAAAGGTGAGGCTGTGTTTTACCCATCGGTTAGCGTTAGATTCCTACCATCACCTATTGTCTGGGTAGTGACTGAAAGAATGAGGTTATGGATATTAGCAGCGGGAATGAGTTCCCTTTAAGGGTGGCTGGACTGTATAGAGTTTCTATAGCTTCTATGAGGAGCTTGGTCGTTGGTCACCATGAGTGGCTTGGAGTAGGATGTCTCTTAGGTGAGGTGTTTCGAGCACAACCTACTGGAAGGAGCCCACAGTGCAGTCTGAGGACTCGCTGACGAGATTATATCTCTTTGTCTGCTTGGGAACACCTATGGGTGTCCCCACCCGGATGAGCTGGAAGACATGGCTGGGGAAAGGGAAATCTGGGCTTCTCTGTTTATAATGCTGTCCCCACAACCCGAACCCAGAAAATCAGCAGAAGATAGATAGACGATTGGATGGATGATTCATTTTGGTGGTTGTCAAAGGATCAAACATCCACAGTCACTGTGTGGCTGAAAAATACAAACATTAATTTCTTGTACATTTAATTTTGAAACTGTGTAATAGGAAGTTCAGTCTTGGCACTCCCTCTTTATTTTGTGTGACACAAGAAGACTTGGCAGGTCCCTTTCGTTTTTGGAGTCATGATGAGAGATGAATCATGAAACTTCATGGAAAAATGATGCCTTTGAGAAACGAAGATGTTTCAGCTTGCAGTGGTGATTTGTGGAATCACTTGGCAGGTTTTTCCTTTGTTTTGTTTTTTTACATTCTGTGCTGTTGAAGCCAAATTCTCAAAGTCATACCTGCATGTTTTTGAAACAACACTGTACATATTTCCAGTAGCTGTAATTTTCAGCCACAGCTCATTCAGTTTACCAGGTTTCACTTGAGGGTTCATTTTTTCTTTTGAACCTATGTTTTTGAATCAAGGGAGGACCTTGAAAGATCCCATGGTTCAAAATATTTGTTCTTGAAGCTTCAGTACATGATAGCAATCACATTTAATCATAATTCATGCTACAAAGAAGAAAACGCACTTTATCTAAAGGTAGCTAGTGTCATTTCATTTAATTAAAAAACTGATTTTTTTTAATTATTGTGAGTATTCTAGAAAAATATTTGCAAAATCAAACTTCACATTTCTAGCAAATGATTGTCAATTTTGCCAGCTAACTACGTAGGCTAGTATTTGCCATCTTCAGCATGCAGTTTTTTAAGGATATGTTTGTTTACTCGAAGGCTACAAAATGCCTCTTTCTTCGTAGGGCTGCCAGATTTTACTGTCAGCATCAATAGATTCTGATTCTGATCGTTTACTTGAAAACTTCTTTAATCAGCACCAGCAAAAGTACCCAGTTGGGTCTCCATTATACTTGTTTTGTAATTTAAAAAAAGAAAAACAGATACTCAGTGTTTAAGTTTCGGTGGTAACTTTTGAGCTGTTGAGTCTGATGATTCAGTCACTTAATCCCTGACAAATCAGTTCATAGTTCAAATAGTCACAGCTCATTTCAAGTCATGCACCCTGTATTTATTTTACATTTTCTGGTAATCTACATACTGTACAACATAAAAATCCCAGGACAGTGAATGTATCAGAATCTGCCATGTTCAAACTTGCCAACACACACACATCCTGCTTGCTCTGACGTAGAGTGAAAAAGTAACCAGCCCTCAAGACTGATACTTTCATGTGCTTCACCCTAGTGACTCACTCCCATACAGGGAGTTACCTTGGAGGAGGAAGAAGAATACAATTTGCACAAATGGGCTTTTCAACTAATTAATGATTAAGTGGATGCTAATTGTTGGCCTGATTGCAGATTTTAGGGTTCACCCACATGTTTTCCAGTAGAACAAAAAAAGAAATAAATATTGCTTCTTACTCTCAGGAGATGAGTGCTGAGGTCATGGGAAAAACTTAAAAAGTTTCCTTTTCTCTTTGCCCTGGATTTGCCAGCAGTGCTTCAGTTGCATTGTGTCCTTTAAGAGTTCCCCGGGGATGATGACATATGGTCACCATTTAGTTATCATAACAGTGGTGCAGCCCAGCTCGTTACTTAAGAGTATTCACTTTGAACCATCGTGTGGGGTTGTACAAAGATCTGGGATCAAGTTGGTTTGGAAACGTTATGAAGTGAAAAGACGAAGAGTGCAAGTCCAAAATAAAACATGTAACAGCATGTAAAAAATCTGCAGTAGAGGCAAACAAACCTGCAGGACCCTAGCAGTTGGTTTTTCAGATCAGTTTCTGTGCTGTGATAAAATACTTAAAAACTCTTAACTAGTAGGTAAAACCACGTTGAATAAAATGTATTAATAACAACAGGATATACATGATCAGATATCCATCAGCATTTGTTTTAGTGCTGTTCTTTACTTTATGACTCAATAAGGACTCATAAACAAAAGATGTTTATGTTGGCGCAAAAGTACTAACGTTCCATTAGAACCAGGTTCATATTGGTTCTAAATACAATATTTTACATGTATTATATTATACAAATATTAACATGCTAAACATGCTAGTCATTAACATCTCTTTTAGTCATCAGCATTACAATACATTATGCAAGAATTAGCTTAAATCCTGGTTATTTCTGAACATGTGTCTTTTTCTTAGTGATTAAATTGGCCTTGTCCTCCAACTGCCACCATAAGACAAGATATGCATATGCATCCTTTAACCTCCCTGCTTGGTCTCATACTGCAGCTCTTCTAAACACTGTCTCACTTTTTTTTATAAAAGCATCTTTACATTTCAAAGTACCGGTATAATAACTTTGTTTCTATATCACATTTGAAAATGGAATTGAAAATTCAAAAGGCAAAAAAAGACAAAACTAAAAAATATAAGTCACATTTAAGATAAAGTTTAAAGATAAGAACATAGGACACAAAAATGCAAAGCTCAACAAGTTAATATGAAATATAGTACAAGATGAGTAATGATAATAATTCTCAGTTAAAAAAAGACAAGATCATTGTGTTGCAGGAAGCAGTTTAACAAAAGTCACTGATTCTGTTGCAGGTTGTTTCAAAGCTTTTGGATTTAGGAGCAGCTAGAAGGACCACACACTTTCTTCTTATTGCCATTAAAAAGTGATTTTAATAGATGGTAAAAGTGCTTTTGGTCTTTTCAGGTGACTATAATCGAAACAGGAGTGAGGGGAATGATTGCTGTCGGTTTGGTGCCTCAGTTTTACAAACTGGATCATCAACCAGGCTGGCTACCAAATTCTGTGGCTTTCCATGCTGATGATGGCAAGTATGTGACAATTATTTTCTTTACAGTTACATTCATGATATGGATATGCTCCACATTAAAGCACTTTTAGCAGTGTGTGCTCATGTGTCAGTCATGATTGAGGAACCAGAAACATAGCACTTTCGTTTGAATACTTTTGGGAACAGCCTGAAGGAGCAGAATAAAATGCTTTCAGCAACTGGACGAAGAATAGTCGATCTGTACATCAGGATTTATTGAGCAGGTGTGGTTATGTACTTTGTGAAGGTTTCCTGTATGTTCCCTTCAAAAGAATGAAGTGCAAAGTGATGAAAACTTACCAAGGGCACACTGACCTGGAACTGAAAGCCATCAGCTGTACACAAGCATGTTTTAGTTTTTTTGGATCATTAGTTTTCAGTTTTATATCGTGTGTTTTTGTTTGAGCTTTGACAGTAAATGATTGGAAAGAGAAAGAGAGCGAGACATAGATAGGGACAGCGGTCCCCAACCTTTTTTGCGCCACGGACCGGTTTATGCTCGACAATATTTTCACGGACCGGCCTTTAAGGTGTCGCGGATAAATACAACAAAATAAAACTATTACCGGTACCGAAAAAAATAAAATTTATTCATAACACACGTGAAAAGACCCAGGAAAACAGAGTAAACGATAAAAACGATAACAAAATAATGCTGAAAACCGATAAAAACCCTGAAAACTATACATTTCACACCTGAGCCTCAACGCTCACGGCCTGGTACCAAACGACTCACGGACCGGTACTGGTCCGAGGCCCGGGGGTTGGGGACCGCTGGATTATGACACAACTTCTTACTTTTACAGTTGCACATAATGCAGTACCTTAGATCCTTAGATCAATGACTTAAGGCGTTTTCATCTGATTTTTTTTATTTTTTTGTAAAGATAGAAACAGTGACTGTAGCGAGGTAAATGGCCTCTCCTTTTTGTCTCTCTGCAGGCTGTATAATGGCAACACTGTAGGACAGCAGTTTGGTCCAAAATGCTGCAGAGGTGACAGAATCGGTTGTGGAATATCACTAGATGGTGAAGATGGACAGTTAACAGTGTTTTTCACCAAGAATGGTCACGAAGTAAGTAGTGCACCCCATAAGTGCCTTTGTATCACTTTACACAGATTTCATATATTCTCGCTGCTAATCTCTTAAAAACTGTCTGATTGTGTGCTCAGGTTGGCAATGTGGAGATCCCAGCATCTCCCGATGGTCTCTACCCTGCAGTGGGGATGCACTCTTTAGGTGAAGAAGTGCTGCTGGACCTGAATGCTGAATGGGGAATGGAGGAGGATGATGGACAGATGATAGTTGACAGTCACGAAGAGGACTGGGCTCGTCTCCATGATGTCAAGGTCACTGGCACGGTAAGTCCTTTGGAACAGGTTGGCCTTGAGGATGTGATGCTAAATTGCCTAACATGAGCCACTTCACTGAGCAACAAAGCAGCGTAGATAATGAAAAATATCAGGTGGTGTGGAATAGAAAATGAACGGAGCTTCATATGTCTCTTGAGGATAGCAGCTTGGAGCTATATTGGCAGCTAATGGCATAATACACTAAAATAGTGTATAATAGACTGTCAGAGCTGTATTGTAAGTAATGTAGGAAAAAGAAAATGTAGATCAAACATACAGTGTTGTCTGGTTCTGCTGAACTGGATGTGGTAATCTTTTCAAACTGTCCATCATGTTATTGCTAAATCAGGAAGAATCATGACTCTAACCCTAACTAACCCTTGCGAGATCCAGCATGTTCAGACACCATCTGAGTCTTCTTAAAGTGATTTAAAGTAAGAGAATCAATTAAAAAATATAACATAATGTTATGTGGTGTAAGCCTTTATCTAAGTATTAATTAATTATCATGAATAGAGGCAAACAGGATAATATATAACTTTATAGCAGTACAGTAACTGTTTGTAACTATTACGATGGCTCAGTGGTTACCAAATAGTCACCTGGGCTTGTGCTGGTTTTCTCTAGGATCTCTGGTTTCTTCTGTCATCATAAAACAAGTTAATGCTCTTAACCCAGGACACTTTCACAAAACAGATTCTAAATCAAAAGACTTTCACTTTGTGGTTAAATACTGGCTCTAAACCTTTAAGAAGCTGTAGCAACTGGTGACAAATACTATACGTTTATGCCCATGTGGCTGGGTACAGCTAAACTATACTGTGCTATAAACCATTTATTCAGTGCATGTATATTCCTTTAAAAGAGGGCTTTGAATTAAAGAGTTAACATAAGAAATGTGCTCACATGTATAATATCATTGATGGAATTAGTGCATCATCACCCACATTACAACCAAAACGTTGATGTTGTGACAGAAATTGTGACTGCAATACTCAAGATTGTAAAGACAAGAAGTACTAAAGTGAAACAAAGCAATAGAAAAATAAGCAACATTTTCTCCAAGCTGTTCAATGACAACTCTGGCTTTCTACATTTGCCACCCCCCCCCCCCCCCCCCCCCCCCTTGACTGCTTGGCTGCAATGTTTTTGTTTGACTCAGCAGTTGATACACACAAAAACTGCACTCTTAGAGTAACCTCCATGCCACCCGCACATTTGTTTATCCATTATTTCTAAAAACATGGCCCTCTCCTGTGTAAGTGCAGGGCCTGCAAGCTGCAGCATGAACAGCCAGCCTGACCTTCAGGAACACAAGTTAAGGATAGCACTAGGATGCCAAAAGCACAACGAGTTTTAAAGTTCTTTTTTAATTTATTTAACCAGACAGGTCTTTAAGAAAAAAAATGTTATGGTCCTTTGGTAAAAGGCTAAGCCTCTTGAGGATTTCACACACAGCATTGCAAGGATTCATCGTTTTGATTATGCATCCTAGCTCTATAGCAATACTTTTTAGCTTTATAGAGTCTGACTATAATATATGTTTGTGAACTTCGCTTACACAATCAATAGTTGAGCAATCAGAATCAGCACACAGGCACAGCTTAGGTCCCTAAATATTCTTATCTATATCAGATGTTATCAAAGAGCCTAGCAACCATCTGTCAGTGTGATAAAGTGACCCATTTGTAGCATTTATGTACTTACAACACCTTCTAAAAGCATCATATCATTTTTATTTAGTGACAGTAATTTCTCATTTTAGCCACAAAAATCAAAATATGAACAATATCTTGCGATGTCTTCATGTTGCTTAGCAAATACCTAAATGGGTTAACATGCGCATGCATTAGTCAGACTAACTATAAAAGACTGAGATGATCAACCTTTATCTTAAATTAAAGCCATTCTATGTGAATCTCCATATACAGATGGGCAGTTATCAAGCTTCCCTAGTGCTGCAGTTACATTATGTTTAAGCACATGGCATTATCTCAGAATCGAGTAACTAAAGTCCTGCCAGATTTCCAACGTAACTTCTGTTCTGCTAATCTCAAAAACACAGTGAGGTCCATATGTTTTTTAAACAAAGGCACAATGTTGGTGCAGACATTTAGATTTGATTCAACAAAAGTTGAATGGCTGTGTGTGGGCACGCAGACAGACATCCGCTGTGGCACATGTCTGTCTGCTGCTGGGTCTTGCTTTTGCTTTACTGCAGTAGGTATGGAGTTGTTGGTATTATGTGTCACGTTAGTATCATTCTGTTACTCACTTTATTTTGTTGCTACTGACAACAGCAACAGTGGATCATTGCCAGTGGTATCAGTAAGAACGCCGCAGGACTTTTAAGATTGTATTCAATCAGAACTAATTCCTCAGATGTTTGGGTTTCTTTATCTACTTGAATCTCATTTTCGTTTTTCACAACAATATTATATCATCAAGTTCAATATTGTCATGAGCTGAAATCGGCACAGGTATTTATAGGTTACTGAATGATTAACTAGCAGCTGTAATCCAGATGATAGCTGTGAGGGGAAAAAAGAAGAACAAAAAAAATTCAACTTCTCCAGAACTTAATCAGGGGTAAATACTGATTTAACAAATAATAAATTAGATAAGATTTAAGAATGCAAAATGGCATCATAATAAAAATTTAATCCCACTTGTTCGTTGTGACAAAAAAAAAAAAGGAGTTCACTGGGTAACTGTTTTATTTTTAATGAGATTTTAGGCAGAGCACTTCTGGCTTTTTTAACTAATGAAGGTATCTTCAGATGGTCATATTATGTGCACATGTCCTCATCTGCTCTGATGACATTTTAATGGGTCCTGTGGAGAGAGAATGAAATTAGTAGGGCTGAGTTTCTTGGCTGCATGTACGAAACAGGGCAGCCCCTGTTTCGTACCCAGACAGTTAAATGCAGAGATGACAAATTAATTTCTGTCATAGAAAGAAAGATACGCACAGCGTTGCAGCCTGGGTTTTACCAGCGACAACCGAAGCGTTAAGTTTTCAGCTCGTCCATCAGCCAGCTCTGAATACCCTTTGGGAATTTCATGAAGTTTGGTATAGATGTTCACTTGGCCTCAGTAATTCTAACAAAATTTCCAAGATAAAATAAGTGGTAGTGTTTCATATCCAAAAGGTCAAAGGTCTTAGATATGGATATGAACTTTAGCTTGACTGGTTCGTGTAACACTGGTTTCTTCTTGCATTAATGTTAGATGGAAACATGCTCTCTCTTTAGCGAATGTTTATAGCAACCTGAAACAGAAGCTGTAATCAAGCTGGTGCAGAATCAGACATGCTTGCACTAGCAGTCAAATATAATGTAGTGGTTATAATCATTCGGATAAACTTTCTTTCTCCAGTTTTGTCTTTTAAGCTGTCAGAGTTACACATGCAATTTGACTGACCACCCACTTGACTAAAGCAACGCTGTTTAAATTCAACTATTGGAGAAATTATTTTGGAACGTCTCAGTAATCTCTGTAGGCTTCCAAAGCTTTTGCAATAAATTCTGAAAGTAGTGATTCATGTAAAGGTAGGTCCATGTTTTTGGACAGTAACACGTTTTTGTTATGTAATTTTGGTCTTTGTAACAAACAACTGTTATAAACAAAACAACCAAGATGTTGTGAAGTGCAGATTTTCAGATTTAATTCAAGGGGTTTAGCAAAAATGTGGCATTAACCATACCATTTTCTACATGGTCCCTCATTTACAGAGGCACAAAAGTAATTGGACTGATAAACCGTTTTATGGCCGGGTGAAGTCTGTTCACTCAATATTCAAAATATATAACGCAGATGAATTTGCATTTTGTATCTGTTCTCTGAAATTCTCAATACAAGGTCCAGGGACATGGCAGCACAAGTGAGGGAGACCATTGTTGGGTTGAAAATCCAAAATAGATGGCAGAGAAATGGGAAAAAAAACTTCAGGAGAGGCCAAAATCAACAGTACATTCTTAAAAAGAAGGAATGACCAGCTCAGCAACACCAGAAAGCCTGAAAGGCCACCAAAGATAACTAAAGTACATGATGACAGAATTATATCCATGTTTAAGAAAAACAACAACAACATCTAGCCAAGTGAAGAACACTTTCGAGGACGTAAGTCTACAGTCAGGAGACACTTGAATGTAAATAGAGAGGGTTTATTGATGATCTGACTGCTGATAGAAGTAAAAGGATCAATTCTGAAGGATACGGATAATGACCATACTGCAGAAGTAACCCAAAAGTTTCATAAGGCAAAGAAATGTATTAACTTAATGCAGAGACAACAAGCAGCAACTGGAGGCGGCTGCAGTTCAGGCCTGGCAGAGCATTTCAAGAAAGGAAACGGCATTTGGTCCATGGCTTCTAGACTTCTGGCAGTCCAAGACTGCAAAGAGGTTTCATCCTCGAAAAAAAAATCCTTGTATTCATAATTGTGTTGCTTTGATATGCTAAATTAATATTTATCATCTTAAAGTGAGGGACTGTGTATTAAAATGGCTGTTTCCCAAACAGCCATTCAACTTTTGTTGAATCAAATCTAAATGTCTGCACCAACATTGTGCCTTTGTTTAAAAAACATATGGACCTCACTGTGTTTTTGAGATTAGCAGAACAGAAGTTACGTTGGAAATCTGGCAGGACTTTAGTTACTCGATTCTGAGATAATGCCATGTGCTTAAACATAATGTAACTGCAGCACTAGGGAAGCTTGATAATGTAACTCGCCTCTAGTCAGCTGTAGCACCAAATAAATAAATGGTAAATGGCCTGTATTTATATAGCGCTTTACTAGTCCCTAAGGACCCCAAAGCGCTTTACATATCCAGTCATCCACCCATTCACACACACATTCACACACTGGTGATGGCAAGCTACATTGTAGCCACAGCCACCCTGGGGCGCACTGACACCAAATCCTGAATGTGGTGAATTGACAGAAATTGTGTTTAGGTGCTTGGGGATTTATGTATAAGAGTGAAATACAACTTCATGTTTATTTTATCCTTTAAAATTACCTATAGACACATTTTTCATATTTAAAGGTATAAAGTACCTTGCTACCTAATCAGATTCATCTTGATACTGTTTTCAAAGTAATGTCTGCATGTAATATTATATGACTTCTCCTACTAGCTGTGCATGTTTAACATGTCTGATGGGTCATGTCTGCAGCTGCTGGAGTACGTAGGGAAAGGGAAGAGCATCGTGGATGTGGGCTTGGCTCAAGCCCGTCGGCCTCTGAACACACGCTTCCACTACTATGAGCTGGAGATCACAGATGCTGGAGAGAAGTGTTATATTGCACTGGGGCTGGCACGCAGGGTAAGAGGCTCCTCGTTACAGTCATCACGATAATGATCACATGTCACTGACATTGATACAAGGGTTAATTTACTATACACACACCGTGGTTATCTGTCAGTAAAGAAAACTTCTCTTTGCCCCTCTAACACCTCGTCATCGCTCTCCCTCATTTGCCCCACTGCTCTCACTGTTTCCAGTCTAAGTGATGGATGACCGAAAGAGGAAAAGCTAACAACAGAATAAATATTGTCTCATTTTACCGCTACATCTGGTTTTCCATAGAAGGTTGTTCCATATGCATGCTAACATGTTTACTGACTGCCCTCCTGAATAGGAAAGTTAGTCCTACTTCTTCTATATTTCCAAATAGTCAATCATTGTAGATTAGCAAAAAATGATTGCACAAGTTCCTCTGGCTTATCTATCTATCTATCTATCTATCTATCTATCTATCTATCTATCTATCTATCTATCTATCTATCTATCTATCTATCTATCTATCTATCTATCTATCTATCTATCTATCCATCCATCCATCCATCCATCCATCCATCCATCCATCCATCCATCCATCCATCCATCCATCCATCCATCCAGGATCATTTATGTGGAGTAAATCCTACATAAGTGGAAAATGATGTCCTGTGTTTTGAAACTAAATTAGATCTGTTAAATATTTACACATCAGAGATAAAACAAACTGCCTCTGGCCTCATGTGAACTCTGTGCACATCCTGTTTAATACAAATAAAACACTGTAATAATTGCTCAGGCTGCAGCGATTGCATCATTTGAATGAGCGATATGAAATGAAGTTTGGCTCAGATGTCGTTGTTCTCCGCCAGCTCGCTCGTGCTCGCTGTTCTTAGTTATTGGACGCTAATTGATTGAGCGTCACTCTTCATAATCGCACCACTGCTTTGCCAGCTGGGATAGTGCTCTCAGCTTGGGAGGTAATGGATTGCTGTTGCAGACACCCTTGACATTAAGCTCCCCCTCACTCCTCTGCTGTTAGTTACTGTGTGTGGGCACGCCGTGCCCTCGGGTCAGACGTCGTGGAGAATAGAGCTCTGTCATTGTGCTGATTGTTTTCCAGGAATTGTTTTTCTCAGTGTGTCTGCGGTTTTAGTGGAGCATTATAAATCCATCAAACGGTCATTCCTGAGGTTAAGTTCCATCCCCCGTCATCTCCTGCGAGATGCATCAGTCTGCTGATGGGAAGTATTACCTCTTGCTGCAAAAATCTAAACAAGGGTCTCTCTTTCTCTCTCTCTCTCTCTCTCTCTCCATCTCAAGGTAACAAATGCTTAAGTTACTAGTTGCTCAATCATTGCTTATGTTGGATAAAGGAACACTTGTTTATAGTGCATTCCTTTTGGTGTCACTGTCTGCTATTTACTTGCCTGTGGTATTGTTCCAGTCTTATCTTCTTCACTGCAACGTGCGATTTCTCTACCTGTGACTGTGCACACAATCACTCCAGTGCTCTGTGTACGTGGCTTTGTGCGGATACTTTAACCACCTAAATTTAGGCTAAACATAGACCTATAAAATCAGCGTCAGGCAGGTTTTATTTCAGGTAAAAGAATCCCTCGCAGCTTTGAATAATTGTAAACAGTACAAGAGTTCTGCTGGGCATCTCTGAACAGCACCTTTAGGACGTCTATTATGTCTAAAAAAGTCATGATAAGCATCCCATCTTAGAGAAATAAATGTATATAATAAAACAATCAGCCTAGCAGTAATTTATTCCATCATCAGCCACAGCTAATTTCTTTTTTGATTTTCAGGACTATCCAAAAAACAGACATCCGGGTTGGAGCAGAGGGTCCATAGCTTATCATGCAGGTGAGAGTGCTCAGTCTGATCCTGATGGTGGATGATTAGGTGTCACTGTCTGAACTCCAATCAAGCCCATGTTTGAGTCCCATTGTCACAATGTTTTTTGTAGTGGACACAATCATTGTGTTGCCATCAGTGACACAGAAAATGGCACCAAACAAATGTTTCCAGCGATCTTAAAAAGGGCTGAATGGTTATTATTCCTGATCATTGCTTTAAGTTGTATTAACGTAATGTTTCTGATTGATTCCTGAGTAGCTCTATTTTACTCCCAGCACTTGGAAAAAGATGTAAACTTCAGAGTGATATTGTTTCAGTGTAATTGGTGCATGGTCTCCCTTATGTCTATGTCTGTTTCCTCTGGTTGCTCTGATTTCCTCCCACAGTCTAAATCATGCAGATCAGGTCAAATGGAAACTCTAAATTGCTTGCTGGAGTGGCCGTGTGTTTGTCCAGAATCACTTCTTTGGAAAATGAACGATGGATATTTCTTTACACTGTTCACTGTTACATGTTGGCAGATGAGAGATGTTGTTTTATATCTTGATATCGGCATTTGTTTCTTTATTATGTAATACTCCTGTTAATGTGGAATAAAGTTGTAATCAGATCCCTTGTTGTTCTTCATAGATGATGGGAAGTTGTTCCACGGCAGTGGGGTCGGGGACCCGTTTGGGCCGCGTTGCCTTGAAGGGGACATCATGGGCTGCGGCATCATGTTTCCGCGTGACTTCAGCATTGATGGCGGAGGTGAACGTGTTTATATTGTTCGCACGTTTTTCAAAGTGCCTTCACACGTGCAGCCTCTGACTTGCTTTCTTACTGGGTACTTTCAGATGAGATCGACGACTGGGACTTCGATGGGGTTGCTAAGCCCTTTGAGGTTCACAATGATTTGTATGCAAACAATGAAGATGAGGATGAGGATGAGGGAGAAGATTTAGAGGGGAGGAAGGTCATGGTGAGATCCTTTCACAGTGTGAAAATTCGAATCATTTCTTTACGTTTTGATAGGAAAATGGGAAACAGGTGCAGCAGTTTATTAAAACAATAAAGCCATAAATGAATTTACAGTATATAAGGAAAAAACAGAATTTATACAGTTTTGATGAGTTTGAAAGTCAGTATTTGGTATGATCCCCTTTTACTGCACTCTTTCTTATCACAGTGTGATAAGATGGCAGTGTGTTTGGGATCATTATCATGCTGAAAAATGATCTGGATTCATCACTCCTTCAGACCTGTTGCCACCGATTTTCAGTCCAGTTCTTGTGTAATTTGGCATACCCCAGCCTTTTCCCTTCCTTAAGAATGGCTTCTTGACAGCGACCCTTCCACTGAGACTGTTTCTGTTGAGGTTTCAGTGAACAGTAGATGGATCAGTTGAAGGGTCAGATGCATCTCTCAGGTCCTGTGTCAGGTCTTTACTGGATTTTTTCCTCCTATTTCTTAAGGATTTGACTTTCATACACTGGTCATCTGCTGTAGATATTTTTTAGACCTGCTATTTCCTTTTTAATCCTCTACAATCTGCTCATTTTTTTAAGTAAACACTACACACAGTGCATATGCCACGTTTTCAGCTAATGGCACTTTGGGAACACCACTGTAGGTACAAAAATGCAAATATACAATTTTATGTCTGTTAGACTGTGTTATCTTTGGCATTTTTATGTAGATTCAACTAAAATGGGAGCAAAAGTTGTGTTTTTGTGAGAGTTTTCTTGTGCAAAAGGATACCATTTGAAACTATTTATTTTCTAAGCTATCTGTTATGTGTAGGCACAACCCTGGTTCATCCCTTGAGTTAGGGTCACTTTTTTATTGCTTGAACTTGTCTGAAAATGGTGAGGTGCGAGGACTAGAGTGAATAAGAGTAGAAAAAGAAAAACTTTGAAAGACTCTGGAAAGCCTGGAGAGCACTTTAAGAAACTGCAGTAAAGTCTGGCTCATATGGAAGCAAAATATAAAAAAATAAGGGGTGGCTCAAAACTTTTGCACAGTACTGTATATGCCATCTTCCCAGCAGATAGTCTTAATATATTTTCTTTGTTGTTCAGGTGTTCTTCACCCGGAATGGAAAAGTGGTGGGCCGGAGGGAAGTGGCCTTACCTGTAGGAGGCTTCTATCCTACCATTGGCATGATGAGCACTGGGGAGAAGGTCAGAGTGGACCTGCACCCCCTCAGTGGATGAGCAGGGTGGAGGAAATGAGAGCTGAATGGTGAGATTAGAGCAAGGACAAGGGAATGAGCTTGTGTGCATTTTGGAGATCCGATGGTAAAAATCAACAAATTCCAGAATGTTCCCGGAAAAGTCATTCCAGTGTAGAAGCTGAGTGTGGCTCCCTCGTGCTGGAAGAATAAGTTAATATGCTGGCAAAAACTTTTATAAGAATTATGAGTTAATATTAAATATGTGCCTAAAAAATAGCTTTTTTAAAAATTGTATATCTTAAAAAATTGTTAAAATAATCTGAGATTTTTTAAGAATATGGAGTAATGCTGTAGCAATAATACATAAACATCTTAAAGTTAAAAAAGGGCATAAAATGTCAAAAAGAGGCTCAACAGAATAATGAATGTGAAAGTCCAGAAAGAGCATGAGCTAACAAATGAACCCTATTACTTATCAGCAATAATGCATGTCAGCAAATGGCACTCTCACAGCCTGCAGCCATCCTGAGTTTATCCTCACAGCTCTGCTGCTTCTTCCTACTTACAGTGAATTACTGACACTCAGTGGTGAGAGTCGTAGTTTAGAAAGAAAATCCTCAGAAAGTCTTCCAAAGAAACAGCTGTGCACTAAATGAACAGTGAGTTTACAGGAAAAACTAGCTGCTCCATTCCTTGTAGGTATGTGTGCTTGTTCTGACATGGAGGCATTACAGCCTATTTTGTGGAAACGGTTCAAGCCACATGCTTTGACAGTTATGAGATAATTAAATTTAATAGCAATTTGTTGAAATTACATCAAAACTGTTTAATGGCCTTTAATTGCTGTGTTTTTGAAAGCTGTTTAAATAAGCAGAAATTTTCTGTAACTCTCTGTGCTGTTTACCTTTTTTGAAAATCTGCTATGATTAAAATCAAAACCATGTGAGAGGAAGAAGCTCAAATAGATTTGGGTGACAGTATGAGGTTCATAGTCCTGTTTATTCACTTCCCTTGAATGCTTGAGTGCTTGGTGTCAAAGTGTAACTACATACATGTTCTTTACTTTTTTCCATCAACCAACCAAGAAAATCACAGATGTTTATATCAATGAAAAGAAATGCCAAACTCATTGGAGACTTCTGATGTTTTCAGGGGGGAAAAAAATTATGTAATCCTCATATTGAGTGTGTTTTCTATGGATCATCATTAAGTGTTTTAGAAATGCATATCAAATGTCTCCAAAGGAAAACTCTGAAGAGCAATTCTCAGTTATCAAACTCTGTCAGGGCAAGAATTAAGGCCTTATATTTGCATAAAGTGAATTTCTCACTAGTTGGACTGTTGGCCTATAGATCTGAATGTGTAAAAAGAAGCCATACTGTAATACTACTTGCTGCTCTCAGGTATATTTGAAAATCAAATTTGAAAATGATATGTTGTCTTTTTTTTCTGCAGTGATGTTATCTTGGGCTGTACTTTGAATTCAGCCAAACGTTTTCATGTTCACCCTTTTTTTTCTTGCGTCACATTATTTTCCACTATAATCTATTACAAAAGTCTTTTGTTAAGAAATCTCTACATTTCCTCTGCCGATAGTTAAGTTGTAGCAGAAGACGGTGCATTTGTGTTACAGGTTGTGAGATGTTCATAAAAATATGGCAGTGGGTCTTCATTTGCTGATAACGCCACCATTTAAAGTTTTTAATTTTATGTCCAGTTCTGTAAATTAGGTCTTTTTATCAGCTGCAGTTGCACCGTCAATCAGTGAAGTCAAAACACCTTACAGTAGAATATTGATCACATTTAGATATCAAACAAGTGCCTCCATGCGGGTGTTGGAATTGATTCATGTAGATGTTTTTAGGCAGAAACTTCTTATGGATCTTGTGCATCCCAGATGTTTTTGTTTCTTTTTGGTCAGCAAATATTTAATTATGCTCCATTGCTGCTACTTGTGTGCTGACATAACGTTTAGCATACTGTCACATCAGCCTGTACTGTAAACCATTTTGGTGACCATGTCTAGCAGGAGCTGTTGCAACAGACCTATCCTGCCCTCACATCCCTTCTTATATATGTTCTTCTTTCATATCAAATTCACTTTTTTGTATTTTCTTGTCGTCTCTTAAAGCAATCAGATAAATATGCCAAAAATGTTAATAAAATATTTAAAGTCATCACACTACTGACTACATTCTTCTCTTTCCTCTTCCCTTCAGGTTTAATTTTAAAAGTCAGGTCAAGGCTCCAAAAGCCCAAAGGTGATATAAGGGTGGCGGCTCACAACAGTTTTTGTTTGCTACATGGATCATTTTAGTTCAGCTGGGTGTCTTTCCTTTGGTTATATTTCTTTAAGAGTTCAAAATGTGTTAATTACATAAATAAAATGCAATTCTCTCTGTAGCACTTCATGGATTTAAGCAACACACCTTAGTTGTTCACACAAAGCATAAAGGTAAAAAAAAAAAACCCTCAATATATACAGTGTTATCTTCATTTTAGATGTCAAAAAGTATTTGCGGCTCCCAGTGATTTCTTTTGCGTGGAAATCGCGTCCAAATGGCTCTTTGGGTGTTAAAGGTTGCTGACCCCTGGTCTAGATGAACCTTTGTGTTCCTGTGTAGTTTATACATTAAAAGAGTCCATTTTGCTCAAATCGTCCATTGAACGGACAGCTTAGACTGTGGTACCCAAGGTTTATTGTTCAATTTATTAAAAACATACATCCCACCAATATAAAATACAAAGAGTGAACATACAGTATAAACCGGATTACATTTGAGAAGAATGAAACAAAACAAAAAAAAATCTGAAGGCCCCAAGGGTATGCAACTGAAAAGTTTCCTACCAGAAAAAGTTCTGTACTGTGACAATGGTGATTAATAATAAAAATATTCTAACATGTAACATCACAATCAAAAAGCTCTAAATAAATAACATATCAAAGCTTTTTCAGCTATGATTGAGACTAAGGGAAGCCTTTTCTGATGTATCACTGTATCGCTAATTGTACTTCTATCAAAGCAAAAATCCCCCAGCAGCATGGTGTTGGACTTCACTCGCTTGTTTGTCTGTATACCTAAATATCTAGTTACTTTAACCAAGTAAAAGCAGCTGGCCTTGTGATAGTTGAATGTTCAGATGCACGCTAATCATAGTGAGATGTGGAGCCCTGCGTCAGGCTGGCAACCTGTCCAGGTGTACCCTGCCTCTCGCCCTATGGTAGCTGAGATAGGCTACAGCTAGCATAGTACGATTGATTGATTGATTGATTGATTGATTGATTGATTGAGAAAATTAAGTGATTTCAATATGCCTGACGCTTGCAGAGAGGGGAAAAAAAAAAAATCAGAGTAATTACATAACAAAGGGACGGCTATTAGGGAGTACTGACACTAATGGACAGTATTTTCATCCTTGAGAGAAGACAAGGCTTTTGTTGTTGTATGGAGATAAGGTAAATTCTTAGCAAGCACATAATTGTTCAACTTCTGTTTAATTTTTTCTCTTTAATTTACTATTGAAATTAAATCAAAGTGTAAAACCTAAACTGTAATATCTGTGCTTTCTGACATCTTAGCAGTGCAGATATTTAGACTGTTTCTTGCACGTTGTGACTGTTTGGCTGCATGCAGTCTGGTACTCCCCGTAGTTAAAGAGTACTATTAAGTGCCACATAAATTATAATAGATTGTGGATACACCTCCTGCACATAATATGCTGCTCACGCTGCACATAATGACCACAGTCAATGATTCAATTTAACAGAGGCCAGCCTTCCAGTAATATCATCAGTCATAAACAAGATACATCAGATATGTTTAAACTATATAATGAAAATAAGTATGCGAAAATTTTGCATTTTTAAGTTATTAACTGTTAACATAAGGCAGTATTCAATATATAAATATGCATGAATGCGCATACTCTATTACACACTTTTGCATCACTATAAAATCTGGCAAAGCTAAAATTATAATCTACGTAGAAGCTGAGAATATGAAAAGGGGTTTTAAGGTGTAAGGAAGTGACAGTAAAATTGTAAGGTACTCTATGACTCAGTGTCCTCCTCCTCTTCATAACAGCGGTTCTTCTTGATTATATCCTCTGCACTCAGATCCTCTGCATCACTTCCTTCTTTGTCCTCTTCCCAGAAGCCCACATCCTGGGAGGTGCGGTTCTGGTTTGGCTTTGATGGTGGAGAAAGGTTGATTGGCATCTCAGGAGATAAGCTTCTCAAAGAGCCCTCATCCCCAGCCGCCTTGTCTCCTTTTGTATTTCTTTTTACTCCCTCATCTCTTTCTTTCTTTTTCTCAACCTGACTCGCCACGTCCCCCTCAGAGATGGTCTCTTTATCTTCACTTTGCATCTGAGACATCTTCTCTTTCTTTTTCTGCTTTTTCTCCTGCTGGACTTCTGGCTTATTTTCCTTTGTTGATTCTTCAGAAGATGTTTTTTCCTCAAAAGATGCTCTCCAATCCTGCAGAGATTTGAGATTACGACGAGGCTCGCGAGGACCTGTGGGGTTTGTGGACTTGGGTTTGGCTGCTATTGTAAAAGGCCGAATCCGCTCCTTAAGAGAAGTGCTCCTCCTCAGGCTCTTCAATTCAGCACGCTCTGAGCTCTGGAAAGTTGAAGGCGCTTCATCATCTGGAGGCCACTTGGCTCTCCAGGGTCGGCTTGAACCAATGTCCTCTGTGACTGGACTAAGGGATTCTGTCCCGGTGTGCTGCTCACCCGTCCGGGGAGGCCAGTCGATCTTCAGTTTGCGTTTCTCAGTTGGCTTTTCTGACTGAGCTTTCTCATCAGAGATCACATTTGTCTGCTTGCGACTCTGCTTTTCCAGTAAGGCGGTCAGATCTGTAACCTTAACATGTGGAGACGTTTCCACATCTGGGACAGGCTGCATGTCTGAGGCACTCTCAGCTGGACGATTCACTGTTGCAGTTTTCTCTTCTTCTTTTTGCTTCACCGCTTCAACATCTTCATCTCCGTCAACTCGCGGCTCCCACATCTCCTTATGAGGCCGATGACCAAAGCCTTCATCATAGTTGCCTTTGGCTTTGAAGAGCTGGTTGAAATGGGCCTTGCAGTAGATGTTTCCATGCAGAGAAGCATAATTTGCAAGACTATAAAACAGACAGGAATATTTACATGAGAGGAGATTATGATATAGAAGTGGAAGCATCTGGTGTGAATGCTTACCTAAGCTTTGTGCTGCAATGAATACAGCGGAAGCAGCTTTTGTGGTAGACATGCTGATGGGCCACAAGTCTCTCCAGTGGATACACTTGCTTTGTACAAGCGATGCACGTCTCCTTCTCTGGTGGGCGAAACTTCTAAAAACATAAATAGTGTCAGCTTTATTGACAATTAACACTGGCTGATTTTTTTTTTTTTTTTTTTTAAGTTAATGATATGTGCATGTCTACTGTTCACTGTGATGACTCACCCGTGGTGATTTTGGTTGCTCCGTGCTGTCCCCTAAAACAGACAGAACATAAACGAGCTCAGTTGCTGCTCAATTATTAAGACTGGTAAAGCAGACTAGTAGCACAATATGCACAGTAAAAATGAAATTTGCACATGACTGTATTCTCCAAGTATCCTTTAAGACCAACCATTGCATTCAGGCACAGGCGTTACTTTCTCATTTTCAGATGCAGATGCTTTTGGAGCAGACTGTGGGGCCGAAACCTGGAGGAAAAAGAGAGAAACATTGATTGTTATATAATAAACAATGAGATGTTCACCTGTTTCTGGTACAGAAAGGTAAACATCTCAGAGAAGCATGAGTTACAAAAGCAAGGTAGAACAAATGGTCTGTGCTGAATGATAAAATTCATTTTCTGTGTGGGAAAGATTAGTTGAGTTGCTGGCAATAACAGCACCTGGATGTATTTATGCATGTAAACATGGCCACGATGACCTGCTGAAGTACAAACTGAGCAGAGACTGGAGAAATGTTGCATGGTCTCTATTTCTGCTGCAGCATTCAGATGGTGGGGTAAACAACATAAAAGCATGGATCAAGCCTGCCTTGTATAAACAGCTCAGGCTGCTGGTGGTGGTGTAATGTTGTGGGGGATATTTTCTTGGGAAACCTTGGGCTCCTTAGTACTAAGGGAGCATCATTAAAACATCACAGCACCTGAGTAGTGTTACTAACAATGGCCATGCCTTTATAACCACAGTGTACCCATCTTCTGACGGCTGCAGTATAACACTCCATGTAACAAAACTCAATCTCAAACTGGTTTCTTGAACATGACAATGAGCTCATATATCCACACAGTTAATATCCATTAACTGTGTGATCCTGTCGCGCCAACATGGACCAAAAATCTCGGAGGAACTTTTCCAGCAGCTTGTTGTCACTAACAAATAATGCAGCTCTGAAAGCGAAAGGAGCTCGAACTCAGTACGGGTAAGATGTAACTAACATATGTAATGAATAATGTTGGACTTTGATTGTTGTTTTGATCACTTTGAATCATGTTCATTAAAATTCTCTTAAAATCTCCAAAATACGAGGTAATCTTTTAATTACTGGGATTTTCACTGTTTTTGTTGTGAACCTCTTTATTACATGAACTCACAGAATGTGTCTGTTCTTGTTTAGCAACAGCAAACTGGTACTTGGCCATCTTTTCCTTCAGAGATGATGATCGCCTCAGCACAGGGCGACCTGAAGCAGAAGAGAGGATCAAATTAAGTGCCTTGCCTGACGTTGTTTTGCATTAAACCCAAATCTTTCTGCATTTCATTAATGCTACTGATATTTGCTTACTGCTTGGCTGCTCCACGTCATCTGATGAAGTACTACGAAGTGCTTCTCTGCCACCCTGGAAGAATAAAACAACTGATGGGTTCCGAAGATCAGTTTATGAAGGTGAAGTTATGAACTTTTAAGCATAAATTTGTTTTCTGCTCCTCCCCTGCCTTTAATTGTGGCCTAAATCAGTTCATTTATCTTTTTATTCATAGCATTGTCACTGGCAAGTGATCAAAAGTCACACTGCCTGTAGGACTGGATCAAACCCAAACAAGCTGCAAGTTTTGAGCAGCAGATATTGAACTCAGCAGTAAAAATGCACAAAATCAAGCTCATGTGCTTTTCAGGCATCCAGTGAATACCTGGCAGTAACCAGAGCGGTATCTGCAGAGACAGCCATGCAGCATGTGGTTAAAAAGAACCAAACACACGTTTGCACGTGGGCAAAGAACCAAAATTATTCCACTCTACTAAAGAGTGAGCTCTGTGCGTTGGTCTGCCAATATGCCTGTTTTACTCAAACAAATGAGAAAACCACACAGTTTCTCGCACCACCTATCCTTTACACACATGAGCTGGTTTGGACCAATTAAAATAGCCCATTTCTACAGACTGCTTCACTGGAACTTTGGAGTCCTGTTGTCTCGCAGACCGCCCCTGCCATGCAAATCAAACACCGACTAGAACATTAAAATATTGAAAGCTGCAGCCAGACAGGGGCAAAGGGTGCACTGCACTATATTTGATTATAAGGTTATATAACCATTTCAGTTATAAAGGCTCCAGTCTAATTTTTAAATGTTAGTAATGTAAATTTCACTTCTTCTTTACTAGCAGTGAAAAACACTACGACTTAGTTCATTTTATTTTATAGGTTGTTTCATGACTGCAGTACATGGTGTATACAGAGCTGCACAACAAAATACAATAAAAAAAATTAAATATGATTCCCAGGACTGGGAAAATCCCAGTAGAGCAGGGTACACACTGCAGCTAATAAAACGTGAGATAAAGACAACTGCTCCTCAGAAGGGATCCTGTGAGGAATGAGACGGCCCCAGGTCAGGAATGCTTCTGCATTCCTCTGTTACAGAAGATAAAGAGTGGCATACTTGTTGTTTTGGGCTGAATGAATGAAAGAGAGATGAGTGGGTGGTGCTGAGGAGAACAAGGGTAAATTCACACGGACAAGCGCTCCTTCAGAAAACAGAAGAAACTGGGTAAAAATGGGTAATGCATTTAAAACAATCTAAATATGAAGGATGTTGAAAATCTGCAGAAACTACACTAAGCACTGAGTACTTCTGCACGTACAGGATGGTCACAGGTTTTTATCAATCATTAATATGTGACTCAGAGCTTCTTATCTCTGTTTATGAACTACGAGTCACTAGTATACTGTTGGACAGAGATTGTAGCAGCAAAGCAATTAGCATGTAAGATTGTTTTAAATGTACTAATTAACTATGGTCACAAAGGCAACATGGAGCTCACTACATGTGGGAAACATTGTGCCATCAGTCTTTTTTCTAATATTGCACAAGACTGGTCTGACTCAGCATTATGGTTACAATTATTTTACCCAAAAGTACAAAATCCTTACCCTCAGATCCTCATGTTGAAGATCCAGTGACCACAGCTACAGGGATATCAAAAGCAAAATATTTTACCTTTTCTGTGGGCTTTTCTCCTTTCTCAAACTTCATCTTTAGGTTGTTCAAAGGCACTCTGGGCTTTTCATAAGAGGCACACGGGCTGGTTGGAACGTGCTGTTCAAGCTTTTCATTCATCATCTCTTCCTTCTCCAACCCTCTCTGGTCTTCAATCTCTGGAGCTGCTGAGGCCTGCTGAACACTATTGGCTGCGTGTTGACCTCCCTGATCTGTCAGTGGGCCAGGACTCTTTACCGGAGGCTCAGTAACGGAAGGAGGCCTGTTCAAGGTACGAGGCCTGTGGCGTGAGATGGGCTGGTGTGGAGGTGGAACCGAAGACGGCTTGTCCTGATCACCGGTTCCTCCTTGCTCCCAGCGCTTCTTCAGAACACTGAGGTTGCCAGATCGCAGGGCTACTGTTCCGCTCTCAAAAGACTGCAAGAAAGAAAAGAAAAGAAAATTTTATGTTGAGCATGTTATGCTTACCATAAAATCACTGTGTATAAGCTAAACTATACACGCATGCACTATTAGGACATACAGCTTTATCCACAGTCCCGTATAATGGAATATAGGAAATGCCTGAATCTGAACTTGGCTTCACCCAAGGATTAGGTGAACAGCTGTTCAAAGTTGGTCCAGGAAATAAATATTATGCTGTAGCTGCTGAATTTTAACAGCTGGCTCAAGATGGAGATATCTGAGACAGATCCTTCAGTTGCATTCCTTTCCACATGACAATTTCTACCTTACCCGAAGACACTGACAGCAACTCTTTTCACTACTTATCTGCTGCCACCAGTGACAGGAAGACAGCAGCAAGCAGCATGGCACAATAATAGAAGGCATGAACTTCCTTAATTATGAAAGTGTTGGAAAAAAAAGAGGATGTGAGAATGGTAAGATATCAACTTGTAACATGAACTTTTCTATCAAAGCTTCCTGTGTGAACATTTAAACAAGTTATGCTATTACTAAATTAAATTTAACTTAATTAAATCTCCTTGAATATAAGAAAGCAAAGTAGAGATTACAAGTGAATGAAAACCAAACCCAAAAAAAGAGCGCCAAAACCCCATCCACTACTAGACACCACTACCTCGGCCATAGTGAATAAAATGAATCTGGTACATCTGAAAAAGAGTTGAATTAACATTCGGACAGACAAAAAAAAAAAAAAAAAAGAAAAAAAGAAAAAAAAAAAAAAAAAAGCAAGGACAAAATAACAAAAGGCACAATGACAGTCTTTGTCAGGCAAGACCACAAGGAATATAAATAACTGAAAAGTAGTGGAGCTGGCCCTTGATTTTCAAGCCAAAAGGAAGAAAGTAAACCTTGAATGCGATGAAATGGCCGAACGAGGTGTAACCACAACTAGACAGCAAAAGATGTGGGAGTCCTTTGATTGGTCCTCTACAGGTCACAGTGCAGACAGATAGTGGGAGGCAGAGCCCTCCCGGATGCTAGCAGCAAGACAAGATCTACTTGTAAGAGCTAGTCCAGCCCCTTTAACAGCAGGAAAGTGAAAGAGAGAGAGTCAGAATACCCAGGAAACCAGAGGAGGAAATGATTCAAACAGGGAAAAGTTAACTCTTTGTTAACTGTGACGACTTGGACAGCCTTTCAATCCCAAACGATTTATCAAGATAATGTGACTGAAAACCGTATCTATGGGATTTATGATACCAGCCAAATAATACAAGTCTTAGGACAAAGACAAAATTTAAAAACATGGACACAGCCATTCAAATAAATAGTTATTAGAAAACAGCAATGGTTGTACAAGAATTAATCGTCAAAGTCTTAGTAAAAAATGAAAATAGCTTAACAATGAATTGTGGTGGAACATTTTTGTCATACTTTTCATATCATACTGGAGACTGTGTACATTTTTAGTAGTTTTGAGATTCATCGGTAGTACTCAGTGGAGACTTAATGGAAAATTCGTTTTGTTTTTTTTAGTTTGTTTTTGTTTTTTTAAACACAGGCAGTAATTATATACTGCTGAACAGGTTTTTTTTTTTTTAAATGTTACGCTTGACATGTAATAATTTACATCAGTCTGAACATTGACACCCTATTTATACTATATTTTGTGAACAGCTACACCATCAGATACCACAAAGACCCTTTTGACAGGCTTTGTTTGCAGATTCCCTGGTTGCAGGAGGAAAATACATGTTGGATAGATGATCCTGCCAAGCAATAATCCCCCTCACACAAAAAATTACAACATATAAAATATAATAATAAGTTGCTCTTATACTGAATTGTTACATCACATAAAAGGATAAAAACTGTGAGGAAAAAAATTGATTTCTCAGTTTCTTATTGTAACCATTTGTTGTTGAATCTGTGAATATTAACATAATATCACATCGTTTACTCTTTGCAGTTTAATCGTTTGGTCCCTCATAACTATGCAACAAAATTGTTATCAATTTTTAATGTAATTTATCTGACAGATTATTCATTTCCCCCTTCCCCCACCTCACACACACACACACACACACACACAGACAGCCAGATGGCGTTTTTACGCTGCTCATTCAAACTTGTCTCAGACACACGTGGAGATGACTATTATCCTCTGATACTGTAACTAGACCTTTGTGGTACATGAGCTGTACACCTACCTCATAGACATACAAGTAAACCAGAATGATTCAGTCTAAAGCATGAGTTAGAGAAAACAGTGGTTAATCCAACTATTTACACTAGCAGTGTTTCATTACAGTTATGTTACAACAAAATAACACAGGGTAGTGTCTGTCTAATGCAGTCACATCATGTTTCTATGGGAGAGGAAGAAAGGCTGATGTCATCCTCATTACCAGTCATATCATTAAACACAGAAAAAAGAAGCTAACTACCCTTACTGGTAAACAATAACGATATTATACACAACCATGGCTACAATACCTCATATTTCTTCATGGTATTAGCTGGTGGGTTATTGGTTTAATCCCAGTCCAGGTTTTTGCCAGTCTTTCTGACAAGGCAGCTAACCTACAGTTGGAAACATTGCACGGGGATTACACTAAAGTAGGATTATGGGCTTGATAGCCTGCCCATCGCAACAAGTGGCCAATGAGATGTAAGCCAGGACAAGACATTTGGCCCAGACAGTGTGTTGGCATGGTGAGTGTGTGTGTTTGCATGTGCACTCTTCATACTGTAATTAGTTGAACACCATTACTAGGGGATGCTGAGCAAATGAAGCAAGACGTGCTGCATAGAAAAACATCATTTAATCATGCCGTTCATTATGACAGGATTATCAGAATGCTGTAAACAAGACGTGATGATCTTTATGTGAGAACTCTTTCTATTTTTTCATGTATTAAATTCAGGAACAGCTGCACAAAACTATTTAACTCATGGTAAAATAGAAATTACTCTAAACTGATGTCACTGGAAAATGAAATGTTGCTACTATCCATCTGTTCAGAGAAGTACTTACTCCTTTTTTCTTTTCTGCACTCAAATCTTCAGCAGCTTTCTGGTACCTGAGAGAGAAAGAAACAACACTGACATCTAGTGATTCAAAACAATAACAAGCAGATACACATAATTTTCTAAAAGGCCCATTTGTTCCTTCAAGAACCTTGAAAAAAAATGTAAACTCAATAAGTGATAGACTTGAATTTAATTTAATGTTGTTTTTTTTTGTCTGATTTTGTTGTGTTTATATAAAGTTTTAATTTAGTTTATTTTATATTTTTATACCTTTAACAGAAAATATATAGTATTTTTTGTCATTTTTTAGCACTGTGTAACACAAACAATAAATCATAAAATATTAAGAGGTCTTATCCATACATCATCAACTAGTTGGTAAGTGCTTTAGATCACTGATCACTAGTCTTTAACTGCAAAAATGTTTAACATGTAATGCACGCCGCGACAATTAAAGTTTGACTTGAATAGTAGGGGCGATCGTGGCTCAAGAGGCTCTAAGAAATGTTTTCAGGACCTTGTTGAATCTAGGCCATGATGAATTAAGGCAGTTTTAAAAGCAAAATGGGTCTAAACCAATGCTAGCAAGGTATAACTTGCTAGCATTGGTTTAGACCCAATGCTAGCAAGGGGCGATCGTGGCTCAAGAGTTGGGAGTTCGCCTTGTAATCGGAAGGTTGCCGGTTTGCGCCCAAGCTCCGACAGTCTCGATTGTTGTGTCCTTGGGCAAGACACTTCACCCGTTGCCTACTGGTGGTGGTCAGAGGGCCCGGTGGCGCCAGTGTCCAGCAGCCCCAGGGTGGCTGTGGCTACAATGTAGCTTGCCATCACCAGTGTGTGAATGTGTGTGTGAATGGGTGGGTGACTGGATGTGTAAAGTGCTTTGGGGTCCTTAGGGACTAGTAAAGCGCTATACAAATACAGGCCATTTACCATTTAAAACTTAATTAAAACTCAAATATAAGTCATTTTAGTCCCAATTATTTTTGATGTATTACACACAAAATACTGAAATTGTGACTGAGATCAAGAGACCACAAGAGCAAATCACATGGGTCTGTAGTGGGCTGTCGTCTACGTGGATTCAGTTTTCAGTACATAAGTGTATATTTAAGCTTTTACTATTAGGGTCATTTTAAAAGTACAAGCAAATATTACTGACAACACAGTGTTACTCACTTGGAGAAGCGCTCTGCAATGGCATTGGTTTTCCCTCGGGTGGTGACCAGAGACAGCTCCTTCGCAGTGATACGCATGGACTGTGCCGCCCAGTTCCTTCGACTGAATGGATTACTTTCCATGTCGGCCAATTACCCAAATACCTAAAAGAAACAAAACACAAATACTCCTAATGTAAGAAATATGTATTAGAATACAGACTGCATTTCTTAGCTTCTGACACTAATACTCAAACAATTTCAGGCATCTCAACACTACAGTTCATGTATCTGTTTGACGCAATGGCAATATGGTCCCTTGTGCATATAGTTAAGGGATGTCTTTAGTGGGCAACTGACTATTCTGCTGCACTGATTTACTGATGTTTCTGTTGTCTCCTATTTTCTCCATCTTCGGGGAAAAGTCACAAATACAGGGAGTGCAGAATTATTAGGCAAATGAGTATTTTGTCCACATCATCCTCTTCATGCATGTTGTCTTACTCCAAGCTGTATAGGCTCGAAAGCCTACTACCAATTAAGCATATTAGGTGATGTGCATCTCTGTAATGAGAAGGGGTGTGGTCTAATGACATCAACACCCTATATCAGGTGTGCATAATTATTAGGCAACGTCCTTTCCTTTGGCAAAATGGGTCAAAAGAAGGACTTGACAGGCTCAGAAAAGTCAAAAATAGTGAGATATCTTGCAGAGGGATGCAGCAGTCTCAAAATTGCAAAGCTTCTGAAGCGTGATCATCGAACAATCAAGCGTTTCATTCAAAATAGTCACCAGGGTCGCAAGAAGCGTGTGGAAAAACCAAGGCGCAAAATAACTGCCCGTGAACTGAGAAAAGTCAAGCGTGCAGCTGCCAAGATGCCACTTGCCACCAGTTTGGCCATATTTCAGAGCTGTAACATCACTGGAGTGCCCAAAAGCACAAGGTGTGCAATACTCAGAGACATGGCCAAGGTAAGAAAGGCTGAAAGACGACCACCACTGAACAAGACACACAAGCTGAAACGTCAAGACTGGGCCAAGAAATATCTCAAGACTGGTTTTTCTAAGGTTTTATGGACTGATGAAATGAGAGTGAGCCTTGATGGGCCAGATGGATGGGCCCGTGGCTGGATGGTAAAGGGCAGAGAGCTCCAGTCCGACTCAGACGCCAGCAAGGTGGAGGTGGAGTACTGGTTTGGGCTGGTATCATCAAAGATGAGCTTGTGGGGCCTTTTCGGGTTGAGGATGGAGTCAAGCTCAACTCCCAGTCCTACTGCCAGTTTCTGGAAGACACCTTCTTCAAGCAGTGGTACAGGAAGAAGTCTGCATCCTTCAAGAAAAACATGATTTTCATGCAGGACAATGCTCCATCACACGCGTCCAAGTACTCCACAGCGTGGCTGGCAAGAAAGGGTATAAAAGAAGAAAAACTAATGACATGGCCTCCTTGTTCACCTGATCTGAACCCCATTGAGAACCTGTGGTCCATCATCAAATGTGAGATTTACAAGGAGGGAAAACAGTACACCTCTCTGAACAGTGTCTGGGAGGCTGTGGTTGCTGCTGCACGCAATGTTGATGGTGAACAGATCAAAACACTGACAGAATCCATGGATGGCAGGCTTTTGAGTGTCCTTGCAAAGAAAGGTGGCTATATTGGTCGCTGATTTGTTTTTGTTTTGTTTTTGAATGTCAGAAATGTATATTTGTGAATGTGGAGATGTTATATTGGTTTCACTGGTAAAAATAAATAATTGTAATGGGTATATATTTGTTTTTTGTTAAGTAGCCTAATAATTATGCACAGTAATAGTCACCTGCACACACAGATATCCCCCTAAAATAGCTAAAACTAAAAACTACTTCCAAAAACATTCAGCTTTGATATTAATGAGTTTTTTGGGTTCATTGAGAACATGGTTGTTGTTCAATAATAAAATTATTCCTCAAAAATACAACTTGCCTAATAATTCTGCACTCCCTGTAAGAAAAAGTATTTTTTTTTTTTAAACAGCAAGGCCAGTCCTCTAGTTGCCTCTATTAGACACTTGAATGAAGAATTCTTGCTTTTCATGGAAATAAAGTGACAGACTCCCTCTTCCAATCTGCATTTGCTATCAGTCCACCAAGTTATCTGACAGCAACACCACTTTCTTGGCATATGCAACCTCTTGAGAAGATTTATGCCAGAGTGAAACTTTGCACTCGAAATACATGTGCAGGCCTATGACATGCACTCTGACAGATATCTGTTCTTGCTCCTGACATACATACGACGGAGAACAAGCACATGAAGTGTGGGATGCAAACACACAAGTCAACATGTTCAAACTTGCTCTCCAGCTTGTGCCACTTGATTGCAAGACAGCAACACAAACTGATATCAGCAGAGCGTGAGCCCATTGTCCTTACAAAACCAACATTCATAAAAAGGTCCAACAACCACATTCCCGGCAAACAGAAATGTCTTCTTTGTCATGAATAATGTCCTGACAAACCCATGCTTTATTGGTACAGTTTTCCAAGTCAGCAAGGATGGATTAGCTGAATGTTAGCCCATGAAACCCTGGTTTAGTGCTCAGACAGTAGGTTGTAAAGCCATAAATTGGAAATCACTGCACAGTCAGTAATCATTTATCTTCCTAGCTGGACCTTTTCACTCAGGCGTCCCTATTACATCATAATCATAATTGGGACAAGCATAGTGTAAGGACTTTGGACTGAATTTCGCCATAGGACTGACTACATAGATTTCATAGTCCAATACAACTGGTGCTCATGAAATCACTTTTGGATAAACGTGATTAAACATGACTGCACATATTACATATTTATAAGATGTATTTCTAGTCAGTTATATATAATTAATTTCATTTAGTCTGAGGTTAGTGTTAGAGTTTTTAGGAGAGACACAGATTAACAACAGAATAACTTTTTATGAGGTTCTTACATCTGAGAGGCTACTCATTACTGCTACAATGTTTAAACCTGGCAGGAAAGTCAGTTTATCAATTGATTAATTGTATATTTTGCTGTAGCCAGTTACTTCTTCATTCAAATTTGATAGCTGTGCTGAAAAATGTACTATTCATCCTTTTAAACTGCAGATTCTTTTGCAGGTTATCCAGGGGCTGCAGTCCATACCTGCATGCACTGCGATTGAAAGGTAGGGACACACCCTAGACAAGCTACCAATCTGCCACAAGGATAATACAGGTCATTTCAGTTTAAAGTTGCCTATCCGCTCTTTTGCATATCCTTAAACACTACACGCCCGAAGAAACCAAAGAAAACACAAAGGACGTCTACGACTCAAAAACAAACACAAATCCCTACTATTAGAAAGAGAGATTTTCTACTTGTACGTGTTCATTCACTCATCGACAGGCAGCAAAAATTGTACACTAATACAAAGGAAAGAATGAAATGCTTCATAGGTATGCAAAACAAATGCTCAGAATTCTGACTTCCTGTTTAGCAACCTTATATGGAAACCTGAAAGGGGAAAAAATTGCATTTACTGTTTAAGCACTTAATAAAACATAATGCAAGTCAGTTTAATGGCTTTTTAGTATGACAACAAATAATCTAATCTTTCAAAAACTGTCACTCTCTCATCTCTGGATTATATTATTAACTCTTAGCTGTCGTTTTCCAACTGATCCACAATTCTGACAGTTACTATTTGTGTTACTTGTGCAGGTTTTCAACAGGAACATCGACTGAATCAGAGGTAACTTGGATAATACATCTTAAACAAAGCCTGAAAAGAACTGAAGCTAAGATTTGGTGTGTGCGCTGTGATAAAAATACAGAAATTAGAATCTTTATAAATTTATCAAAAACCCGTTTATATACTGACCTTTATCCCTTATTTAAAGTAAAGTTCTCCGTGACAACAAGTAACCACAACACGGTAACAACTAAGGAGGAGTCCGCATTGTTTGACACATTAATGAGCTATGATGCAACTATTCTTAAAACCAAAACCACAAAATCAGCTGTTCAGACGAAAATAACCGAGTCTAAAGTGAAGACTCGGCACAGAGGCGAGCAACAGACGCGACTTTAAGAACGGCAGCCCTGTTCAGGGGGCATCGCGTCTTTTTGAATTAAAAAAAAAAAAAAAAACTTTCATTACAGGTGCAACAGTAAGATGGTGGTTATAACTGCGAGCTAATGTAGTTAGCCTATAGACCTGCACTTTAACAAAGATTTAAACGCTCAAAATTTTATTCAAAGTAAGTTTCACTTAAGTTTTACACGAAAGAGCTCAGTGACTACGCTTAAGAGTACAAGCTTAGCTGCTGGGCTGGTTTGGCATTTTCCCTGGAAGACAGCGAGGAGGAGGAAGAAGTATGTGCACGTGCTTGACAATAAAATTCTAAATCTCGACCTAAACAGTCACCGGCTGCCTCAGTGTTTTCAAAATAGGCGTTATTATTTTGATAGTAGCTACAACGTATATTAAACCCCGTTTTATGCTATTATTTTAGGTTTCGTCTTACCTGTGCGAACTTCCGTTGAGTCACTTCTTTTTTCTTTTTTTTTTTGTGAAACCTGTGCGACACCTGACACTGCTGCCGCCACTGCGTCACCGCCCGGTGTGGCTCGAGCAGAAAGGTGCAGTGGAAGTACGCGAGACAAACGTCACGTGATTTTATGCACCAATGACCTTAGGTGTTAAATTACTCCTACCTGGTATGTTTGCGTTTGTGCTTGCTTGCAGGGTGAGCTGTTGTTCCCATCTAGAAATTCCAGAGAAAGACCGTTTCTGGCGACGGGAAAGCTCAGGGAAGAAAAACATGAAGGAAATAGGTTTGGGTGGTTTCTGTGCTTTGTCTTTTGACAGTTTTCAGCAACTGTTCCTCAACTTGCTAACATAATAGCTTGATTGTTAGTGTAGTACTAGTGTTATAAAATGCAATGTTTCATCCACAGAATGCAGTAAAATTCTTAAAATAGAAAAAACAGAAGTGAGACATACCATCAGTAATCAAGGCTCCAAAGTCAAACATAGCATTGTGCCAGCTCAACAACATTACTAAAGCCACTATTTAAGACCTGCCTGTGGAAAATAGCCTATTAAATGTAATGGGTGTCAAAACAGGTTGTGTCAGGGAAGGGACATTGAATGTTTGCATGATATTTGCCTTCTAAATAAGAGCAGCTGGATGAGCTACAAGAAAGGAAGATCACAGCTTTAATTTTTATTTTCCACCATTTTGCTCAAGTGTATGAGTCCTTGAGCAAAGTACTATCTGTTCTCTGTGCCAAGGCTGTTACGGGGAACTGAACTCATCTCAAATGGGGCCAAGTGAAATATTTAAGTTAGTGGCGGTTTTTCAGTTGAATAATTTGTGTTCTCTACCAAAGAAATGCATATTTGCTCACTCTTCTACTAATGAGAGGAATTTTTAGTCAGTTTCGTTATCTAATGAGGATCTGTTGCTATTTTGAAAACATTTAAAAATAGATTGCTTGCAACTTAAAAGAAGTAACTGGTATCACATTTTCGTAGTGAAACTATTAGAATTATAATAACACACTTCAAAAAGGCTGAGACAGGAGCACACAAGCCTCTTTTCTTTTAAGAACATGGGGGACATATTTATTTAAGTTCTACTTGTTGTTGATTATGTTGTGTCTGTGTTTGGGTTATTTATATAAAGTTTTGATTATGTGTTTCTAAACTAAACATTCCCAGTTTAGCTTCACGATTTTTACAGTTTACTTGGTAGTTTGTTTGTTTGTTTTTTGTTTATTTGTTTGGTTAAGTCTCGGTCTCTCTGTTTGGTGTTGTCATCTTTTTGTTCCTGTTTTATTTTGTGTGCATGGTGTTTCCCATCTCCCTGATTTCCTCATGTGTCTGTTTAAAGTCTCAGTTTGTCTTAGTTCTCTGTTGTATCATACTGTAATACTATTGCCATGCCCGGGCTGCATTTCTGTTTGTTTTACCTGGACTTTGTTTTCTGCTGGTGTCTTTGTTTACATGCTATGCCTAAATAAAAGGTCAGACATTTTTTGTTCCCTCAACTTATTTGACAGTCTGCATTTTGGGTCCTTTATCCACACAGGTTTGATTTGCAGACAGAATGCACCGTGCATCACACCACCGCAAGTGCCAACAATTGATACATGGGCATCAGAACTTGACCAGACAGCAGTGGAAGAATGTGGCCTGGTCTGATGAATCAAGTGCTCTTCAATCACATGGATGGCTGAGTGTGTGTGTATTGCTTGCAGTATGGGAAGAATCAAGCAGGTTCAGCCAGTGTAATGCTTTGGGCAATGCTGGGAAACCTTGGGTCCTGATGTTACTTCGACTCGTATACCTACCTAAGCATTACTATAGGCCTGCCTGTTCTCATGAAAGCCCGCCTTTTCATGGGAACGGTATTCCCTGATGTCTGTGGCCTCTGTCAGTGTGATAACACAGCCTGCCATGAAGCAAAAATGGTTCAAGAATGGTTTACGGAGCACAACAACAGGTTTGAGGTGCTGACTTCAAATGTTGACCTCCAGTCCAGCATCTGTGTACAAACAGTTCCCATCCATGGAGGCCGCACCTCGCAGCTTACAAGACTTAAGCTTGATTTAGACTTCTGCAGGAAATTTATGTCCTAACTTACATAGTAACCGGAAACTCCTTTTATTCCTACAGCGCAACCATTGAAGTCATTGTGATATGAATTGACCTGACATGTAGTTAAATTCCTTGGGAGGCGCATGTCAAGTTACGTATAAGGTTGCAGTGTAGGGTTAAAATGGAGTTACAGTTGTGACACAAGTTATGATATAGATCTGATGAAAAACTCTAATTCACATGTTACAATTAAATCTGTTGCTAACATCTTGGTGTCAGATACCACGGCACACCTTCAGGTGTCTAGTGGAGCCAATGCCTAGATGAGTTAGGGCTGTTTTATCAGCAAAAAGGGGGACCAACACAATATATGGCAGGTGGTCATAATGTTATGCCTGATTGGTGTATAAACTGATGTCTTCTACCTGTGATGTAAGGTAATCCAATTACATTTACATATTTCTATTTTTATATGGCATCAGTTCACAACAACTGCCTCAGTGTGCTTTACATTGTAAGGTAAAAACCCTACAGCATTAGAAAAAAAACAACAGTCACATGAGCCTCAGGCTATTACCTGATATGAGCACCACAGCCTGCTCTGCACCACTCCAACGATAGTGCATTACTGTAAACTTTACCACAAATGTGCAAACTAACCAGATTAGCCTGCACTAAATTGCACTAAACTGTCTAGTAAACTACTTTCACGAAACCTTGTCTTTAAATACCACCAAATTAGCATTCATAACACATCATATAAAAACCACTATCTTTAAAAACACAAAAATTTAAATAGATCATTACAAGCATGAGACTGTCCCCGTGTATATACTGTATGTATAGTAACTAGCTATTCATCCTTATTTATTCCACAATTTATCCCAACATCTTTGGGTCACCGTCACCATTAAACATATAAATATCCCATACATGCTGTTAATGTTTGTGTCATGCTGCTGTGTTGCTGTAGTCTCCACTGTTTGTCTATTCTGTTTACACTGAGAGCAAAGGGGGGGAAAGGAGCTCAATTCCTTGAATGTGTACACAGTCTTGGCCTGTTGCTGATTTTAAATTTCCGCTTCACTAAAAGTTCACTTGCTGAACAGTCCTTTCTTTTGAAAGTAACACTCATCTTCCTCTCGTCTTGTCTTGCGTGCATATTAATTTCTAAAATGTATCACGTTAACGTTTTTGTTTGGGGTTTTTTCTCTCTCCCTGGGAAATACAGCGAGGAGAGGAGGAGCTACAGAGGAGGGGTTTGTGTTTGCTCCTCCTCTGTAGCCAGCTACTGTAGATGCTGAAACACCGCGACCGCTACCTTACATCTGCACCATGAACACATCACAGGGATGAGAAAGAAAATATCCTAGGTGTTGTGCCAAAATAAGTTAACAAATTAATAAAAGGTAATAATTTTCCAAAAAAATTTCCTGCCTACACTAGCCTACATTACCAGTAAGGCTAGTTTTATGACACAAGATGCGATAAACTATAAAAGCCAATAAGTAATCAATGATATCCAGCATTATATTATTAATGAAAAATAAAATAATCATAGCCTATTCTAATCACCGATTGATATAGATTAATTAGAGGAAATGTGTTTAATTCAGGCTAATGTGTAAAGCAAATACAAAAGGAAGACTCAAAGTGCAGAATGAAACTGACTAAAAGAAATCAGTGATCCTTACACTACTGACAATGACGTCACCAAATCTAATATTGCTATAGGAATAAAAGCTGCAGGGTCCACAATAATAATAGTAATGAGCTAGTGATGGTTATTAATTTGGCCCCATGTGCACTTCAGCCAAGCATGTGCAAAGCGGCAGCAGACTGAGCTACTACTATAACCCTCCGGTGTTTGTGTGCACGTCCCTGTTTTCTGTCATTTTAAGCGCTCGCTCCTTTTCGTCTGCGTCTCTTCAGTCGTAGTCTGTATCTGCTGCAAACTCAGAGACCAGCAGCACCACAACAGTGTGGAGTGGGCGTCAAAATCCCCACGCCACTTATGAAAATGGACTGAGTTTTTGTCCGCCCTTTCGAGCCAAGGCTCTCTTGTTCACGGGGAGCTGATAGAAGATGACCCTTTTCTCTTCGCTTGAGGAGGCTTTGCTGCTGTGTGGGGGAGTGGGTTACATCCTGTGGCGTTTCCTGTGTTTGTAAACTAGACGGTACAGAAAACGTCGGGCGAGTGAAGCAGAAAGGTAGGTAAATATATTCTCATTTCTTCTCAGATGCTCCGCGGATTCCAAATGTGCATTACGCGGTCTGGTAGCTTTATCTGCAAAATCCACCGTGTGGTAGTAGAGCAAATGGGGGTTTGCACAAAATTACGGCGTCAATGTTAGCTCTCGCTAGGCCGCTAACAAATGTTAGCTTATTCGTCGGGAGGGGGAGGCACTCGCTGCGACGGCCATCACGAATGCCTTTATTACTCAGTCTTGTCTTGAACCGCTTTAGCTTATATCGTAAGAAGCGTCGTTTTGTAAAAATAATAATAATATTATTATTACATAAATCTAGCAAGATATATACTCTCGCTTTGCAGCTGTGTTACATCGGTGACCAGGTGGGCTTCAAAATTTGCTCGATTACTGGCAGTAACATTAGAGTGGGCGAGGGCGCCCGCGAGCAGCTAGCTGATGTTAGCTAGGTTGTTCCAGCATCAGCAGAACTAATGATGGGTTGGGTGGTAGTTTGAAGGCCACTCGTCGGTAAAGCTAATAAATTATATTATAGTCAGTATAATATAATAATATTGGCTCATTTAATTTTCTCCGCCATCACAAAACACAGCTACTAAAAACTGAAAATAACTATGCGACGTGTTCGTGTAGTGTTTTAATCAGTGTTGGCTGATGTTAGCATTTCGCTAGCTGTCTGTTTTCCTAGCAACGTTAGCCCTTTTTAGTTAACCCACGCCGATGGCGAAAACCTGTTATAAAAAATATTGTTGGCCACGGTTAACCTTTATAGTGTTGCACAAGCGTAGCATTTAATCCGTATAATGGTGAGTATAACAACGATCCTTCAAACTAACACAAAACCCCATGAGAACCCCTTCACAAGACCGAGCAGTGTTTCTTTCGGTAATTTAATGGCCTCCTCGTAACATTCGAGTTAACAAACCTCGTGTTTAAAAATACAAAACGCACGTTTAAATGCAAACGATCAGCGTGGGTGCAGTCGGAGAACTTTACGTGCTTTTTTTTACTTTATTTAGGCTTATAATTTATTGCATTACAAGCACTTTTGCATTAGTCTCCAGCAGCACACTAATAATCACCCTCGCTCATATATATTCCACAACAGCTAAGGTTTTCTCCATGATATCACCCCAAGTTGTACTTTACAAGGGGATTCATGTAATCTGAGTTATTTCCTTCAAAATAATAATAACCTCCCCTGATAGACTCGCACCCACGCAGCTGCTTCTTTTGTGCTATTAAATGTTGAATTCTGGTTTGTATTTTACATGTTTTTTTTTTTCTTTTGTTACCTTTCGTACTTAACATATGTCCTGCACTACCTGCACTATAAATGATACATGGTTTTTTGTTTTTTGTTTTTTAAAGAACTTCCCATGTTTAAGTGTTTGGACATGCTAATTGTCTCATCAGTCATCCTGGTATTTTAAAATGTGATTTGTCTGACTCTGCTGTAGTTTCTCTGCAGTATGCCAATCTTCACACGTTTCTGTTTTTGCACAAATATATACTTAATTCTGAAGACCTGAAGGTTTTACACAAATTGAAACCAGCTAGACTAAAAATGACCTTTCATGATGCCTTACAAGAGTTTCGTATTTATTACCTAGAGCAAAGTGGACCTTTTTAGATTGTTGGCGCAGAGCTTGTTTTTTTTTTAAACTACTGGGGAAATTTTCATAACCAAACTTCATCCAAATACATACACCAAAAATTATCATTTGATGTGCACTAGGCTTACAGTATTTAGTAGATTAACAGAAATGGTTCTCAAAACACGGAGCTTTACGATCCTTACAACCTATGCAGCATATACTGCATCTATATGCTGCACATAAATGAAGTGATGCTAACTTAAAATGTGTAAGAATATTTAGTTGTTATAAATTTGCATGCATTGTACTTAAAGCTACTGTAAAATCGATGCTATACGCATATCACTTAAATTCACCTCCACACTAATGTCTCAACACAGACAAATCTAATATGCAGAACTGGGAACAAAACAGATTCGAATTGTAAATTTTTTGCACCCATATTAATGATCTCTTGCAGTCATAATCATCTCTGTCTGAGTTTTTGTATTTTTACTTTTTATCATAATGCTTTTTATTATAATGCATACTCATCTCATCTTTATGAGATGAGTATGATATCTGATCATGATTTGGCGTGTTTATTATAAAATGGGGAAAAAACATAGGTGTAAGGTAAAAATATAGCACGATTAAGTAAATCTTAGCCACAGTTAGTAAACCCTTTATGCAAATCGTCCAATCATTTGTCCAAATGAGACACATTTCTGTATTATATTTCTTTGGCATATGTAACGGTAAAGACAGCAGGTGCTGCTGTTGTAATTTAATGTTTGTCTGTTTCATCCACATCCTCCTCTTCCTCAGTTTTAATGCTTGATGAGTGAGGTGGGTGTGGCTTCCCACCAGCCCGACCATCCTGACTGACGGATCTCTGGATGACCTTGTCCCCACCCCTGCCCCTGCGCTCACATATACAACAGCAATGTCACATCTGCCCAGCAGCTCAGTCCGCGACCATATGAAATGGGTTTGTTTTAAGAACACCAAAGTGGTGACAAATAACTTTACTTGCAGTCTTGTGTCACTCAGGATGTTGTCGTTGATGACTGCCAAAGCACATTGCGTGCTACTCGCAGTATTGTCTTAGATGCAGATCATTTGAAATTGCAGACTGCTGATTTGTTGAAATGCTTGATGTGTTTGGTAAAGTGTTGTTGTTAACTCTCTTTCTTTGCAGGCGGGGCTGCTTGGCTGCGAAGCGGTCCTGTCCAGTATGGCCCTGATGCAGGCCAGCTCCATGGCCGCTCCACCCAAAAAAATGATGGCTCCACTTGGCCATGCACCACCGCAGAGAGAGGGACCTGACCGCGCTCCTCAGAGCCATATGATCCTCCCATCTGGAATGAGCTGTCCACCCCTGGTTAGGACCCACGTGGGAAATGTGGAGTGGAAATTGGGCTGTTTTATGTTGTGTTACTGATATTCTGAAGGGTGTAAACACTTGGCACAATAGGTCATCCTATTGTGATTTCTCCCAGTTTAAAACAACTTTTGCTTTCTGTTTAGCATTTTAACTTATAATTTAGATTGGATATAGATTGAAATTGTGATGGAAAAGGGAATTAACCTAAGCACTAACAAGTTATACTCAAGGGTGCGTAGTTAGTTCCCTTTTTAGCCCATTTTCCTTTGTTTTCCACAACTTAGAAGTTTTTTTGTTTTGGCAAACGAAACTTGCAATTACCAGAAAATTAAAGAGCACTTATCAGTTCTCCATCAGAAGGTGTGCCAAATGGTTTTAAAGTATGTAATGGTTTAACTAAAATTTGAAAATACAAACCTCAACTGTTATATGTGACCAACCTCTGCTTCCAGCGTTGGCAGAAATGGACATAATGGCTAAACTGCATCATTTCAGCTCAGTAATGTCCATACTGTTTTGTCTCAGAGAGCACTTTTAACACATTCTTAAAAATAGGAAATAATTAACTTTTTTCTTCTTTTTTTTTTTTTTTGTCTGGCTTGGTAGCTTATCCGGAAGGAAGGTGAATTCCAAGCTCCCCGCCTGCTGGATGAGAAAGAGATGAGGGCCAACGAGGACATGCAGCAGAAAAAAAAGAACAGGAAATCAGTAACGCCCTGTAAAGTGAGAGAACAAGAAGGAAGGGGAGGGAAGGTCAGTGGCTCTGATTGCTAAATAGGGAATTGTCTCTGTTGCGTCTGTTAATTTTTGCTCACTGCAGAAAATGCGCCCAAGCCGCTTTGTACATATTTTGTAGTTAAAGCATTTAACTTTATTCGAGTGCGCCTGACTTGGATCTCTTGTGTGCACATTTTGTTTGTGTGGGGGTGGGGGGAGGAGCTCAGGGAAGATGTGGAGGGGGTGGAGGATCTCTGGAGAGGAAAGAGGGGGAGGGGAGCAGAGTGAAGCAGAGCACAATAACTGCAGTTGTGTGCATAACAGGGGGAGCAGTAACATGAGGGCATTAGGCCATTGGAAGGGGTTGTGGGGTATTTTGTCAATTCAGATGTAAATGACGTAGTTTGAAAAACAAAACAACCTTTTATGTTGTCTTCATTCATACTGCTGATTTTAAGGATTAGTGGTTATAAATAACTCTCATTTTATATCTTAGGAGAGTAATAGCTATAGGACTGCACTTGCTGACATTTCACAAAAATTAGAATATCATCCAGTTCTGATCAGTTGGACGGGTGCTTTTTTGGGGGTATAACTGAAATGTTACTACACAATGAAGGTGTAGGATTTAAACTGTTTAACCACTGCTCTTGACCATTCTCCGTAGGGCGCAGGTGGCGATGAGAATGGTCCATCATCCAAAGTGCAGAAAAACTTTATTTGTGATCACTGTTACGGAGCGTTTAGGAGTGGATACCACCTCAAAAGACACATCCTCATTCATACAGGTATGGTTTGTGTTTGGAACAGCTCAAGTGCAGTTAGGCCAGGACAGCCTTTATTGCCTAAATATGTGAATGACTTGTTAAAAGAGGCTTTGAAAGCTTGAGTTATACTGAGTCTAGGAGTGTGCAGCGACTGTGAAGTTTTGCAATGGCCTGCTTAAAACATTGTTTGGTAATAGCTTTTGCCTCACAGCCACTCGGTATCTGTGGGGACTTTAACTAAAACTGGTGCTCTTCGGTTTAGGGGAGAAGCCGTATGCTTGTGCCGTATGTGACATGAGGTTTATTCAGCGTTACCACCTGGAGAGACACAGCCTCATTCACACGGGTATGCGTCTTTTAACCGTACCCATATTACATAAGTCTGACTACTTATGTAGTCTGTCACTTAAGTCAATGGACAGATGCTCAGGATTCATTTTGTCAGTGGACAGTAATTTCCAACAAAGCCACTCCCAAAATCTGTTCACCTCAAAATGTTCAGTCTGATAATTATGTGTTCCCAATAACTGGAAAGTTTACAGTGGGAAATTGAATACTGTGTGGTCCAATAACCCCGAGTCCACTATTAAAAACTCTTACTTTTTCAGCATTTATAACAAGTTTTCTTCCCTCTGGATTATATTTTGATCAGCATCAGTTGTAGAAGTATTTGCAAAATTTTAGCATGTATATTAATTTAGTCTAACAGAAATGATGATACAAATTTCTCTGTGCTCAGTGTTAGATTTAGTGTTTAGAGTGGGTTTTTTTTCGTTGTCTTTAGTTGCACTTTTTTCCTTTATTTTTGTGTGTAAATATTAAGATACATTTTAGTAGTTTTCTGTTTTAACATTACAACTGTAAACATAATACAGTCCATTTCAGTCAATAAACTTGCACAGCAGAATCTTTCTTGCTTGTTTACAAATTTGACCAAATTACAAAGACTAAAATTAAACGCCTGTGTATATTAGTCAATTTTGTAACACCGTATTGCTGTTAAACAATTCATTTTTGTCTAAAATCCAGGTTATGTTATTCTAATAAAGTAAAATGTGTTTTTGTTTTTAGTTTATTTTGGCTAACTCTACCGTAACCCTGAAGCAGAGTTCAGCTGTAGGTCTTGTGGAGGCTGAAATTACTACCAAAGCTCTGAAGCTTAGCGAATAATTACCACCACTGCTCAACCCATTAAAACAGCAAAGAAACAGAGGAAAAAAGGACATAGCAGTAGTAAGGTGAAGTCAAGGTGTGTAAAATGAGATGGCTTATCTAACAGATGAATAGCCAAACAATTGCATACAGCATCTATATTTTGGTACAGCTCAGGAAATTAGTCTGTGTTGTGACTTTGTGCAAATTCAAACTGATTTGTTGGGTCTTGTTTCCAACTTGTTGGCTCTTTGCTTAGACTTTGGCTGTGTTTCCTTTTTAATTAGCAAGATAAGCATTTCTGATCTGGACTTTTGTTTGTGCAGTGCTGTTTGATCCTCCCAAGATGTCTGTCTGACACACTTGTCTTAACATAGTTTGGTTTTTTTTTTTTTGTTTTTTTTTTTAAATTTAAACTTCTTCATGGCAGATATACCCATGTTTTCTGATGTTACCTTATGCAGTACAGCATGTTACAGTGCAAAATGATGGAACACAAGTACAACAGACCACATTTGACTACCCTTTCTTCTACACCATCCTTTTTTTTTCTTTTTCCCAAATATCTGCCAAGACTTTCTTGCATGCAGTTCCTATACAAGTTTCAATTCAGAAGCAGATATATGTTGGTAAACGTTCTCTAAACGGTTGTTTAGAAACCAGCAGTATCGGTACATAGATGAATGATTTATTGTTTTTCCTCCCCAATATTCTTAAATTTCTAAATGACAACACCCACAGTTCTCTTAAGACTTTTTGATAGTGGACTTAAAAGTGGAGTTAGACCTGTGGACCTGTTTCTGTGAATTTGAATACCTGAAAGCACAGACTGCAAAACATGCAATGCATAGTTATTTGTGCATGTTTAAAATCATTTAAATAATTTTTGTATGTAATTCTTTTTTTTTATATGTAGTAAAAATGACTGCATGGACATCAAAGGACTATGTTCTTAGTTTTTTTTTTGTTGTGTTTTTTGTTTTGTTTTTAATTATATAAAATATAAACTGAGGATTTTATTTAAAAAAAATACTTGGATTTTTTTAAAAACCTCATTGTTTTATACTATGCACTATGTGCAGGTCAGAGCTGCTGCCCCATTATTCCCCCCGTTTTATAAATGTAATTAAAAATTCACTAATAATCTTTAAGAGTAACCACTTGCACTTTGTGGCAAAATTGCATCTGTTCTTTGTTTTCTACATTATATATTATATAATTTTTTATATAATCGCTTATTTATTAGAATGAATAGCTAATAATTTTATGCTCTGTGTGTGTAGGGGTGAAGCCGTACGCTTGTTCCATGTGTGACATGAGATTTTTCCAGCGTTACCACCTGGAGAGACACAGACTCACTCATACGGGTATGCGTCCATTTACCGTACCCAGTTTAACTTTTAAAATCAGTTCTCTGAAATCAAAATTTATGCATTTAAAATCAGACACAAACAGCTTACAGGTAAACATGCAGCTGGGAAACGGCCTTTTATAGTTTTGCTTTTGTTTTGTTTTTTGTAAAAGGAGAACATTTTTTTGTGGGATTGAACTTTTGAGTAAGTGTTGAACACATTGTTTAAAGAGCCCTTTAGGGTATTTGTTGTACCATGAAAGGACTGAATTTTAATATATTCAGAAGAGAGGAAAGGGAAAGTATATCATGGTACAAAAATGCATCAGCATTTGATTTGCTTTATTTCAATCATTTAACGCTTGAAAAAGACACTTCAGTATACATCAGAATGTTAAATTACATGCACACAGCGACAAATATTAGCATTTAGCATTGCCCAAAGTGGTGGACTTGTCAAAGTACATAATCCCTCTTGTACCATTGCTGTGCACAAAAATCTTCATTCATGCAATTTTTAGCCAAGGGACAAGACTTTTGTACCAAAAAAAAGTTGTCCAAACATTTGAAGTTTCCAAATGTGCTCCAAGGGTTTGATCTGTCATGTTTGAACTTTAGCTGTATTTGGGTAAGTGCTCGTTGTGAAGAGCAAAATAGACAACACCTTTGTTGAAATGAAATTTAAAAATAATTGACTGTCATCTGAGAATAATTTCACTTTATTAACATTTTTAAATTGTATGTACATTTTTTATTTTTATTTTTTGTGGTGAATCTCTAAAGAACAACTAGTGTACGAAACAGGAAGTGTTGACTCAAACAACTGGGGGCTCTATTGGGGTTACCTGAAGCCACAAAATATTGGCCGTCCCTTAGAGGTCAAGTCATCACACACAGCCAGTGTAATCCCGGATTGATACTCTTTCTGCGGCTTCACTTCGGGCAAAATGAGTAAAGCTTGCCATCAGCTGTTGTTTATAGCTGCATAGTTGTGTACCAAGTAATCATGAAAAAAACAGACTTTTACTTATTGATAATTGACTTAGTTGATCTACAAACGAAGATTGAAGAGTTCAATTAGTATTTTTTTTGTTCTTCTTTGAAAAGTGACATTTCAGTAATGTGAAAATATTGTTTTGTCTAAATTTCACATTTCTGTTAACTGTATGAGAAAAGTCATATTTAAGTAGTTGCTTTGATTTGGCCATGGTATATTATGGGAATAGTCCTTTGATGTCCACATTTTAAATGTAAACTAATGGCTGAGGGCTTCATGTTTCTAAGCTGTAACTGCCTTGCTTTTTAATTAACATTCATACAGTTACTCAGTTGCGTCTCTTGTAACTTTATGGTAGAAAGCAGATTGTAAGCTTTTGCAGGCCATCATTTTGGTGTGCAAGAAAGAAGCACGCATCTAGCAACGTGTTTTCTTAATTTTGCTGTAAATGGAATCAATGTACACTGTGTGAGGAAAAACCATTTGCTAAAAAATGCTTTGTTTCCACGAGTGATGGTTAACTTTGGAGAATGTTTGTGCTTCGGCTGGCCGGTGTAATCGCGCTCACTAGTTGTCTCGTTGCTGACATGTATGGCTTATGCCCTGTTGCTGCTTTTTTTTTTTTTTTTTTTTTCTTCCCCTCATAGTGCTATTCAGTTTATTTGAAAATGAGCTGCCCCCCTTTCTTTCATTGATGGAATGTAAAACAAATCGCTGTTTGCATGAAGCCTGGTTAGAATATAAAATGCCTGCTAAAGTCTTGAGTAACTTGATGCCTTCCTTTGAAGGAAGGTCTTAGCTAATATGTTGATACTTTGTGTATGTAGGGGTGAAGCCGTACGCTTGCTCCATGTGTGACATGAGGTTCTTCCAACGTTATCATCTGGCAAGACACAGCCTCACTCATACTGGTATGCGTCTGCTTACCGTAGTTCATTAGGTAGACGTGTTTTAAGTGTCTTAGCTTTCTACCTTCATGCATCGTGAATAGGATTCCAGCCCCCCAAAAAATAAATAACATGTTGAAGAGCATGAGGATGTATCTAGACATGTAATAGGAGGATGGAAAAAGTGGTAAACCTTTAGTTGAAATCTTGCATACATAGTAGGGGTATGCAAACAACCTCAGCTTTTCCCCTGCTGAAAGCTCTACTTTATCTGTACATTTATACCGTTTTTGTTTATCTTGTTTTTTTTCAAAATTTCACTGAAATAAGTAGAGTGTTATCATAGTTCCTATAACCACTGCTAAATCTAAATTGTGCGTTGGCTTCTCAGGCCGATTGGTATAATATGTGAAACAAAAAGAAGAGCTATTGTAAGGGAAGAGTTGTGGTCATGTGTTAAAAATTGATGCCGTTTCTAGCTGATATTTACAAACTTTTATGTGTGTAGGGGTGAAGCCATACGCTTGCTCCATGTGTGATATGAGATTTTTCCAACGCTACCACTTGGCAAGACACAGCCTCACTCACACGGGTATGGGTCTGCTTTTTTTTTTTTTGTTTTTTTTTTTTCACCCTGTCTTGGTGCCCAAATACCCAATTTTAAGTTTGCAGGCCACTCCTTTTTATAGGACCAAATACTCATAAACATCAAGCATTTTTAACTGTTGAGGCATATAAGGAGTGCATTTCAGTTTTCTACCTCAGTGTTACAATAACAGTCATCTTGATGAGTACTTTGAGTCAATTTTGGCTCTCAAAAAGCTTGTTGGCATGAAAAGTTTTAAGTTTGGCAAAAGACATTTTTGTTTGCTTGTTTTTTTTTCCCCCCCACCACCCACCCTATTTACAGACATGTTAACAGATTATGAAATGTTAGACATGTGCATTTAGTGTGGCACTGTACTGATGCCACTGCTTTTGGCATGTCTGGATACATTATATAAGTGAGTCCTTGAATTCATTGTGCTTATTTTATTATTGTTATTACTATTATTTTCAAAGGATTTTGCTCTGTGTGTGCAGGGGTGAAGCCATATGCTTGCTCTATGTGTGACATGAGATTTTTCCAGAGATACCACCTGGCAAGACACACTCTCACCCATACGGGTACTAAGTTTTACTTGTCCCTCTCACTTAACACCATTAGGGCTTGTTGATATTTGTTTGTATGTGTGTGAATCACCTACCCGACAGACACAAAGCAAGCTGTGATTTATTTTTATTTATTTATTTATTTTTTTTGTTAGTTCATTTTCTTGACTGTTAGACGCTAAGAATTAATAGTTTTGTCTTTTCTGTTGTGTACGTTGTATTTGCTAACTGCTGTTAGGGTTTATGTGACACGTTTTTCTGTCTTGTATGTTTAGAATTAGCTGGTCATGAAAGTACTTGCTCTTGTTATTATGTAATATTGACTAGTTTATGTAGATTGACAAATTTTGTGCACATAGTTCATGAGAACCCTTTTTTTTTTTTTTAATTTTTATTATTATTATTTTTGTCCCCCCTAAAATTTCACACTGTATGCGTTTAGGGGTGAAGCCATACGCTTGCTCCATGTGTGACATGAGGTTCTTCCAGCGTTACCATTTGGCAAGACACAGCCTCACTCATACTGGTATGCTTGATTAATTGTTCCCCTTTCACTGTGAAACCTGATATATTTATAAACCATATACTCATTTGTTTTATGTTGATTTCAGTCTTATATGATACTATAATTATCACATTGTTGGTAAATTAATTCCCCCTCATAAAAAAAAAAACAATGTTTAATAGAGCTTTTAGGCTTTGTTGGAAAACTGTCCACAGAAAAAGTGACTCTGTCAGTTACCTTGTTTTGTGATTAACACTGTAATGGCACTATTGCATGGTTATTCTTGACTATTGTATATTGAATGAAAGATACACTACACTAAAAAGCCTTTAAATTGCAGACATTGGTAGTATAAAATGTCGTTTGCAAGTACCTGTTTCCCCACATCTGGAGAAACTAAATGTTGGTGATTTTTCTTTTTTAATTATTTTTTTTTTAGTGGGTAATCGTTAAGTTTCAACCAAACTTTAAGATGTAAAAATCGGTTTCTTTGATTATTTTTGATTTCTTAATACGCCTTTTAATGTCTGTATATTGTTAGTCTTTTCAGTGTAATGTGTTGTCAGTAAAAAAGCATGCTACAATAGTTAATCTGTCATTTATTTAAGTGGTGTTCATCACTTTCACCAGTGTGTTGAAATACATCTGATGTTGTTGTGCTGTCTTTAGGAGTGAAGCCATATGCTTGCACCATGTGTGACATGAGGTTTATACAACGTTACCAACTGGAGAGACACAGTCTCACTCATACAGGTATGCCTCACTTTTTAAATCTTGCCCCCCTCTCACCCTGACTTTCCCTTGCATGTGCCCACAAATAATGTTTACATGGCTGCTTCAAACTCGAGTTTGTGTTGCTTTCTATCACTTTTCTGACAAATGCTAATTTGTCATGATCTACCTGTAAGGATCTTCTGTAAGAATTTGTGTAGTAATATTTCCCCCATACTTTGTATATGAAATGACATGATGACTATAAAGTGAAAACTCAGCACCTCTCTAGTGTTTATTTAGCTATTAAAGTCATAATTATGTGTACTTTTTTTTTTTTTTTTAACCTAACAATTATTGTGGTAACTCTGTTTGATGCTTCGGCAGAGATGGGTAGTAACGCATTACTGTAATCTGATTATGGGTTTCAAGTAATGAGTAAAGTAAGGGATTACTATTGCAAAAAGTAATTAGAGTACTGTTACTTTCCCGTAAGCAGCCTGCGTTACTAAACTGTGATTTTGTTTGTGAGAGTGTCTGATGACAATGATAAGCATACGACGTCCGTGGCAGCAACAGACATGTGTAGATCAACAATGGATAATATGGAGAGAGTACGACCATGCAGCGTTTAAAGCTCCGAAGTACTGACATTACTTTGAATTTGATTCCGTAAAAGTGACAAAAACATTAGCGTCCGCTGTACACTCTACATGCGAAGAAAACTTCTTTCAACAGCGAAGTATTAAACTTTAAATCTGAGCAAGCACATAGCACGCTGCCATGGGAATGTGAACTTCACAGAGAAACCCCTGGATACCCCCTACTGACATGACCGCTGCGTCACCGAGCAAACCTTCACTGGCCCCACTCACTGGAATATGCAGAAAATAGGTTTAAATGTTAAACAAATTTCTTCCAGTCAGAGACAGTTGCATATAATTGAATTTTTGCTTGATGCAATGTGCATAAAGTTAAAACACTTTTTCATTTGATTCAAATTTATATGATGGATAATGCAGAAAAAGTAGAATTAGGCTGAAAGGTCTATTGCTTTATCATATATTCAGGTTGTGTATCGTGTGGGGGTTTTTTTTGGTGGGGGGGGTATTTGTTTTTTTGGGGTTTTTTTTTTTTTTTTTTTTTTAGTAACTAAGTAATAAAGTAACTAATTACTTTTGAAAATAAGTAATCACTAAAGTAACTGGATTACTTACAGGGAGAAGTAATCAGTGATTGGTAACTAATTACTGTTTTCAAGTAACTTGACCAACACTGCATTTCTAAATGAAACATTTGTGAAAAAAAGTAATGCTAGTTTATTTCAACTGTTTATTTTATTTTGTGGAATTAAACTCAAAATGAAAGAGCATGAAGGTGGTGAGTCTGCAACTAATGTTTTTATTCAAAAGTACAAAAGATGATATTGACAGCTATGACATTGTCATATTTGCATCATTTACAGTATGTATCAACTTTTTATATTAAACCTTGTAAACTGTGTGTGTATGGGGAAGAACAGAAAAAGGAGTTGTATTACTTGCAGCTTTGAATATTACAGTTAGCCAATTATCTTGATATAATGAAAACATTTCTTTTTTTTTTAATTAAAAGATGAGTGGGCTTTTTTGTTTTTTACATGTTGATACTGAATTTAAGATTTGTTCATTGGGAATTGTTGTGCAAATTTACAAACTGAATTAAGGGGTGTAGGTTTTGTGGCCTTGTTGGAAGAAGTGGGAGGGGACTTTAAGGGAAACATTATCTTTTCAGTTGATGGGAATGTCACTTAGATCGGGACTGCCACTATCCAGGCCAGTGTTTGTTTGTCCCCCCCCACATAATCGTGTCATTTCACATTCAAAGTGATGGTCAGGAACTAACACAAGCTTCTCTCTTTTAAAAAAAAAAAAGCTGTATATTTCCAAACTACAGATTTCTCTTATGGAAGATAAAGTTAATTTGTGCTTCGGTGCTAGGATAGGTTCTGTATGATGATTTTCAGAGCAGTTTCCTGTTAATTCTTGCTCCGCAAATGAATGTGCAAACTTAATGTCTTGTGCAGAGTTGTTTGCCAACTGCCTAAAATTGTCACACCTTCTGTGATCAGCGTGAACAAATCTATTCCAGAAAACCTGTATGTGGTATGTTGAAATTACACGATTAGAAGCACCCATTGACATAGTGTGAAAAACTTTTTGTTGTGCTAGTTGGAATGTGGACTTCAATTTTCAACCCAATTTTTTATTTCTATATATTTTTTTTGTCATTTTGATAGGTTTGGTTTTTTTGGTTAGGAAAATTTTAATTCTACTTTCTGCACAGAGGGCATTGTCCTTATTATTCAGAGATGCAAATGTTTTCAATTGGAATGACAGATTATTAAAGCACGCTGGAATTTCCAGTTTAAACAAAGCGCTGATAAGTGCAGCCAAACTTTACTAAGGAATTAGTAAAGTTTAACATGGATCAATTTTGGCAGTTGAGTGTTTTTATGCTAAAGCTGGTACTTTGTGTGTATAGGGGTGAAGCCGTACGCTTGCACCATGTGTGACAAGAGGTTTTTTCAGCGCTACCACCTGGCGAGACACAGCCTCACTCATATGGGTATGCGTCTGCCAATCTTAAAGCTGTCACAAAATTAGGATGCTGCTACATGTGTATGCTTGAGCTAGTCTTGTAAATCTGTATTCAGACACAGTTTATGATAAGATTCATTCAAAGTATAATTTCAGCTAGATGACATTATCAGCTCATGTTTAAGTGAATTTAATAGCCCCTCTGGGAAGTTTGTAATTTGAAACAAGCATCTTAGATTGTACCCCTGTAAGTTACTTCAGGGGTATGACATTGGTTATTAACCACAGATATCAATTTAATCCACACTGGCACATTTAATTTATCAGGCATAATTATAGATACTTTTTTTTTCTCTGTTGTAGAGAATCAAAAATAATTCTCTTGATGCTCTGCGTTTAGGTGTGAAACCTTACGCTTGTACCATGTGTGACATGAAGTTTTTTCAGCGTTACCACCTGGCGAGACACAGCCTCACTCATACGGGTATGGGTCCGTGCACCGTGCCCATGACATGTGTTGTTAGCAAGTGTGCACATTTAATTTAGTTAGTTTGTCTTATTACTTATATTTAGGAAACATGTCATGTATAAATATTATAAACATTTTCTTGTCTTTTGTTAGCTGTCAGCAGTCAGAATCAACAGGATAACCATAATTCAGTATTTTGCTGCTTTGATTTTTGTTGGCAATTATAATCTAAATTTATTTGGGGGGGAAAAGTTCTGGTTTTGCATGAATTGGCCACTGTGTGGTTAATAACCAATAGCTTAAATATTTTTTTCTAAATTAAAAAAAAAAGGAAAGAAAGAAAATAAAGGAAAAAGAGCGAGAGACCGTGAGGCAAAGTAATATAATATTGCTACTCTGCGTTTAGGTGTGAAACCTTATGCTTGCACCATGTGTGACAAGAGGTTTTTTCAGCGCTACCACCTGGCGAGACACAGCCTCACTCATATGGGTATGCGTTCACCCACCTTACCCATTTCACTGAAATCAGACTGTATGTGCATTTTGTTACGAGTAAGCTGTTTATGCTAGTTACTTTAAAGTGGCCAGAAGAATGATGTTGATGAAGCCTACCCTACATTATGTTCATAATTGTAACGTTTTATGTGACTGTGAGGAAATACAGGACTGCAACATCATCAGCTCATGTAATGTGTTAAGCTGTGGATTTGAGAATTGGTTCAGTTTGTATTCTTTACTGGAATTGGATGAACAACAAGTTACAGCTTTAAAAAAAAAGGAAATTAATAATAGTGGTTAACAACCCATCAATTCTGAATAAATTAAGTAATTTGCTTATTGATGGATTGTGAACACAAAAACGAGTCTGAAAATAATACCTTAATGCTTTGCATTTAGGTGTGAAACCTTACGCTTGTACCATGTGTGACATGAAGTTTTTTCAACGTTACCACCTGGCAAGACACAGCCTCACACATACGGGTATGCGTCAGTGCACCTGCCCATAACACTTTATATTGGTCACTGTCACACAGCTTTTATTGTACCAATATCAAGTATTACCAAGTACCATCAGTTTACATCTTGCATAGCTATATAGGGAAATTATAGAGATGCACCGATTGCAATTTTTCTTGGAGAATCCGGTTGCTGTACACACCTACCAAACAAATCAGGTTCAACAGATTTGTATAACAAGACAAATGTCAGGGCCTGCATCATTTTCCATTATCCTTGTAACTTCACCACATAACGGGTCATTGACTTTTTGTTTTTCACTTATCTCCATAATTTCCCTTGATATTAACCTCTAAAAATTGTTGCTTATACCGAGGCTCCTGGTTTGCAGATGGCTATGAGATCTGGCTAGCTTTAGTCACTGGGATCAAAGTGATTTAAGTCTCAAACATTTTTGTGGTGATCCTCCCCAGTTTAGTTTGCCAAACTTTGTGCCTTGACTCACAGTGAGGAACTTAGATGCTAATGACATGTTAACGTGTGGCTGTGACCATGGATGTGAACTGATTAAGCATGCATGAAACTCATTAGTAACCCAACGTATGGGAGCCAGTCTGGGCAGACAATGTTGGAAAAAGGACGATTCTGCTCCTTCATGAGTCAATCGGTGCATCTCTAGTAATCTAATTAAAATAATAGACACCCTTTTGAGCACATAGCATCTTTTGAAACAAAATTAACTGTAGAACTCTGGACTGTAGAGACATTTGGCTAATTAGAAAAATCAGAGAATCTTATTTCTTGTGAAATCCTATTTCATTACTTGCCTAAAAGGAGAGATCAAAATGCTTAGTTAGTATTAAGACTAAACAGGGGTCCTGGGTCCACCACACACATCTCCGCACGGTCTGTCTCCACAAACTGTGACAGTACGACCATGCTTTTATAGAAAGTGATGGTCTTTATTAAAGTTTACCCCGAGCTTCAGTTGTAACACTTTGGAGTACTAATATCTTGATTTATATAGATAAAATGGTCCATTAACTGATTTTTGTGGGTATCTAGTGTTTCATGAAGAAAACATTTGGCATCTTTGTTTTGCATGCATTGGCAAATGTGTGGTTAATGAATAATAGCCTAGATTTTTATTGGTAACATGGAAACTGAGGTAAAGTAATATAATATTGCTACTTTGCGTTTAGGTGTGAAACCTTATGCTTGCACCATGTGTGACAAGAGGTTTTTTCAGCGCTACCACCTGGCGAGACACAGCCTCACTCATATGGGTATGCGTCCACCCACCTTACCCGTACTACAGTACTTTCATTATGTTAAATATAGGGACAGTTACTATTATTCTTACTAAGTAGTGCACTTATCTTAATCAAGGCTATCCTGTATTATCTGTGAAAGGAAACATTATTACAAATCTTGGCATGTACGTAAATCTTGGACTATGATATCATCAGCTCATGAGATGTGTTTAGCTGTGGATTTGAAATTTGAACAACAGTTTTAATGTATTCTTAATTGGATTTAGAGCGTAATCTTTGGCTAGATTAAACAAGTGAAGCATGGTTAACAACCCATCAATTGTAAATTGATGTTAAAAGTACAATATTGATTGATGGATTGTAAAACAGAAGCTCAAAGACCTGAAATTAACATATTGATGCTTTGCATTTAGGTGTGAAACCTTTTGCTTGTACCATGTGTGACATGAGGTTTGTTCAGCGTTACCACCTGGCGAGACACAGCCTCACTCATACGGGTATGCGTCCGCGCACCTGCCCTTATCACATTTCATACAGTACTGTGCAAAGGTTTTGGACAGTCAAAATAAAGCAAGGCTATTTTAAAAGATGATGCCACGAATAGTTCATTTTAAGTAACTCCATATAAAGACTTCATATTCTGCCTGTTAGTTATAGGAGAACGTGCCACAATTTTCTTGTCTGTATCGACTGTTTCAGCGCGTTCTCTCCATGTAATCCCAGACCATCTCCATGATGTTATGGTCATGTAGAGGGCATCTGTTGTAGAATATGATGTTCATTTTGTCACTGATCTTAAGTTCTTTGTAACTGTATTTATTTAGGGTTGTTTTACTAAAGAATGAATTGGGCCAATCAGACACCTTAATCATAATATTGTTTGATGTAAAAAAGATATTAAGAACTCGAGTTTCTAAACTTTTTCACAGTACTGTAGATGACTTTTATTGTGTAATATAAAGGGTACTTCTGTGTAGTTATAAAGTAGGCACATTGTTTAGCACTTCTTAGGGAGAATACTTTTGGATCTAAAACAGTATTTTATTCCCCTAGGGGTTTGGTTAGTTGCTCCGAATGTTTGAATTGCCATTGTTCACACTTTTTTTTTTTTTTTTTTGTAGTGTGTTTGGTTAATCTAATATATGAACTGCAGAATATCTGACCAACACCCTCACCCCATTTAAACCTGGTTGTGATGTGTATCTGGATACATTATCTAGATCAAGAAAACCCTGTGTATTATAATTGGATGCCAAAGGACCCTGAGGGGTTTCCAAGGCTGCCAAGACATCTAATTTTCCCAGTGTGTCTTCAGTCTTCCCCTGGGTCTCCTCATGCATTGAAAAGTCTGAAATTCTTGGCCTACAGTGTCCTGGAGGCCCTGAATCACCTCAGCTGGGTTCTCTTGGTTGAGATAAGGACTCTGCTCTGAGCAGCTCCCAAATGGCTGGCTCTTTGTCTAAGGCTGAGCCCTGACGTATGTTGGAGGCTTATTCCCATCATTTGTATCTGTACTTTTTTGTTCACTACACACAGAACTTGTGTCAACGAGTAAAATCTGATATTTCAACTTTAGGGCATCAACATTGATGAAAACAGAAACACACACGTACTCAGTAGCTGGGTTGGTATTAATACCAGGAGATTTAAACAGACCCTGGAACCAGCACTTAATCATGTTTTCCCAATTAAGAGCAGTACTGATCATTTAGTTTATCTGTTGAAAATGCAATTAATCTAAAATGTTAATCCAAAGGTCTATGGATCAGATTTCATTAGACAGATAATGTGTCCAGATTGCATACATTTAAAGTTGTAATACCAGGTGTTACTCTGGGTTTGTTGTTGAGAAGGCTTAAAGCTTTTTGAAAGAATCTCCTTATAGGTAGGGTTTGGTCATAATCATTTCAAACCCCGTTCCAAATCCAATACCTGAGATTGCCAACAATCAAATGTTTAGAACACGAAACACATTTTGTGTACATTTTAGTAATTTGTCCTTAAAGTCTTTTGATTCTTTTTAATCAAAGGTATGAAATGGCAATTCTGATACTTCTGTGTCCCAGTAATGGGTGCATTAGCTCTCACCCATAGCCTAAACCACAAAAAAAGTCAAATTATTTTTTTTATATTAGCTCAATGTTGCAAAATCCAATTGTCACTGACAAACCAGTGTAAAACAACTAGGTTAAACATAGTCCCAGTTACCAGTTCTACCTTAACTACCCTCATTTTATTTTTACATTTATGATTGTAGTAATTTAATCTGTAATCTATTAAAGTATTTGTTACACTACATATTGACAAAAGCCTCAAACATGAGTAACTTAGTTAAATATCTATAATATTAGTAAAGAGGGGATATGGTCCAACATCAAATTTGTAAACCTCAAAGGGAATAAATACTATGATTTCTATTTATTATTGATGCACAATGACTTTAATCTTATACAGCACACAGGACAGGCTTTGGTGATATTGTTTCAAAATGTGTATCTCCTGTATTATGTTAAAATCTAACTGAAGTCTATTAGTTTATCCAATGGTCGGAGCTGTGTAGTTGCAGTGTCTAAACATTTTGGCGTTATGTCTGAAAAATAAAGTACAGAGTGCATAGTTAGGTTGAAAGTTGTGTTTGTTGGACTTGTGAGTGGTAGGGCTAATATATTGCTCTGTGTGTGTAGGGGTGAAGCCGTATGCTTGTTCCATGTGTGACATGAGGTTTATTCAGCGTAACCACCTGGAGAGACACAGCCTCACTCATACGGGTATGCGTTCCTCTACCGTACCCTTATTTCGGAGAAAGGCACTGGCGCTTGAAACATAACTGGGTCACAACAAACTCGAGTTTGGATTGTCAAGTCATTTGATGGGATGTTGAACCAGTCTCCAAAAAAAAAGAGAGAAAAAAAAAAAAAAGTTGCCCCAATTTGTGGGCCCTCCATCATGTGTACATCCGGGCCACAAAAACATGAAATTCCACTTTGATCTACACATAATGAGTTGATGACGAGGCCTTTTTAGAACATCAGTTATCAGATGCTGAAAATTCACTGTTGAAACTTACTAATAAGGGAGTTGTTTTTTGTTTTTTTCCTGACGTTTTTCTTTTTAAATTTTTTTTGTTTTTTTTAAGTGTTGGAAATTTAGTCTGCAAAGAAAGATTTAGTAAGTAAAAATCTGCCTGCAGTTTGGTACAAGACGCTAAAATTGATGCATTGACTTTGTATTTGTGTGCTCTTTTAGGAGAGAAGCCATTTGCTTGTGACATGTGTGATATGAGGTTTATTCAGCGCTACCACCTTGAGAGACACAAGCGTGTCCATAGTGGAGAGAAGCCTTACCAGTGTGAACGGTGCCAGCAGGTATGTATGAATAAACACGGCGTACACGCGTGAGGTGTCTTACGTGCTGAATTTCAAATTTGGACTTGAGTGGGTCGTATCAGCACCACCAGACTTTTCAGTTCCTTTAGACATCAGGCTGTTAAGTTATTTTTCTTAAGAGGTAAGATTCTCATACTGCAGATGAGCTCCAGCTCCACCGCCTTTGACTGCACCTAGCAACAGTAGTCCTTGTTTTGCTCTGTGGCGAGCTAACTGAAGCAGCACGTGCTGTGGGTTATGGTTTGAGTGAAGATGGAACTAGATATATACGTTAATACAGAAATAAATACAATTATCAGTGAAAGCCACAGTGGGTCTAGCTCATCAGCACAGACTGAATTCTTAGAAAAAAAGAAGAGGGGTTCTCCACTAGTGATTTGATCTTTGCCACTATCGATGCACTAAAACTAGAAATGCTAAAATATGCTGCCATATAAATACTTGGATGGATTGATGGCACTGCATCTGGATAAAGTCTATATATAGGGAACAACTGTTTTTCCACATTGTTAGTCACTTTTTTGAAATATTAGGGACTTCTCTGCATTTCCCACTCTTTGTTTGCCCTCTGACACGCCTGAGTTTAGAGTAATCATGTATGGTTTAAATTCCTTCCTTCATAGTTCCATTTTACTCTGACATTTTTAATTTTATCATATTTTTTAAAATGATGACCTTGAAATTGACCTGAATTTGACCGTGTCTAATATTTATCTTTTGAAGAACTTTTCGCGCACAGACCGACTGTTGCGACATCGGCGGTTGTGCCAGGGGCGCGGCGTAGCCAAAGTAGAGAACCAGCCCTGTTGCGAACCACGCCCATATCCCCAAGAACCCCCACCGGCACCCCCAACCTGGAGCCCCCTGCATCCACCTCCGGGTCGACTGGCGGTCTGACATTCAATCTTCTCTGGATCCACAACACCTCCAGAGACGGGACAAGCCACAGGGTTTCTTCTCAGCTCTGTGCAGAGTGCCATCACATTCTAGCACAGACTGATCTTGCAGCTCGAGTCTTGGGATTAATAACGACAGCGGGACATTTGTGGGTTTTTTTGTTGACTTTTTACTGTGTTTCTGTTTCTTCCCATTTTTTAAGATGAGACTTTTCTGTGATAAACGGTGGTCCTGTTTTGTACTTAATCTATTTGATTTTTGCAAAAAAAAAAAGTTTATTGTTCAAAAAAAAAAATTTGCATTTGGTGGTACTCGGACAGGAAACGGTTGACTGTGTGATGAGGTGGAGAAGAAGAGTATTTGAGCTTCTTTCTAATTTTTTGTTGTTGTTTATTCTCTTTGGCCTGGAAAGGATCATAAAAGCATTTTAGGTTAAAGTTATTAAAACTGAACTTTTCTTCCAGGTAAAGTGAGGAAACTATGTTGGCATTTCATGTACAGACCGGAGTTTACTTGCCTTGTATCAGACAGTGTTAAGCATAAAGACAGGTCATTGAAAGCATCATCATTATTATTATTATTATTATTATTATTATTATTATTATTATTATTATTACTGTGTAAATCTGATGTGATGCATAAAGTGTTTCCTGGCTTTTTCAGCTCGGAAGGTCCAGTTTTAATGATTATTTTGTAAGAAAAACAAGGTGTTGACGTAAATTGGAATTTGGCTCAAATGCAGTCTTTGGCCACCGTCACCATCGTATCCTGAGAAAACCCGAGTAACTTTGTGTGACATAAAACTAATATCAATAACTGTAAAACCAGGACTTCCAAGAAACGAAAGTGCGACCTGCAGTCGACGAGATGCGCACTTAACGTGTGTCGGGTCCCAGAGCGTCACACACAGGACGGCAGACTTGGCGAGCCCTCCTTCATGTGTACTGAGGGCGTGTGGTGGTGTTCAGCTGTAAATATACAGAACATGTATAGAGATCTGCAGCACTAAAGCAGGACATTTCCTCTGCTCGCTCATGCTGCATAGATCCTGGTGTATAATGATGCAGGTTAGCCACTTTTGAAGTCCAGTGATGTTTGTACAGATCACTTTGTGAGATTAGTGGGCGTATACAAAATCTTGTGGCCTTAGTATGTTTCTGTTGTTTTCTTTTCTTTTCTCATCTGCCTTTTTCTTGGCCGTTTATTATTGTGGATCAGATGTATTTACTAGCCTTTCGTCATCATCATCATATTATTATTATTTTTAATCCTTAAGCTGTCGTGGTTACTGAATGTGGATGGATTCAGTGGCGCTGAACCAGACTAATGTGCTCTTCTGTTTAGAAGTCATGTTTATGGTGATAACTGAATATTTTGGGTCATAGCTACTGGTGATGGTGTAACACAGAATATAATCCTTAAAAAAAAAAAGGAGGCCCTTGCGCGTGGCGGTCCGTGTGAGAAGACAGTCGTGCTACATTGTTTTCCACGCGGCGGTGCTTTGGCTGGTCGCAGGCCACGGCAGGATCAACACCTGCTTGACTCTGCCGCACACCTAACAACTGCTTTTTCATCCAGACATTACTATACAGTTGGTGTGGAATAACGGTCACGTCTTTGGGTTTAGCCTTAAGTTGCGGATACACAAATAGTCATTGTAGTACTAAATGATAGCGTTACAAGCGATTTCTTTTACCTTTTGAACTTTTGAAAGTACTCGGTACAGCAAGGAGTGGCCCCACGGGGCCCGCTTTGCTGCTTTTTAATGACTTTCTCAAACACTTTCTGTGACTGGTAAACTTGTGATCACGTCGTCCTGTTGTTTAACCCAGAAATGTCAGTGCAGACTGGGGCGAATAATCTGTTGGTAACTACGGTCTTATTTGGATAAATAGTGAGTGGTCCAGATGACACTTGTGGAGATGGGAGTCCCGCCACGCTTTCTATGGTCTGTGAATTGTAGGATGAAGAGATGTTTGTGTTCGATACAGAGAAGTGGAAGACTGAGTCGAGTGATGTTTTACCAAAAGTATTAATGAGAAGCTTTCTTTAAATGGTCCATTGATTATCAAATCTGTGTGCACAAAGATGGGATTCTGTTATCAGCGGCTTGGCCTTTTAAAGAGCAGAGGAGCCAAGTTTGAGAAATGAAATCCTCTGCTGTGGAAACACTATTCCCAATCTGTGGAAGGGACACTTCTGGTGTGAGCACATACTGAAAACGGCAAAAGGGCAATACAATATATAGTAGACGTCACTTGTTAATACGTTTTTGTCATTCACTGTTTTTAGTATTCTCATTGTTAAATGCAATAGAACCCTGTTGTAAGATTGAGGTTTTATTTTCTTCTTTTTACAGACAGATCAAAGGAGGCTTTTATTTTCTGTTTTTTTTGTCTGCGAGTTTGTCATCACATTTTTGATGATTGTTTCAAGGACCTTTTTTATTCTGATGAAATTGTAAACACTGGAGTGTAAGGAAAAAAGACAAAAAAAGAGATGGATATTTTTGTCCTTCAATCTGTACTAGATTTTAGGTTTTAGACAAAGCCTATTTCTCCTGAACTTGACACGAAAGGCGGACAGAACAATTTGGATCAGTACAGTTGAGAGCCCAGGATGTTCGGTGATTTTTGACACTAGAGGCAGTAGTACTGCAAGAAAATGTTTTCTTTCTTATACAAACTCCCTGGTATTTGTAGTAAATTATATTGACAATGGTATTAGATGAACAACAGCATAACAGTAGCTATCACAGATTAGTTGTTTTCTTTATTAGTCTTGCATGCAGAGTTATGGTCCTCAGTTAAGATAGGATCTTGATATTGATTATTTTGTGTAGGAAAATGAGTGCATAAGAATAACTTCCTAAAAAAATGTTACAATGATTAATGTAAAATGGGCTAACTAATATGTACCCTTGTGATCCAATTAGTTTCAACTGTATGAAAATCAGAGGAGAGGCTTCTTACTATTATGCTGAAATAATAAAAAAAAAAAGAATTTGTAAAGGAATATGATTTTTTTTTTTTTTTTAATTTGTGTGTTTTTGATCTCAGGTAAGTTAAAAAAAACACTTCAATGATATGTCACTTGTATTTGATTTAACATCAAGGTGGCTCCATGTTTTGTTTATTTTAATGTAACTTCTACTTAATACATTTTTATTTATTGTCCTTTTGACAGAGATGATTTCCTCTGGTGTTTATGTGAGCTTATTATGACAAAGGTTGTAACCCATAGTGAAGAGTATCAGGACAGTCACAAAAAAGAGGTTATTGTGATTTGTTCATGCTCACATTGTAACTGGTGTTCAAAAGGTAGAGCATGTTATTGACCTCTGTTCCTACCACCTGAATGTTGCAGTGGCAACTGAGAATCATCAGTCCAGGCAATGTTTTCAGTCTTCTGTTGTCCGGTTTTAGTGAGCCCGTGTGAACTGTTCCCTGTTTCCTGTTGTTAGCTAACAGGAGTTGTATCCCATCTGCAGGGCGTGTTGTGCATTTAGAGATGGTCTTCTGTAAATGCTTCTGATGGTGGTGTGGTAAAATCCCAGTATAATAGCAGTTTCTGGAATCCGCAGACCAGCCTGTCTGGCACCAAAAACCATGCCACTCTCAAAGTCACGCTTCTTCCTCATTCTAATGCTCACTTTGAACTTCAACAGGTCATCTCGACCATATCTATATGCCTAAATGTACTGAGTTGCTGACATTTGATTTTGCAGATTATATATTTGCATTAACGCACAGTGAAACAGTTGTGCCTAATGAAGTTGGCGTGTGTGTATATAAATTTAATATACACTTGTTCAGTTAAATGTATTTGTGTTAATCAGTCCACGGTGTGTTCTGCCATCTTTTAAACACTTCTGGGCATTTATTTTGAACTAGCATTCAAACTAACTTCCTTCTCAATAATTAGCTTTATATATTGAACCTTTTTTTTTTTTTTAAGGGGGCGGTTTAAAAAGTTGGATGTTGCCACAAAGTACTTTGTAAAGTATTTTTATACTTCTGCCACCATGTTTGCTGCTGTGGTAGTCTTCTATAGATTTTATTCTTTGAGTTTCATCTCATAATAATCTCTCCGTCATAACTCTGCTTGTCTTTTTTTTGGTGGCTGTAATAACACCATTGTTACTGTAGGTGGCAGCAGCCGACTCGAATCAAGTGACTGAAAGACGCAGAGGAAGAAAATAGTCTCGCTTAAAGACCCCGAACAACAACAAAAACCTGGGTTCAGTACTTTACCGGTTTGAAAACGCAAAGTTATTGCTGCTTTTTTTTTTTAATGGGAGCATATATAATAATTTTAAAAAATGTTCAATGAAAACTCTTCTGCGAGTGAAGCCGGTGAAGTCGCTTGTGGAGACGGAGAAGAGAATGTGCCCGTCTGTGAATCAAAGGAGCGGGGCTTTAATGCTGCTCATGAGACCCCCTCTGCCAGGTTTCTGCGGGCTGAACTGGAGCTGAACGCTCACCTCCGTGGCCTCCGCTTCAGCGACCCTGTCCGGTACATCTACAACCCGCTGGAGTACGCCTGGGACACCCACCGCTGCTATGTGGAGAAGTACTGTCAGGCCGGACAAAAGATCCTGTTTTTGGGGATGAATCCCGGACCTTTCGGAATGGCTCAGACAGGGGTGAGCACACATTTTGAGGCATAGTACAGTTTCCAAATCGCCGTGACCGTAACAGGAGCACAGCAGTGGTAAAAGGTTTTAAAGGGCTGTGAATGCGGAAGCTAACGCAAACAAACTAAGGAGACAGCCTGCCAGGGGCGCTCCTATCATGTTTTCAGCGGGGTGTCGCAGCAGAGACCTGCAACATGGTGTATACTGCCTATTAAATGCAGCACACACCAGGATGAATGATTTAAGATTTAATTAAACAGTGTCACAGGACAGGAACTTGAACATTGCTTTGTATGGAATAACTGTTTTGCAAAGTGATGAAACAAGACTAATATGTAGCAATATTAACAGTTTTAACACCAAAATATACACTAGCTAGCCACTTTATTAGGTACGCATTGCTAGTACTAGGTCGGACCCCCATTTGGCTTCAGAGCTGCCTTAATTCTTCGTGTCACAGATTCAACAAGATGCTGGAAACAATCGAGATTTTGGTCCATATTGACATGAGAGCATCACACCGGAGGATGGGTACACTGCAGTCATTAAAGCAACAATGCAAACTGAAGACTTGACAGGACTGGTGCCCAGTGTGGTCTTCTGCAGCTTCAAGCTTCAGCCTATTCAGAGATACTCTTGCACATACCTTCATTTAATTAACACGCTGTCATTTTACAGCATGTTAATTAAATGTGTTGTTTAGCACAGCTGCATTGTCAGTCCACTGTTTTATTACGGCCTCATGCTGGATTTGAGGGTCTTACATGTTTATAACAGTAATTACCACAACCCTTATTTAGCGCTACTTTTAATTAAAATTCCCAGTGTAGCACTTTGACATTTTGTTATTGCACACACAACAGTGAGGGGGCAGAAAGTTTGATGAGAAGAGCTGATCATCTTAAATAACTGAACCAACTGACAATTAGTAGTCGTCTTCCTGTATGATGAGGATATTAAACTGCTGTGGCATCTGTAAAGGATACAGCTCTTCATCCTCTATTATAGCTCCTATCTCTCTCCATCCTGTTTCCTCCACATGTATTTAAGGAATTGAGACGTCATGTAGAGAAAGCATGCAGGGTCACTGCAAGGGACAGAGAAAATGAGGAGCCACAAAATGGAGAGATGATAAAACCCCTCTGTTGCATCATGAAGACTCCCAGGCTCCCTCTGACCTCAGAGCTGCTTTAAATAATCTGTTTCTCTTTGCGCAGGTCCCGTTTGGTGAGGTGAAGTCAGTTGTCGACTGGCTGAAGATCACGGGGGAGGTCGGCCGCCCACAAAATGAGCACCCAAAGAGACGAATCACGGGGCTCTCCTGCACTCAGAGCGAAGTGAGCGGCGCTCGTTTTTGGGGCTTCTTCAGAAAATTGTGCGGTGACCCGGAGGTCTTCTTCCAGCACTGCTTTGTGCACAACCTGTGCCCGTTAATCTTCATGAGCGACAGCGGGAAGAATTTAACACCCCCCGAGCTGCCCGCAGCTGAACGGGAGGCCCTGCTGCGCCTGTGTGACATTGCACTGTGCCAGGTGGTGGAGGCACTGAACGTTTCCATGGTGATTGGTGTAGGAAAGGTGGCAGAGCAACGGGCACGGCGGGCCCTGTCTGCTGCAGGTGTCAGTGTGCGTGTTGAGGGCATCATGCATCCATCGCCCAGGAACCCGCTGGCTAATAAGGGCTGGGAGGATGTAGCTAAAGCCAAACTGCAGGAACTTGGTGTTCTATCCCTTCTAATTAAAACTTGCGCCAATAAGTCATGATTAATCTATTCACTCCAACACCAGATGAAGATGTGTGGCATTCCTGTGTATCTTTCAGTTCACAGATGGTTTGGTGCACTGTTGAGAAGGGCACACTCACTCACCTCTTCATGGCTCCATCTGTGTGTCCAAACACATGCTGGTAGCTCCAAGGAGAACCTGTAACACTACTGCTTTTCCACATCTGTTACCACAAATGCTGTAAACACATCTGCTCTGCAACTGCTTTTTCTTCTCTAAAGGTCTGTCTGCATTACTTCAAGACGAGACTCCTGCTGTGATCAGAGGCTGCAGCATGACTTTAAAATACGGAGCCAGAAATATTTCTACACTAATGACTGTACGGTGCTCAGGGTGTATGTGTATATTCCATATTGTATTTTTCTTTGTGCGTATGACAAGTGCTACATCTACAACTGAACCCTACAATTAAAGTTCACGTGGCCTTATATTAATCAGCTAATTAAGATGTGACCGATGACTTTCCTATAAAAGGACAGTGTTGCTGTGTTAATATCAACGAGGGTCACAAAATTAGATCGGAATAGAAAAGACCAGAATTTAGTGAAAGTCTAAATAATTTTAGCTGGCTGCACAGACAGCTTATTGTCATGTTGCACAAAAAATATATTCATACAGTGATAATTACATGAGCAGAATCGATCTGTGATGCTCTTTATGACATGTTTTATGGCTCTATTTTAAATTTTCGTTTAGCTTGGTATTTTATGGGTGTGCACACTGACTTTCCAGTTTGTTTTGTTTTTATTTTACTATTTTTTATTTTATTTTATTTTACTGTTGAAATAAATACTGGCTGATCAAATCTGATGCTGCAAACATGAAGTTATACTGCCAGTTAAGGCATATGTTTAGCAGGGAGCAGGTTGTTGAAACATATGCCAGTTGTGAGAGTAATCTGTCATTAACTGAAATACTGAGTTAATGAAAGTTCTCTGCTTTTATGGCCACAGAGAAATATAGAGGAAAACTGGGAAAACCCAGGTATAAATCATAAAAAGAGTAATTGTTGAAAGCACTATTATCAGTATGACCACACTGACATGTAAAATATAGCTCTGAAAAAAATCAGATGACCCCGCCCCCCATGAGCAAGCACTTTGGTGACAGTGAGAAGGAAAACTCCCCTTTAACAGGAAGAAACCTCTGGCAGAGCTGAACCTGAATTACATACATGAAAGAGACGAGATGGCCTTTTTTCTTTTTCAACCTAAATGCAAATTTATGAACTGCAGCTTTCTTTTTTTTTTAGAAGAATAAATCATACCTACAGGTATGCTGACTCAGCAGGGATAATATTAAAAATTAAAATCAAATTATTTGACGGCAATAGGAAAACATCCCACAAGAGCCTCCCTGCGTTATATAGTTTTTCTTTACATAAAGACTTTTCCACCATGAGAAAGTGTGTGAATTAAGTGCTCACATGAAACCTACTCAGTTAGTACTTTGTGTTAACAAATGCAACTCTCTTGGCTTTGTGCCGAAGCTACACTGCCATCAAGTGTTCAGAGTGGGGACATGATTCTTACACAATCACAGGGGGGGGAAAGGTACACGATATTAGATTTGCAGTCTTTGCTTAAAAAAAACAAACTTGGATACGATGTGTTTATCACTGGTTCGGGATTATCAGATCAGATTCAAATAAGTGCAGAATATCCTCAGTTTCCATATTAAAAACAAAACAAAAAAAGAATCTCTTTGCTGTGATACTCCTGGTTTTATGCTTCTTGCTGGTTTCTGGCTGGTGGGTGCGCTGAAGTTGTTATTAACATAAATGTGAAGCTCTGATGATTTCCTCACCCCCACCCGTGCCACTACTGAGAACTGCAATCAGCAGTAACACCAGGCAGAGGATCTCGTGTCCTGTGATTGTAATGGGAGTTGAAGTCCGCAGCTCCACCGTGTCAGTTGAGAAGCTGTGTACTCATGAACTGCATCTCCCGCGACTCAGCGAGTGTCACTAATTTTACTCTGGTTGCACATGGTTCAAGAGATGTTGTGAAAGTCTTGCACCTTCTCATCAGTATCGACAGACTGATGCACAGCTCCTGTCCCGCATGAGGTAGCAGAGCCATCGAGTTCATTTCAGAAGACTCAGGTAAGATTAACACCACTGAGTTTCAGCATTTAGGCCAAGATTGACCTGTTGACTTGTTAACAATGGGAACGAGTTGAGTTGTTAGCTGAATGTCTCGCCTGCAGACATGAGGGAAGATTGATTATAATTTGTTTGTTTTTTACATTTCTGTAAAAGCTTTATTTGTTATGTTATTATGTGTACCATTATTATATGATATTTATGTTTTTTTGGAATTAAATATATTAAAAAATGTTTTAGTATAAAGCTATTAGCTAACTTTGACTTTTTATAAATAAAAACAAATTTGAAAGACTTTCCATTAGTCTTTAAATAGAGTGGTCATTCTTATATGTGACGACAAAGAGATACAACCAGATCTCTCCGTCTCTGTTTATTTTGTAGGCTATATGGCATAATGTTACTCCTCAGTAGGTAAACAAGCTGATGAGCCGTAGGTCACTCCTGTTATGACCATGCTGCATTCCTGGACCGATGCTGCTATCGTCTTTCATCAGCTGTTCGCATGTTTTCTTCTTTAACAGCAAAGCTTCCTACCGTCATGGACAAACAGCCCAGGGTGGTGTTTCGAAATGTGGGGCAAGTGTACTTCCCCCAAACCAGGGTGGAGTGCCACTACAGTCTGACCTCAGACCATCAGTGGAGCAATAGTGACTGGATAGGAATTTTTGAGGTATGGTCATCAACTACAGCACCGTCCCATGTGTTGCATCGTGGTAGTCACATTGTGTGCTTTATGACATAGAGTGTGTTTATCCTATTATAGATGGGATGGACTTCAGTCAAACAGTATTACACATACACATGGGCTACTGTTCCTGAAGGCTACACAGAGGGAACCAGTGTTGACTTCTGTGCAGTTTTCCAGGGTAAGAACTGTAATAAACGCTCCTGATGGTTAATTGTCTGTTTTGTTGTTGTTGTTATTTGTTTGTCTGGCTGAAATTGCCCTGTCCTCCCTGGTTGCACATTTGATAAATACTGTGTGTTTGTTTGTTCCTGTAAGCATAGATTCATATTTCATAATAAACTTTATTGATGTTAGACCTGGCTCTGATGCAGCACCTCAGTTCAGCATCTGTCTGAAATAAGCCTTTTTAGCTCCTTTTCATTGGCTGCCCCTCATGAGCACAACGACTAAACTCCAAAACTGTGCCTCAAAAAATGAATACGATAGATATCCCTTCACTTTGACATCATTTCATCTCAGAGTGATTACTATACAACCACAGACATAAAAATCTGAAACTTTAATATCCACCACTGTTTATACCATACCATACCAACTTTATTTCTAAAGCACTTTAACATAAAACCAGAGTTTCACAAAGTGCTGTACATGTTAATAGCATACGTAAAGAAAATTAAAATGAGATACAATAAAATAAATAGATACAATAAATTGAAACATGTTAAAACAAATTGAGTCAACCCCTCTAATCAATGCCAAAGGCTTCAGCGAATAAATATGTTTTAAGAAGACTTTTAAATTCAGAGAGAGAAGAGGCCTGCCTAACATGCAAGGGCAGATCATTCCACAACTTTGGAGCAGCTACAGCAAAAGCACGATCACCTTTAAGTTTATACTTAGTTTTCGGTACCTTAAGGAGTTGCTGATTGGCGGACCTAAGGGAACGGGCAGGTGTATATGGTTGTAGTAGCTCCGAGAGGTAGGGGGGGGCCAGGCCATTAAGAGATTTAAAAGCAAATAAGAGAATTTTAAAAACAATCCTAAAATGTACAGGTAGCCAGTGGAGTGAAATTAAAATAGGGGTAATGTGCTCAAACTTTTTTGTTCCAGTTAAAAGACGTGCTGCAGCATTTTGCACAACCTGCAGGCGCCTAATGGACGCATCACTAACCCCAAAATAAAGTGCGTTACAATAATCCAGCCTAGAAGTAACAAAGGCATGGATTACTGTCTGAAAATGCTGTTTCGATAAGATAGGCTTTATTTTGGCTAATTCCCTCAAATGAAAAAAGCTAGATCTTACAACAGCTCTGACCTGGCTTTCAAGTTTAAGATTTGCCTCTATTTTAACTCCCAGATTAGTGATGACTGGTTTAACATACTGTGCCAGTGAACCAAGATCTATAATAGTGGCCTCAGAAGCGCCACCAAAAACCATCACTTCTGTTTTCTGTTCATTAAAATGTAAAAAGTTCAAAGCCATCCAAGTCCTTATTTCATCAAGGCATCTGAGCAGCGGGTCTACTGAGAAGCCATTTATCTTTTTAAGTGGGAAATAAATCTGGGAGTCATCGGCGTAGCAGTGGAAAGAAATCCCATGTTTCCTGAAAATAGACCCAAGGGGTAGGAGATATAGAGAGAAAAGAAGCGGGCCTAAAACTGAACCCTGTGGAACCCCACATTGAAGAGAAGCAGTAGAGGATACAAACTCCCCTAGTTTCACAGAGAAAGTTCGCTCTGCCAAATAGGATCTGAGCCACTGCAGTGCGGTACTCCGCATACCCACCAACTGCTCTAAACGGGAAATTAAAATATTATGATCCACTGTATCAAAAGCAGCAGTTAAATCTAACAGCACAATAATAACACAGTCACCTGAGTCATTTGCCAAAAACACATCATTAAAAACTCTTAAAAGGGCAGATTCAGTACTATGTAAAGCTTTAAAACCAGATTGGAAAACTTCTAAAATACCGTGTTCTTCTAGGAAGGACATTAATTGCTTGTAAACTACCTTTTCAAGAATCTTTGAGATAAAAGGCAGTTTGGAAATAGGTCTGTAATTCGCAATAATATCAGGATCAAGAGCAGGTTTTTTGAGTAGAGGCTGAATCACTGCATGTTTGAGATTGACAGGTACAACACCAGAGGACAGACTACTATTTACAATGGATTGTACAGCTGATGCTATAGTGAGAAAAACCTCTTTGAAAAATCGAGGAGGGAGAGCATCATAAGGGGAACCTGAGGGCTTCATGTGAGCAACCAACTCCTGCAGGCAGAGCATGGAAACTGGCTCGAACCTGTCAAAGACAGCAGAACTAGGGGCAGGGGTAGAAGGGTCGGGAACGGACTGGGAAGTCTGTGCTTTGACAGATAGCACTTTATCAATAAAAAAGTGTAGGAAGTTTTCACAAATTTCCTGAGAAGACTCGACAGAAGACTGTGGAGCATGAAGGACCATGTCAATAGTCTTAAATAAGACATGAGGCTTACGACAATTTGCCTGAATAATAGTAGCGAAATGTTTCCTCTTAGCATCTTTTACAGTTTTCTGGTAAGAATTCCAGTAATCTTGTAACATTTGGTATGACACCTGAAGTTGATCCTTCTTCCATTTACGTTCAGCTCTCCTGCACTTTCTTCTGGCAGCCCGGGTGTCTTCATTCAGCCAGGGTTCAGATTTGGCTTTAACTTGCTTAAGCTTAAAGGGGGCCACTGAATCTAAAGCAGTTTGGCAGACAGAATAAAACCACGTACTCAGTTCTTCTGTATCATTGCATATGAAATCAGGAAGGCCGCCGTTCTGATTAAAAACAATAGAGAACTGTCCAGCAGAGGAAGGGTTAAAAATACGACAGCTCCTAGCAGCAACAGGAGGAAGATTAACTTTAGTACAAGGAAGGAAAACCTCAAACAGGACAGGCCTATGGTCTGACCATACAACATCACAAACCTCTAAGTTAGAGACAGGTAAATTGTGAGTTAAAACAAGATCCAACGTGTGCCCATATTTTTGTGTAGGCACAGACACAGGTTGCACAAGATCAAAAGAGTCAATAAGATTTAAAAAGTCCTTTGCCATTGGCTTGTCAGGGCAGCACACATGAATATTGAAGTCCCCAATAATAAGGACATGATCATATTTTGGCATAATTTCAGCCAACAGATCAGAAAAGTCATTTAAGAAGTTCTTATTGTATTTTGGGGGTCTGTAAACCACAGCACAGAGCACTGTGTGAGACCGACCTAGCTCAAACATGCTCAGTTCAAAGCTACTAGGTGAGGTTAATAATGGCAGTGGTTTACATTTATACTGCTTCTTAAAAACAACCGCTAGTCCTCCTCCTCTGCCTGATATTCGAGGAGAGTTTAAGAAGCAGCAGTCATCAGGTAAGAGATCTGTATGACAGAGAACGAGGAAAAGCATAACGGGTCCTCTTTAAACCTGCATTCTTTCTAATAGCCAGCAGGGGGAGACTTTGGATTCACCAAAGAAAAACTATTTTGTAGACGTCTCAGTATGCAGTATCCAGATAGGTTTATATTCTTAATTGTAACACAGGATGGTGAATATTTTGACAATTGTGGCCCCATTCGGGGAAAAAAGATCATTTAGGGTGTAGTTGAAAAGTTATGTCTGAAATATCAGTTTCTAAATCAGTCCCACCCTTTGCTTGTTGTCTACCTATAGACAAACAAATAAATAAACAGACAGATAAAACCCAAAATGTGGACGTCAAAGTGGTTATGTCCACCTCTCATATGCAGTCTGTCTCTGTGTCGCACCCAGCAGTGATATCTTAAACTACAGTCAACTACGCCCGTCAGTGGTCCCTGACACCCTGGGGGAAAACAACCTGCTTTCCCTGTAGCCAGCTATGTAGAGAATGAAAGTTTTAATTTCAGTTGTTCAGCAGTTGCTGGAAGGATTTGGGGTTTCCAGGCAGTCTGCTGACCGAGCTCTAGGCCTGTGTAACAGACACACCTCAGAGTGCACTGCTGCATCACCACAGCAAAGTGGTACCAGGGCGGTAAACAAAGATGCTGCTGTGCACTTTCATAGAAGATTAGCTGTTGTTTTTAATGTTTTCACTGTGATCAAATAAAACTAATTTATGCAAAGCATTAGGAGCTTATAATGAGATTGTACTGCACTAGTTTTAGTTTTTTTGTATTTGGGCCTTATTTTGCATTATCGTAACTGTAACTGACAGTAACTGACAGCTAATTTTAGGCACTAGAGGATAATAAGAAATGTCTTCTTGATACAGCATCATACCTGCCCCGCCCCGGTACTGTAGAGTACCAATTTGTGTATGTGGACAAGATAGGAGAGGTGTGTGCCCGTAGTCGTCCCTTCACTTTCTGTGCACCCAAGCCGCTGGAGGAGCTTGAGACCCTGAAAGAAGAAGAAGATGCAGAGGATGGAGAAGAAGAGCTGCTCTTAGTCATTCCCAGAGCTCAGCTGCTGCAGGTTGGAAGAGAAAATGTTTATTTCTTTTTATTATCTTTGACACAGGAATTAGAAATATGCCTGAAAATGCTTCATCATTTCTTTCTGTGTTGTCCACAGAGTCGGCTGGAGGAGTGCTTAAAAACGCAAGGAGGTCTGCAGCAAGCGTTGGATGTAGCGAAAAAGGAAACGGAGAATGAGAAAGAAAACAGCAGAGAAGCAAGAAGTGAATGGGAATATGAAAGAGAAGCAATGAAGGAGGAGATCATGGAGCTCAGAGACAACCTGAGACACAGCCGCGAGATGCTGAAGACAATTGAGGTAAAACACGAGGTGCACACTGATCACCAGTGTGCACTGATAGCTGATCATTGAAAATTGATGAAAAGATGTATTCTCTTTTCTCTCCATGCAACTGAAAGGATGCGAAATACAGTCAAGAAAGTCTGGCCTCTGAGCTGAGTAAACTTGCGACTGAAAAAGCTGAAAGAGAGCAGCGCATCAAAGACCTGGAGGAGGATGTCGAGATTCTGGCTGAGCGAGAGAAAGAGCAAAACAGGGAACTGGAAAGGCAAGCCCTCGCAACACATGTCAGCTGAGTCATTCTCCAGCCACTTTGGCCTGAAAAGTGAATTTATTTAGTTTTTACCACAGGCTGAAAGAAAGAGTGAAGAAAATGTCCTGTCAAATGAAGCACGATGAGGAGAAGAGGAAGTCTCTGCAGGTTAACTGCTGTGAAGCTTGTCACTCTATAACACAATAACCCGTCATCTCACTAAAAACAGACAAGAATCAGATATTTTCCTGTCTTTTCTTCTGGCATATTCTCCCACATTGTTTCTCTTCATGCTCCTTGACTAACCGAAGATGGAAAATGAGGATGCTCTTGCCGAGGCACGACTGCTCCAGGAACGTCTCGAGGCCAGCGACCACGTGGCAGAAGGCCTGCGTAGGGAGCTGAGGGACCTGAGCACCCGACAGGGTCACACCCACACTGACCTGCACCAAGCCCGACTCCAAGTGGCCCAGCTCACTCTGCAGCTGTCTGAGGAGAACCTCCTCCTGAGGGAGGAGAGGGCCAACTGGGCTTTGGAGAGAGAGGCATACAGACATGCAGCAGAAGTGAGGATGCAGAATATGCATCAAAGTAAAAAAACAACAACAAAAAAACCCAGAAGAAACAACAAAAAAACTAAACTGTTTTCATGTTTTTGTGCAGACTGACAAAAAGAAGCTGCAAGATCTTGCCTGCGAGGTGCAGAAGAAGGAAGAGTGGCTCCAGGAGGAGAGGATGGAGAGGGAGAAACTAGAAGTGCAGCTCGGGAGAGAGAAAGACTACAATAAAGTAAGAAACTCAAAGCACATCGCAATCGCCGTTCAGCTCTAAATATAACTGCTTATGTGCCGCAATTCTGCATCATGAGATGCTCAACTTACAGTACAGAGAGCTGTGCCAGACTTCTTTCATTACTCACATACTGGCACAAATAGAAAAGCTTCCATGAACACGACAACATGTGATGAACAGCAGGGAAGACAAGAAGACCCTTCAGATTGGTGGGCGTTCAGGCGGTCTGAGTATAAATGTTGCTGCCCCCTGTAGGTGCTGCTGGGTGAGGCGAAGCGTGAGCTGCAGGAGCTGAGGGCCAGTTTGAGAAAGGTCCAGAAAGAAAGGGAGGAGGAACAGCTTCAAAACCAGGCAAGGATTCAACACCGGATCAACAGCACAGCTCACGATTCTTTAATCTACCACAAGAAACAGTATAGGGACGCTAAGCCCTGCGCTTTGGCTCTGCTCTTCACAGGATAGGCATGAATTAAACTGCAACAGAACACAGCAAAATGTGTTTTTCCCCCAAGCTCAGTTACACATTTTAGAGAGCGACTGCTGATTAGTTTAGGTATTTATTCTCATCACCTTCATTTCCCGATCAAATCTGTGTTTTTGTAATTTGAACCTTGCAGGATTTGGTGAACTGCATCCATCAGTTAGAGCAGAGATTAGGGATTGTGTCAGTAGATGAAGCAAGCAGTACAGCTCCCACGTGCATATGTAAGTAAAAAGATCTTTTTGCATGCCACGCTGCTATTTCATTGAACTGTAATGAAAACTAAGGTAAAGACTCAGTGCTGGTTCGTACAGCTCCTGGCTCTACCCCTGCGAGTGATGAGAGTGCTTCCTCAGCTTCCTCCAGGTCAGTCTGTGCACCTGTTTCCTCGTCCAATGACCTGAAGCAGCCCGACAGAGCTGAGATCCCTCCTGAGATACAGATCCAGAGCGAGGAAGAAGACACACCAGCCTCTGACACACAGGTAAACCCAGGACTGATACACCTAGGTAGGGAAATATTTGACTAGTTGGCCAAATTAGTCTGCAATTTCTGTTTCACAGGTGAGTGCTGCCTGTTGGAAACCAACTACTAAAGTCTTAGACTTTAGACAAAGTCTAATGTGTCTAAAGTCACATTAGACAAAAGCACCAGATGTATCATCTGAGAGCCCCCATCGTCACAACATGTCTCCTAACTAATCCATTTAATCATTTTTGGCTTGTGTAGTGAGCTTATTTCAATTCCTTATAGACAACTTCCTCATATTTGAAGTGGTTTCCAACAAATAACTGCATTTTGCAGTATAATGTAGATGATATTTGATACAGCGCAAACGTTTGAGGCCTTTCAGTTGTTGCATACAGTCAGAGTCATGAAGAACTATTTTCTCCTGCACCAGATTATTTGACCCTCACTAAATCCTAAACTAGCGGTTTTAAAAAGGCAAATGATGATCTCTTCGAATGCTGATTCGATTTATTTCATCTACTGCGCTCTACTGGGTACTAATTGCTCATTAAAGACTATTTCTCAGAGCTCTTTTACACCACAGAAAATAAGATGAAAGTAAAATGAGTACCACACTATATTTCCGTTTTGAAACCCAAGTGTCCAAGTGTTCTGGGTGGATACATACCCACAGTTCACCTGCATTTCTGCCTCTGTCTGTTGAACCAGGATGAGGAAAGGGAGCAGCGTGAACCCTCCGCTGCTGAAAGAAAGAAACTGATCCTACCAGAGCTCATCAACCCCGTCTTCAGGTGACACGGCTGGCTTTCCAGCAGTTACACTTCACACGCCCTATTTTCTCCGCCACAGCTGAAAATAAGACTGAATAAAATAATAGGACGGTCATGCTAAGCGAGAAGGAGAACTGTGGAATTATTTTTACCTTTGCTTAAAACTTTCAACTCTCTTTGCCTCTGCAGTGAGCTGGCTGACTCCCCCATGTGGTAACACAGGGATGGATGGCAGGTTTCCCGTGTACCACTGCGGTATTATTTTATATGGGTCATAAGAACACTTGAGACCTATATAAAGTCCCCGTCACAAAGGGTATTGTGCTTTTACCTCAAGAGTGTCTTTTAGGAATTTGCAAGTCTTAAGTGGGCTAATTTTCGCCGTTGTTTTATGCCGTTTGTGGTTTTAATTCTGATTCAAACTTAGTGACACTCAGGATGAATCTTAAGTGCAAATTGAATTTTTGCTTTCCGAACTTTTAGATGAAGATTCATATTTTTGAACTTTTATTTCATTATTAGGTGTCTGTTTCACAGCTGTTATGAGATATCAGTTGCACACATAGCCTCCCCCCACCCCCCCCACCCCCCCACCCCCGGGCTCTGCATGTGAGTGCGACTGCACAAAGTGTGTCAAGTGTGTGGGTGTGGGTCACAGTCAAGTGTGAAATGCTTTGCTCCTGGCTCGTTTGGTGCAGTTCAGGTAAAAGTTTGTTATTCAATGGTGCTCTTTAATAAAACATAATAATGAATACCAGGTGAGTGCTGTGCCTAAACGTCATTATTTCACCGTGACATTTGATGATTTTTCCTAAAGTGACCCAGAAATGTGCAAAAATGTTCTTTGAAAATGTAATACCATTGTTCAGAAATGGTTGTACACCGATGCTGTTCCAGGTCATGTTTGACCGGCATCTCTTCAGATAGATTTCAAGGTAGCACTTTATAATAGTGTCACAGTATTAAGTATAAGTATTAGTAAGCACTTAATTCATCATTTATCATTACTTCTCCTTAGTATGTCTTTGATAAATACAGATGTTTATCCATGTGTTACTGTTACACCATGTACAGCAATGATAGTTGTGTAGCTATATACAGCCTTCATTGCTACCACATCACTGCTAATAATAATCATAATAATTATATATCATAATGCCATGGAAATGACAACTTAAGCACTTCCTAATACCTTAATAAAACTTAGTAGTTTCTGAGGTAGTATTCTGAGGTGAGATTAAAGTGAAAGCCAAACTAGATTAAAAGAGGAGTTGTGGGAAGTCATCAGGTCATTAAAGAGCCTGAACTGCCACTTCAGTGTGTGCAGGAAAAACATATACCAGTCCTGCAGATGCAACATTTCCTACCGCTGCTTTCAATGCACAGACTAGTTTATGACAAGCATTTTTTTAAATGTTGTATTAATCTTGACAATAACAGATTAGAACATACTTAAATCATTGTGGCTGTTATGTTTTCATGTCTCAAGCGAAACAGGACATGATATTGTGCGATAGCATGCGGAAAAATAGTCGTCCATTTATTAATGTCAGACACTTATTATCAGGGAATTCTTGGCCTGGGTCACACTGAAGTATGTGAGTGTTAAAAGATGAGTGGCTGCTTGGTTCAAAGATGTGTAAAGGGATTTCAAAGAAGATGACAAGTGGAGACGCTATAAGGTCTGAGAACAAAAAGAGCATTTATCAAAATACAAGAAACAACAAATAACAAATCACGAGCCCCCAAACAGCAAAATATAGTATTGACTTCTCATAAAAATGTAAAAACAAGAACATATCAACCCAGTTTTTGGATTTCCGTGTGTGTGAGTGCATGGATGTCAGAGCCATCAAAGCTATTTTGATACAAGTCAAGTTGAATTAAAACTCATGAGGAACCCGAATCCCTGAACACGATAGAGACAACGACCTTAATAAAAGCGGTAAGCATTGTAAATGTTTTGTCCAAATGTAACGTAAAATCCATATTTGATCTTTTTTAAATGCCGTACGCGTGTGTAGAGCTCTTTTTAAACTGCACCAGCTCAAATCCAGAAAAAACTAACAAGGTTTTAAAACAAATAAAGGAAGGAAAAAACCTGTTCCAAACTATCATGGTTATATGAAATACTTTTAAATACTGAACAGTTTGAGTCGGGCTGATCGTGTCCAAGGTGTGTTCTGTCCTTTCCCACGGTTGTTTGGTTCTAAGGTTTTCACAATAAAACAGCAAAATTACCAAATTTAGGAGCAAACTTGGTGGGCCTTTCTTATTTAACACGCCTTCTGTCTTTATCAACATAGCGCACACGAGAGCCCCACTCAGTCACTCAGTGCCTGTTTGTGTCGGACGGTTGTTGGCCAGAACTCGAGCAGTCCCAAAACAAGTGTACGTGCGAGGGATTTCTCCAACCTAAAGAAAAAAAGATCTAATATTTGTATGGTTTTTTTTTTTTTTCATTTTTAGTTGCAAAATCCATTTTATACACATTTACAGATGCTGATAATTGGACACTCACTCATGTGGATGATGGCAGTGATGTAACGTGTCTATTACAGCACCCTGTTTACTGGGACACGCTCACGCACACACACATCTGAGGTTTCTGTGATGTAAACGGCTTTTAATGGTTGTGTTTGCTTGGTGGAGTCTTTGCTTGCCTTAAAACAACAGGAAGAAAATCTTATGGCTTAACTTTACCTGGTTGTTTGAACGAGTGCATGTACTGAAAGTTTTAATGATTCCTAACCTGTGTGAAAGAAGAACGTCTGATGGAAAAGAAAAGAAATACTGTAAAAACAGCTGAAGCGTGGCCCTGATCAACTGGAGATATGTTTTCCCGCATTTCTCTGACATTTTTATTATTTGGCCCACAAGCACCCGGGTTTGAATTAAAGCTGAAGTCCTCTTGCATTTCTTTCAGATTAGCCAATCACCAATCCTGAATGATCACACTTTGAGTTTGAGTCCTGCTCATGACTCCCATGACTCTTTAGCTATTGCTCTTTTTCCTTTTTGTTTTCCTCTTTTCTTCTGCTATTGCTTCACTGTGTCCGATAAAACTAACGCATACGATAAAAAGCACAAATGTCCAGTCAGATGCGAGCACTGAGTGTGAAAATATACACAAGAAAAAAAAGCAACACGAGGTCCCACAAACAAACAAAAGACAAAACAGTAATGTGTACATGCTTATAAAAACCATACAATGAAAAAATAAGTAGCATATCTCTGAATAGTAATAAAAGTAATTCTGAGAAGACATCTGTGGCATCTGGACGCCACATAAGAGTTCTGTCGCTGCAATGTACTCTTACCATCAATTTTATACAAAGCATAGCCCTTAATAGATAGCGGAGGAGTGCTTTTTTTGTCTCTCAACAACTGTTTTTCCTGTCTTTGTGCGGACAAAACCTTTTTTTTTTAATATATATATATCTTTTAAACATTCTGGCACTGATTTTCTTTTTTAACTGTGCCCTCATCAATCCACTGAAATGTAGTGCTTTTGCGTCTCCAAATTCCTCACTTGCTACTATGAATTGAACACATTTTCCTTTCAGTCAGTATGTACAGTATACACGGATATGTGCTGTGCGAAACGCCGTTTTAACAGCTTTAATCTGTGAGGTTTCTACGAGCTGACGTTGCTCGGCGGCGGCGCTCGGCGAATCCGTGCGAGGCAGCGGTGTCGTCTTGTGTCTCTCTTCCTCTGTCTCACTGCGTCTTCCCTGTCACGCCTTTCTTTTGCGCGCCCGCTGCCGCCTCCCCCCACGCCTCTCCGTCGCTTTCTGCCCCTCGCTCTTTCTCCTCGTCCCAATAGTCGTCCTCTTCCTCCTCCTCTTCTTCCTCGAAGGCTGACTCGTACGTGGCCTTGTCCTCTTGCTTGATGGCTTGAATGGCAGGGGGAGCAGCTGCGCCGCTGTCGCCCGAGTCGCTGCTGTCCTCGAAGGAGTCCGGGTTCTCCAGCATCTCCCTGATCAGGGGAGGCATGGGGCCGGGGATCTCTGTCTTTAGCGTGATGGCTCTTTCTGCACCTGCACACACATGGACATTTATTTACTCGTAGGTATGAAGAAACAAAGAACGTCACATGCTAACAGACAGGAGTCATGTAATTTAAAATATGCTGTCTGGCAGACCTTTCTTCCAAGCATGAATTTACAGTAATGTCTGTTAAATGTTACGAAATTGCTTTGAGGCAACATTTATTTTATTTAAGCGGTTGCCTAACAAGCAATAGGAGCGTAGTTTGAGACCAGCATCATCAGTCTTTTCCTAACCGCTAACTGCTTTGAGCCTGAGCTAATCGGAGCAAAAAATACAAATCTGAAAAGATATTTCAGTACTTATGCGTGTTGAGCTTTGACACTGAGATCTATTCCAAACTGTGGTTGTGCTATGAAAAAAACAAGCTAACCTTTGGTGCTGATTCCCCTGAGGTCTGTGACTTTCATCAGCATTCGGGGAAACATGTGAGGCTTGTTCGGGCGTCTGCGTCGGGTGTAGATCTTCAGGGCCTCTAGCAGCGGTTCCTGCAGCTTGTCCACCTTCTCCGGCTCTTCCAAGTCCATACGGTCTAGTAGTGAAGTGAAGAGAGCGGACACAGCAAAACAATGACAAGAAGCGAGACACTGTTACAGCCTTTATGCTACCGACTGACTGCTAAACTGTGACCGTACACTGATGTCTCTTTCTTTCCATCAATAATTCCACGACTGCAAGCGGACACGATGCAAACAGACGCCGAACAATGACCCAAGTTTACCTCCGCAGATGAGACAGATGGCGCTGAGCAGCCCCGTCTCGGTGTCGTCCATCTCCAAAGGCAGCAGCTGACCGGCAAAAGCAAACACCAGGTCTGTGAGCGGGCCAAAGCCGGCGTTATGCATCTGGGTCCTGTTTAGAGTCAGGCCATCTGAGAAGGTCATCGTGTCCTGCTCTGGTGTGTAGCGAGTGCATATCCTCAGCATCTAAGCAGGGGAAGAATATGATGAGGCATAAACATGAAATTTCTAGACGGAAGTTCACGTTGAAATTTTTTCACGGGAGCTGTTCAGAATCACAAAGCAGCGTGACAAATAGAGAATAGCTTAGGGATGTGGAGGTGTAGTCGATTAAAGGGGAGGAGTAATAGGAACGTGGCGCTAGTACCAGGATGTCCAGACATGCAGATTTGAGGAGGGTGATCTGGTCAGCGATGGTGAGCGTAGTGAAGCCTGGTAGCCGCTTGGCAAACTCCACAATCTTTATAATGCACTTAGTGGAGAGCTCACTGAACTTATCCCATAGGCCCAAGTCCAGCTGCACTCTGTGGTCAGCACTTGAATTCTGGGAGAGAGAAAGAGGGACACTTTTTTCTTTCTTTCTGTGTGACTGTGCAAACTCCACATAGTGTTTGTCCTTCCTGCAAAGCGGTGAGCTTAAGTGGAGCGCGAGTGTCGAGAAGTGGGTGCAATTATGTGCTAAAAAAAAGACTCACTGTGGTGTATTTTCCTAGTTGGCACAGAGACGGGAAGGTCTCTTGGTGAGCTTTGCTGACTTTGTTGACCAGCTCCTCCAGTTCTCCACTTAGTTCGTAGTTCTCGGGCAGCACCACTTCCTCCTTCACGTCCTTCTTCTTTTTGTTCCTGTCGTTACGCACCGCTACCGGGACACACGTGCACGAGATGAGGAAAAGACACAACTCTTTTGCTTTTTCCTCGATAGCGACACACCGGCAGCCCGTAATATCTGAGACGCTTACCTTCTTTGGACATGCCGACCTCAAAGCACTTCTGCAGCCGACAGTACTGGCAGCGGTTGCGGGTAACTTTGTTGATCTGACAGTTCTTGTCTCTGTGGCACGTATACACCATGTTCTTTTGAATGCTGCGCCTGAAAAAACCCTAAAACAGACACAGGAAAATGTCTTGGACATGGATGCCACACGATAAATACATAAAAAACTTTAAAAAGCTACTGTTGTTAGTCAGGATTTGGTACTATTTAGTGGATCAGTGGAAAGACTGTCTAAATAATTTAATCTTCTGATGTCACAGAACTATAGCAGATATCGATCCCAAGTAGACGCTGAAAGAAAAACTGGCACATGTATTTTTCATGATTGCTTTTTTGCTAAAGCCCATCGGAAGTTACAAAATCCCACGACAAATGAAAACCGTGTCACAGCAGCCAGCCGCGTTAAAAGTACTTTGGATTAAAAAGCAGGAGAGCCTAAAGCATTAACCAGCCAACTTCATACTGTAGGTGGCTACATGAGTTAGCTGATACAACAGGGAGGTGGGCAGTGGAGCGGTGCATCAGTCATCTCACATCAACAAGGCTCTAGGTCGGTGAACTGAGTTGAGGTGATTCTGGATGTGTTAGTGTGACGGTAAGTGTTTAACCTGCGATAGCTGGTTAAAAAATAAGCAGTGATTACAGGGTGTGAAACCGTGAGAGGTAGCCAAGGGTAAAGAAATAAATTGTCCAAATGTAGTTGCATGTGACATAGTGCTATGGGACCTGGACTGGTTTTCTACTCTATTTGAGCGCTCAAAGCTCTTTAAACAACATGTTTCATTCCCACAAGCACTTTTTTGTTCTGACTAAGTTCTTTCACACTCTGGTTAACACATTGGGAACAACTTGGGATTCAGTATCTTGCCAAAAACACTTAGGCAAGCAGTCTGGAGCAGCCAGGGATCAAACTACCAACTGTCCAGTTAGTGGATGACTTGCTCTACCTCCTGAGCCACAGCTACCACAAGAGTAATGGCTCAAACAGCACAGCACTGTGGAGCAGCAATTGTTATCAGACCACTGGAGCAGATATCTTGTTTCACTTGAAACAAACAAGTTCTGAAGACATTTTTAGGTTTTATTTACTTATAGCCAAAAGAAGCCATTTGCCTGTCACAAACAGCAGCACACTGTTCATTTGTAGCTTTAATCATGTGCAGTTACGTATGGATACACTAGAGGGCAGCTCAGCGACAGCAAGCACATCTCTGCGCACATCTGTCTGCCTCTCTTTTCAGGGGACCTCAGCTGTTCACATTAGCTGTAAACTCCTCGTGTATCTCCAACTTCATTTACCTTGCAGCCCTCACAGGAGCTCACTCCATAGTGATAACCAGATGACTTGTCCTGGCACACAAAGCACGGCTTATAAACACGAGGAGGAGGAGGCGGCGAAGGAGAGCTTGGCACCATCTCCTCCGAACTGGTGCTCTGGGTCTCCACGGCTGCGGAAAAAGCACAGAATGGAGAAACAGTTGAGTACTCTTATGAATTCAGAGCATCTTGTTTATATTTATTCTTAAAGTCTTTGAAACTTTGATGAAAGCTAATACAAAGTGATTAACAGAAAGAGTGGTCAGCAAACAACCCCCCCAACCCCACGCAGGCCACCCCTCGGAGCCAGAAGGCAAGCTCAAAGGCAGACATTTTTAAGAGAAAAGGGAGGAGGGGTGGCACTGCTGACTGACAGGGACTTAAAAGAGACACAATTAGCTGATGGCCAGATGGCCCTGCTGATAAAAATCTGATTGGCAGCTGAGATTTGATTGGCTTTTCCATTTACTGGTGAGTGTGGGGGGAGGTGAGATACTGCTGTTGAATTTTTGACTGGCATCTGAATTTTTTGTGTGTTTGTGTGTGTGTACGAGTGTGTGTAAGCTCCCATTTTTATTTGAAAGGTCGTCCCTAGCCCCATGTGAACAAACAGAGATGAGATGTTTATGAGACTCTGCTGTCTCCTTATGTTCCTTCTCACTGTCGCGCTAAAGAAAACTGCACACTGTATAACACCATATGCTGACCCCAGGCAATGCCATTCCTCTGCCGCATGTGAAAACGCTCAAACCAAATGATACAAAATGGATACAATGACGCGTTTAATCAGCCGCGCCTCCTCGCACTGCAGTCAGAGAGCAAAAACCGCAACACGCCTGGTACGCATTTAAAGGCGACGACTACGAAACAAGCAGATTCCTTTCGAACGTGCCTTTCAACTTTCACCTTCACTCACCCCAACTTCACCTCTCTCTGCCCATTCCCACCCCCACTCTCTTGTTTCCTGGCCCTAAATTCCTCAGTGCAGGCCGGACAGGGTTTAATAGTAGCCCAGGCTCATAAGCAGGCCTATAAACGTTGTGTCTCGGATGGGAAGGAGGCCCCCAGCCAGGGTGACGGCCTCTTTATTGGGATCCAGTCACCTTGGGCAGCTATTCACATCAACAGCTCCATCCTTGGATCCCTTCCTAGTAAAAATAAAGAATCTGGGGTCAAAAACCCAAAGTCACAGCCCCTCCTGTCACCTTCAATGGGTAGCACAGGACTGAACCAAATGTCTTGCCCCAACCCCAAACACTGCAACCCCAACCTGAACCCCCGCTCTGTCATTAACAAGAGCGGTAAGGTTTCAAAAAACAGAGGGGCAAAGGCACAAAAGGAATAATCTAATAAAAGTAGAGGGAAAAAATGAAAAGAGAAAGAAAGAGGAGGGGGAAAGGAGGTGAGCTTCAGGACAGAAACTTCCCAGTGGCCGAGTGGTTAAATGAAATCCTGACTATTTAACTTTGACCTTGACTGAAGAAAGTATTGCTAACAAGAGGAGCTCACGAATGTGTTCGACACGGTGTTATTTAAAAAGTGACCACTCAGCGTGCCTAGCCCATTAATCACTGGTGAATTTGGAGCGGTGGTGTGATGTTCTGCATTGGTTTTGCCACTGTTATATGGAAGTGTGTCATCAGTCAGTAGACGAGTGTGTACGAGTCTCTTTCAGTAACACAATGAATCTGACGTGGAAATACAAAGCACACCAACCAGAATCACTGCACACTACCAGCATCTCATCGTTCAACATTATTACTGTTATTACTGTTAACTTGTTTATAAGTACAGGTTTGCAGGTCTCTTTAACACACTGTATCGTCACACACTGCTGTGACTCGTTAGTCCCTTTTCTTAAAAAAGAAAAGATCACAAATGATGCAAGCAGTATTTTTTTCCACCTCTGTGTGTTGCTCTGATGTGTCGGATTTTTTATTGTTTACTAAAAAAAAAAAAAAGATTCAATGACTTTTTCTCAGCTTTGTACTCAGTGATCTTGACTTCTTTTATGTGAAGAGATTGTGAAAACATATTTTCTTTGAGCACACTCTGCACATCTCCCTGCACATTTGTATTCACTGCACTCACGGCTGATAGACTTGTGGGAATTGTAAATGAAAGAATGAAAGGTTTGCTGTGTACTTTCTGTGTGTGTTCCCAACCTGCTTTAAACTCTTAGTGTGTGAAACTACACATAGATTTTGGACCCAACGAGAGGAAAACACAGCATAAAATGCAATAGATGCAATAACGGCACGAATGATTTTCTCTCCGGTGTTGATTGAAAGAAATCGTTTAACTTTAGTTGGAGGTTATGATTGAAAAAACTTTCTTTGGGATATAATATCAGCTCGATGTTAAAGAGGCGTGAGAAGTGAATCACGTCAGGTTTTTTTTGCATAGTTTAAGAAATGAGATCGATTGTATTGGATGTACTGGTGAGCACAGCGGTATTACCAGAACCATCTGAAATACACAAGTGGTTATCAAAAACTTACAAGAGCAGATTCTCTGTTGTGACGGAGTTTAAAGCCAGAAATGAAAAACCTCACCAATATCGTGGAAAACCTCTTTCTCCAAAACTAACAGAGAGGTATAGGCAGAGACTGATCTAAAGTTTGACGAATAAGGAAGGTCAAGATTTCTTTTCTTAATGAGAAGGCATACAATTGCATGTTTAAAGTAGGCTGGCACCCTCTATGAGACTAAACAAGTATTTAGAGTCGTTAAAATGAATGGACCATTTACAGACGAGGGGGGATGATAACATGTTGTTGGGGTGGTAAGTGAAACGGGCTCACAGTTATGAAAAACAGCCGTTAAGAGTGGGTGACTCATTATTGTTCATTGTAGCATTAGTTCTGAGAAGTGAGATCTTATCAAGAGGAATATTTAGAAAGCTGTCACAGTGCAGGAGAGATACTTGGAAAGACAAAGGTAATGGGGTTAAGAATCAGTTGTCCGGAAGAAGTCTTGTTTTGATTTGATGCTGTATCTAGTAATGTAGTGTAAGAAAAATTGTGTATGTTTCTGTTCCGTGTCCTGTTTGTATATGTGTCTTTTTGGCTGCTGTTACAACCAAATTTCCCCTTGTGGGACAATTAAAGGATTATTCTATTCTATTCTATTCTATGCTATATTAATAAAACCGAATTGAACTGAAGACGATTCTACTGGCACGAGTAGAAATCAGGTCTTGAGGTCTCGGTAGTCTCCTGATATTTGTTTGGAAAATGTCTTAAAATTTCATAAAACACTTGCAGTTTGTTCTTTTTCCACTTCCTTTCTGCTCTCCTGTTGTCTGAGTGCCCAAGTAGACTCAACTACCATTTTCCTTCTTTCTAAATTTTTCCATTCAACGATAAATAGCGACGAAACATAAACCAGCGGAGACAAAAAGTTAAAAAAAAAAATGTAACAAATTATAGGCTTACTAAAGTCTGCAAGTGTTTTTTAAAGAAACTGTTACGGTTGTATTGTCTTTAAAACCCAGTGATGTTGTGGGTTCAGCAGACCCACAAACAATGGGGTAGGTACCAAAAACTCGAACGCTTACAAGCGGGATTTTTTGTGCTGTCGACTTCTTTGTTCTGTAATACATAAATTAACTAAAATGAATGAAACATTGTATTATGTTTACACTGCAAAACAGTAAGTCAGAAATAAAACAGGACGTATAAATTACTGATTGTTTGTATGTCTTACTCACTAAACAAGGGTTTTAAAAATTATGTTTAAATTAGCAGCCAATAGTTGTTAATGGTTGGATTCTGATATGTGATGAATAAGTTCCTAGTTCCTGCTTTTTATGGGCAGATAAATAAAGGATAAATATATCAAATATGAATGTATCCGGAGATACAAGGATTTTGAGATAAAAAAAAAAAAGACGGGTGCTTTGCACTACTGCATACAGTAACAATGAATAAACATGAGGATTCACTTTGCATTGTCTTCTGTGTGACTTTAAGAACGTCTCAACGTGCAGCTTCCAGCTTTTTCATCTGCATGGATTTGCTGCTTCTCTTCTTCCGATGCAAAACTAAATGGAAAATCTAGAAAAAGAGCAACTTGGGATTTGGGGTGATTGTGACAGACACACAATAGCAGCTATTGTATTTGTAAAAAATGATTTCATATGTATTCACCCAGGTCAGAAAACCAGACTAGTGACAATAGTCTCTTTCTACTTGCTTTCCTCTCAAAAGAAAAGGCTGCAGATAATTACTTCTAAAGCAACAGATGCAAGAATTTGAGTTTCTGGGTGTTTTTTGTAATAGTGTGCGTTCAATTTTGGGTTATTAGAGCAAAGGTGTGAGAGGTGGAAGTGAAGGAGTCGGCGCTGGATGAGTGGTGCTGCAACCCGATCGCTGTTTTCTGTTTATATAGTAACACTGTCGATGTAAAAGTGGCCCTGAGAGAACCAGTGGAAAAACAGCTCCCATTGAAACGGAGAAGCTGCATATGGCGCCAGGAGAGAGGTAGTGACTGACAGTGTCTGAAGGTGGTGAGAGCAGGTGAGGAGGGACGTGACTCAGAGACACATGACGGAGGGAGACAGGGCGAGAGACGCTCGGCTGAAGGCGGCGAGAGAGGGAGGGGGAGTGGGGGTTTTACCTGGCGTGGAGAAAGAGGGAGAGGAGCCAAAAACTGTCGGCAGCTGTCATCACCCTGAACTGAGCTCAGCCTCAGAGCTTCGGCTTGGGAAAACGAAAAAAAAAAAATCCCTCTCTCTTCTTAACCTGCAACTCACCCCCAAGTATGTCACAACATCAATCAGCACTCCGCTCCGCTGCTGGACTCAAAAGGCACGACACGCCTCGTGTGAATCAGCTTAATCAGCTGCTGTAACGCAACTACTACACAGAAATTCACATGCAACAAAAACGATAAATATAACCTGTCATATGACATATTTCACACTGTAGCTCAAGCCTATTCACGGGCCAAATGCGGCCCAGAAGCAACCTGCGAGTGGCCCTGCCTGTGGTCCTGGCAGAAACACAGAGAAAACGCAAAAAATGAATTCATTAATTAATTTTTAAAAAAATTAAAAATTCCTACAGCGTAGTGTAGACTGTGAATGCAACACTCCTAGTAGCCTAGCAATATTTAACCCACAATACACCGTGATGTAAACATATTAAAAAATCATCGTAATATATGATGCGACAACAGCATGTCTTTCTCACTCCAAAAGCGCAAAATTGACAATGAAAACTGTCGGTTTAACCCTGCCCGGACTGACAAATACTTATTCATTTTACCGAGTTTAATAATCTTACAACCGGAGTTGTACTACCATGGTGAGGGTCCTGTACAGCCCAAGAGAGAGCTGCAGCATCTTCCCTTTGTGTTTGCTTCTTGGCAAAGAAGAAAAGGCCTTTCACAGATTCTGAAGCAATGAAATACTGCATGCTGGCCGTGGTGGATGCGGTGAAAAGTGAGTGTGACATCTGCTATTAAAAACGTACCCCTGTAGGACAGTTCAAATATTCGTAGAATTGAAGTTCTGGCGTCAGACGAGTTTGAAATGCTGTTAGATGACCTGAAGAAAACTGATGTAATGTCCATAGCAGGAGATCACAGACAGAACTGATAATGCACAGTTGTGCGTATATGTCCGTTTTTTGGATGGGAAATTGCTCGGTTTGCTACCGTTAGAGGGACACACAGCTGGCGAAATGATGTTTGAGAAGATTTAAGCTCTTTTTGAGGAAAATGGTCTGGATATGAAGCGTGTCTGTATACTTGTGACCGATGGGGCTCCATCCATGGCAGGAAAAGTGAGTGGTCAGCGAAATATTTATTTTAATTTGAAAGGGAATTATCAAAATGTTTTTTGTTATTATTATTTCAAATGTGCAAAAAATAGTTTAGTTATAGCTCCCTTTTTTTTAAATGGACCTTTTGGTGTGCATTTGTGAGAGGTCACCACCAGATTTACAGGAGAAAAGGGATAAAAAAAAATACTTGTTTTTCAGTACAGTTGTGTGGGTTTGAAATTGATCATGATCTGCTGCTTGCTGGCTTCAAAAAAAATATCTGGCCCAGATAAATTCCTCGGTTTGAAAATCTGGCCCAACTAACTTCGTAGTTGAATAGGCATGCTGTAGCTTATCGTCATGAACCGGAGAGCCATTAAACTAAACTTCATCTACTCACAGCCAGGCTACAACACAATTCGACTCCTGTCTTCTGCAGACGGCGTCACACTACAATATTCCTCCTTCACATGTCTTTTCCATCTTCCTCCTTTCCTGTTTCCTCAGTGTTTGTTGTCAGATCAGCACATCTCTGTTTAGACAACAGCAGCCGCTCTTCTTTATCAGCTCTGATGCCTGAGAGTCAGAGCTCAGGAATCAACATATCACTCCTGAGAAGTTTACTAGAGCTACACTGTCAAACTATCTTCTGACCAGCATGGCTTTAAAAACACAGGGGAAAAAGGAAAAGAAAGGCTTAATCGGGTTTTAGCTGTTTAAGTGAACAGATTTGACAGCAGGAAGTGATAAAATCCTTCAGATGTCAGTTAAACTGCAACAATAGCAACTGCTTTGTTTGTGGAATTTCTTTTTCACCACTCATAATTAGCTTTTTACTTATTTGTGTGTATGTGTGTGTGTGTGTGTGTGTGTGGGGGGGGGGGTTTCCTGCTTTTCCTCTGTGCACTCAATTTTTTGGAAAACATAAAAAAATGCGCCAACTGGCTGAATTTTAAGGGGATCAATTTTCTTGTAACAGATTATTGTAGACTGTTCTATTTTGCAGTTTGCCCTGCTGTACCACAATAATTTCCTTTGTGGGGTCAATAAAGTATTTATGCATGTATTTATTTTATTTCTGCCCTAACCATTCTGTATTAACAGCTACATGTAAATGAAAACAAAGTAACCACATGCTGAAGCAGCTTAAATAAAAACAATCGCACATAAAGAGTAAAAGTGACACTGCAGCTGTTCCTTGTGTGTGATACATGCCCTGTAGGACCTGCAGCCTGGCTCAGCCGGCCTCCATCACACGTCTCATTGAACCCGACTTTGTCCTGAGGGCTCCGGCGAGCCTCGCATCTTTCTTGAAATGGGAGGTAAAGCAAAGCATGTGTAAACTTTAATAATTCCTATACTGTTGTTTGTGAGCCAAATCGGAATTCAGCGAAACAGTGACTCAGTTTACAGGAGATTCAAATTCGTAACCTAACCAAACCAATTTTTTTCTCCTCTAGCCGTTGAAATTTTTAATTTCGATAACAAATGTAGCTTTTACATAACTTCTCGCCAAACAAAATGTTCAGCAGCGTGCTGTGGAATGTGCATGTACACGCGAATGTGTGTGCGTGTGTGGGCTGCTGCACAAGTCCAGGGGTCAGTTGGACAGTGAGCGATGGTTTTCCGTGTGACTTGGAGTGCAACAACACTCGCAAACATGGCGAGAGGAGGGAGCGAGGGAGGAAACGCTGCCATAAATGTCCTTTATTATTAAATAGTTGCAACGCAGTCCATAAAAAACTCACAAAACTGATGACTTTTTTTTTTTTTTTATCTGTATTTCATACTAAACTGTATTAAGAGCAGCAACAGAGGTGGTGGTGGGGAGATTTGGGGGAGGGGGGTTCAACCGCAAATATGCTGAGCAAGTAATTACCACGACAGCAGGGAGGAGACGGGGGAGATCTCAGTGACAATCCCTTTCATCAGCTGTTCTAAGTTCAATACCATTGCCCCCCTCCTCCTCTTCCCGAGGCCCTCACTAATAACCCTCTTCCCCCCTGTGTCCTCTCCTGCCTTCCTGCCCTGGCAGGAGGAGGAGTCCTTCCTGTCACTGGCAGTGCCTTTTTAAAGGAAGGGCTGTGAAAACCAGGCTACTGTCCAGGAGATGGCTCCATAAAAACTGCACCAAACACTAAAAAGGAGGCACACAAGCAAACACAGAGGCAACGGTGCACAAAGGCACACACACACATTTGCACAAACTCGCTTACAAAAACAGAAACCAAACCCTCCATCCTCGCGAACCCTTGCACTGTTGTAAAGCGTGCCAGAGCCTCAGTACAAACATGGCCCCGAAAGAAGATAATCTGCACTTCTCACACTTCACGCCAACAAAGTAATAACGCAAGGGAAGGTTTCAGAACAAAACCTGGAAAACAGCAGTCTTGTAATCATTTGTTGTTCTTGTGTTCACGGTCAAGGAGTTTGTCTTTGTCGCCACGGCGTGTGAGTGTGTGTGTGTGTGTGTGTGTGGGGGGGGGGGGGGGGGGGGTGCATTTACGGGGCAGGTTGTTAAATTCAAGTTTGTCCCTTTTGTCCCTCCCTTCCTTTTTTTTTTTTTTAAATAACACCCAATAAACCAAGCTTTATATTTTCCCACCTCCCCTGCTTTTGGATCTCACTCCACAGTCGGCTTCCACCGTTGGGCACCTTAAATGCAAAACTGAGACCAGCACAGTTTCTCAAACACATTCTCTTTTGCTAATCTTAGCACGCACTTGCATGTGTGGTAGTTAAAACTGCATGACCCTATGGCAATGTGGTAAGATTTTGTATTCTTATAATATAAAATATAAGATCTGAGTCTTATCTTAATCTGATTTGCTAAGTTTTAATGTCCTGAAAACGTTCTGCTGCTATACAAAGACCTAATGATGCGGTGATACCGTTCAACCTGATTTACTTCTGAATGTTACACCCACCAGTAAAACAAGTGATTTGCACTAGGTAGTGTGAATGTAAATGATGTAAAAGAATGTAAATGAAATGAAATACTGTAGTACATTAATAATTCTGAATCATTTAGGCACGGAGATAATGGGGTGAAAGCTGGAACGCCACGACTGGAGACAAGTTTGAGCATGACTCCGCTGGACCTCACAAGAAGCTGGCCTCGAGCTGGAACAATCAGTAATCAGAAGAACTGGATTCAAAGCTTTCATTAAACTACAGCAAAAATAATAAGCCTTCCCCACATGAATCACGCCTAACATTTGCCACGTCTGGAGGTTTCAAAATCAAAAGCAATGACACTAAATTTGCATGCAAACTGTTGCCTAATTACTCAAAGTAATCAGACTGGAGATATAATCTTATTATGGCACTTACACAAGTCAAAGCAATGAAATAATCTGTCAGGATACATTGATTTTATTTCACCAGAGAAAGCGATGGGAGAGGCAACTCTGTTAAAGGAAGGAAAGTTGGCATATTGTTTTACTAGCTGGGAAAGTAATCTGAACCTAACCCACTAGTAGCCACTCCATTCTACACAAAAATGTGTGGTCATATTAAAAAAAATCTGAAACACAATAATATCGCCTAAAGCAGGAATGTCACACTCATTTTACATCATGGGTCACATACAAGCCCGATCTTAAGTGGGGATGAGTAACACTTTCTGTCATTAAACCAAATATTTAATATCTGAAATTCTATCTTAAAATGTCTTTTAAACCAAGAGAAAGCAGTGCACTTTCAACTGCACATCTCAGTTTTTTTCTGCAATTTAGCAAATGCAAAAGCACACTGCCCATACTGTCGCATATTTATCAAACAAGAAGTTTTGGTTGATTCATTTTTTTATAACTAAGATTTTTATAGTAAACAGTGAAAATCAGGAACTTTTCTGTCATTAAACTCTTTATATGATAATTTGACTACTTTGGTGTAACATAAATGGCTCTTTAGCTTTAGCTGTAAAAAAAAATACTAAAAACAGCTACAATTTAAAATAAAGTTTAAAGTCCCTTATTTATACCGTCCTTCATATTTTCCAAAGCTGTCCAGCCGCCTGGATTAGAGTTTTTGCCAGACCGACTGTGGCCCCTGGGCCATATGTTTGACACCCCCGACTTAAAGTAAGAACTGACAAATATTAGATAACAATCAGCTATATATAAACACAACACATGTAGCTGATGTAGTCAGGTTATTATTAAACTGCAGCACACGTTCATCACAATTAAAAGAATCCGTTTTCTTCCAGCGGATATACATATACACACATATACTGAACTTGTGTTTACACATCAGCTGCTCTGTTTCCTGCTAAAAGCAACAGTGGAGACAGAACGCGGAGCTCCAGAGAAAAAGACTACTTCACACACACTACCAAACTGTATGAGAAACAAGTGACACTGCTGTGAGTACAGCCAACATAAATATCTAAGTCCTTCTACTCCAATAAAGACAACACACAATAAAAACTTTTTTATCTCGTGATTTAAGCACAATTCTTGTCTGTCTATAACAGCATCTTCCAGCTGTATCATAGTTAGCTTTGCTTCTTCAGTGTGATGATACGATGGCCCGTTGTTAAAGCAGCTTTGAAGAGCCTGATCTCAAAGAGGAGAAGATGCCGAGCAAAAACGGGGATTACTACTGAATGAAGAGAAGACCGTTTCCCCTCAAGGCTCTAAACACCAGGACACAAAGGGCAGCGGTGGGTTTAATCCCAACATCTAACTTCATCCTGCCACTCCTCTCTCACCCCGCTTCGCTTTTAAGTCCCCATGCCCCTTACACACCACCTAATCTCTTAATTGGGCCTTTTATAATTGTAATTGAATCATTAAAAGCTCTTGGTTACACAACACGAGGCCCGTAAGCTGATCCGTGTATGGGCAAAAGAATAAACACACTTTACTGCTGGGAAGAACACGCAACTACTGGAAGAAAAAGGAGATCTTCAAAAGAGGAGGAAAAAAAAAAAGCAAATGTCACACCGCACAAGAGGCAGTGACAGAGAGAGCAGACAGACTCAGGCATGTCCCCGCTCCATTTAATGCCTCCTGACGTTGAAACAAAGGAAGGCAAAGAGGTGCTGAACTGCCTCGCAAAAAAACGCAGGAAAAGATGACCCCCCCTTACACACACACACACACACACACACACACACACACACACACACACACACACACACACACACACACCAGAGAGAAGACAGAGAGGCCAAAATGCCCTGAGGAATTTAGCGCCATAATGTCCAACAGAACATGTTCACCCAAAGAAATGCTGAAAAAGAAAAAGCATTCACTTGTTCTCTTTCTAATCAGCTCTAAAGATATGCCATGCACCAGTTTATAGAAAAGTAGGAAAAAAATATCAAAATCATGTCAGACTCACAATAGATCCTGAGATGTTGAAATGAGCCATGGCTTTGGAAAATAGTAAAATAAAACCCAAACTCAGGTTCCTGAACCTATTTTTGCAACTGAGATGATACAAAATGTAAAATCTTGCAGAAAAAAACAAGAAATGCAAAAAACAGCAAAACCTACAATTTATTCAATAATAAGCAAGTGAGCATAAATATGACACTTTATGAGATACATGCAATCACTTTCTCTGTGAGTCAAAACATTAATCAGTCAAAGAAACTGTCAATCATTTTCTCTCGATTAATGAATCAATCAGTTAGTGATGCTGAAGTGAGCACTCTTCTAGTTCTTTCACACTGTTTTTACCAGACGATTTGGCTGATGCTAGTTGGAGCAGCCTGTATAACTTAAAAAAAAGAAAGAAAAAGAAACTAAAAATACATTGTATGCAGTTAAATAACAATGATTAATGAACATTTGCGGACATTTGTCTTTCAGTGTGGCATCTGGCAAAGCTCCGCGGCGAGTTGAAACAGGCCCTGCTGTGGTGTTTGTCATCCTGACTGCTCATCCATCATCATTAGCGAGCACTGAGGGCTCGACAGGGTTTGATGCGCTGGTATCTAAATAATTACTGAAGATAAATAGGCTCAAGGTGCTCGGTGGGGACATCTCAAATCGCGTCAGAAAAGTTTCAGCTCGGCGACGCGCCCGACTGCACCTCAAGTCGAGCTCCTATAAACGTTTGTTTTTTTCCAAGTCACCCAGCCAAGTGTAATCTGAGAGTCTGAAAATGGGCTCCGCGACAGTTACAAAAGGTGGCCTCGTTATTTTATGAGATAAAGCAAATTTTTTCCGCATTTGTATAACTGTGTAACTGTGTGGTGAGTGCATTGTACCTCAATGTGTGATGCAATTTTTGGTCAAACGTCAAAAGAATGTGTAGCCTGTGGAGTTGAGAAACAGTGACTGATAGCATGTCAAGCCATCCAACATCTATCTTTTAATAACTGTGCTTCTCATTTCTGCAGAACGCTGCTAAAATTCACATTTTTCTTTAACTGCTCCTGCATCAGTGCTCGCTCAGATCAAATCTTTTTAAAAGTGAAAAAGCTCCCCTCTCTGATAAAATATGTCTCCCTACTTATCTTTATTTATCTTCTGTAAATGATCCGTTTCTAACTAACTGAGGCTCTGTGTTTGGGTTTGTTCGCCTGATTGCAACCATGTGATTTCGAGGCCCATTTGCCTTCGATCTGTCAGTGCAGCGTTCGGCTCAGACGTTGGCGCTTGTTGTTTTCTGGACACATCGGCGGGTTAAGTCCCTGCATTGTTTGAAAGAGCTGTCAATCATGTGAAGTCATTCATAAGGAAAACAAACACCCTGATGTATAAATACACTCCCCAACTCACTCGCTCACACTCACAAAGCACGCTAAGCACATAAACAAACACACTGCAGGGTGAGAATGGGTACACATAATCGAAAGGAATCTGACTCTTCCTGTGGAGAGAGCTCCGTGATAACAAAACCAGGGCTCTGATAAGAACACACACACACACACACACACACACACACACACACACACACACACACACACACACACACACACACACACACACAGCTGCTCTTTTTTACAGTCTGACGGACTGGACAGAGTACTCACACTGAACACTGCTTGTCCCAGCCCAGGCAAAAGGGTCCAGCCCGGAGAAGTAAGGGGTGGCCTTGCTGAGCATGCAGGAGCCTTGCCTGGACACATCGAAGAGGGGCCGAGGGGCCAGCCCCAGAGCCTCCATGCAGTCGAACATGTTTCTTTGCTATTGAGGAAATCTCAAAGTAACTTAATGCCCTGAGTGGTCCAGGTGTTCCCTGTCTGTCTGTCTATCTGTCTATCTGCCTGTCTTTGACCCTGCCACTGCCCCCCCCCTCCTCTGCCTGGCTGTCCTGTCTTTCCAAAGTCCTCTACATGGACAAACTCCCCTCTTTCTGTTTTAGTTTTTATCCCCCTCTTCACCTTATCACCATTCTACAAGTCGAGCTGCTTCTACCCCCTCTGCTCCCAGATCACTTGCTCGCCTCCCCTGCTGTAACTGATCTCAGTTCCCCTCTTGCTGGCTCTCTGGGCCTCTCACACTCCGCTGCAGTCACGGCCAACTATCTGAGCGGCTCTCCCAGTACTGAGAAAAAAGGGGGGTGTGGTTAAGGAAGAAGAAAGAGGAGGGACAAAACAACACGAGGAGGCGTGTACCTGCTTTCCCCAACTGGCCACACAACAGTCCCTCTCTCCTGGGCTCTTTTCTTCTTCAACTTTTCAAACTCACCTCTTTATAATTCATATGCAACGAATGAAAACAAACACTCCTCTCCTCCCCCCCCCGCTCCTTTCTCCGCATTAACTTTGTTTTTGTTTCACCACAGCAGGGAAGAAATAGCCTCTCTCGCAAACATCTCGGTCAACTTTAGCAAAAACTTTAAAAAACAAAAATCTTCTCCTACTTGGCAGAGTGTGAAGCACAGCGTTGTTGTTTGCTTGTTTTCACGGCGCTCTCAAACCCCACAGCAACACAGGGACGTGGCCCCAGACACACACTTAATGCCTGTAATATCCCTAAAATTAAAAACCTATTACAAAAGGTTGCTTTGGGAATATTTACTGTGATTTTTTTTTAAAGAATGCAGCAGAAAAGAAACCTACTAAATCAAATGCCAATATTTTTTTTAAGTTACACGGACATAACTGTGTAATTACATATGGAGGAACAAAAATAGAATCCAAGACATGAGTGAGTCATTATTAAAAGGAATTTCATATGTGCAGATGGTCTGCTGTGTACCGACGACCGGCAGTTGCAACTAATCACAATTAATTAAACACAAATAAACATCGTGTCACTTTTGACAACAGCTGGTGCCAAATCACGTCATTCTTTCCAGAAAGCCTGTATAAGAACTCACGATCAGCCGATCATGTGTAATTTATGGATTTATGAAATACTGCCTCACAGACAACAAAGAGCGACTTTTCACCCGAAAGTTTATGAATAATCCATCCGTGGTCGGCAACCTGATGGGCTCTTTTTTTTTTGGTTCAAATGGTTCAATACATAAATAATTCACTTTTTTTCTCCCCAACTTTCTCATGCTGCACAAAGTTTTGACCGCCTTTTTAAGGTTTCTCTTTCGCCACTAATTCATTGCACGTGCAGCCGCAATTAAAATCTTCTGCGTTGATTCAAATGGATTCAGTCATCCTCCCTCCCCGAGCGTGCTGGATGCTTGAAGTGTGGCGAAGTGCGGCTCAGCTGCAGGCGAACCGCGCTGGCCCAAAGTCTAGATAGTTTGTATACGAGACACACTCACCCTCCTCCCTCCTCTCGCTCTCCTCCTCCCTTTCCTTCCCTCGTTCAAGAGGGATGAACTCTGGAAGAAACCCCCACTGGGGCTCTAACACCCCCCACACACACTTCATACACACACACGCATGTGCACATGCAGGGGTACACGCCTGCACACTGACTTTCCAACAGCCTGTGGCTTTGAACACTTCATATTCCTCTCGCGTATTACAATTCTCTTCTTTCTTTGTTTTCCCCCTGCTTTTTTGTTTATTTTGCTCTCAACATCCTGAACCCATTCTTCCTCATTTTTTTAACTTTATATAATATTTTGAAAACACCATACACAATCTCTGCCGGTTTTAGCAGATTAACTTTTATATTCATCTCGCCCCTTAGCCCTCTAGCCATCCCCTCGGTCTTGGCCAAGCTGTGCACACAAGCGCACACCCGCTCACTACGATGCACTGTGGGGAGCGTAGCTGCACAAGCCCGCTGAACTCTCTCCACACCTTGAGACAATTACCCTCCCTGCCTTGCAGCACCCTGCCCCCTGTTGCTGCTTTGAGGAGAGAAGCACACAAATGAACGAGGGGGGGATGCGAAAGAGGGAGGGAAAAAGAAGACGAAGAAGTTGTATCATTTTCCTTCTATTTTACCAAAACACGGGCTCACGCCTGCTCTTTAGGCTCGGCAAATTGCCCCTCTTTGCCTTTGAAGCTTAAAACACAGGACTCCCCGCTCAGCTCTGTCCCTGCTCTTTTTCTCTCACTCACACACAACTTGTAGGAGGACCGAGTCGCATTACAGCTATTCACAATCAGGTTCTTCGGCTATTCATCCTGTCGTCATGTCTGACACAAACACACAGCGCCGAACAATGGCCCCTCTCTCCCTCTCTCTCTCTGTCTATTTCTCCACAGGCACCTCCTCCTGCTTGAACCACAGTTATTTGCACAAAGTCTCACTGCGGTCATCTGTAAGCGCACCAATACAGTCACAAATGTGAGGCAAGGAGCACAAGACTGCTGTTTGTGATATTCATGGGTGTTGGAATGTGCAGCCTACAGAGTGGCAGTGGAAATGTGTGTGTGTGTGTGTTCTGACACACAGACAATTATGTGTGTATGTGCTTAAACAGAGTGCTTGTGATGACAGACACAAAAGAAAAACACACAAGCCTCACTCTGAGCCATTAGGTTCATATTACTAATATCACACACGCGCGCACGTGTGCACACACACACACACACACACATTCAAAACATTACAAAGAACAAGATGTTACTAGTAGAGAAATTACGAAGGTACATTGTGTTCACCACTTCCCTGCGAGACTTTCATAACCAATTTTGTGTCCAGAAAACAAAAGGAGGCGTCAATCGATATTCAACGTGAAATCCAGATACCGTGCAATGTATTTACAGAACTTCTAGGAAACCCGGAGCAGGAGGAGCAGGAAAGGCTCAGACAAAATCAGTCGCATGTGTGTTTTGCCAAATTTGTCCAGCTATTAGGGGAAGAAGAGAGAACTCAGAGCATGATTAAACACACAGCAGGGGTCTTTTGATGTGGATATCCGCTAATTTCAACTCCAGGGATGTTCCGAGTTTCATCTCATTAGGAAACAAAGTCCAGTTTTCCACTCACACTGATTAGGGCATGGATAGAATTAATTTGCAAATCCCGCTCAAACTTCCACAGAAATTTTTTTATAAACTTTTGATTCACTTACTACACTACCGGGAGATAAGTAATTTATTGTAGCCTCACTTGAGGATAAAGAAAGGGCTTATTGGCTGCATCGTTATTCTTCCTATTGAAACCCTTCTTGGCAGGCAGCCACAGTAAACTCTGTTTATATACGGGATACCTGCAGAGTTAAAGCAATTAGTTTTCAATTTATTCACTTGGTGGAGAAACGTGTCAACGCCTTTCCCAAATTATAATGATGATAACTGAATTCCTTCTGCAATACCAAGCACACGCTTGCTTTGTATACCAAACACAGACGAGGAATAACCATGATAACGCTGGACAAATATAATCAGTGGCCACTTTATTAGTTACACGTTGTTAGTACTGGGGTAGGTCCCCCCCTTTTTAAGACTTGCCTTAATTCTTCATGACACAGATTCAACAAGGTGCTGGAAACATTCCTCAGAGATTTTGGTCCGTGTAATAACATTTATTGGCTGCGGATCTATGATGTGAATCTCCCATTTCCCATTGTATTCTGTTGGATTGAGATCCGGCGACTGTGGAGGCTATTCGAGTACAGTGAACTCATATGTCATATTCAAGAAACCAGTTTGAGATGATCGGAGCTTTGTGACGTGGCAGTTATCCTGTTGGAAGCAGCCACCAGAAGATGGGAACTCTGTGGTTATAAAGGGACAAACGTGGTCAGCAAGAATACTCGTGTAGGCTGTGGAAGTGCGAACTGATCCAAAAGTATGACAAGAAAATACATGTTTTTCCGATCTTCTGCTGTCCAGTTTTGGTGAACCTCAGTTTTCTGTTTTTTGCTGACCCTTGTGTGGTCTTCTGCTTCTGTAGCCATTCTGCTTCAAGGTTTGACATAGTGTGCATTCAGACATGGTCTTCTGTATACCTTGGTTGTAACTAACACTTACTTAAGTTACTGTTGCCTCCCTATCAGCTCAAAGCAGTTACCATTCTCCTGTGACCGCTGACATCAACAAGGCCCTTTAACAAACTGCTACTCACTGGATATTTTTTCTTTTTTAGACCATTCTCTGTAAACCCCAGAGATGCTCATGTGGGAAGATTCCAGTACCTCGGCAGTTTCTGAAACACTCAGACCAGCCAGTCTGGCACTAACAACCACGGCACGGCTAAATGAATTGCGTTGCCGTCATGTGTTTGGCTGATTAGATATTTGCATTAATGAGCAACTAAAAACACGTATCTAACAAAATGACCATTAAGTGTAAGTATTTGACTTCTACTCATCTTAATATTTGTGGTCAGCACACTGAACATAGAATATAAGGCATAGATAACATGAAGCACAAACAAACCTGAAATTTCCCACGAGTGAAACTCTGTGAAGCACAAAAGTTTACAGAATGGATTTGTATTTTTTGTGTCCTTCTAAAACTGACTTACATGATAAAACTCACGCACTTTACAGTGTTTGTGGAAACGTTAAATTTACATTTCAACACTGTTTTGCCCGTGGCCCCAAGACACCGATTTGTTTGTAATACAATACAGAGAGGAGCCGATACCAGAGTGAGAGCTTCACAAAGACTTGGAGCGAACTCAAGCACAACTCTTTTTGCTGCCTTTAAAATAAATGTTGCGTACCAAGAATTTCCTCGACATGGCCAACAGCATTTCTGACTTTTGAGAGAATAGAGAGCCAAACTTGAGGCCATTAGCTTATCAGCTGAGTTCTTCTTCTTCTCGTGCTTTTATAAAAATATAAAGTCTGCTCCACAAAAACCCAAATGATGTGCTTATGGTTAGGAAAAGGGGAGTAGGTGGTGACTGAACAGGTGATCTCTTTATTTTCCTCACCTCCTTTGAATTATACTACTTCCTAAGTTTTGCCTCAAATTGAATCATGACTGCGCTGATGATGCTCCGCTCTGTAAATACATGTTTTATATCTCGGGGTTGAATGTGTTAAAGACACAAACACCAGTAATTCCTGAATCTTTGGTGCTGACCCACAACCTACAGTACAGTTTTAGGTCTCTGCCATCTATTAATAAGAGAAAACAGTAGAGACAAAAGCAGATTTTCTGACTAAAATGATTCTGTGTTACTTTGTTGCGCCATTACTAAACATTTAGATTCAATACTTTTGGACACTGTGTGTCAAAACAAATCAAAGTTACAGTTATAGCAAATATAGGCTTAAAGAGCACAAGCTCTGCTTTAATTTGAGGGGTTGGACAACAATATCACTATACCAGTTGCAGATTAATTACAGCCATTTTTTAAAAATTCTGTATTTTCAAGTACTGACATGTACAGTACTGCGAAAAAGTCACGTGTCATTCATTTCTTCACATTTTGCTTCCACGGAGCCAGACTTTATTGTCATTTTTAAGTGATCTTGAGGAATAGCTCTCCAGGCTTTCTCAAGGTGTTTTAAAGTTTTTTCGTGGACATTTGCTGCTAATTCTTTCTCCAGATCTTGTAACTGAACATTTCAGAGGAATTTTTATTGTCTTCTTGTTAAGACACTTAACACTGGCCAATGATGTATTCAAGCATTGAAAAGACACATAACTTAAACGTACAAAGCAGAAACTTAGAAGCAATTTTAATCTGTATCTTAAGGCACTTTGATACTAGCAGCCTGTCACAAAAACACATCATTTATTCACATTTCCTTAGTTGAAACCGTGAAAATGCCAGCAATAACATACACCTTGGGAAATTTGGCATATTGCAATGTGGTGTCTCCTTAAAAATGGATAAACCTACCTAAAGAAAATGAACAGAATCTGAAACTCATGTCCTTAAGAAATAGAAAAAAATCCAGCAAAGACATTACACGGGATCTGAGAGATGCACGTGACCTTTCAGCTGATCCATCTTCTGTTCACTGAAGCCTCATCAGAGATGGTCTCAGTGGAAGGACGGCTTTCAAGAAGACATTTCATTAAGGAAATGTCCTTCAAAAAGCTTGGGGAACTATTCCTGAAGGTTTCTTAAAGAAACCACATGAAAGCTGGACTAAGAGCATTCATGTTGAAGAATAAAGGTGGTCATACCAAATATTGACTTTGAACCCTGTCAGAACTGTGCAAACTGTTTTTCCTTATATATCCTTATATCCCTTTCACATTTTCCAAGCAAAATATAAAGAGATGAGGGATAAGGCAAGATTTTTGCACAACACTGTATTTGAACAATGTAATATTATATATCATAATATTAATCTTCACTTTGCACACAGAGGCTGAAGTAGTAAATTATACAGAAGTTAAAATGACCACAGATATGTGCACGTAACTCTAATCTAAGGAATGACATATAGAGTCCTGATAATGCCACATAACTGTAATCCTAGATTTTATTCAGGATCTTTCTCACACCTTTTCTTCTCTGTCTTTTCTACACTAGCAAACAAATTTGAAATACCAATATATCAAAAACGATTTGACTGATTTACATACAGTGTGCATACCTGGCAGTCTGTCTGAGCTTCATGCGACGCTAATCATCTATCTGGAATATTTCATGCTGTCCCTTAAATCTTTCTGTCTCTGTCTGTGTATCTGTTACAGTCCCAGAGGCGACATCTCAAAGATGTAATCACAGCCTGAGTGCCATTAGCCTGAAGATCTCCCTCTTGTAGAGAGAGGCTCCAGAAAATGACTAAAGATCAGCAGATAACTCAGTGAACACATCATCTGTGCACACACTGACACAAACTCACACTGATTGACAAGTGTGCTCAGCAGGGTTTTATAAACCTGATGTCAGCCTGACAGGGCATTTGAGACTGTAACTATAAATGCTTTCCAGTGTTGAAACAGAGGGATAGAGCAGCGTGCTCTGCAGACAATTAGAGATCAAACTAAGGTAAGACATTTTTTTTTGTGTATTGTAAAGGTTAGTTTTCTAATCAACAAAAACACAGATTTAGTATTTGTGGCTTGTTAATGTGTGACTAATAACAAAAGTGGATATAACAAAAGTCCTTTTCAACAAAAAGTATGTTGCAGAAGAAGCAGATTAAGTGCTTTGCATCCTTTAAGTCAACGGTTAGCATCTGTCTTTGTTCAAACCTTACATTTCAGCGTTTCGAGCGACTTTCTGTGTCATCGAGTCACAGTGAAGTGCAATAGCACCCCCTGTGACTCAAAAAGTGAACTTTTTCTCGATCTAGCACCGCTTACTCTGGGATCAAGTAAGAAACTCTTTTCCCTTTTTCCAGCCTGCCCTCATCTGCCTGGTTTACCACATGGAAGTTTTTTTTTTTTAAAAAAACAAAACAAGAAAAAACTCTCTTCGCTTCAGCAGTGCATGATCTAAAGCCTTATTATAACCTCAAATTGGCCCTAAAGACTTTTTTACAAAACTGTGGAGTCTCTAATGTCTTACACTGAAAAGCAGTGGTCAGGAGACAGACATTGGACACACTGTCTTGTCATGTGTAGGGGTGTGAGATTCTGATTTCTTGCCTCCTGACTGAACTTTACACTAGTTTAAACCGTTGTTATTATGTGACACTGTGGCATTTTTAAGACAGTTAAATATGATGTGGTGCTTTAAGGATAAGTGAAGTAACCGGTTACATCACGGTTCTCATACAAACAATTTTAAAAAATGCTTAAAGAAACATAATGGACACATGAACTGCTTCAAACTGCCAATAATACACATCTTCAGAGCAACATATAACAATTATAGTAAACTTTAATACTTACACAATGCAGCCATCTCTTTGGGGAGGTCTGCGCCAAAACGGCCAAAAAGGTGACTACTGGCCAGCAGGTCAAAGGGGGAGTGGCTCCGCATGGAGTTAAAGGTGAAGGGGTACATGGCACGAGGGTAACCCGTCATGTGACGCACTTGGTGCTCTCTGTTGGCCGCCATCGTGACAAGTACAGTGGTGGTTTAGATGACGTTTCTCAGAATTTCTTGCCGTTTCTTCTTCCTCGTCAGGAGCCTCTGCTGAGCTTGAAACAGACTAGTGCCATTCAGCCCCTCAAAGCTGCGGGCCCGTCTGCACTCACAGAGAGGTAAGAGGGATGAAAGCAAGCAACCAAAACCTGGCCGGGTCCAGACTCTGTAGAGAAGGAGAGAAGAGAAGAAAGAATGGCTAAATATGCCTATTAACTTTAAACTCACCTAACGTTTTAACAATCCCATCAATTCATTCAAAAATCTTTAACTTTGAGCACAAACCTGAGATACCTAAAAAAGCAAACTCCAACCACGAAGCCAAATTAGAGAAAGACGTAGAAAAGGAAACAGAAGTGTCGAAGAAGCAGTTGCGAGAGCTGAAGCAGAGGGGAGTACAAAACTTTCATCCTTCTTTTTGTCTGTCTTCCAAGTAGTGCAATAATTTTAGGCAATGCCATATGATTTAAATCAGCAGAACTGTACTATAAAGGGTCTCTCTGTTTCCCCTGCCAGCCTGACTCCTGCCAGCCTGCCCGAGAGCGGCCAGCTACAACATGGGTAAAGTTAACCCTTTACAGGAACACACACACACATGCACACACAAAATTACTCATTCACATTTTAACGGAAAAAAGCAAAAGAAAGTCACTTTTCCTCCACTGCCTTAAAGGTGCTCAATGAGTGCAACTTTTCTCACCTTTAACCGTCTCTCAGGATTAACACTGTGGCCCATCCAAAAAGTTAAATTAGGGCAGCCCTCATATCATCTTACTCTATGACTCCCATCCCCTTCGTGATTTCATGAGTGGGTGGAGCTTAAGTCTTTGTGGTTGGGCTGTGGTAAATACAGCTCGGCCAAAGAATGTCTTGTTGTTTTGGGCCTGCTTCAGCATGGGAATCCAACACCCAGGGTGGGTGAGAGGCACAGTGAGAGAATTATGAATTTACAAATGTCCTACACTGAACTACAACTGTATGACTAACGCTCTGATTCAGCAGATACGCACACTTAGTTCTAAGTAACAACAAAAAACAAAGAGGATGTATCAGCGCTTCGTCTTCAAAAGCAAGTCATGTCTTGATCGATCTATCTGTCTGTATGTCTACAGAGAGAAAGGTGTGAACAAAAGGTTGGTCAGCTAGTGCGCTGTCATCACTAACGATGTTACTTCATGTTAAATTTGGATCAGTTTGAAAGAACGAAAATTGCAGAGTTGCGCGGTGTAAGTGGTCAAGGGGACTTCTCGGGAGCAAGCTAAAAATAGCAGCTGCCATGGAAGCTGTGCGGCACACATCTTTTGGATGTATGCTTTAATCGTTCACAGTACAAAATCCAAGGAACTCTTAAAGGTGTGGAAAGTCATATATGATCAAACTGGTCAAACCAAGTAACTGAGCTAGAAGGCTTCTCTGCCAGAGGTGGCCAGAAAACTAACGGCCTTCAGACGGCCTCTGCAGAGAAGCTGCTGGAAGGACAACCTTTTCAATTGTGCTCCATCAATCATGTCTTTATGGCAGAGAGAAGCCAGCTTGGTATTTGCTAAACAGCATCTATGAGAAAAAAAGAAAAGAAAGCGTGATGAGTGAACACTGACCTATATATATATATATATATATATATATATATATATATATATATATATATATATACTAAGAAGAATGCAACACCTATAGGCCCAGGAGCCATGATGACACAATTCTTTGGTGTTATAATAGAAGTATTTTTTAGTAATGACAGTAGTTGGACAGAAGATGGGAAAGGGGAGCGATTCTTTCCTGCTCAGGTCATCTACAGATCAAAGTGGACTGTGCGTGGTCCACCGGTGACCCCTGCCTTTTAGAGGGAAGCATGGTGGTTGTAGCATCATGCTATGAGAGGGTTATTTTCAGCAGCAGGGACATACAGAAAGACACTTGAAGAAAACCCTTTTCCAAGGTGAGACTAGGAAACAGCTCACCTTTCAGTTCAATTTCGACCCAAAGTACACAACCTCAACAACCCTGGAGTCACTTAGAGGTTGGCTGATAGTGTTTGAGTGTCCTTTAGCAGCAGCCCGGCCAAAGCACTCACTGATGCTTCCCAACCAATCTGATGGTGCCTCAGAGGATCTGGCAGGAGGAACGGAACAAACTGCCCAAATTTAGGTGCGCATAGTTTGCAGAAACCAAAAACACTCAAAAGTTGCATCCGCTGCCAAAGGGGCCTCTACAAAGTATTGAATAAAGAGGTACTAAATACTTTTGTAAAAGAAACGTGAAAGGTATTAAAAATATGGTTTAACTTTGTTATTACTGATTATAGATTCACGGGAAGTGGCGGTCTGAATGATTTATCTGACAACTTTAAAAAGGGAAACACAGCGTAGTGCTACTGATTTTAATTCGTGTTACCACTAAAGTGCTTCTCACTGTCACTGACAGTAATAGGGTGGACCAACTATTCAACTAATCTACAGTGTGCGATTACTAGAGGAAAAAGTCTTTTACGTCCACTTTCTCCCACAAACGCACACATACAGTAGACGTTACACGTACACACAAAGCCACAAAGTCAGCGCAGTGAGTGTTGTTTTAAAAGTCATATTTCCCGTATTGACACATTTTCTGTAACTGCTTGGCTCTGCTGTGGTCAGGGAGAGTCCCTGCAACTGTTTTTCACAAAGCCGTTTCGTGTTTGACGATTAAAGAATGTCAAACACAGGTCGGACAAAGTGTGCAGGATTACACGCGCGGTGTGGAATGGCCACGTTTTGTAAAACTTATGCATACGCATGTCTCTCTGAAAGCAGGACACGGCGAGACAGTCAAGAACGGACACGCAGGCTGCCGCGGCGAGTGCGCACAGATGTTCTTTGACTTTAATCATGTTCATGGGCAAGTAATCAGTGGAAAACACACAATGTTCACACATGCCGAAGCGCCATTGAAAGCGGCAATTGACCTTGAAGAATGAAGTAGTAAATATAGGACAGAGAATCCTATCGCAGATGCAGCAACTTCGAGTTGACTCTTTAACCAATCGATTTCAAAGGGTGAAATCAGTACTATGAAAGCCTGAAAGCCAGATGTATAAAAGGATTGGGATGAAGAAGAAAAAATCAAGTGTCGAAAGCCGAGGAAAAAGATGGAAAAAAGAGGGAAACAAAGGAAAAGAGGGAAAGAGAGAGAGGGGGTGGGGGGGGGGCATATGAGGGAGTTTCAAGCATCTGGCAGGCCACGTGTAAAAAGTGAGCAGAGTCCTGTTAATTAGAGCCATACTGCAAATGGCATTAATAACAGAATGAGCAGACTGTGGTACGGCAGTATGGGGGGGGGGGAGAGGAGTGGGCAGAGCGGTTGCAGAAAACATACATAAAAATAAAGAAACTACTTTATTTCCACTAATAAACTATGAAATAATGAGTGCCCAAGCCAAGGACTGGTTTCTTTCTCTCTAATGAGCGACACCCCCGCCCCCTCATTCTGCCTCCGGGGGGAATACACCTTCAGTAGACCAACAAAAGTGGCGCTGTGTCTCCAGGCCTCCTGGCCTAAACGCTGCTTTTATGAGACCTGGCTGGGTCAGGTCAAATTGGGTCATCTGGTCCTGGTCGTGCTGACACACACACACACACACACACACACACACACACACACACACACACACATAAAACTGATGCTCTTTTTTTTCTCCCAGATTTTTGAGGATGAAAAAACAGACTTGCTGCAAAGAAAAAAAGGATGGGGGTTTCCAGCAGTGTTATTAGCTTGTTTTCTCTTAACTTCCATCAAACCACACGTACTGGAGCCACATCATTGTCTTTGATGCAGTGTCGCAACACTTTTGTTCAGCTGTAAACAGACGAAAGTCAAAAAACCACTTTCTGAATAGCATGTTTTAAGCTCTTATTAGGAGCATTATCTGGATTCAGTTATCCTGGGTGTAAGTGTTACTGAACTTTATGGGTTTTTCCAACCCAATTCGGCTTGAGGTTATAGTTATGAAACCACACACACACACAAACGCATGCACACACACACAGACTAGCATTTCAGGAGTTGGCCTCACCAAATCTAACATGTAAGCATCATGCTATTAATGTCTCCCTTTCCCAGGATTAACTAACCAGATGCAACACTTACGCAAGCCATGCGTAGGCATGGTACTACAAATGGTTGGAGGACTTTGCCAACAAAACTTCCAATCATCTGTGAAAGGGGACCCTGTCAATACTTGTGCTCTTTTCAGTTGGCAGCATTTGAAATTTTTTATATTAAACAAGAGTTTACAAACCACCCCCAGGTTGTTTTATGGAGATCTGTGTTCCTGCAAAAACGCCTGAACAAAAGGGCAAGTGCAATATTTTCTTTGGTTTGGAAGCCACAAAACCCCATATAACAGCCACCATTTAATTAAAAGGCAAGCGGGTTCAAACTGCACCCACACTGTGTTTTAAACTACTTTTTCTATTATCCTACGCTTCTAACCAGCCTAGCCTCTGTTTTAAAGTCTCCTGAAGAAAAAGAAGAAACAAAATCAAAGTAAACAAAGCTTAATAGCAGCACTAGTGATTGGCTGTATTCAAATCTAAAAACTGAATAACTGCAGTTTTGTGGCTCAGGAGGTAGAGCAGGTCATCCACTAATTGGAAGATTGGTGGTTCAGGTCCTGGATCCTTGAGCAAGATACTGAACCTCGAGTTGCTCATTCACACTCGTGCATGTTAGACAGAAAGCATGTATGAATGTGTGTGTGTGAATGGGTCAATGATACATGTTGCATAAAGTGCTTTGAGTCCTCAAGGTGAGCAGAAAGGTGCTATATAAGAACACAGAGATACAGCAGAAAGCTGTCCACACACTGACTAAACAGTCCCATTTGTCCACAAAAAAAAACCCAAGAGTCATTATTTTAAGAGTTCATTTAGGCAGATAAGTTGTTTTGACAGGTGACAAATGGCCAATATACAGAATCATGCTGACAAAGGGGCATGTTTTTACAATTATCCACCTTAGCATGGAAATAAGCTCGGCTTCCACCATTGCTTTAAAAGAAAATGATTTCTTTGCCAAATTACCAAATGATTTCTTTTTCTCTGTGGCAAGGCGTTTTGTAAAACTGTAAAAACACATTATGCAGGGTGGAGTCGGGCTAACACTGCAGTAGCAGCCTCAGGAAATAGCCTTGGTCTGGTGACAGATCATCAGTCTTTGGCGTATTGACAATTTGGTCACAACTTCAATAAAAGCTCTGTTGGCGCGGAGATAATGTGCCTTAACATTTTCAGTCAGACAGATAAATTAAGACTTTAGTGTCTGAGAAAAGAGTGGTAGCAGAAAATGTTTCTAGCCTAACTCCTCTCTGAATCCTCGCTCAACATTTACTACATCCTCTCCTCTGGCCACAATAGGGACTGGAGGTCTGGTCCCAGCAGAAAGCCACAGTGCCACAGAAATGAAAAAGCACTCACACTAAGAAAGAAAACTAGCATCACTCAGAATCCAAAACTTCTGCTGTGTGCTATTGTGAAACAATACATCAGCATCACACCAGAAAAATAAGCTCCACACAAACCTATGTGCGAAAGCTCGGTGTATCATGCACACGTGTAACATTTATAACATGATTTTTAAATAGGCCAATTACATAAAAGAAAAGAAACTGAAAAAACATCGTTGCCCACATTTATGCTTGTGTGTGCGTTAGTTCCTGTGGTCCTGTTCATATGTGGCGACGGAAAAAAATAAAATGCCGGGACTTTTTTCCCTCCAGGTTCCCGGCTCTTTTTTGTGGCGAGCGTAATTGTCCCTCAGGTTTTTCCACTTCGTACATTCCCTCACATCCATTTCAGTAGTTTCAGCTATCTCCCTCCAGGAATCTGCTGACATTTGTGAGCCCTTATATTTAGACTGTGATTATTATTTTTTATACTGAGATGATGATTTTTATTCTCTCTGATGATGAATGATGTCGTATCTCTATGATGAATTAAAAAATGGAATTCCCAAAAACCTCATATATCAATATGATAGATCAGGCGTTAAAGAGCTAAGGTCGGATCATCAGCCACTCTGAATCCAAGCACAGCTTAGAGTTTGATCCTTTGATTCTTAAATATCAAAGCCTTACTGCTCTTAGAATATCACCGCATTTAGGGTGAGCTGGGTTTCTCCTTGTAAGGATGATCTGGAATACGGTTAGGCAGTTTTTTGTGTGCCAGTGATGCAGTGTGGAAAGATTGACCACAGAGAGGTTGTTTCCAGTCTCTGTGTACTGTTTTGTTGAACGTTGCTCTTCATGCTTTTAACTACATGAGGTAAACACTGCATTTGTATCTGTGGCAAAACCATCACAGAGCTCTTGTGCCGGGGGGGGGGGGGGGGGGGGGGGGGGAATTTGATATTGTCTGAGGTTTGAAAAATTCAGGGAACTTTGCATACATGGAAGTTTACTGAATTAAGGAATATATGACCAGTTTTACAAGGTAAATCTTAAGATTTTGTACTAACAGGCTTGGTCATGTAAACGCGTGTTGCTGTCTGGGTGGAGCACAGAGGTGACACAGAGCTCATGCTTGGAGGAGATCCAGCTACTACAAACTGGAGCCGCACACAATGAATGCTCTGCTCCACATCACCGATGCCCCTATCAGTGTTGCCAACTCCTCAGTAAGGAAAATCGCTATCGGTTGTCCTAAAAGTCGCTAGAAGTCGCTAAATGACGTCATCGCCTCATTTGCATAATTGGTCATGCTAATGTACCTGTAACCTATGTTGTTGGAGAGAGAAATAACATCGTGGAAGAGACAAAGTGAGTAAAAAACGTCCTAAATGCATTTAGAGTTTATTTAGAACTACAAATTAAATTTCTTTTAGCAATTATTGTTTTTTTTAATGTCACAATTCCAACCCTGCTCCTTTACCTGGGCTTGGACCGGCAAAAGTGACCCGAAATAGGCACTCTGGTGGAGTTACATTGTGTGTGTGTTTATAAGTAGTTTTAAACCTTGTGATCCACAAAACAGCATAAGAGTAAAAAGAGTAAAAGAAGAACTGACTGCGTTACAGCACCCGCTGCTTGTTGAGAGTAAAAGCGATACGCGCTTTCACGTCTTTTTTTAGCGACTTTTTTTTAGGAAAAAAGTCGCTAAGGGGTCTGAAAACTCGCTAAATATAACGACAAAGTCGCTAAGTTGGCAACACTGGCCCCTATTGTATTTGATCAAGTGGTGAATAAGCGCTCAGTGTTGGCACATTTGATGTATTACACAACAGCGTTTTCTGTTTATTGATTATGCAAAGTGTGACAATGTTTCAAGCGTTTACAAAACATAGTTTATCTGATATTAAACACATAAACGTTGGAAGTTGGAATTTCTGAGTCCTTGGCTGGAATTTTTAACTGAAACGCCCCTTCAAGTCAGAAATCCAACGCAAAAAGTCGAAGCGGCCCCGTCGACCTCGGCTAAACAATCCAAGATGGTGGCAGCACATGTGAACAGCATCGCGGTGCATTTCTAGTGATGCATGGATGGCTATACTTTGCTTAGCAGCAAAGCAAATCCTGTTTTCCTCGCTTTTACGACTACTGGAACGCGCTCCGCTCCGACATCGAGGCCAACGAAATGCTCTGGTCTGTCGGGCTGAGAAAAAGGTCACTCAAACTTAAAACGGCCGTTTCTTCACTTCAATTTTTTTTTGTTTTGGTTTCATTAAGTTCAAAAGATGGTCTCACTCTACCCAACCATTTAGTCATTCTTTTTTTCAAAGCATCAAGTGTAGTTCAATCCAGGGCGATGTGCGTCAGCTGGAAAATAGGCAGGTATTCAATGGTAAAGTGCTACAGGCTTATTCTTGTGTAGTTCTTTTGTGGATCTGAGCTTTGCTTATCTGCATCTGTCCCCCTCTCTCTTTCTGTAATCTACTCGCCATTGTCACTGTAAGATCAAGCAAACAGTATTCTATGTATTCAGCTTCTTTTGGCGTGCAGACTAAAAATGTGCTTACAGGCTAGAGAGGAATTTCTAATGGAAACAAATGCAGAGAAAGGTTTTGTTGAAAGTGAACCATAGATACAGATGTATCTATGGAGACGGTAAGGAAATAAAGAGCCCAAACTCTGCTGAGTGTGAGCGGACACAAAGGTTGAAAAGTCCCCCGAAAAACAGCCAAATGCAAGGAAAAACATGACTTCAGCGGGGACAATTAGCTGTAAACCATAAACCACAAACTAATCTGGCTTAGTGAGTGCAGTCAGTCAGACATGAGCTATGCTGGACGGGGCGAGTAGAAAATGCATACACTGACACACAAACACCATTACAGAGGAGAAAAAACAGGCACCATCACCCATAAACAGCGTAATTAGATTTTCCAACAAATGACCGTACTATATTTTATGTCAAACTGACATATAAAAATGTCTTTTGAGGAGTACAAATACTGCTTTGCCATAAACCATCAGTGTCTGACAGCCATCTTATAATCTGGCTGTGGGGAACACATATTTTCAATTTATGCACGCAATTATGTCGTTCGCTTCGTCGACACTGTACACTCGAATGTAAATATTAGGTATCAAGATACTATTTCATAGCTATTTTTCAAGTATTGTTACTGATAAATATCCTTCCGAATCTTTGCAACACATCCATCTTATTACAGCAGGGGTGTCAAACATAAGGCCCAAGGGCCAGAATCTGCTCGCCAAAGACTCAAATCCGGTTGGCTGCACACTCGCATTGCATAGGATTAACAACCAAGTTGTGGTGAAATTTAGAAAAGACGTTTGGCTTCAAAGTAAAAGTTGTGCTTTACTGCTGAAATCAACAAGTTCTGGAGTGCAAGATTTTCTAAATGGGGAAACATAGTGTGCGATTGCAATCCTCAGATAGCGCTCATAGGTGCGGCTAGTTTTATGGGTGATTTACAAAAGTTGCACTGTTTTCTAAACACAGGTGCAATTAGCAACAAATTGCAGGTTGCAAATGTTACTAAATCTGATTGCAATCTAGATTTAATCATTCACCTCCCTATATTTATGCCTTGAGAAAGGAACTCCCAGAAATACATATGCAACAGGTCAAACGGTCACGGTTTCTCATTTCCATCACACTCTTTACAGGTTCATGGTGATGACTATGGCAAACTGTTAGCAAACAAAACAAAGAGGAGGAATAGCAAGGTGGTTTTAAGTGCAACAACTTATGCCTCGGCAACTAATTTCACCAATGAGTTGCAGGTTGTTTTTCCCTGCCCACCAGTGGTTGCAAGGTGGTTGCCAACTGATCTCTAGGCCCATGTGAATCGAATTGAATCAAAATAAATCTCAGCAGACAAAACACTGATCCTGTGATGCTACTATGCGAACTTGCCAAAAAATGTGAATTGACTGTAATTCTTAGCTTCACTTTGGTGAACACATTTAAAAGACAAGACGTGGCATGACTTGGAATAACAAGGAGGCAATTCTGTGTTAGCGGCGCTAATTGGGATGATGCTAGTGATAGTAATGTTTCGTAAATGGCACAATGTTGTCATTATGTGAAGGTACCCTGTGGGCTACTGAGGCTCTCCATGTTGGCGCTGGGGTCAGCTCCTGTTGCTTGAGGCTCATCAGCTCAGTCGTGGGTCAGACCTTACTGAGGCGTTCAGTAGGCAGCTTTTCACTTAGTATTAAAGTCAAATGTGAAACACACAAACACACACATACACATCCTCAGTCTGTTTCTCGCTGTTCCACCACAGAGAGGATTAGAAGAGCGTTTAAAGCCATAGCCTGTGCTGAAGAGCAGCCCTGGGCCATGATTAAAAACACTGAGATGCTCTTTAGGCACAGTGAGACACATTGAGCCTTGTTTGGGGGGGAAAGTGCAGCGAAAGCAACAATGAATGTTACAAGTTACGTCCAAATCTCTGAAGCCAATTGGGAACGTTAGAGCGAACCACAGCCAGTGCACTCTCACTAAAATCTCTCTAAATAACTCTGTGGACAATATGTAATTCTGAGGAACAAGAAAACATTTGTGTCCTCCACTCTCAAAAGCAAGTAGCAAGCTCTCGCTTCTTTGTTCTGGAAGTTCCAAGTTTCCATTTATATGTAGTAACCAAGAGAGCAACCCATATAAAATGAAACTCAGCTGACATGGATAAGAAAAAAAAAAGATGGAAGCTGTGTAAGGGAGACGAAATAAAGGAGAAAGAAGTCAGTGAGACAGAGGGAATAAAGGAGAGAAAGAGAGAGGAGCCAGACATCCTTCTCAGCCTGAGGGGCTGTCAGTCTTGTACAGAACAATGATGAGATTGCAATGCAGTTAAACGCGTTTTATCTAACACACCCAAACACATGCACAGGCAAGCAAACAAATATCGTCTCTAGCAGCTTTTAAAACAATTAAACAAACAAGGCCTAACCAACTGCAGATGGATCATAAATATTAAACCTCAAATGCTGAAGAGAGCCAACCTGGAGTTAGCGGCGCTCAATAGCCGGCACTCTACAGAGATCTGCCAAGAGAGAAAATGAACAACTGATGAAAAGAAAGGTGAAGAGAAGAGAAGCCATATTCAGTGAGTCTCTCAACCGTTCTCCACCTTGTGATCGCTCTAATATAATATGCATCATTTTACACCCAGTTGTTTATGTCCTATTTGTAGACTCCTGCACTTTTCCTCCGGACATGCTGATGAACATTCCTCCCGACATTAAGGAAAATGAATCTGGAATAGATTTGTCGAGAGTTTGCTAGAGGAGCTCATGGTGAGGCCTCGCATTGCACGGTGCGAGCACTCCCCTCAGTGTAGTGTTAGGAGACAGATGCAGGAAAGCTCAGCTCAGCTGGGAAGAGGCACTCAGCATGCAAATAACATCTTAATCACGATCATCAATCAAGCAATGCATCTGTATTTATATAGCACATGTCGCACAAAGGATGCTATTTGGAATGATTCAGAGTGCACAAAAAGAGCTTGTGTTTCAATATGTGGCCATCACTAAGCTTATTCACACATACATGCACACTTTCTCTCTCTCACACACACAGATAATGCAAAGCAGGAGTGGTGATCAGACGCACACCAGACTGTCTTGTGATATCCGGAGTAACTGATTTCAGTGTTTCCATCCAACTAATATAATTGTGGGGATGGGAACCTGTTTATATAACCTTCAGCAGGGGATGAGTGGCTGTGTGTGTGTACACACTCAGGTAGTCTAGACCTCCTCGGCCATTTGTGATGTTGATGGAATGATCCGTCAACTCTGACAGTCAGGCTGTCGGCTGTAGGGGCCTGCAGGGTGTAGAAGCCACTTCTTCTGTTGCTGGAAGTGCGTCTGATAGTTAGGAAGCTTGTGTAATACCCCCATATCTGATGTATGCAGCACGTAATGCGCTGTATGGGAACTGTGCCATCCTTGAAAATTCTGGGGGAATTTCAACATCCATTTCAGCTGATTTCCTTTCCAAGATCGTGATTTCAACAACCGTGAATCAGAGTTTGGGAAGTCAGGAATTAACCGCAGAGCTGTACACTCATCCGAGAGCAAAAGAAATGAGGACGGACGCACACGGACACAAAGATTTACAGAAGTATTCATCATCTGAAACGGAGAGCACGCGCAAGTGCCGATCAGCTTTCATTCGCTTCCCGAGCTGTTTCTGTTGTTCTTTCTCCTTCTCTCAAAAGCTCTGTTCTCAATTAAAGCTGTCCTCGGGAAACTCAATCTCCCCACTCATGCTGCCCCAGAAACACACACACACTGAGAAAAAGAGGGAGAGAGACAAGAGAAACACGAACACATCTCACTCATGCTCTGACATGTCCTCTGTCTGTCTTCTTTCTCTTGCAAACCGCCAACTTGAATTAACTTATAAGGAAAGTAAGACTGAAAAGCAAACTTACCAGACCGGGGAGAGGGGGGTCAGAGAAGGAAACACCACACAGAAGAGTGGTTTGTAAGTCAGTGGAGAAATGAGCCGAGGTGTAGTTGTTGAGTTTGTCAGAAGTCGCTCTCGCAGCAACGTTTGAGCTCAGCCTGTTGCATTCCTCCTACCTCTCCTTTTCCCGTCTCTCTCGCTCTTTCTCTTTCACCAACATACACCCTCTCTCTCGCTCTCTCTCCTCCTGAAATCATTGTGTACTTTGATTCACAAACCCTGCCTCTGTCACGTGATCCAACACTTCAAATATACAGCACATTTTTTACCAGCCACAGAATGCCCGAAGGCAGGGAAAACAGGGTCTAAAAATCTTAGGTTTCAACTTGCTGAACCCCCACCACCCCCACCAACACCACCGCCACCTCTTACCCCCACCCCTCTCTTTCTTTGTCTCAAAGTCTGTGTCTCTCTCTTTACCTTCACTCCATCTACTGCATACTGTCAGTCAACACTCTTTTTGTTAGACTTCAACTGTGTGGCCGTTTGTTTTGAATTTCTAAATTTGTTCATCCTTTCCTCGCCATCCAAAGATAGACCTAAACCAACACACGTACGTGCGAGAGAGCGGCGTGTATGTGTACGTACAGCCGCCCTTGTGAAACAGTGACTAACTCACAGACATACACAAACACACACACGCCGCAGAGGGCTGCACACCTTTGGGGATATCGGTGTCAGTTTTTGGCATTTGCTCCATGTTTACAATGCCTTGACTTTGGGACTCCGGCCGGCCAATGTGGGAGTCCGGGGGCCTCGAGCCAATCGAGGGCTACTCAGTGGGTTATTGTGACTAAATGTTCCTGATGGGATAGAAATAAACCCTAGCATCCCTGTGACTCAGGGTGATGGGAACAATAGTTTAAAACCGTCAAATGCGATACTAGTAGTGCCAATTCTCAGATTTCCATTCAACATGTCCATTTAAAGTAAAAAGAATGTAACTGATTGCAATTGAGTAATAATACAGATAAACTGTGTACAAGTATGGAAATCAAACCTCAACGCACTAATGAAAATTGCAATTGTGCATTTAAAGTGGTGCAAATGTGCAAAATTTGCAAAATTTACCAAGTGTCACGGGAACCCTGGCATACACATCAGTTTTCATTAAATCTCAAAAATGCAAATGCTGTGAGCTGTTTTCCATCTTGCCTAGCTTGAGAAATACAAAGGGCCATTCTCTTAGCAGTTACCACACCTTTAACTCAGTTGAAGTGGAGTCTTTTCCTCCTACAGGATTTTCCTAAGCAAATAAGCCCTGTCGTTTTCGGGTAAGGAAACGTTTAACAGAGATACATTTGATCCATGATGAGATCAAACCTGGCCAGACGGGCCTTGAGGGACAGAGCTAACTGCCTCTCCATGTCAGAGATAAAACTGTCTGCTACCGTCTGCCTGACTGGCCTCAGCGGTGAGCTGGCTCATTACAAGCCCGTCCACAACAGCAACAGCGAGCAGCGCGGCGCAGGTCGACTTCCAGCACAGGAGCTTTACCCTCAGGTTGACTGACCAATTTTAATCAGCCAAGTATTTAAGAAAATTGATTAAACACGAGTAATTCAGTGCCATGCTAAATATCTCTGAATAAGTGTACCTAAGTTTTTACACTTATTATCTATAATATCAGACTAACATAACTCTTTTTTTCATAAAAAATAAATAACTATAAAATTAAATAGTTCCTCCACACTCTGTCTCTGTAGGCGATTATATTTTCCAGTATAAAGGCCAACATGAGAATGACAAACAGTAAAGAACAGTACAATGAAAAGAAATCTAATCGCAGTCCATGTTACTTTAATTTAGTTAATAACCTAAATTTATTTGTAGTCAGACTCTCACTTTTGGTTTATGAAATATTAACATTAATGTAAAACGTGAGAGGAAAAAAGTTGACTTTTTGTTTGAGTACAGAGCAGGTTCAGTTTGGTCAATTACCTGATACCTGTGTGTGTGTCTGCACTGATCGGTTGCCATTAAATAGGTGTGGTTAGATGGAGATCAAGGGTGTCGGTTTTGATTTGTGTGTTTAATCTTTCATCTGCGTTTCCTCCTGGAAGCGTTTGGAAGTCTGGAAAAGACTTTGATGCTAAACAAGTTATATTTCAGTTCAGAATGAAGTGCTTCTATCGCCATGCAGAACTTTATGAACAGTGCGTGTGTCGGTGACTCCCCACCTAACCGGGGACGGCTAAAGAAACATGTTTTGGATTAGTCAGTACATCACGAGCTCTTTTCATACATGATATGAAAACAACAGACCTAAGCCACGGTGAAAAATGAACAACGGAATATGTAAAGAGATCTGTAAAGATATGTTTTGTGTGTTTAAACAGTAGAATGAATGAAATACCTGGAATGGATTTTCTGGGATTTAATGAACAAATAGAGGACGTTTTTTTCGCATGTTGCTGGCCACTCGGTCACACCAACACTTTTATTTTGAACTTAATGTAAAAAACAATAGAAGAGTGTCACACAGATTTTTATGGAACTATTATTATTTTGTTTTTTGGGCATTCATTGAACAAGAGGAGACAGGAAAGTGGAGAGGCAGCAAGGGAAACGGTCCAGGGTGGAATCAATGCATACAGGCTGCCTTCTCCACTAAGTGAGCTGCAGCACCGTATTTATTGAATTTGTGACTATAACGCCAAAAGGTAACAATCTACACGTTTAAAAATAGTCATTTACTGTATTAACTATTATACTTTGTGCCTTTTTTTAAAAAAAATTACTTGAGAAAGAAACAACCTGGAACGGTTAAAATCCAAACTCCAGGTTCACTCCTTTAACTATCAAGTTTCCCGAAACGCTTCCCAGCAACGGTGTCAGTGAGAAGAGGTGAAAGGTTAGTGCTGTTTGTGTTTCTGTGTCAGTGAAATGCACAAAGACGAGGTGAGTGTACAACATCTGAGTGTGGAAGGCACATTTGTGTATTTATGAATTTCAAGCACTTGCACAGAGCATCCTTTCTTGCACATGTATCCACGTGCTGATGCGTACTCACACCAGTGGAGACGGTTAAAGACACATTTTCATTTTCACTTTTGTTCCAGTGCGAGTGGCACTGTTAAAGCAGACTGACTGAGTAAGGGGATTAGAAATGTGAGAAGGGTTTCCTCTGAGGCCTGCAGGTAAAAGTTTTGGGGAAGTTCAGCCTGTGATAAAGAAGGCCTAAAGATGTAAAGCAGAGAAGAGAGAACAAAGAAATGGCCAAAACTGAAAAGGAAAAATGAGGGGAGCTTATAACTTTTTGCAGAGCTGGAAATGGGGCCCTTTTTGGCAGCAGGCAGTGGAGAAACCACAGAATGGTGCGACTCTGGAGTTGAGGGGTGGAAGAAGCAGGAGGGGGGGAGGCAAAGGACAAGGAAGCAGAGGAGAGCGGTGAAGGAGGGGAAAAGAAGAAAAGAAAGGGATAAGGAGGGAAAGGGGAGGGGGGGTTGCAGACGACAGGTTTTAATCAGCAACAGGCTGTTGGTAATGAGATCACTATCCCACTGTGCTCAGATTGATGTCATGTGAAGCACTGTGGCGCAGGGCGAAGCATGCAGAGGATGACAGGCACGCATGACAAGCTCACTCGCTTTCCCCGGGCACACAAACACACACGCACGTATGGAGAATGTCAGAAGACGGCGCAACGCTCGCACCAGCGCTGGCAAGTGCCCACAAACTAATAAACAAGGGCGCAACGGCTCACGCAGAAAATATGCACGCACAACACACAAAGAACCTTTAATACGCCACAACAGCCTGCTGTTAATTTTCTTCAAGCGAGTAAAAGAGCTGACACAAATATAATCACACCCACACATACACTATAAACACATTTCGGATCCCAAGGCTCCTTTATGTCTTTTCTGTCTCTCAAACTGCTAAACATGCCTACACACAAAGAACATACTGTACCAGCGGTGAGGGTTGGCTAGACTAGCAGGCAAAAAAGAAAAAAAAGGAAAAAAAGGAAAGGAAAAAAAAAGAGGGAGCATAGGAGGAGAGAAAGCAAGGGCTGCTGGGGGAGAAAAGGTGAAAGGAGTGACATTCTGGGTAGCAGCTGTCAATTCGGCGGACACGAAGTTCAACAACAACGCGAGAAACGAAGGCGCTCTCTCTCGTTCGAACGGAGTCGAGACAGAAATATTCAAATAATATGGTCAAAATTTCATTTTGAACGAGCAAACGTGCATTTTTGATCTTGTTTGCAACAATTTGTGTTAGCGGATAAGCTAAGAGAGAAAAGAAGACGAGGGGGAAAAAAGCGGGGTGTACATGTGCATCCAATAGTTTTTCCTATATAAATGTTCCCCGAAAATTCAACCATGATGTCATCATGAACCTGTTGTGAACCCAACTCTGTCAACTACCATTACCGTCTCATTCCCTCTCCGTTCCCACTTTCCAGCACGGCCTCTCCATCTCCTTCCACTCTGTCCCCATCTTGTTCTTGGACTTCTTTATCTTTCACCATGCAGTGTTGTCTGGCTGCATTTTTTCTTTTCTACTCATGCTGCATATGCTGCTACACCCAACCCCCCTCCCCCCCCCAATCCACTTTTACTCCCTCTCTGAACCCAACCCCCAAATACACCAACACACACAGATACTGCTCACAGACATTTGGAGAGTCTCTGGTATAACAAGGACAGTTTTAATCAGAACAAGCTGGCATATTTTGGCCAAGACCTGCACTTATGGTAATTCAATCAGAAAGAAAGGAGAAGGAGGGAGAGAGAAAAAGTGAACAGGGGCACACAGAGGGTAGTGGAGTGTGAGACAGGGAAATAAGAAAAACAGAGGGAGGAAAAAGGAGACAGTGGGCGGATGGGAGGGTGAGGTAGGGATTGAGTGGTTTGAAGAAGTTTGAGCCACATGTGGAAGTGATTGTCTAATTACAGCAGATATGTATAAGTGTTACTGCCTGCAGGACAAATGCTGATTGGAGGGTGCAGCACCGTGAAAATGAGATGATTGGACGAGGAAGAAATTAAGATGGATAATTGGTGGAGGAGGGGGCAAGAGGAGGAGAACCACACTGGGAGAAGTGCTAGGGTGGCTCCTGCAATATTCTCTGTCCGAGTCTGAATAGAAATCAAATTTTTTTCTTCCAGTTCAGGTGGTGTCAACATAGCAGCTCCCTGAGGAGTGCTGAAGGCAAAAAGCTTCAGCCTGTAGATGGTACTAAAATGAGACAGTACACAGAAACTGAACATACACCTATGCACACCATCAGGCATAACATTAAAACCACTGACAGGCAGGTGATGTAAATAACACTAATCACTTGGTTACAATGTAACATTCTGCTGGGAAATCTTTGGTTATGGTATTTATGTAGGTGGGACATGTAACCCCATTTTAATCACAGTCAGTATAGACCATGGAAGTATGTTCTCAGATCACAGGAGCCTACCACAACAGGTACACACCCCCCCGCTACAGAGCTCTGGGATGGCTTGAGGTACATGACAGAGGCCGTGGTGCTAACCCAGCCTCCATACTCCACAGGTCCCAATTCAACCAACGTCTGTGGGACTGAAACCAGCCAAATCCATGGAGGCTCCACGCAGGACAGCAGAGGACTCTGCCAATATCTGAGACACCACAGGAGACCCCCAGAGGTCCTTGTGCCCTAAAGAGTAAGTATTTTGAAGACACTAGGAGGACCTACACAATATAAAACATGGTTTTAATGTGGCTGACTAATGCACAATGCAAGACAATTTGTTTCAGGTGGAAAAGGCTTTATGGATTGCTTAGCTACAGCAAGACATTATACCGGAGGTAACTGGATTATGTTTTCCCCTGGTTTCAAGTGTTTTGCTAAGATTTTTTACCACAAAGACAAATTAAATTAAAATTAAATTGCGACAAGTTCAACGATACATCATGTGAAAAAGAAAGTGTTCACAGGACTCTGTGCTTCTGTCAAAAAATTACGTACACCCTTACTACTTCCATATGGATGACAAAGGTAAATAGCAACTAAGTGCTGATAATCAGATGGCTTGATTGATTAATTGATCCAGATCCATAGGAGGTTTGACCAAAATATATCTATAAAAAAATCTGTAAATCAGGTCTTTGTTAACACAATGCCACAATCTTCCTAGGAACAGACGTCCCAGCAAATTTACCCCAAGCTCTGATTGCACAGAGAATCATCAGAATTCCAAGGAGCCACATCTATGGTGTGTTTAGAAGAACTACCGAGGACCAGGACGTCTGCATCTAAACAAACGACAACTTCTAAAAGAACGGTCCTCGTCTACTCATATATGTGAGGAAATCTTTTTACCCTGCACAAAATCATATCAGTTTGCACACAAAAATCACCATCAGATTACGAAACATGCGCTCCGGCCTATTTTGTTCTAACCACCCAGCATATGTTAGTGAACCACAGTCATTCTGAACCTAGAGGCTTGTGCGGTCTGTATGCAATCTGCTACACCCCTATTTCTTTATATAAGTAAACATGCCTATCTTATAAGAGACAAGAGAAAGTCCAACTGAAGAAACCTAAACGATTCTGTCCAAAGAGGAACCCAAAACATACACACGGCTTCCTTAAATGTTTCCACCGGAGTGAAGAAAGTTTAGTAAACAAACAAGTAAACAATAACCCCCAAAAAACAACAAGCGAGACTCCAGCTGGAATAATGAAGTTTCGGAATATTGATTTCCCCTGAGATACTCGCTGTGGCTCAGGTAAAACCCCCATAAATAAATAAAAAAAGTTTGAATATCAAAGATTATATGAAAAACGACTACAAGAGAATGTAAGAAACAAGTGGAGGGCAAGGATCATGTGATCTGTCAGATGAGAAAACAAATAACACAAAATGTACACGGACCACCCCCCAAACATCCGGATTCTTCAGCATCCATGAGGTTAGGACTAAGAAATTAGGCCGGTATGTGATGACATCCACCAATGATAAAAGTCATTTGTAATGAAATATAACATATTTTGAAATAAGGTAGATAAAGAATACTGAAATTCAACTATTTAGTAGTTAGTTTGCTTTGCATGCAATTTATTTATTTATTTTTTCATATAATTGTAATTCTGATCATTTTGTGGCTCATTGCATTCTGGAAAACTATAACTAATGATAAAAGGGCAATAATAACAACAACAATAATAATAATAATACTTGTTTTTATTATTATTATTATTATCAGTAGTAGTAGTAGTAGTGGTAGCAGTAGCAGCCAGCCAGGCCTTCAATATTTCAGGTAAACAAATTCAGGTATGAAAATATTGACAAACAACTGATTGGTGTGTGAAACGTTTGTACGCACCACTTTTTGAGCAGCATCAAACTTACAACACAATGGTTGAAAAACAGAATCAAGGTGTTGCAATGGCTCAGTCAAAGTCCAGACCTCAACCTGACTGAAATACTGTGTCGGGAGCTTAGGAGAGCTGTGCATAAACAAATGAACCCAGGCAACGCTGTGAAGAGGAGAGGGTCTCCTGATTAAGCCGTACAGATAACGATTACTTCAAGTTATTGCTGCTGACTGTGGTTCTACGAGCTACTGAATCATGGGGTGTACTCAGTTTTTCACAGGACTACACAGAGTCATGTGAAAAACTTTCTTTTTCACATGACTGCAAGTTTCTTGCACAGCCTGTGACAGTTCACTTCAACACATGATGAACAAATGGGAGCTCCAGTACCAGGGTTGAAAGGTACATATTCTTCTGTTAAATATTCCTCAGACCTTCTGTGATAACACTGCCTGCTTACCATTTACACCTTGTCGCTGTCTAAATTATACTGGAGCATGCAATGATCAGTGGCTGACTGTTGTAAACATATATGGATATATGGATCTGACACAGCAACGTAGGATTTCCATTCACTGGAAACTGGATGCTGTAAAAATCTACAGCCGCGGGTCTCATGCTCACATTTTTTTCATAGAGTTTGTGATAAAAGTATAAGTAAATGCTCCACTAGTCTGCAAAGTAATTAACCAATATTACCCTAAAGGTTAAATGAGTTCAGAAGATTCCTTTAGTTTCTTTTTTGGTCTTTTTTTTTGGCCTTATCAGCAGCAGCAGCAGCAGCAATCAACTTTCTTCGCTGTGTACTGAAACAAAGGTAAATGCATTAAACTGCTTGGATACAGTGGCATTGGATGTCCCCCTCAGGATAATTTGGCACCTCTTCACAAGAAGCCGCTTGTCAACAGATCTCCGCAGATCTTGGCTGCCTACTGCCGTGCCTGTCTGCCTGTCACAAAATGTATCCCCTCTGGAGGGTAAACAGGGGCAAGTATCACACATAGACTGTTACTGCTGTCATAATATTAAACTTTGTTTTCCAGGTACTGTTTATTAGTTACCCTGGATGCTGCTTAGAGTGTCCTAAGGACCTATATGGGCCCAAATGAAGCTAACGATCATTCTTCCAGTGTACCGCTGCTCTTTATCGGCATGTTTACTCTCTTTTATTAGCTGTTCCCGAAATTCCTCTCAAATTTTCCACCAGTTGTAGCTAAATATATTTCAGTTTAAATTAAACCACTTCACTGCACAGCACAACCTGATATACAAAACGAGTTTACGTAACTGTTTTTTATTGGCTGATTTAAACTGCCAGACACTTCTTCTTCTGCTGTGCACGTCGGCTACATGAACTGCACTGCCTTCAAACTCTGCCCTTCTTCTGTCCTCAATTTGATATTGACACTTCAGATTAGTAAAGTCTGAACCTGAGAAAACCACTTATTACATCACAAAAAAAATATTATTTTATTTACAATCCATCACACTGTTAATGTTAGCACTGTTGTTTGAAGGTAAAGTTGTTATATACTGCAGTTATTACTTCACTTTCTTCTGAATGGCTTTGTTTACGTTACAAAAAGTATTTCGAAACTCTTTAATTTACAGTGAGTACCTTTAAACTCACCTCTCATCCCCTGCAGGGGAAACAAATCTCCATCACTGATGGCTCTCTTCACTGTGATAGCCATCAAAAAGGAAACTGCTGCAGGACATTTTGGGCCTTAACATGAAAGTCACTGCCACTCACTGCACTTCATCTACAAAGGGAAAGAAAGAGACACAGTGTAAATTTGGATGCATATACTTTGCCTTTAGTTTGTTAGGCTTTATTTGTTCTATCTGTATTGTGCCCGAGAGGCGGGTGGAGGATGATTTTGTTACATAAATAGAGGCATTGATGTCATTTGAAAGGTTTTTCACAGTCCTGTGAAATAATAAGCACATATTTACTGCTTCCATAGGAATTAAGACGTTAAGTAGCAGCTAGATGCTGCTAATCAAATTGCCTTGATTACCTGATCATCATCAGCAAGCATGGGCACCTCTATGAAAGCTGACATTTTGGCAGCTTGTTGGTCTGGAACAGCTGCGTGTTAACATAATGCCACAGTTTTACCGAGAGTGGACGTCCTGGCAAATTCACCCCAAGGTCAGACCCTGTAATGCTCAGAGAAACTGCAAAAACAAACCCAAGAGCTAAATCTCAGACTCTACAGGCCTCAATTATCATCACAAATGTTAAAGTTCATCACAGTACAATTAGAAAAAGACTGGACAAGTTGTTTGAAAGGGATGCAAAGAGAGAGCCTCTTATTAAGTTGAAGAAATCACAAGACTTGTGGAACATTGTCTTCTGGACAGATGAGAGCAAAGGGAAGATGGCTGGCTGTATAGCACAGCACCGTGATTGGATTACATCATGCACTGCACATCAGCACAAACACCTCATAGCAACAGTCAAGCACGGTGGTGGGGGGTTGATGATTTGAGCCTTTACTGCAGACACAGGCAACTTGCAGTCACTGAGTCGCCATGAACTGTATCTCAAAGTATTACAGAGTCAACTGTGAGGTCATCTGTAAAAAAAGCTGAAGCTTGGCCAGAACGCAGCCATTACAAAGGAAAATGATCCCAAGAACAGCAGCAAATCTACAACAGAATGGCTGAAAAAGAAAAGACAAACCGTTGCCAGACATCAGGATGATGAATTCTGTGGTGGTACCTTAAGAGAGCTGTGCAGAAACAAATTTTAGAAAACCTCAATGAAATGAAGCAATGCTGCAAAGACTCTGGGCCAAAATGTCTCCACAATGATGTGAGAGACTGAAAATGATCACTTCAAATTATCGC